>NC_091684.1:8565625-9221250 GCF_041296265.1 Equus caballus
TTTCTGTGGTCCTCCTCCCCAAAACCCGTAACTCCAGTCTAATCATGAGAAAAACATCGGATGAATTCCAGTAGAGGGGCGCCCTACAAAATATTGGACCTGTCCTCCTTAAAACTCTCAAGGTCATCAGAAACAAGGAGCGTCTGCTGTCACAACCAACAGGAGCCTAAGAAGACATGACAACTAAATTTGTTGTTGTTCCCAGAATGGAATCAGAACGAGGACATTACATTAAAACTAAGGAAATCTGAATAAAGATGGACTTTAGTTAATAATGATGTATCAATATCGGTTCACGAATAGTGACAAATGTACAGTACTAAGGTAAAATGTTAACAATAGCGGAAACTGGGTGTGGAACACATGGGAACTCTGTGTTATCTTCACAATTTTTCTGTAAATCTAAAACTACTCTAAAATAGGTTATTTCTTTTAATCCAGGGGCAGGGAAAGGGTCGAAATATATAAGAAAGGCATTGCTCAAATATGAAGGAAAATAAAACATGACATGATTTTAAGGAATTGATGGAATGCAAAAATGGAGAATCCATTTGAACATTCTCTCTTGAGTGGTCCAGGAAAAATGGCATGGGAACTATAGAGAAGGAAATACAATCATAGTGTAAGGCTTGGTTCTTTTGTGAAAAATATTTGCATAATCATGTTAATATAAATACTTTTTATTGATGCTAATCATACAGATATTACTTATAGATAAATAGAATAAAATATTGGCATTCTTTGCAAAACAAAAGTAAATGTACAACTTGGAGAAGTTGGAAAGTGGAAGAGGAGAAGGGAGGCGGTGGGATATGGGTAACAGTCTGTTACAGAGAGGCAGTGGAGAGCAAGAAAAAGAAAATGAGGGCATGGTTTTTGTATTTTCAACAGCTTTCTTGAGGTATAGTTTACATACCATAAGATTCACTCTTTAAGTGTATGACTCAACAATTCTTAGTAAACAGGACAGGGCTGTGCAACATTTCTCTCACCTCAGGAAGAGCCTTCACATCCATTTGCAGTTGTCTCTGTTACCACCCCCCAGCTCCTGGCAACAACTAATACTCATATGTCTCCATGGATTTGCTTTTTCTGGACATTTTGCATACGTGGAATCACATGATATGCAATCTTTTGCATCGGCTTCTTTCACGTAGCATCATGTTTTCGAGGTTCATCCATGTTGTAGCATGTGTTAGTACTTCATTTTCATTGGTGGACGATATTTTTGTGCAGATATACTACATTTTATTTATCCATTCATAAGCTGATCTACATTTGGGTTGTTTTCACTTTTTGGCTATTATGAATAGTGCTGCTATGAATGTTCTCATTTGAGTCTTTGTGTGGACAAATGTGGTGTTTCTTTTGGGTGGATAACTCGGAGTGGGTTACTGGGACACATGGCAAATTTACGTTTAACTTTTTAAGAACCTACCAAATTGTAGATAATTAAGTATATGTATATAGGTACAAACTATGAAGAAAAACTAAAAATAGTGATTATAATTAAATGGACATTGGAAAGGTGGAAGTATAAAGTTAATAAATGATGATTTAATGGCTAAGCTGATTGCTCCTGAGAAGCAGGATTGGGGAGGGGAGTGAGCCAACACATCCATCATAAGCTCCTCTGTGCAACTTTATTCTAACCATGTGCTTGTGTTTCTTTGATTTGAAAATTTTTAAAGTAAAAGATAAACAAGTAAGTGACCCATGGCCCAAAAGGGAAGCCATGGGAACTGTGTAGAAGCAAGATGATAGATTGGGATGCTCATGGTGGAGATGAGGAAGAGGGGGCAAATTCTAGTGATCTTTAAGGGGAATCTTTGAAAATAACTGGGGACTATTGCGTGTTAATTCATGCCAATTATGTTGGAAGTACACACAGTCATTGTAATTTCTCACAGTCGATAGGTAATGTCAACACTGGGAAAACTCTGTGCTGAAGATTCAACTTTCTAGTGGTCTGAGTTAATTAAAATTCTCCAGAATGAGACAACTTCTCCGTCTGGTATGGTATCATGTAGAATGACTTTTCGATAGACTTCCTTTTTTTTTTTTAAATCACGGTATCACTTATATTTTCAATCCAAGCATGCATATTCAAGTAAAAACGGCATAGGTGTGAGGTTTATTTTTCTCACATACCAAAGAGTGTAGGGGTGAGAAGTTTCCAGGGTTGGTACAGTGGCCCCACAGCATCAGATCTCTGAGACCATGCCCCGGAAATTCTCTGAACCCTCCCCCAAGGGTCTTAAGATCTCTGCAGCAGCTCCAGGCTTCCATCTTAACATGACAACATTTGAAAGAATGTGGGTAAGAAGAAAGAGGTAAAACGTTCTCCCCACGTTTCTCTCTCTTATCAGGAGGAGAGTCTTTTCCAGAAGCTCCCAAGTAGACTTCCCTTTCTCATTGGCTAGGATTGGGTCACATGCCCATGCCTGAGCTTCAAGGGAGGCTGGGATTGGCTGATAGATATATTGGTTTGCTAAGGCTGCCATAACAATGTCACAGCCTGGGTGGTTTAAGCAACAGAAATTCATTTCCTCACAGTTCCAAGGGCCAGAAGGCCAAGATCAAGGTGCCAGCAGGATTGGTTTCCGGTGAGAGCTCTCTTCCTGGCTTGCAGATGGTCACCTTGTCACTGTGTCTTCACATAGTCTAGACTCTGTGCATGCGCACTCCTGGTGTCTCTTCCTCCTCTTACAAGGACACCAGTCATATTGGATTAGGGCCCCACCCTTTTGACCTCATTTAACCTTAATTATCTCCTTAAAGGCCCTGTCTCCAAATATAGTCACTTTAGGGGTTAGGGCTTCAGTATATGAATTTGGTGGGGACACAATTCAGTCCATAGCCATCGACAACCAGGATCATCTGCCCACAATCACCAGATTACAGGAGATGATTCTGGTTACTATTTCTCTCTGAAATATCCAGTCTTTATTTATATATGCACACTTACGCTTTTCTTTATTTTCATTTTATAACAATAAAGATCTTGGTAGGACAGATTTCCTGGGGAGCCAAGGGCCAGCAGTGCTTCTGGCTTTCACCGCCAGAGCTGTGGACTCTTCTCATTGCCTTCTCCATCCTAGAAAACACTCTCTGCCTATCACTTAATATTGCTTACAAGGGTCTTGACTTTTAAGCAATGCGACATGAAAGTGTATATTTAAATGCCATCCATTACTATCAAATGGTGACATTTACTTCATTTGTAATTCAGAAAAAGGAAACATATCTTCGTATATGGCAAAGAGACACTCATATCAAAGATAATGGACCAAAACAATTGTCGTCCCTTGTATTTCAAGTTTGGAGAACAGAGCTAATAAAAGATTAAAGAGAAGGCCCAGGAGCCGTAGGAACAAGTTTGAGCAATCACTTGTCACTTGAGGTTAGCACAGAAGTTATTTTAACAAGATATTACTTGCAGAATTTCCACCATAAATCTTTTATTAAGTCCAAGAATCTCCGTCAAGACATTTCCCATGCAGGATTGTGAGAAATAACGCTTCTTCATCGTTTCCTTTAAAACCTGAGGATGAGAGAAGCTAAGTGCTGACCTGGCTGACCTGCATATAAACCTAATGTTATTATTGATTTTCTTCTACTCAAAGAGACGAAATATATTTTTTGGAAGCAACCATTAACGAGCCTGTTTAGATAAGCCTAGACAAAACCAATGAGTATTTATTTTGCACTCCCATTTGCTTGGAGCGGAAGCCCCTGGTTGGCTGTAATAAGCCTCGACACATTTTGATTGCTCTGCATCACCCCTGGGCACGATAAAAAACGAGCCGCAGAGGCAGCCTAGTCAGAAGGTGAAAAATGCTGTAGAATTCCAGCAACCTTAGCAGGCCGGGCTGACCTTCCCAATTAGGCAGGATTTCTTATTCTTAGAGATTTCAGGAAAGAAGTCCCTGTTCCCCCTTGGTAGGCCTGCTCTGGCATCTCAATCAACATTTCCTCCTCCTAACACCTCGTAAAATGGTTCCATCCATTGCAAATGTCTAGATTCTTTTTCCTTTTTTTGCATGTGGATGTCCAGTTGTTCCAGCGCCATTTGTTGAAAAGATTGTCTTTTCCCCATTGTACGACCTTTGCTTCTTTGCTAGCGTACAGTTGACTCTATTTACACGGGTCTATTTCTCTCTCTCCTCTGTTCCATGGATCTATTTGTCTATTCTTGCACCAGTACCACACTGTCTATAGTTTGATAAGAAGTCTTGAAGTCAGGTGGTGTCAGTCTTCTGACTTTGTTCTTCTCTTCGCTATCGCTTTGGCTATTCTGGATCTTTTGCCTCTTCATATAAACTTTAGAATCAGTTTCTTGCTATCCACAAAACAGCTTGCTGGGATTTTGATGTCTAACACAGGTGAAAAGTTCTCTCTGCCCCAGTTGTGTATTTTTTCTTTTACTTGCATCCTTTTCCATGTTAAAAAAAAAAAAAAAAAAAAAACGCACTTTTGAAGAAAGTGCCAGACTCTTCCCATTTCTTACCATAGCAGGAAGTTTTATTGGCCTTGTCTAGGCAACGTCTGGGGCTGAAGCTGACTCTCCAGAGGCCGTTGTGAGGCTGTCAGCTTCACTCTGCCATAGCTGGGCTCATGTTTATTATTGGTCAACTGCCAACGTCTTCTTCCACGTTAAGATCACTCTCCTGGAATTCAAGACTAATTAAAATAAAAATCCATCAGTTAAGACAATGGGGATGCTTGAAATGGAGCAGAAACAAGCACTTTAAAGAAATCATATTGTAACATATACTTGATAAATTTATCCTCTAGGCTTTCGGTTTAAAAAAAATGCTGCTAAATAGGTTGTTAATGTTCTGACGCATGCCGATTTTTTTAGGTCTTCCCAAACCCTGATTTAATTTATCAGATAATTAAAATATATGGTGTATTAAGCAAGGCAATTAGAAGAGAGGGAAGGAGTTTTAAAACAAACTAACAGAGACTGAGTGGGTTATAGGATGCTTATGTTATGCCGTGTAAAGTAATTTTAAGATACTTTGAAATTTTAGCAGTAGAGGTGCTTATTGTGGACTGCAGCCCAACAAGAGCAAAATTCATTCTCAGCTGTAACATTGACCTAAAATATGCCCTGTCTTCTGCCTGTTAACGCTTACCAATTCTAAAAACAGATACACAGGATTCTTACAGCTCTCTGCAATTCCTGGGACTCAAGACTTACGGATTGTTTGCGTTTTAATTTTTAAAGTACAAAACCATTTGCACTTACCATATGGATAATGAAGACAGTTTCTCATACACTGGTGGTGGGGTACAGAATGGAACAATCTCTGTGGAAGACAACGTGGTCATGTCAATCAAAAATGCAAAGGCACATGCCCTTCGACCCAGCAGACCTTCCTGTGATGAAGTCTCCTACAGCGTGACTCACACATGTGCAAAAAGACGCGTGAACAGTGATGCTTACCGAGACCCTGGAACAGCAAATGACGGGAAGCAAACTCCGTGTCCATCAATAGGGGACTGGTTAAAAAATTACGGTATACTCATAAAATGGAAACACTGTGCAAGCTTTTTTTAAAAAGTGAAGAATCTCTGTATGTGGAGATGAAACTATCTTCAAGATGCTCTGTCAAGTTTAAAAGAGTCAGTTGTAAGAAAGTGTGTGTAAAATGCTACCATTTGTGCAAAAACTACACGTATATAAACTTAGACTGTATCTCTGGGAAGATTCTTAGGAAACTGGTAACAGTCGTTGACTGTAGGGGGAGGATCCGGGAGGCTGGGGCCGGGGTGGGGGGAGCATCTTCCCTTGTGTGATTCTTTGTATAGAGTGCCATTCTACCTGCAGAAAAAATAATCATCTGGTTAATAAAATATAGTCTATTTTAATTAAATGTATAATAAATTTAATAATATAAAAGCTAGATATAACATAAAAATAAATAATAAAAATTATTACCACCCATATGCCCAGCACCAAGAATTAACCGCTTAATAATATTTTGCCATGTTTACTCCCGGTTTTTTGCCTAGGTTTATTATTTTTAAAGATTAAACAAACCATATGAACCCATTGTCCTTTTTAAAAAAATTAAAACATTCCAGATAAAGCTAAACTCCTTTGACTTTCAAGACATCTAGACACCCCCTCTCACCTCTCCAGAGGGGATGGTCCCACGGGTTGTGCTCATCCTTGCACTCACAGGCAATACTCTTAGTGACCTGTCCATCTATTGAAAACACTTTGTGCCTTTAAAAATTTACATAAATGATGTCATGAAATAGTTTGGGTCTCCAGCTTAATTTTTTTGAGGGCCGTGCCTGTGAATACATATAGAGTTTGCTCATGGTTTGCTTTTCCAGGATGAAAAGTTCCCATTGCTAATCTATCACTAGCTTAAAGGCATCTTCTGGTTTTCTTCATCAGAATGAGTTTCCGTCCATTCATTTCTTCAGCACACGTTTACAGTGCACCTGCTGTGCATAAAGCACCATGAGAGTAGGAAGACGCGATTTCTATCTTAACAGAGCACAGAGGCTAGGGTGGAAGGTCTGACATGGTCCACACACCTCTCACACGAGGTGGAAATAGTAACTGCCAGAGGAGAGGCTGAAGGTGCCGGGCTTCGGAGGAGGGCGTGATCACTGCTGGCTGGAACGATTGCTGCTTTTATTATTGTTACACGCAGACCGTGTCCCAGGCATCGTTCCGTGTGGTTTACACAGATTTTCTCACTTAACCTTTCCTACAGCCCTGTGAGGTGGTGTTATGACTGGTCCCATGCTGTAGATTCTGTAGATTCAGGAAACAAGCCTCAGAGAAGTTTACGTAACTTGTTCACAGTCACCCGGCTAACAAGGGGTAGATTATCTCCTGTCCTTTCAAGAACCCTACAAGGTCGATATGATAATTCTCAACTTACAGGCAAGGAATCAGAAGCTCAGAGGGGTTAAAGAACTCTCCAGAACCAAGTCACTCAGCTACTGTTTCGTCTGCCCACTCCCTGAGTCCCCACTGCCTCCTGAATCCAGTGTCCTCGTCCTGGCATTCAAGGCTTGCATTGATGAGGTCAGGTGTGGCAAGACCTGCCCCACAGAGGGTCTGCAGGAGGTGCAGGACAGATGCAGTGCCCTGTCCTGGTCTTCCATTCCAGCCCGTTTCATATTTCCTGCTCCCTCGCTTGTCCTTAAACTTTCTTCCCTTTCTGTGTCTTATTCACATGCCTTGAGTTTTTCTTCCTCTCTGCCTGTGAGTTTCAGCTTTCGAATGTCTTTGCAGTAGCAAGCTTATTTGATGACATTTTACATGTGGGTGGTGCTAAACCTCTGTCTGCCCATCATCTCTCCCTCTGCAGGGCCATCTTTCTGTTATTCCATAGATAGCCTGCACAACCCATGTGATTCCAGGGGCTGGCCTTTTTCCCTCGTGCCCACTCTAGCCCCAGGATGGGCACACACCAAGTGGACCAGTGAGAAGACCTCATACCCCTAGCCATGGTGGTTGGTTCGAAGATGAACACTTGATCCAAGTTAGGCCAATTAGAGTCTTTCCCAAACACTTTTCTCTCATTGGGATCAGGAGCTGTAAGGAGAATGTAAGCACAGCTGCCAGCTGCCAGCTGCCGTTCACCACATAGAAAGAACTTACTTGAGAATAAAAGCAGCTAGAAGCAAACAAGCTGAGAGACAGAAAGAGCGACAGAACTCTGATAACATTATTTGAACCCCTGGATCCAGCCATTCCTGACCTCCCCCCAGAACTTCCCAGTTACACATGTAAATACATTCCTCCTTTTTTTTCTTTTTAAGTTGTATTTTACAACTTGTAGCCTAGAGAGTCCAGAATAGCTTATATCCCAATATATAAAATAGATATCTTACACATTCAGTTTTTATAACATATCCTTATGAAATAAAAACAACAAAGGTTTTATAATAATAACACAAAAATTAAAACTAGATGTTATAAATGAAGATCATAGTATCAACATCAGTAACCACGTGGTTTATTTTTGGTTCTCAATGTCAAGGGACTCTGCCCATGTAACTGAACTTGTAGCCCCACCTGGTTTAAATTAGGCTATAACACATTTGAATGGACACGATGGGTTTTTTCCTAATTACAGTCCTAAAAAACTTGTCACTAATATATTCTAAAGGTAAAAGTTGTCCATTTAAATTTGATGGACCACAGGTGATTCTGGCTTGAAAGCCACTATCCTGATATTTAAATAACTTAATAAAATCCAGAAGAAATCTGCTGTAGTCACCCAGCCTTGGAAGTTCACCAAAAACCCCTTGACCAGCCTGGAAATCCCCATCGAGATGGCAAGGCAGATGACAGACTTCGCTCTCCGCGACTCATGGGAATCGTCCCCGCCTTCAGATGGTGGAAGATCTGTCTTTCTTCATTGTGATGATGTACAGAAATTTATAACGTTCTATAAAACACGCACAGCAATCAATACAGATTTACAGCTGCATCCTCAATGAGTCTTTAAATATTTATGCCATTGCTTTACTTAAGTTACTCACTGAATTATATCGTCTGCGATCCTTATGTATTCAACAAAACGTTGATTAAATATCCACTACCCGGCTTAGTGTTCTGTATTAGGAAATTACATTCCTTGAGACAGCAAACGGGCGGTGAGTACACCAACCCCAGGGAGGGCAGGGTGAGCCCACAGTGTCCTGGCGCTGACGTCCTTCTTGATGCCCACACATGTGCTGGGGGGCACTGGGCAATAGATAGAAAAGGAAATGAAGCTAAGATGTGTCAATCGACTGTGTGCCGTGGCATTTATTATTAACCCCAATCTTAACAGAAGGATGTCTTACTCATGAAGAAACTGAGCCTTTGGAGAGTTTGAAGAACCTGTGCAAGACCATACGCAGCTTCTGTGTGTGGGGAGGTGCAGGTGGGGACCAGGATTCAAACCCGAGTCTGTCACTCCTACGTCTTCCCCTTGTGCATCCCATGGTGGCCACCGGCTGGGAGACGGGAGCAGAGCAAGGGCTGCCTGGGACGATTCGTTTCATGTCAGGTATTTCTAGGGAGATTTAGGTCTGAAGATACCTAAGGAGCTTTTGTCTGTGTGTCAGATCCATAGATTTCTCTCTTGCTGAGTTTCACAGTTGAGCCTAGTGTTTTTGCTGATAAATGCGTATGGGCAGGTTTTTCAATTTTCTTTTCATTCCTGGAGATATTCTTTAGTACATTTCTTTGATGGCTGGTGATGCACAAATCGGTTTTAATATCAATAATGTACCATTTGGAAAACATTCAATTTCTAGGTCCGCCAAAAAAATCTCCCTCCATGTCAGGATTTATTGAATCCAGTCCTGGGAGGCTGCAGGAGAGTGGAGTTCCTTAAGCAGAAGAGTAAACAGATGGTCTTGGGAAACTGCTCGCGTCCTGAAGCGCTGAATTCGTTTTGGACAGAATGGACTTGCATATGCCAATGCTTATTGGCCAGCAGAGTGGTGGCAGGGAGACATCAAACTACGGTGACATTCTTCAAACCTTTGGACTTAATTTGCCAGAAATGGTTACAAATTGCCAGGTGCCGCCTGGGTTGGATAAGTTGGGGAGACAACACGATTGGCAGACAGTAATGGGATACCCCAAAGGAGCTTAGAGCGGTTGGGAGCAATTGGTGCTCAACACATCCTTCAGGGCCACCCCCTCCGTGGGCCAGAAATCAGTAAAGCTGTAGTTGCCAGCTGTTGGCCCCATCCAAAATAGTATGGCCAAAGTGAGCCCACTGGCACAGCATGGGCTGGGGTCAGAAGGCTCCCGTTGCCACTTTATTCAAGACATCCCCCTCCGAATTAACCCTTTCCTCTCTGGCTCCTTCACTCCTCCTCTTTTTTGGGGTCTTTTCCCCTTCAACTACGATGATTCTCTCACTCCACCATTTTACCATGGACATTCTCACCCAGTCCTGCGACCCGGTCCAGTCCCCTCTCCAGTCTCTTGTCCCTCTGCATCTGGTGCTTGCATCACTGCTCTGCACATCCTCACGTGAAGCACCTAAGACCTGGCTTCCCTCCCCAGCACTCTGCTGAAGCCACCTCCTCAAAACTTGCTGAAATCTGGGTAAGCAGCATGGAGCCTGGCATATCCCAGGACCTCAGAAAGACGTGTTGGATAATTAAGCCGCATGACCTTGTCTGCAGCTTCTCTTTCTTCAACTGCTCTACCACGCCGGGCACTGCTGGCCACCTGCTCCCCATTTACACCGACTTCCTCAGCGCCCGGGGTCGTGAACCTTGAGGTTCTCCTTCTATCTCTCTGGTCGCACCTGTGCCTCCCATCCTGGCTTCCCTGCCACTTCTAGATCGCTAGTCACTTCTCTTTTCGATGCTCTCTTGACAGGAGCCATCATCAGCCCCAAGCCAGGATTCCCAAACTCCACCCTCCTTTTAATTTATTTTTATTTTTTTATTGAGGTGAAATTCACATACATAAAAGGAAGCATTTAAAGTGCATAGTTCAAGGGTATTTAGTGCATGCACCACCTCTACCTATACCAGAACGTGTTCATCATCCCCAAAAGAGATTCTGTACTCATTACTAGTCATTCTCCACTCTGCCCTCTCCTTCACCTCTGGCAACCATGAATCTACTTTCTGTCTCTATGGATTTACCAATTCTGGATATTTCATATAAATGGAATCATACAATATCTGGTGTTTTGTGTCTGGCTTCTTTCACTTAGCGTGTTTTCAAGGTTCAACCATGTTGTAGCATGTGTCAGTACTTTGGTCCTTTTTATGCCTGAATAGTGCTCCATCATACAGATATACCACATTTTGTTTATCCATTCATTCATTGATGGACACTTGGGTTTTGACTACAGTCGTGAACCACATAATGACGTTTGGGTCAATGATGGACCACATCTACAATGGTAGTCCCAGATTAATACCATAGAGCCTAAGCCTGTAGTAGGCTATACTATCTAGGTTTGTGTGAGTCCACTCTCTGATGTCCGCACAATGATGAAATCACCTAACGACTCGTTTCTCATAGGGTATCTCCAGCGTTAAGTGACATGTGACCGTATTATGATAGTGCTGCTATGAACACAGGTGTACAAGTTTTTGTCTGAAACCTGTTTGCAATTCTTTTGGGTATATACCTAGGAGTGGAATTGTGGGGTCATATGGAAATTCTACACTTAGCTTTTTGAGGAACCCCCAAATCTCCCTTTGTAAACTTAATCTGGTCACTTGGGTCAGCATTGGTATACGTAGTATACATCTTCACTTCTGCAGGCTGTCCTGTTGTCATCGTCATACCAACGAGTCCAAAGGTGGCCTTGTACCCTTTGCCCAGCCCCTGCCCGTGCTCCTGCTGGTGGTCATCTTCCCTGCAGGGGCCACCATTCCTTCAATTTTCTAGGCTAAAATCCTTACTAGGACCAGCTTTCATATAATCCTACTTTTGTGGTCATTCCAGTTTTTTCTTCCACCCACCTCTCCAAATCCTGGCATTCAAGACCATCCAAAGATAGATCCTGTTGTATTCACTCATTCGTTCATTCACTCATTCATTCAACCACGGTCTTTCAAGGCTGCGCTCTGTACCAAGAGCTACAGAATGCAAAGTTTTAGGAAACAGAGTCCCTGCCTCAAAAAGCTTGAATACAGCAGTGACAAAAACCTCACAACACCACAAGTGTCTGCAGAGGCATGACACAAAGCAGCCACCAGAACTGCAGAGGCTGAGATGCTCCAGTAGAGCATCACGAAGGAGGGAGCATTAGAGCAGTATCTTACTAAAGGTGCACTTTCTAGAGGCAAGAAAGACAGGCCAGGGTGAGGCAAAGAGAATGGTGTGAAACGTACGCCTCTGAGCAACAGCATGTGCTGTTCGCTACAAGGTTCCCTGGCTCAGACGGTGCCTCTTGAAGTCAGAGAACAAGGACTCTGGACAAATGGAAGAGAAGTGGAGACTTTCCTTGGGGAGCCAGTGAAGGTATTGCGAGGAAAGATAGTGTTGCCATGGCAATGTTTAGGCAGGCTAATTAGCCATGGCATGGAGCGTGAATATGGGGGCTAAGTCTGATGGGGGAGCCCGCTTAGTAGGTCAGCATTTCCCACTGTGAGCTCCTTCTGACCTCAGTAAGTATTATGTGAAAAGGAGTGCTGAATTCTTTAAAAATCTGAAGCAGTATGACAAAATATTAAGACCGAACACAGAGGGTGATGGATACAAGGTACTTACTGTGCTAGTCCCTATATTTTCTGCATGCTCAAAACACATCACAGTAATGTTTTTTTAAAGAAACCAAAATATGACCCCGAAAAGGGTGGTTATGCTGATGAATGGATAAAGAAGCCGTGGTGTATATATATGATGAAATACTACTCAGCCATAAAAAAAGACAAAATCATCCCATTTGCAACAACGTGGATGGACCTTGAGGGTATTATGTTAAGTGAAATAAGTCAGAGAAAAATAAATACAGTATGCTTTCACTGATAGATGGAAGATAAACAAACACATGGACAAAGAGACCAGATTAGTGGTTACCAGAGGAGAAAGAGGTGGGAGGATGGGTAAAAAGAGTAAAGGGTCAGATATATATGGTGACAGATAAAAATTAGATTATTTGTGGTAAGCACGATGCAGTCTATATAGAAACTGATATACAATAGTGTACACCTGAAATTTCACAATGTTATAAATCATTATGACCTCAATAAAATAATTTTTTTAAACGGTGTTTATAAAACTTTGGGACACACTGGTGTGAACAAAGTTAAATTGAGTTTTACAACAATCCTGCTCAGGGCTTCTGGCATTCAAACGTGGGCTCTGAATTTCAAAAAGATGAATGGCATAGGTAGCGATTCTCCAACTGCCTTGACCACGGAAACCTTCATCCAGATCCTAATACAGATCTGCCTAGACCAGTGTTCTGCCTCCTCAGGACTTTACAAATATCCTCCAATATCTGGGGATATTGAGATTTAAGGCACATTCTTGGCCTCAAGCATCTTAGAGTCCATGGGGAGCTGGGGAGAAGAGACTTATTAACAAGTAATGAAAACCCAAAGTCTATCGGGATCCAGTAAAGATGTGTGGCTTACCTGGGAGAAGGCTAATTAATTATTTGGCCCCTCCTTCAAAACCACACATTTTTTAAATATTTGTTTAACAGTTAGAGGGGTAGAAGAAATTCTTTATCTTTTTCTTTTTCTTTTTGCAGGGTAAGATTTACCCTAAGCTAACATCTGTTGCCAATCTTCCTCCTTTTTTCCCCCCAAATCCCCAATACATAGCTGTGTATAGTTGTAAGTTCTTCTCATTCTTCTATGAGAGCCACCGCCACAGCGTGGCTACTGACAGACAAGTGGTGTCGTTCCATGCCCAGGAACTGAACGCAGGCCGCCAAAGCAGAGCGCACAGAACTTTAACAACTAGGCCATCAGAGCTGACTCAATTCTTTTTCTATTTCTAAGATAGCATAGCTTTTCTTCATGGTTGAAATAAGCAGCTTATTGCACATACTGAGCATAATGTTACAGTGTCTTTGACACTGTCTTTCCTTCAGCAGATTTCTGAGACCCCAAACTGGGGGGCACTAGCTCCCCACAAGCACTAAGGGTGGAGGCGTTCTGCAGGGAGGTATCACAAAGCCTTATTCAAAACACGCTTGCAAGTTCTTGCCCAGGCTTTGCTGCCAGCGCGATATTTCTTAAATTGCTTAAGTCCACGTTTTCATTGCCATTTTGTTCTGTGATTTACCAAACCAGGCAAGTGTTGTTTGGGGAGTGGGGTCATATTAGGCTGTGTAAGATGTAGATAACAGAAGAAATCTCTCATTCACAGCAAATAGAACTATGCCTTTCACTGTTTTGGTTTCAGAATTTTGGTGTCCTGAGACTGCCATGTCTGGGTAGCTGTCACTGATGGGTCTCAAGCTAGAGGGTGTGGCCTGAGCTTGCCCTGCATCTTGCTTGTGCCAGTGCAGCATCACTCAACAGGTTGACACTAGCAAGGAATTTTCCATGGCACTGGCTTTCTCCTTCAGTGGGAATAGAACCAAGTTCCACGTTACCATGGGTTCCATGGGTAAGGAGTTATATGTGGATATCTGCATTAACTAGCACTGATCTGTGACTGATGCCAATGATACTTTGCGGAAACTGTATGTTGCCCCTATATCTCATCCCCCTCCTTCCCCTGTAACTGAACTTTTAGACGGGCACACAACCACTGAGAACATAAAGACTATCTTTCCCAGACTCCTTTGCAGCTAGCTGAGGCTATTTAATTAAGTTCTAGTCAATGAGATGTGAGGAGAAGGAAGGGTCTATACTGAAGGGAAGGCACAGGCCCTCCTCTTTCCTTTGCCCCGTCCTGCTGGCCCAAATGAGGACATGGTGGTCAGCCATCTTGGACCATGCAGACACAGGCAACACCCTAGGGATTATGGAGGCAGGAGAAAGGAGCTTGCACCCTGACAACCTCACAGTGTAGAACCATGTTCCTGCCCGGACTTTCACATAAATGAAGAATAGATACCTGTCTTGGTTAAGCCACTTGTGTTAGGTCTTTGTCACAGACACATCCAAATAACGCTGATCCCTTGGAAGCTGTTTGGCTGGTCCTGCCTTAATTAATGCACAATGGAGGCATAAAGGAGGGTGTGAGCAGTCCCCTCTTGGGAATCAGAAAGGCTCTTCAGAGAATATGATGACATTTGCACTGGGTCTTGGAGGATACGGAGCTCAGACCACCTGAATAGAGGAGAGGAAGAAATTGGGAAACACAGGGAGGAGAAGGGACCACTCATTATCAATTTTGTTTTCAGCAGTTCTGGGCACACCCACGAGTCCCCAAAGAATGCAGGCAGGATGCGGAGGAATTTGTGAGAAGCAGACTGCCTCTCAGGTTAAACCAGGAAAGGAAGTAAGGGGCGGTGGTGCAGGGGGCAGCGGGGGGGGGGGGGGGGGGGGGGGGGTGGGGGGGGTGGGGGGGTGGGGGGGGGGTATTCCTTAGGAGGCTTTTGGCTGCAAGAGACAAAACCCCTTGAGCAAACTGAAGTCATTGGCCCACGGGACGCCAACCTTGAGGCAGATGGGACACCAGGAATGGTTGACCAGGGCAGCCCAACAACGTCACCAGAATCCAGTGCCTTCCCATCTCTGTTTCCACCATCATCATCATTAGAATCTTCCTCAAGCCGGTTCACTCCTGGCTCTAAGACAGCTGACTGGAGCATTCAGAGCAACAGACTTCTTTGTTCACCTCCAAAGGGAAAAAGAAATCCTGGCTCTCTTACAAGCAAGGAGGAACTTTCTCAGAAGATGCCAGAGAAAAACTCAAGTCTCATCGACCTGAAGGTAGTCCTCAGTCCCTGACAAAGTTAACGGCTTACGCTTTGCCCATCTTAGCCTTGATCTGAGTTGGCTCCTGACACTACATTTGCTGTGAGAGGGGTGGAGTGGGTACATGGGCATCGACTCCAATGTGGCCTTAACATTCCATTAAAGGAGATGGGGCCAGAATCTTGAAATCCTTCTGGCAGACAGCTCCGATCCTCTGAAACAGGAGAGAAAGCTCAGAATGAGGAAAGAGAGAAACTTAAAGATTTACCTACACTTTTCTCCCTTCTTCCATTTCAGCTGAAAATGTCAGCTCAGGAAGGGAGGGAAGAACTCAGAATTAAATGAGTAAACAAGGCGGCCTCTCCTGGGGCCCAGGGAAGAGCAGGCATTCGCCTGGAGGTAATGTCAGAGGTTAAATACAGAAAAAATAACACAGGACACAATTATAGTTGTTCATTCTTCTGCTTAAAATGGGGAGTAAAGGTCACAAATCAAATCACGGCATTATGTCCAGGAGTCACCTGCCTCCAATCACCTCAGTCCCTTTGTTAGTGCATGACAAAGGTGTCCCTGTTCCCATTAATGAGGAGGCCAGGCCTCTCCAGAGGGGGCTGCAGAGCTAACAGGTGAGGAGGGCCGGGCCTGCAGGTTAATTGCCCCACTGAGGCCACGGGCTTGGGCAGGCTCTGAGCTGAGCTGGTCACGCGGCCGGAGCATCTGCCGCACAAGGCAAAGTTTGGACTGGTTTGAAGCAAAAAGAGAGAAGTAAAGTAAAGAAGTGAGCTCCTTCCAAACTTAACATATTCAGTATAAAGCACCATCCTCCCTTCTAGGGGTCCGTGCTTCCTACTTTCATGGTGGCGGAAAGTCCCCAGTTTTCTAAAATGATGGCGAGCAGAGGAGGCGAATTTTGGATTTGTAAATATCTTCCCGGCTCAAAAGAAAAGTTGGCAACTCAAGGTCAATGCCCCACATTTTGTGTTATTGATCACACGAGACGGTGAAAGCCACATGTCTGGAGCCACTAATCGAGTCCGCCCTTGATGCAGGAGAGACTTCGTGGACGTCCCTCTCTCTCCCCTGAAGGCAGGGACCCAGAATGTTCACCTCTGTTCTCCTCCATCTAAATAGGCTTGGCTCACAGTATTGGTTTATCTGACCAAATTCCACACTCACCTTTTCTCCAGATTAATTCCATGCCCCGGACCATTTCTCCAGGTCCTGATTTTCTAGCCCTTTCTCCATGTTTGTCTTTCGCTTTTCCTCTAAGAGTCACCCCATTTTCTTCATCAGCCCTGTGGGAGCTAAAAGGTCCCCTGAGCTGAGCCCAGTGCAGGCCCCTGAGGCAGCGCTCCCTTGGGTGCCCGCTGGCCAATTCTCCTGCTCCTGGAGAATGTTCCTGTCCTGCCACCTTCAGGTGCCTTCACCATTATCCCAGGTCCTTCTTTGCCTCGTTCCAACTCAGCCTCCCAATACTTCCTTCTCAGCCC
The DNA here is from genome assembly GCF_041296265.1 of Equus caballus. Taxonomy (NCBI): domain Eukaryota; kingdom Metazoa; phylum Chordata; class Mammalia; order Perissodactyla; family Equidae; genus Equus; species Equus caballus. Next base: position 8,582,452 of record NC_091684.1, read on the forward strand.
TGGCTCCACTGAATGGTGCGCCATCAGTTCTGCTCCTCTCCCCACCAGTATCCCCAGCCTCCTGACTGAGAGGAGAAGCCAGCTTAAATCCAGCACTGCTCTCCACGGCAGGTGCCTTTGGAGTGCTGGGGTGTAGGTATAGCATCTCAGCTTTTAAAACAGCCCTATTGACCCAAGAAAATGTGGCAGTGAATGTGCTATGTGTTCCCAGCGAGTATCCAATTTACACCAAGGTGAGAAGTACGTGGATTCTGGGCTTTGTGCTTCCTCATCTGTCACCTGTCAATCGCCACCACTCTGATGCCACTGTAAATCACACTTCTCCCATTCATCTTAATTCCACGCCTAGTAAGCAAAAGCCTTTCTGGGGTGCATATCTATAAAACTTAGGATAAAGCAGAGAGGAATTACTCAGTTAATCTGATCACCATAGACGTCAACTGTGAATAACTGCAAACAGAAGCCGTACGTGACACAAATCTAAGTGCTGGGGCAGCGTCACTGGAATGGCCACCTGGGCTGATCAGATTTCCTGGGAAATGGCCAAGTGTCTACTTCTCTTTAAGCAGCAGCCTATGGTTGAGTTTGGTTTTGGATAAATCAAGGCCAAGTTGATAGTGAATGAGACGAAATTAAAGAAGTATTAGAAAGCATTCTAAACCCTCTCTCCCTGTGAAGCTCATGAAAGTTGATGCAGAGAAGTTACTATGAACCTCTATTAATGTCATGGACCACATGCTCTGGCAGGTGCTAAACCCTGTCCCCCAGCCCTAGACCACTCCAGGAAAGATGCTCAATATCAATACAACCTGAGAGGGTGGGTTGATCTTGCCCAACGTAAGAAATAACATTTTATTTTGAAAAATGCCAAACCTATTTTTTAAAACAGTTGCAATAGCACTGTAATGAGCACTCATATGCCGTTTACCTACACACCTGTATTCATCAGTTTAGCCACATTCAAGTGCTCCCCCTCCCGCCCTCTCTCCTCCTCTCTCAATCTCTCTCTCTTTCCCTCTTTCTCTCTCTCTCTCTCCTTCTCTCTCTCGTGTAATGGATTTTTTTTGCTGAACTAATTGGGAGAACCAAGACCTATCACCCTTAAATATTTCAACATATATTTCGTAAGACTAAAGACATTCTCTCATGTAAGCAGAGTATAATTATCAAATTCAGGAAATATAACCTTGACACGATACTGCTATCACAGAACCTGTACCCAAATTCCCGATTGTCCCAAGATTGTCTTTTTGAGTAATGTCTTTCTGACTCGGGATCCAACCCACAGGCACATGTTACATTAACTGTTGTGGCTCTGGTTTTCGTTAACCTGGCCCAGCTCTGCAGTCTGTCTGCCTTTTGTAACACTGACAGTCTTGAAGAGAACAGCCCAGTTGTTTTACGACATGTCCCTCAATTGGAATTTGTTGGATTAGTCATCAGATTTGGGCCATTCATATTGGGCAGAACCACAGTAAAAATGACAGCGAGTCCTAAGCATACATGTTGGTTCATCTCCCTATTGGCGACGTTGGCTTTGACCACTTGGTTGAGGCACTATCTGCCAAATTTCTCCACCATAAAGGTACCTTTAAAAAAAAACTTCAGAGGCCGGCCCCTTGGCCAAGTGGTTGAGTTTGCGCACTCTGCTTTGGTGGCCCAGGGTTTTGCCGGTTCGGATCCTGGGCACGGACATGGCACTGCTTGTCAGGCCACGCCGAGGCGGCATCCCACATGCCACAACTAGAAGGACCCACAACTAAAATACGCAACTATGTACCGGGGGACTTTGGGGAGAAAAAAAGGAAATAAAATCTTTTTAAAAAAAAGCTTTATGATTGAGGCAGCCATGATGACCTAGTGGTTAAAGTTCAGCATGTTCTGCTCTGGCGGCCTGGGTTCAGTTCCCAGGGGGAACCATGCCACTCATCTGTGAGTAGCCATGCTGTGGTGGTGGCTCACACAGAAGAACTAGAAGGACTTACAACTAGAACATACAACTATGTACTGGGGCTTTGGGGAGAGAAAAAAAAGAGAGAGAGTAAGATTAGCAACAGATGTTAGCTCAGGACAAATCTTTCTCAGCAAAAAAATATAAATATATGCTATAGTTAAAAAAAAAACTATATGATTAATAAATGACATGTGGGGAAATGCTTTGAAACCTCCATTCAGAGGCCTTGGTTAAATAATAGGGGGGATAAGCACAAAGTGAAATGGGTCACAATCTCTGCCATTAGGGAGTTCGGTCTGGCACAAGACGGAAATAGACAAACCCCACATATGATGCAGGCTCCGGTCGTTTGAGGAAGGAAGCAGGAAATGAACAAGTGCATGGACATCCCGTATACAAACCCAAACAAAATCAATGCTATGGTGGAGGTCCTAGCTAATTGCATGTGCCAAGGGACCAGAGTCTAATTCCAAATGTAATGACTGGGACAGGCTTCCCGGGGATGTGCAAGAAATAGGGAGAGTCTTTAGGCAACTCACCTGCAATTCTAACAAGCAAATCACAGAAGAAATAGTGCAAATGAACAATAAATGCAAAAAGATGCTCAATCTCTTCAGTAGTTAGAGAAATGCACCTTAAAATAATGAGTTTTTATCCCATCGTAGAGTCAGAAAATTAAAAATGATGATAATATCCTGTGCTGCCAAGCATTGAGGGAAGCTGATGGGAGTATGAACTCATACCCCTTTGGAAAGGAATCTTACAGATCTACTAAAATTTTGAGCATCAACACATTTTGACCTAGGACTCTATTTGAATCATTCCCTGAGATCAAGAAAGATGCCTGAAAACCAAGTGTAGATGGTAGAATTTTAGTCCATAACAACAAAAGCTCAGGAAATGTCATAATCTTTTCTTTTTCTGAGTGGAATTTAAGCTTGTCAGAGCCCCATGGATCAAGCTGGAAGGGATTCAATTTCAGTTGTTTGGGAAGTTCTGTCCCCTTTCTAGAGTCACCAAGGGCCTAGAGGTCTAGCATTATCCAGAACATTCCTAGAAGGGCCATCTGGTCTCCAGACCACATTGGCGTTCGTGGTGCAGCTCATGGGCCCAGGAAGGAGAGCAACTCCTCTGCTTCTGTCTTGGGCACAAGAGGCTTTGTATGGCCTCCTCAGGCACACCCACGCCCCCCTCCACCCCGAGGGCCTGTTACCTCCCAGAAAGTCTGAGGGAATGGACTCTAGCTCCAGCATAAAACCCTTTCCCCCTTCCCAGTGTCAGAGAAAGCTCTCAAATGCCTTCACTTCCCTGGAAGCTTGTTTCCCACATTCCCTCAGACCCTCTCAGGCAAGGTCCTCCCCACACCCCTCAAAAGCCTGGGTAGGGGCCCCCAGGTTGCCACTTGGATTACCAGGCCAGGACTGCCAACAATCCTTTGTGTGAGTGATAGAGACAACCTAGACTGTGAACTCCCTGAGGGTGGACTGTGTCCTTTCTCTTGGCACCATTCAAGTACAGGATCTGGGAAGTTATAGATCCCCAGTCAGTGTTTGTGGAATAAATGAAGAAACAGAAGGATGAATGGATAGATGGATGGAGGATGGATGAGTGCATGGGTGGGTGAGTAGATGGATAATGGGTAGGTGAATGGCTAGCTGGGTGGATAAGTGTTCACGTGGGTGGATAGGTGGATGATGGATAGGTGAGTGGATGGGTAGATGGATGGGCAGGTAGATGGGTCAATGGATAGGTAAATAAGTGAATGAATGAGTGGTTGGATTGGTAGATGGATGGGTGGGTGGATGGATAGATGGAGGAATTGGTAGGTGGATGAATCAAATGCTTGGATGAGTGGATGGATGGGTGGGTGGATGGATGAATAGACACTGAAAAAAATGTGATTTAAGAGTCTTCAGGATGTATTGCTTTCAACAAGGCCAGAACACAGACTTCCTTCTTTCCCCTAACCCCTTTAGAGTAAGCAGTGATTCACCTAAAAGCCCCCTTGGCGCTGGCCGATCGATTGTGTTAGTTGCTTCCTGGAAGCCTAGCCCGCTTGCTTTGGGGCTCTGAAGGATTCTCAGCATGCCTGGGGCCCCATGCTCTGAGCAGCTGAAGGCCAGCTCAGCAGACCTCGGTCACCCTGGACAGGCTCGCTGACTACAGGCTTCTCCACGGAGCAAGACAGGTGAGAGGCATTTGTTGGATGAATGAAGGAATCCATCAGCCAAAATGTAAGTAAATCACCCCCAATTCTGCCATCCAAAAACAGAGTAATAGTGACCAATTTTGTATATATTTTCCCATTATTTTTAATTAGCACATGTGTATTTCCTTTCAAAATGGATCATGTTCTTATACACCACAAAATAATCAGATTATTTTACATAACAACATATTTTGAATAATTTCCATTTTATTCAATATTCTTCAAAAACGTAATATGCCATTACATGAATGTATGGTAATTTATCTAACCAGGCTCCTTTTGTTATTTCCGATTGTTCATTATTATAAGCTCTGCTATGATGGGCAACCTTACAACTCTATTTTTACAAGCATCCAGGATTATTTCCTTAAAAGAAATCCCTATTTGTAGAATCGTGCCATCAAAGAATATGCAGAATTGTAAGGCTTTTCTCGAGTGTTGCCAGATTGTCCTCTAGAAAGACTGTGCTCATTCACACTCCTACCAGCAGAGTGAGAGAATCCTTGCGTCTGGCACACTAACCTGGTCTGGTTTTTAAACAAACATAGAAGCAAGTCGCAATGTGAGATCTGCTTCTTTTTTATGGGGTGCAAGAACCCCAGATCACTTGCTGCGCTTCTTCAGAGCAATTTTCATTTCTAAAAAGTACTCTCCCGGGCCTCTGAATGCCATCACAAAGGGCCTGGTTCCTGGTTAGGAACAAGAATGGGCTGCACACAATACTGGTTGTTTGGTGTCTGAGAAAGGAACAGAAGTAAAGGGAGGGAACCGATGTCTGCTCTCAAATATGTCTGCACGACTGATCGGTGAAGTCAGACCTGGGCCCAGGGAGTGGAGGCAGCTCATGTCAGCCCTCCCAGAAGTTTTGCCAAAGGCGGGATAATTAGCATCCACCCATTTCTTATTTCTAATAAATAATCCCCATAATAAAAGTAGTAATTTTCTCATTAAAGAAAATTGAAGACGTGGGAAGAATGGGGGCAGGGTACTCACCTACACTTCCACTCTCCAGGGACAGTCACTGTAACATTTCATTGCATTTCCTTCCAGGAGTTTTTTTCCTGTGTCTAGATTATTTCTTTTATGTAGTTGTCATAATACAGGAATGCACTCGTGTGTCCTGTTCTCTTTTTATTTGCCAACACACTATAAGCATTTTTCTTTCTTATTACAAACTCTCAGTAAACCTAATGTTAACAAGTGTATAATATTCCTTCGAGTGGATGGGACATAGCTTAACCATTTCCCCACTGGGCACGTAAGTTACATTCAGTGTTATTAGCAACATGGTACAAACATTGGCACATTTCCATACCTATTGTCTCCTTGTTTTAAACACATATGACAATAAATAAAGAATTCATTTAGGGAAAAAAGGCACATTTAGTGATGCGAACTCCTTGACAACCAAATGAAGGCTATAAACTGATCTTCTGTAACTCTTCTTGCCGCACCAGAGGGTGCCATCTTGGGCATTTTTCAGCAAGATACTGCCAAAATCGCAGGGCCCAGTGCTGCCGCTGGGTTAAGGTATTCCCCCAAGGACTCGCACGTGGGATCCCATGAGTACAGGCAGACCTCGGAGATGCTGCGGGTTCCATGCCAGACTACCGCAATAAAGTGAGTGTCACAATAAAGCGAGTCACAGGAATTTTTCAGTTTCCCAATGAGTATAAAAGTTATGTTTACTTTATACTGTAGTCTATCAAGTGTGCAATAGCATTATGTCTGAAAAGTAATCAATGTACATATCTTAATTAAAAAATACTTTATTGCTAAAAAACGCTAACCATCATCTGAGCCTTCAGCGAGTCGTAATCTTGTGAAAAATGCAATATCTACAAAGCACAATAATGCAAAGTGCAATAAAACGAGATACGCCTGTACTCCTCTGTCTGCACACAGAGCAGGAGGACTTTGCTTTCATGAGAACTCGCGCCTGCCGTGGATGCTCCATCTGGTTTCGCAGCAATTCCTCACTTCTGCTTATTAACTTCTTTGGCAACTTTGACTTTCCAGATGATCGGCATTGTCCTTTGGATGACAGTCATTGGGTTCAAGTGCATAACTCCATTCTACAGCCTCTGGCTCCTCCGGACGTGGGCGGATGGGTGGGGCAGAAGTACGCAAGGAAGGGAGAAGTGTGCTTATAAAAAGTTGCCCCGTCCCGCTCAGCATTGCTTTCGATGTGAAAAATAAAAACACACAGGCGAAGAACAGAAGATAAGTACAGGTGACTGACAAACGTAAGAAAAATTGGCCAGTCTCACTAATCATCAAGACACAGAGAAATAAAACAATGATACCTTTATTTCTCACATTAAATTAGCAAATACTAAAAATGTATATTGTGTGGTGAAATGGATAATTTTCTTAGACTAGACATAGGCTAGTTTAACCTTTCTATTTTTTATTACTTTATCAACAACTACTTAGATATAAACGATTGTGAATGGCAATCAATATGAAAACTGAGTAGTGCGCATAAGGCTCACTGTGTACTGGAAGGGCGATGTTCTCATGGCTGCGTGAAGGCTCCCGAGAGATGACAATAAGGTGAACCAGTCTCTGGGTCACAGTCTGGCCCCAGTTCCTCTGAGAATTGTTAAAAGCCCCTTTGGGGCCCTCAGTGGGAGAAGCTATGAGTAAGTCATAGAAAGCAAGCTTCACCCCCATTAGGCAGGGTGTGGATGTGGGCACATATTGAGAACCCAGCAGGAATAGGCCTGAGAGAATGGACTGCTCTCTGTTTTCTGCCCCTCAGCTCACCGTAACTTACCCCTCACCATCAAGGACAGGTCAAAGCAGGACACCTCTGTGAAGTGAAATGAATATCCTGAGCTGATGCAGGCAGCAGAGATGATCCAAGGAGCCAAACTCAGGAAAATTTCATGAGGCAACATCAGGTTTACAAGGAGGGTGATCAACAGATGAATGGATCAACAAGATGTGGTCTGTCCATACAATGGAATATTATTCACCCATGAAAAGGAAGGAAGTTCTGACACATGCTACAACATGGATGAAGTGATAACAATATGCTAAGAGAAAGAATTGAGACACATAAGGACAAATATTGTATGAATCCACTTATACGAGGTACCTAGGATAATCAAACTCGTGGACAGAAAGTAGAATGGTGGTTACTAGAGGCTGAGGAGGAGGTGAGAATGGAGAATTATTGCTTACTGGGTACAGAGTTTCTGTTTAGGATGGTGACAAATTTTGGAAATTGGTGGTGATGGTTGCACAACATTGTGAATATAATTAGTGACACTGAATCATACACTCAGAAATGGTCAATATGGTAAATTTTATGTTATATACATTTTACCACAATTTTTAAAATATTTTTAATGCAGAAAAAAAAGACAGTAAAAAGGCAGGAGGCATCTTGGTGGTGACAACGCCACACTCTTGTCTCCCTTCAGGCTGCTTTGATCTGTTGCCCCCATGTTTGGTTCTCAGCTGGGGCCATGGCTCCTTCACCATCATCTGGGAGGATCCATCTGCCTCTCTCCTTGTTGCTTCTCCAGCTTCTTTTCTCCCAATCTTCTTTTATGTTTACTCTGTTATTTTGGTAAACTATAAAGCAGATTACTTGAGAAATGGGTATACGGAATGGAAATTCTTTAAGACTTTTCAAGTTTGAAAATAAGCTTATCCTACTTGCAGATTTGATTAATACTTAAAGTGATAGAATTCGGGATTGGAAGTCATTTTCCTTCCATATTTTGAAGGCATCATCATTGTGTTTTAGCTTCCAGGTTGCTTTCAGGCTGAGAAGTCCAGAGCCAGTCTGACACCTGTCCCTGTGAATATGACTTGTTCTCTTGTATTGGGTTTATTTTATTTCTTTTCTCTGTGACAGCGCATAGCTTTTTGTCCTCAGTGCCTTGAAATTTCATGATGTGGCTCTATTTTGATTCCTGGTAAATTCATGAGCCCTTTCGATCTGTAACCTAAGTCTTTTTGCTTGGGAAATTTTTCTTGAGTTATTTTCTCCTTTCCATTTTTTCTCTTCCTACTTTCTGAACTGGTCCACCAATTTTCTAATTGTTTTTATTTTCCATCCCTTGGTCTTTTTGCTCTATTTTTGTGAGATTCTCTACTTTATCTTCCAATCTTTATTTTAGGTTTTCAATTCTAGAAAGCTTTTAATGTTCTAGCAATCTTTTTTATGGCTGGCTTTTATTATTGATTTGTAGGAGCTCTTTGTATGATGTGGATTGAAGTTCTTTGTCTAATGTGTGAACTGCAAATTTCTAGTCACACTCTGTAACTCACCTTTTCATTCTCTAAATGGTGCCTTTTGAGGAGCAGAAATTCTAAATTTTAATGAACTCCAATTAATTAATCTCTTACTTTATAATTAGTGTTTTTTATGTCCTGTTTAAGAAATCTTTGCCTACCTCAAGGTCATGATAATGTTGTCCTATGTTTTCTTCTGGAAGCTTTATGCCTTACTTTTCACATTTGGATCTGTGGTCCATCTCAAATCGATTTTGTGTGCGGTGTGAGGTACAGATCAAAGTTCCTGATAGTTCACTTGGACATCTTTCTTTCAGGTCAGAGACTTTCTGGTGATCCTTGCTCTCCTTTACGTGCTTGAATGTGAAGAACTAAGAATCCGTTTAGAAACTCTGAGTGTGTGGGTTGGAAATGTCAACAATGAATTTCCCAATTGGTTCATCTGGGAAGCCTGCCCATTGGTATCTTCCCAGTCTTTCTCTTATGCTGGACAAACTCTTTAAAGAAAATTTCTTCAGTCTCTGGCCCAGAGGTCCCTGCCTGGCTGCCAGTGTTCCGGGAGTCTGGGAAGAGGAGAACTGGGGGTCCCAGCAGCCACCCTGCCTGGGTCCGCCTAGCCCATCAGGTGTGATAAGCACCCCTGTCCGGCTGCATGTGATGACCCAGTGCAGAGTTGTTCGGTTTTACCTTCTCCAGAGAATAATGTCCAAATCTATGCAAGGTAGAGGAGTACAGGGAATGGCTCCGTGCCCGGCCAACAGAGTCGGGGAGGAGATCTAGGGATCCGACTGCTTCTGGAGCAATCTCAGCTTCCCTGAGAGTCCCCTGGTGTCACCTACTCCTGCATGTTTTGAGGATTCAATTGCGTACATTGAGTTGGTTTTCTGTTTTCTCTACAACCGGCTGGGGATTCGGTCTTCTCAAATCTGGGAAAGCAGTTGCCACTTGTCTGTCTGTTTCCCAAATTCCCATGTTGTGCTGGTATTCTCCCCTCGTGTTCTTGCAAGTTGGTGCCTCAAAAAAAAAACCTTTTTACTGTAGTAGGAGGAAGGGGAGAGCAAAATTAGTATTCTATCTGCCATCTTTACCTGGAAGTTGGTATAAACTTTTTTTTAAAAAGAGAAAGCAATTAACAACATGTATCAAGAAACTTAGAAATATTCATATCCTTTAATCCCACTCCTAGACTTCTAGGAATTTATCCTAAAGAAATCACCAGAAATATGGACTAAAGTTTTTGTTTTGGTCTTCATTGCAGTGTTATGTATAAGGCAAAAAACTGAAACCAAACTAAATGTTCCACATTAGAAAAATGGTTTAGAAAATGATGGTACACCCATATGATGAAATATTAAAAGTCATTAAAAATAATATCTATGACGACTATTTAATGACAAGGGAAATATTTGTAACATAGTAAGTGATAAAATGATATGAAATTATATGTTCAATATGATCCCAATTCTGGAGAGAGAGGGAGGGAGAAATGAATAGAAGCAAGCACACCCATCGGAGGAGGGGAAGGAGGGGCGAGGAGGGAACATGCAGAGAAGGAGAAAATACAGGAACACCAAAATTTTAACCATAGCTAGCTTTAAATATTTATTATTGCTACCATCGGAAAGAAATAATTGCTTTAAAATTAAAAATAGCGTCTTGCCTCGTTTCAGCCACCCTGTCATCTTTATAGCTCCCTAAACTTGCAATTTGCTTGCATGCCTCCATGTTGTGACACATGAAGTGCCCCACCTGGAAGAGACTTCTTTTCTGGCTGACTCCTGCGTAGCCTTCAACTCCCGGCTCAAGCACCAGCCCCTTTCAGATGTTATTCAGATGTTCAGTTGTCCACTTCAAGCCAACTTGGGAATCTGTTCTCTAGTTTCTAATTCTATTCTATGATATCTAACTCTAATTCTGTTCTATAGAATACCTTCCACCTATTACAACCAATGGTCTTATTTTTTACAAACTTCTGGAGGGGGCGGAGCGTGTCCTGTTCACTTTATGTCGTCAGCCTCGGGCCAGGTGCCTGGCACAAAGCAAAGCTTCACCAACGATGATCATAAGTGTTTGGAATGGGAAGGAGTTGATGGATAGAGTGAAGGAGTGAATAACACTTTCATGGAATATCATCTGGGGCCTGGTTGTGTGTTAAGCTGTGTTCTCCTAGTTTTCCATGATTATGAAAAGCCTAAACTGTTGGACCTACAATACCAGACTCAAGATATCTGTGTTCATCGAGTGACACCTCCCCAAATTATAGTTACAAAGTTTCGGAGGAAATAATCTGCAAACATCTGTAGACCAGCCTTACAAACCAATCTCAGAGAGAAATGGCAAACCCCACAGGCTGCAGCTGCAGTTGACAAGAGTAGCTCAAAGCACAGGGCTCTGTAATAATTATCATTATTTAACATCATTCCACAAGGAACCATTAGAGGAACAAGGCTTGAAATTAGAGTCAAATGATTCCCCCTTCTCTTCAGTCTACACACACAGACCCCAGCAGCACAGCGAGAGGGCTGGGGGAGCTGCGCTCGGTTATACTGTAATTATTTCTAACTCTATCCCCGACCCCAAAATACCATCTTGTCACGTGGCCTGTCATTTTTGCATGGCTCAGTCGATCATAACTTGTCATATTTTCCCAGCTTTTATTGCAGTTTTCATGAAGCACACGCATTCCTGGTGGAATAATGGCTTATGCTGGAAGATTCTTTTTAAAAGTTGCTGAAACTTTGTCCTGCCTGTGCCCCTGCAAGGGCTGGGGCACAGTTCTCTCCTGTTTGACATGGGTCTACTGTGGCTGGGACATGGCTTTCTGTAGAGTGGGGGTGCTTGAACAGCCTTGCCCAGGGCCCATGCCACCAGCCTGTGTAAGGCACAGAGATGCTCTGAGGGTCACCTTGAAAGGCAAAGGATGACCTGTCCCTGCTGACAACACTCTGGGCAACCAGCCGTGGGCCACAGACTCTGCAACCCAGTATGCGTCTCTCGTGAGCTCTGGTGTGGCTCAGGGCCACCCACTCCCATTCCCCTTCCTAACGGCATTCCAGCTCCCTGTGGGAACTCACTTTACCCGTGGGATCGTAGATGGGCTGCCTTCCCCGAGCCGAGGGACAGACACGTAGCTCATGCTAGGCTCCGAGGCTGAGCCCTTGCTGAGTGCCAATCTTGAGCAGGGAGGCCGGTTGCCCAGGGCTGGCTGGAGAGAGATCTCAGCATTCCTGCCACAAGGCTGTTCCCATACTTCCGCTTCCATCCTCCCAGCCCTAACAAGCTCCCCTGATGTTTGCCTATTCTGAGTCTTCCCATTGATTCTCATTGCTTTTCCAATAAATTCCCTTTGCTTAAGGCCAGGGTTAGTTTCTGTTGCTTGCAACCTGAGCACCCTGGCCGACCCGCTTGTTTCTGCCTTTTTCCAGGGTGCTTCTGGATCAGAAATGCAGGTCCCATCCCCTCGACGAGCACCCTCCTCGGGAGCCCCCCAGGTCTCCAACCTTCACCAACCTCGCTCCCTTCTCCCCTTTCTCATGGTGCCCACTCTCTCTGCTGGCTGACAGTCACTCCATTTGGCCAGCGAATCTTGCTCAAGCTGCTTCCACTAACTAGAATGACCACCCAGATGGTGCGAGACCACCTGCCCCACAGAGCCATTCCCGTAGACCCCAGAGGGGCACGACCACTCTTCCCACTGCACTTGACGTGCACCTTTCAGGATACTGAGCACATTTGACCTTGTGGCATAGCTATATCCACAGATGTCCCTTAAACTTCCCAACGGGAGTGATGTGTCAGCAAACTGTCAGAGAAGCCAGAATCTCCCCGGCATTATCCTGCTGCCAGCCGTGCTGGTGGGCAGCGATTTGGCTGTATCTATAGATAGACTCAGCCGGGCCTGGCAAAGTCCCTGAAACAGAGACCAGACCTGTCCCCCGCAGTTACAGGATAATCTCTGTAGGAACGTGGCTCGTCTTGCTCACCTCCTCTTGCAGACCTGGGCTCTGTTTTCTGTTAAATGTCAAGTCCAGTGGTCCGTCTTGATCGGAAAGGGCAGGCTTTCATGGCCATGAAAAACATCTTATTAAGAAGATGGACAGATTCGATATCAGAGAGATAGCACTGCTTTCACAGAATAAAACTCAGAGGGCTTGTCCGAGCTTTCAACCTCTTCTGTCCCCACCACACACACACACACACATACACACATACACACCTGTGCACGCACACACACATGTGCACATGCCAGTGCACATACATATGCACACAAAGCATTGCGTGCACACATGCACACACGCCAGTGCACGCGCACACACCAGTGCACATACATATGCACACATGGGTGCACACACACAGCCTGCACCCAGCTGCATTCCAGTAGGACCCACCATTCCTCCCACATCCCCTTGGTCTCCTGCCCTCTGCCATTGTTTATGCCCCATGGGAAACACCCTCTTTCCATCTGCACCCACAACACTCTTTTGGTCTTTTAAGCCTCCTGTTAAAAGCCACCGCTGTCAGGAAGCCTTCCCACCACCCCTAGTCTAAGTGAATCCCACCCCCTTTCCCCTGGTACCTTTTATAGCCCTTCGAGGTCGCACAGCAGCCTGCTCCTATTTACAGGGACTGGTGGATGTGTCAGTGCCTCCTATTGATCCTAATTCACAAGAGGAAAGAGAACGGACACGTCTCCTTTAGTTTCCTCATGTGAAAATGGGTGTAATCACAGCCGTGGGATCGCTGAGAGAGTTAAATGAGCTAACACATGCAAAGCACTTAGAACAGCTCCTGACGGGTGGCGGTGCTGTGGGAGTTGCTGGGGGCCTGCTGTGAGCACGTGACTTAGCTAGATGCTCTCAGTTCTCTCAGCACTTAGAGATGGGGAAACTGAGGCACACAGAGGCCAAGTGCTTGCCCCAAAGTCATAGAGCCACTGAGTGGTCAGGAGATTCATGCGCAGGTCTGGCTGGCTCCGGAGACCACCTTCTTCCCCTCCCCCCACCACCTGGACTAAGACCGTCTCTGGCTCATTCAGGGTCAGGCCCTCGGGTGCTGCCTTTTGTATTTTGAGGGAAAAAATGACTATGCCAATTCCCCTTTTTCTTAAAAGAAATCCCCTCGATTTAGGAATTTATATCACAGCTTAGCAGAGCTCCCAGCTGACTTTCTGCACTTACCGGCCCAGTCAAATACCTGTTTTGTGCCTCCCACAGCCAACTACAAGCAGGTTTTGGTGCAAGATGGGGCCCAGAGCATCAGGCAGGAGGTGAGGATCAATTTGGTCAATTGAAAGCACTGTGGTACTTTCTGGAGCAGGGTGGGAAGGACAAGAAATGGGGAGCCCTGGACCCGGTTCAGCGCCCAGGGAGGGAGAGGCTCTTGGGTTTGGGCACAGTGAGTGCATGTGTCTCATGGTGGAAATGAGGACCCAGGCTTTCTCCGCTACCCAGCCTGGAGCACTGATGGAATGCGCACACAGGCCCGTGCAAATCTGCGCCCACACCCCAGACCACCCAGCAGCTCCACTGCTAGAAGAACAGAGCCATCCCAACCACTCCAGTCAGTGTGCCCGGTGCTGGGGAATTCAAGGGGAAGGTCACCAAGAGGTGCACTGAACTTTCCCCATTCATTCATTCAGCAAGTGTTCACCGAGCGATAACCCACCAGGGCTGGAATGCCCTCCTCCACAGGCACCTGCCGTGTATTATCGCCAATTCACACCCCTACTCGTTCCATGGGAAACTGAGGATCAGGAACATACCTCAACGTTCCGAGGTCCCACAGTAGTATGTCCAGGTCTGTCTGAGCCCCGCACACTTAATCAATGTCCCCCATGCCTCTTATTAGTTTCCTGTTGTATTTTCTTCCAGAAAAATGTATGCATCTGTATACATCTAGATGTAGGTCTTAAACTAGGAGAAAGTGCCTTTCTTTCAGTCATTTGCCAGCAAACACTTGCTGAGTGCCCACTTCCCATCAGGTCCCAGGAATACCTCCAGACGTGAGCAAGACCTGTCACCTCCCCACGCAGTTGGCAGTCCAGCGGGAAACAGTGTGAAGAAGAGCTATCCAAAGTGGCCACATCCTCAGGATGACCCATGAGCCACTTTCTGACCCCAAGACTTTCCTCTAACCTACCTGCAAGGTTGGAATAAAAGTAATAAGTGAGTAACCTTCAAATCCACATGCCACGCACACAGACAGGTCACACGCACACGCACAAAAGGAAGCACTTCCCCTTGCAATGAGCATCTTGTTTTCATACCTCTGTTTTGCTTTTGCTCATCACGGGCTAAGGTTTTCCTGTTGTCTCTCTTTTATCCTCTCCTTTCCTTTCCTGTTTCCCGGATGTGACAGCCCTGTTAGAAGAGCAGTGGAGTATCAGGCTGCAGGAGAGGGAGCATTAGAAGGGTGCTGATATTATTTAAGACTGGGCTCATTAAAACACAATAATGAAGATCCAGATGATAGCAGGGGAAAGCAGGTTGTCTGGGTGCCACCGCACAAAATACTTCATTAGTGTTCCTAATTAATACTAGCAACTGTCACGAAATAAAAATATCACACCCTTTAAGATCTGCCTGCCTAACAGGCACTGTTCTCGCTGAAGAGCCCCCGTGTCTGTTCCACTGTGATCCCCTTCTGAAATAATTGGTGTGGTTTGATTGATAATGTGGATTCCTCTTTAAAAGAAAACACACTATTTTTCATAATCAGAGCCAGAATGCATAATGAGCAGGCGGGTGATGCCTTCAGCATCAGGTCTGTCAAAGCGTGTGGTTATTTCCATATTGATGCAAACTAAGATATTACACTCCCTCATTACATTGACGTGGCACATCTTTCAACAGTCAGCTCCGAATCATACATTCCTTGCAAACAAAATTACCTTCATTTTCTCCTTTGGTTCGGTGGAGCTAGCAGCTAAAATGTGCCCTAACAAGCTAATCAACTAATTTTTAGAATATGTTGGAACCGTTTAATATTCTAAAAGAAAACAAGAAAAAGTTGCTAATGGGTCTGCAGGCATAAACAGAAATAAATAGACAACTGGTTCATTGAGCATTAGCATACTTAAGTTTGAGCCAGTCACGGTGGAATTCATTTTGCAAGTCAAAAAAGCAGTATCTATTTGTATCCATAAGCCAAACAACCTCATTTACTCGGCACATACTTGAGTAGATAACCTTGGCGTGAAGGTAACAAGGAGAAAGGATTCTTTTAAAGAGTGATGTGTTCTCTGGGGGGAAACTGGCCCAGGGGAAGAGCTGAGCTTGCAGCCTGGGGTTGGCCTCCAAGCTCTGCCGTAAAGAAATGCTCAGCTTCATTTGAGGGTAGTCCAAGAGCTCAGAAGAACCCCCAAGCCAAGTGCATCCCCAGGAAGAGAATGAGTGGCTCTTTCTATGGTGGTCATCAGTAAGGGAGGCTGGGGAACACCTGTTGAGGGCCCACAGCTGGAGTGGCCCCAGGTTGGTCGACAGGAGTCAGCAGGCCCAGACAGACCCAGTGTGTTAGTCACCTCGGGCTGCTACAACAAAATACCACAGACGGGGGCCTTAAACAACAGACATTTATTTCTCACAGTTCTGGAGGCTGGAAGTCCAAGATCAAGGTGCCAGCCGATCCAGTTCCTAGTGTTAGCTCTTTCTGGCTGGCCTTCTCTCTGTGTCCTCACATAGTGGAGAGAGAACCATCTCTCTCTTCCTCTCTTTGTGAAGTCACTAATCCCATTGCGGGCGCCCCCTCCCCCCCCATGAGACCATCTAACCTAATTACCTCCCAAAGGCCTCATCTCCAAATACCATTACGTTGGGGGTTAGGGCTGCAACGTATGAATTTTGGAGGGACAGTTCAGTCCATAGCACCTGGCTTTAAATCTCAGAGTCACTAGGATCTCACCAGCTGTGTGGCCTTGGGCAGGTGCCTCAGTGTTCTCATTGTAAGGTGGGGGAGAGGGGGTAAATGGCTCCCCCTCGCAGGGCTAGAGTGAGGGTTAAGTGTAGTAATGCGTACACAGGGCTTGGTACATGGTATGTCCTGCTTGGGTGTTAGCCATTATGTCCCACCCCTCCTCTATCAGGACCCAGTACCCTGCTCTCCAGACAAACCCAACTGCCCTCCTGTCCCCAAACATGCCCATGGGTCCCATCTTCCTGCCTTTGCTCACGTGTGCCTTCCCCCTGGACAGTCCTTCCTTCCCTCCTTTGCTGTCTTCCACCCACCTGAATCCTGCTTATCCTCATCTTTTGAGGCCCTTCTCAAAGACACCATTGAGCTGTGAGGCCTAGAGAATGAGGACGGAGTCTTGGTTTTTTTGGTGTCTACATTGGACATGATGCCTGGCATATAGTGACACTCAGCCCATTTTTGCCAGATGGACAGATGAACAGATGCACAGACACATGGGTGGAGGGATGAAGGGACGATACTTCACCTACATGTTTGTTAAGGTGCTTCCCATGCTTCTCGTTGGCTGACGGTCAGTGGCATATGTAATTTCATCCCTTTCACGATGATGTCCTCAGGAGGCCCCACCCACCCACCCAGTCAGCACCTGCTGTTCCCTGGGCACCCCTTTCCACTGAGTACCTGACATTATTAGAATGTGGCATTACCTACATTCGGGGTGATCATCAATGTCTTTAACAATCCACACAGCACCAGCACAGACAAATGGGTCAGACACTGGCAGATATGCCAGACAGCAGTGTACTACCTGTGTGCCAGCCCTGCTTCTGCGTCTCTTCCCCTGTGAGGCTAGTAAGTGACACTCAATGGAAGATGGATGGAGCCGAGCTGCCCTAGGCTGGCCAGGCCACATGGAGATGCCAGGTGACCCTGCCCCTCCTATGGGTGCAGTGTCTAAGACCATCATGAGAACATACAACAAACACTTCTTGTCCTCAAACAGCCCAACTCCACTAGACAGAAGATCAAGGAGTGGCACTTTTCATTCTGTCACCGATCCTAAAAGCTACTTTTTAAAAAAATCTAAAATGAAATATGATCTGCTAAGCAATAGCTCATCATTTCCCCAGAGATCTCACTATGGCTCTTGGCTTAGGACTCAATTATATGAGAGTAATAATGGCTCCCCTTTGCATGGCACTTTGCTGCCTCCTCAACACCTGTACATCTGTTACCCCATTGCTTCCATCACACTTCACATCAGACCTGGTACCATTATGCCCACTTTTCAGATGGGGAAAGCTGATGCTCCTTAAGATTGAGCAGTTTGCCCAAGAACTCCGCCAGAAAGAGCTGGGCAAGGACTTGAACCCAGGTCTTGGGCAACTAAACACGTTTGCTGTCCTGTATCTCAAGCGCTTTTCTAGAATCTCAGGAATCCACTCATCGCTCAGCAGACGCTCCTGCGTATCTACTCTATGCCAAGCCCTGTTGAGAACTAAGGGGGAGAAAGAGCCCCTAAGGCAGGGAGGAGCCTGATGTGTTCAAAGAGAGGGCAGGGGCTGGGGGGCTTGAGCGGCTGGAGCAGGGGCCGTGGAGAGACAGGAGGCGAGTAATGGGTGAGAACCCACCTTGACTTTCAGATCAGAGTACTTTTCAGAGATGTGCATAATTTACTTCCTTTTGAAAACTGCCATCTAAATTTATAGCCATGAATTTTCCTCTTTTGAAGAAAACCAATAGACAGAAATTGCTAACCAATAACCCACAGACGAGAAGTAAGAAAATCATGCTCTGGCCTGAAAAAGAAATTTTCAGAGCTGATCGCTGCAACCACAATTTAAGAAAGTGTTTGTTTTACACAGATATGCTTTTAAAGCTACACAGCTATTGTTTTTTGACAATGGAATGGGCAAAGATGAAGCAGAATGAGGACACGCCATTGGTAAGTCGTGGGAAGCTGGCAGGGGATGGGGCAGGGTTGTGAGCTAAAAGGGAAACTGAGTCTTCCTTCAGCAATGGCAGAGCCCTGCCTCGTCACAGCTCACACAGTAGGAGGGACTCACTGTGAAAACCCGGGACGTTATCTAGAAGGCACAGCTCTCTTCCATTTACTCACCTCCCTAAGGCAGGAAGATGTCATCCTATTTTCACTTGTCTGATTCCTTAAAAAAAAGAAATCTTAAAAAAAAAATAAAAGATATTTAAAGGACCAAGCTTCAGTTTTCTAGAAAGGGACATAAGATGTTGTTATAAATAGACCCCCGAAAACTGCATTTAGAGGTCAGAAGACAGCCGAAGCTGCTTTAGCTGGAGCGCCAGCAAATACACTTTCCGATGTTATGGCAACAAAACTGAGATGTTACAGACACAGAAAACATATACGTCAACGTTGCGGGCTTTCCTCGTCCTCTGTGCACACATGACCTCAAATATCCACGCGTGAAGCAGTTGTCATGGAAACGGCAGCTCACCCTCTGGACCTGTGAGACAAAATGGCCCCAGGCATCTGAGCCACCAGCTGGGTGAGTGAGCCAGAGGAGGGGCAGAAACGGTAGGGACAACACAGCCCACAGTGCCCACCACGACACACCCTTCACAGGCCCTGCAGGAGGCGCTGGAGCCAGGGTGACTGTGAAGGAGACGGGGGCTCAGCCCTCAGGAGGCTGCCAGTCCAGGAGGAGCCACTGGAGGGAGGGCAATCACCCCACTCAAGGGGGCACGGCCAACGCTGGGACAGGTGTGGGGCAGAAGTTGGGGCATCAGAGGAGGGAGCGCTGATGTCTGCGGAATTCAGGGAAGCCTTCTCCAGCATGTGGGCTCTCAGCTGGGTTCTGAGGGAGGGATGGGACTCTGCACAGGGACAGTCCAGACAGAGGGACTCATGTTCAGAATCCTGTTTGGCTGCGGTGGAGTGTGTGCAGGGGGAGAAGGGAAGGACACATCTGGAGAGGCAGATGTGCAGCTCAACATCAATAAGTGGCTTCAGTATAAAAACCATACAGATTTTTGTATAGCTGATAAGATTCTTTGCAGAGAAAACGCTTTTTTAAAAGTGCGGGTTGTCCCTGTTTGAGGGCCTATTATTTTAAGCTGCTAATATTGAATGTTTCTAAATACTTGAATGGTTCCATTAATTTTCTTGACTCGTGTACGGTAGCACAGCAAACTCCTAGAAATTAGCATCCATAGTAAATTTGGGGGGTTTTTAGAATGCTGCATTTTGGGGCCTTTGGTTTTGTTTTGTAATCAAATTATGTATATTTCTTTAAACCCGGATGGCGTAGAGACAGGGTGTTATTATAGAATCATTAGTTAGTTGTGGAAGGAGGAGCACTGGATTCGGTCATCACAGGCAGCCTCAAGCCCCTCCCCCCACATCCTGGTTGTGGGACCGTCAGCTATGGGTCCCCTTCCTAGTTGTAGAGACTGTCACAGCGACCATCACGTGCAGCCTCTAAAGCCACCCTTGCATCTTTCGGTAACCGTCATTCCAGGCAGCTGGAAGATATTTGAGCTTGATCCAGACTGCATGTCAGAAAGACCATGGCACTGGATGCTAGGGACGCTCCAGGCTCAGCCCTCCTGGGGGCCTGGTCAGGCCCAACTGCCCTTTGGGCGAGTTTCAGGCTGGAGAGTTGCCTGGTTTGGGGGCAATTTGGAGCCATCACATTTATTCCGGTATTTGGTGCCCCATTTGGAACCTCCACACTTTTTCTGAAAAAAATAAGCTCAAGTAGTCAAGGCAGACAGGGGTAGCGCTCCCACTGGGGGCACAGCAGAGAGGACCACTGAGCAAGCCCGGTGGTGGGCACAGCTTGCTCCTGCCCGCCTCCCAGAGCTCGTCAAGTAGCCCTTAGACCAGACCCACCCAAGAGCATCTGCGAACTTGCCAAGGACGCCCGCGCTGGAGCACTGCGGCCGCTTCACTCACAATATACTTATTGACAATGGCGTTCCGTCTGGTTTATTAATTAGTTAGTATTTTCAAAATGCTTTGATGATGAAAAGAGCTACTGAGGAGCTAAGTTTCTATGGTTATTTCTGCTGTTATTTATATAACGCCACAGACAATGCTACACAGCCTTGTGGATGATTTGAGCTTTAAACAAAGGACAAAGTCTTGTCCCAGCAGAGTTGGAAGATTCCAGAACAATAGCAAAAACAAAACAAAACACCAGCCAAAGGGGGCGCAGAGGAATCAGTCTTCTCAGCATGGTGACTGGAAATCAGCGGGCAGTCGGGGACTTAGCTTCAGGCAGTCCAGGAGCTGGTCTGAGGAGCCTTCGTTCCCTGGACACCAGGGCAAGAGAAGCTTCTGGAACAAGAAGCCCTTCTGTTGCTCTTGAGGCTGCACCCCAGGGACCCCATAAGAGGCCTCACCTACCCCAGGGTCCTTGTTCCCACACCCTCACTGGGTTGCTCCCATTCTTACAGTTGGGAAAGCTGAGGTGAGCCCAAACCAGAGTTCCCCTTAACTGTCCCCATCTTGCCCTGACAGAATGATCTTGGCACTGACCCAGTGTAACAAGGCAGAGAAAATATTCTCCACCAGCCGGCCTGTGCATTTCTCTCGGGGAGATGCCCACCTTCAATGGGAAAAATTAATTGGCAAACCCTCTTGGAACAGAAGCAAAGGTCCCAGGAGGCCAAGGGGCGTGAAGCTGTCCTGCAAGGGTGAGAGCTGGAGAGGCAGGGAGAGAGGGGCGGGAAGGGCAGGTTGGCAGGGGGAGGCCGGCAGGGAGAGGGCAGGAGGCTGTGCAAAGAGCAATGTGGCAGTTTTAGTAACTTCTGAAGTTGCCATAGTCGTGAAGTGCTTGGTGCGAACAGATCTTTCATGGGAATCAATGAAGGAGGTTGAATTTGGTACAGGTGATGGGGAAAGAACAGAAGCACAATTGTGCAGATTCGGATGGGGGCATGATGAAGGAAGCTGAGGGGAAGACTCCAGATTCTCGCAGGCCTGGTCCTAGGGGTTTAAGCCAGGTTTACCTAAATCTCTGCCCGACAGAGAGGCCCAGCCTTCATCGGGTGACACCAGAATCTGAGCTCCAAGAGAGCACGGGCCACATCTGCAAAGGAAAATTTGCCAAGAAGCCAATAAAGCTTGAGTTTCAGGGCCCCTCACTCACATGGGCCCCTTCTGAGGCTGTGGGAAAGCCCTAGCAATTTTGTATCTGTGAGTTTGTATTCTTTTAAAGGGGGTCCCCCCAAATTGCATAATCCTCAGGTCACACAAACCTGGGGCTGCCTTGTTTACCACTGTATCCTCAGAACCTCCTACCAATGTGCCTGGCACACAGCAAGTGACTTAAGTCTGTATACTAGAGGCATGGATGGATGGAAAGAAAGAAGCATGAATGGATAGACAGTTGGATAGAGGAAGGGAGAGAAGAAGAAACATGAATGGTTGGATGAATGGAATGAGGGAGGGAGAGAGGAAGGGATAGATGGATGGAGGGATGGATGGACAGATGGGTGGAAGGGAGGAAACAGATGAATGGAGAGTTAGATGAAGAGAGGGAGAGAGGAAGGGTAGGAGGAAAGAAGGGAGGGTGGGATGGATAGTAGGAAACATGGATGTATGGACAGTTAGATGGATGGAGGGACAGATGGGTGGATGGATGGAAGGGAAAAGGGGTGTAGGTGAAACAGTGATGGCCATTTTAGAACTGAAGAGAAATTGAAAGCTTTTGACTAAAGGGGATGAGTTCCATTTTAATTTAATTTGTACAATGCCAAAAAAATATCTTCACTGGAAAGGGCCTCAAAACTCACATAGCTCAAATTCCTGCATTCCCACACGTGAGAATACTGAGCTCCTCACATAATAGAGAATTTCCAATAAAGAGCCACCCACAAAGAGCGAAGTGCTTACAGAGAGGCCTGGGCAGCTACAGATCAAACATCAACTGATAGTCAAAGCAGGGAAAACAAACTACAAGTTATATTTCTATTCCAGTTTCAAGGTTAACTATGTATTTGTAAAGTTTCCATCTTGATGAGTTCATTAGCCACCATTAGCAAATTTAGAAGTGCTTGAATTTCAAGAAGAATGCTTTCTCTCTCCAGCCTACCATGGCATAGCAGGGCCTTAGGAGCAGCGGGAAATTTCTCATGTTGACATTTCTGATGGAGCTGTAACTAACAGCTGAGAGTTTCTCGTTCACACCAGCAACTCCATGAAGAAATGAACCAAAGGAAGGAGCAAGAGTGCTTGAATATTCTTTTCTTGTTTTGCGCATCGCACATCGTCCCTTGGCCTTGACAGTAAATCCGAAGGCTCCAAGGGGTGGGGGAAAGACGCCCATTTGCTAAGAGTTGGTGTTTAACTAAGTGTTAAGGGTGATCAGCCATCAAGGTCAACCTTCAAATGCTCCACCTGGGAAAATTATGTCTTAGTGGGTTGAATTAAGCTCCCCCATAGATATGTCCACCAAACGCCTCTTGGAATGTGACCCTATTTGGAATAAGGCTCATTGCAGCTGTAGTTAAGGTAAGGATCTCACGATGAGATCATCCCAGATCAGGGTGAGCCCCAAATCCAATGATGTGTGTCCTTGGAAGAGACAGAAAAGGAGAAGACACAGCGACATAGGGGAGGAGGCCACAGGAAGACGGAGGCAGAGACTGGAGGGATGCGGCCACATGCCCAGAACGCCTGGGGCCACCAGAAGCTGGAGGAGGCGAAGAAGAGTCCTCCCCTTTGGAAGGAGCGCAGCCCTGCTGACACCTTGATTTGGACTTCTGGGCTCCAGAACCGTGAAGGAATCAATTTCTGTTGTTTTAAGGCCCCTGTTTGTGGTAATTGATTGCAGCAGCCCTGGGAAACCCATACAGATACTTCCTCTAGGTTGACCCAAACAAAACCCTCTTTCCTCCTCCCCTAGTTGCCCCTTTGGTGATGAAATATGTGTCTAAAGGGAATGGAAATTATCCAGGTAAAACGGTAGTTGTGATTAAATTCCTTCTTTCTCCAGGAAATAGAAAACCAACTAGCTAAACAGATGTAAACATTCAGAAAAGGTGGCGCTGGTCCCATCTTTGGTGGGTGTCTCTATGTGGCCTTCATCCCATTTTCATATCCACGTGATCGGGCTGATAATTATTTGAAATGTGCATTCATATCATTGCATCTAATAAAACATATATCCTGATAAAGTAGTCACACGCCATGTGGTAACTTTCACGTGATAATTGCTCAGTAATTCTTTGTTCTACCAGGTGTGGTTCGTGTGATAGTCACCTCACAGATGCTACCTGCCCCATCATCTTATTCACCAGGAAAATATAGAATCCAAAATTTTAATTTACAACTTAGGGAAAATATTTATTCCTTTGGAGGAAAACACTCTTGTTTTACCAGAACCATAGATCTCCGAGTTAGAAATTAAATACTTTGATTTGGCAAAAAATAAGAAGAAAAGAAATCCAGGGATGATCCCTCAGTCATCATGCACTGGGTGTATTTAGCAACAACATTAGGCTTGAAGGCAACTGTTAGAAGATTCTGACAGCAATAACAAGAGTAAGAATAATAGCTGCTATTGATCGAGCGTGGACTCTGCAAAGTGCAAAGCCAGATGCCCTACCTACATAAAGGTTCACAACCGGGGCGACTTTTGTCCCCCAGGGGATATTTCGCAATGTCTAGAGACATGTTTGGATGTCAGAACTGCAGAGACCGGGGTGGAGGCACGTGCTAGTGAGCAGAGGCCAAGGATGCTGCTAAGGATCCTACAATTCACAGGACGGCCCCCACCACAAAGGAGGGTCCAGCCTAGAGGGTCAACCGTGTGAGGATGAGAACCCTGGCCTACCTGAAGTCATTTAGCCCCCAGCACAGGCCCACCAATAACGCCCCACAGACCCAGCCCACAGATGAGGTGACCGAGCTTCGGGGACAGTAAATAATGTGCCCACAATTCCCACGGCTAGTTTGAAAATCCTTAGTTTCATCTGTACGGATAGACAACAAACAGCAATCATTTACCAATAATAGGAAACTGGAAATGGATTAAAGAAAGAAAGCATTTATGAAGATTTTCAGTGTTCGGCAGCACGTTAAAGTGATGCACTACTTTTCGCGGCTCTCGTGTTTGTGGGTGTTGACCATGAGGAGAGCACAATACCACGGGGAACGCGTGCTTTATAACCTGCCAACCCGTGTTTGCCTCTTCT
Source organism: Equus caballus (assembly GCF_041296265.1). Classification (NCBI taxonomy): domain Eukaryota; kingdom Metazoa; phylum Chordata; class Mammalia; order Perissodactyla; family Equidae; genus Equus; species Equus caballus. The sequence continues at coordinate 8,606,955 of NC_091684.1, forward strand.
CGGATTTTTTTCTCTGCTTTATCATCCGTAATTGGATAACTTTTCTCCAATTTTCTCCTTGGAACAGTGAAGATAAGGTTTCTGTTTAATCATCCTCCTCTAAGCACTTGCAATCAGGCAGGATATTGCTGCTTTTAAAATAAGACAATGACATTTAATGACTTTCATTTCTTCCTATACAAAAGATTAATTTATATGCCAGAGTCATCGTTTCATTGGAAAACTCAGCCTATTCTTTGTGAAATGCTGCAATATGATTAACAACTCAATTCCTCCCTTATATTTTTAATTTTGTGGCTTTCTCTGCACATATTTACCTTCACAGTCTAATTTAGCCTTTGCTTTGGCATTAGGATCAAATTAACAAATAGAGCAGAGAGGTGCCATGGCCTCTCAGAGGGGTCCCGCGAATCAGCCTTCCCTTCTCCAGACGTTGCCCCATGTTCACAAGACAGGACTGTCATGGTGAGGGACTGGAGCATTGGAGACCTCGCTTGAAGTGTCTGCTTGGCCCAACAAATCGAGGCCTTCTATGATCGGACCTTAACGTTCCCATCTCCGCTCGCGTCCTTCCACACACCCGCAACTCTGGCCACACCAGGCAGCTCCTTCTCCCCAAAATATCCAAGTTTCCTCACATTTCCGCATCTCTTCTCAAGACTTTTCCTTCTGCCAGAATGTCTTCCCTCTGTCTCTTCCAACAAAACCCTATTTATCCTTCAAAGTTCACGTCAAATGTCTTGTCCCTGAAGCCCTCGCTGAGTCTTCTCTCAGATGACACCCTCCTTCTGCGCATGCGTAGTCCTGGCCATCGAGGCTCTTGTTTCACCCTCCCTTGTACGACCAGGCGAACAGCCACCGCCTGCTGATTGCTCTTGGTGGCCAAGCACCGTATTGTCACAACAGCCCTGAGCTGCCGAATCATCCGTATCATTTCACAGATGACGAAGTGGAGACAGAGGACTTCAGTGATGGCTCAAGTTCACACAGTTATTAAGACGGATTAGCGAGCTGTGGGTTCAAACACTCTGAAACATTTTTTCAGACACTTTGTCTCCTTATAAAACCCAGTAAAAAGGCCCTCGCAGTACTGAGAGAGGGAAGGATCTGAAAGTTCCCAACCCAGAGGGGTCGCCACGGCTGCAGCCTGATGCCTCCATGGGCAGTGCGGGCCACCTCTCCTAAGCTACGGCAAAAAGCGGGCTAGAGCTCTCCCCAGGCCCCCGTGGGCCTGTTTCCATTTAGAAATTACCACATTAAACATGCAAATGGGAAACCTTCTAAAATGGTGCTAGGAATCAATATTAGGGGCCAGGCCCATGGCTGAGTGGTTAAGTTCACACACTCCGCTTCGGCGGCCCAGGGCTTCACCAGTTCAGATCCTGAACACGGACATGGCACCACTCATCAAGCCATGTTGAGGTGGAGTCCCACATGCCACAGCTGAAAGGACTCACAACTAAAAATATACAACTATGTACCAGGGGACTTTGGGGAGAAAAAAGAAAAATAAAATCTTTAAAAAAAAAAAAAGAAAATTAATATTAATAAGATGTACTTATCCATCACCCATGCCGAAATTTTCCCCACCAAAACATCATATCGCTTTATGTCTCAAGCAAAAGGGAAGGCTCAGCCCATCCTCAGGCCAAGCTCTGGCCTCACCAGCTTGCTTCTAATTCTTCCTGATGTTAACGGTTAGTGTGACCTGTTTCCTAAGAGAAAACATGCCCTTTTGGGATGGAGTCTTATAGTCCCTATTGTCCCTGGTGCTCACAGATGACTTGATGCGTTGTGACAACTTCTTGGTGCCCCCAAAGCTATACATTACAGAAACTAGGAATTCTTACTGCAAAGGGTTGAATAGATGTTGTCAGGAAAAAGACATCTTAGTTGTAACGGTTTTGCCCGAGAAGAGAGACTGACACATCTCTGACACAGAAAGCCCTCACCCACCTTTCTGTGCGCATTCCCTGAGACCACGTAACCCCATGATTGCAGATAAAAGAGTGGCCCATCTTTCCTTCCAATGCCCCCACCCACTCACTCTCTGTCTGCCACCAACAGCTTTAACTCCACCCTGACTTTCCACCCAGTGTGCCCTTCACCAGGTTGCCATTGGCCGGGAAAAGCATGGCAGACAAAGCCATAGGTGCCTTAGAGATCATCACTTGGGTGACTCTTAACCTTTTCAGGTTCCAGACACCTTAAAGAATTTGGTAAAAAGCTCTGGCCCTCTCCCCAGAAAAATGCACATACACACAGGCTTACAGTTTCAGAGGATCTACAGACATACAAAGCCCATCGTGAAGCCCCATGGATGAGAATCCATGATCCAGTCCAAGAGAGGCCCAGAAAACTATCACAACTGGCCAGATCCTGCAGCTGAGGACGAACACTCAGGCCCTGTGTCGCTTGGGCAGGGCTAGTAAGGCTGCTTCATGCTGCCTCCCCTCCCACACCGTTATACCCCCTTACACTGAAGCAGGCACACCTTGCCCATGAGCATCCATGGGGTCATTCGTTCTGCTTTTTAAAGTAAGCTTTTTAGTGAAGAATAACACACATACCGAAAAGTACACAACTCAATGAATGTTCACAAGCAAACACACCAACCAAATCAATGCCTAGCACACCATGAGTACCCCGTAGTCCTCCTATGCCCCCCAACAGTCACCGCCTCCCAGGAACATAAACACTATCCTGACTTCTATCACCATAAATTAGTTTTGCTTATTTTTGAACTTCATATCAATGAAATCGAATAGTGTGTACCCTTTGTGTCTGATTTCTCTCACTGAAAATTACGTTTGGGAGATTCAACCGTGTTGTCATAATAATTGTAATTTGTCCTTTCCCATCACTGTAGAGTGTTCCACAATATGAATCTGCTACAATGTAATTGGGTCTTCTATTGTTGAGGGACATTCGAGTTATTTCCAGTTTGGGGCTATTTCGAATAATGCTGCTATGAACTTTCTCATACGTGTCTTCTGATGGATAGATGTACTTGACTATTTTGAGCACGTACCTAGGAGCTGAAGCACCGGGGTACAGGTTATGGATCTGTTCAAATTTAGTAGATAATTCCCCAAAACATCTTCCAAAGTGGATGTCCCAATACATTCCCACCAACAGGAAATAAGATGCCAATCGCTTCACACACTCTCCAAATGTGGTAACATCAGTCTTTTTCATTGTAACCATTCAGATGGGTATTTAACTGTGGCTTTAATACTCATTTCCTAGGTCACTAATGAGGTTGAGTACCTATTCACATATTATTGGTCACTTGGATATTTATTGCTCTTTTGCAAAACATTTACTCAAGTGTTTTTCCCATTTTTCTATTGGGTTGTTGGTCTTTTTCTTAGTGGTTTGTGAGTTTTTAGATGTTCTGGTATGAGTCTTTCGTCAGATATATGTATTGCAAATATCTTCTCCAACTCTGAGGCATGACGTTTTATGCCTTATTAGCGTCTTTTGGTGAATAAAACTTCTTAATATTAATGTCGTCCAACTTACTAGTCTTGTCCTTTATAATTAGCGCTTTTGGTGTCCTGTTTTAGAAATATTTGCCTAGCCCTAAGGTCATGAAGATATTCTGTACATTTTCTTCTAGAAGCCTTATTGATTTATTTTTCACATTTAGATCTATGATCCCCCGGAATTGCTTTTGTGTAGGGTATGGGATAGGAGTCAGAGTTCATTTTTTTCCGTATGGATATCCAGTTGATTCAGTACCACTTATTGCAATGGCTCTTCTTTCCTTCCTGCACTGCAGTGCCACTCACCTTTGACATGAATCAACTAACATTATACGTATCAGTCTACTTTTGGACTCTGTTCTGTGCCATTAAACGATTTGTTTATCCTCACATCCATACCATGCTTTCTTAATGACTGTACCTAAATAATGTCTTGATATCTAAGAGTGTAAGTCTTCCAACTTTGTTCTTCTTCTTTAAGATTGTCTTGGCTGTTTTAGGCTCTTTGTATTTCCGCATACAGGCATGCATCACTTAACAATGGGAATACCCTCTGGGAAATGCATCATCAAGCAATTTCGTTGCGCAAGTATCACAGAACGTATGTACACAAATCTAAATGGTCTAGCCTACTACACACCCATGCTGTAGGTACTAATCTTATGGGACCATCATCATATATGTGTTCCATCAACGACAGAAATGTCGTTATGCAACACATAACTGTAAATATAAGAATCAGGGTGCAATTTCCACAAAAATCATCCTAGAATTTGGAGTTAGATTGCAGTCAATCTATATTTTAATGTGATTTGATATCTTTACAGTGTGGAATTTTCTAATCCATGAAAATGGCATATAGCTCCATTATTTGGGTCATCTTTAATTTTGTTCAAGAATATGTTGTACTTTTCAGTGTTGAAGACTTGACACATTTTTCATTAGATTAATACCTAGGTATTTGTTGTAGGGGTTTTGGCTCTTGTTTCTTTGGTGTTTGGGGGGGGAGGAGGTGCTACTGTAAATTATTTATTTTGTGATGTTTTTGTTGCTGCTATAAGGAAATAAAATTTATTTTTATATCCTTGTATCCAGACCTTGGTAAACTGCTTTATTAATCCTAGTAATTCATAGGTTATTTTGCATTTCCTACGTACACAAGCACGTCATCTATGAATAAAAATAGTTTTGTATTTTCTTAATTTTTTTTCCTTTTTCTCTTTTTCTTGCCTTATTACACTAGCCAGGACCACCAATAAAATGTAGAAATTATGATAGTGGCCATCCTTGTCTAACATGCTATTTCAGAGAGAAAAATTTTGATATTTCACCATTAAGTATGATGATTTACTAGAAGATTTTTATCCAATTTAGGAAGTTCTCTTCGTTTTTACTTTTTATCAAATGCTTTTTTTGCATTTAGTTTTTCTCCTTTATTCTGTTAATGTGGTGATTACAGTGATTAATTTTTTTTTTAAGATTTTATTTTTTTTTCCTTTTTCTCCCCAAAGCCCCCCAGTACATAGTTGTATATTCTTCGTTGTGGGTCCTTCTAGTCGTGGCATGTGGGACGCTGCCTCAGCATGGCTTGATGAGCAGTGCCATGTCCGCGACCAGGATTCGAACCAACGAAACACTGGGCCGCCAGCAGCAGAGCGTGCGAACTTAACCACTCGGCCACGGGGACAGCCCCAGCAGTGATTAATTTTTGAATGTTATACTAACTTTTCATTCCTGGGTAACCCACCATGGCTTTTATATATAATTGTATTCTATTTAGAATATTTTATTTAAAACCCATAGAGTCAGAGATTGGATTGGTAAAAGGAATGATTAGGCACACGTGTGTGGTAATGGCTTGTAATTAGTCTTTGGGTGGTGAACATGACATAATCTACACAGAATTCGAAATGTATTATGATGTACATCTGAAAGATATATAATGTTATAATCCAATAGCTACAATAAAAAATAAATAAATAAATAAATCCATCAATCAAAAGGACTAAAAGTACACAGATGCATAATGCTAACACTTTTAATGTTTTGCCGGTGTTTATCAAATGAAAGGTAGCAATGTTAAGAATGCACGCAGTGAAATATTTTTGTCAGTGAAAAGAAAACAATAAAGCAGACATTTTTAAAACATGATTTGGAAAACCATCAAGAGTATCAGTAAATTCCTTGGAAATACACATCTAATAAGCAGTTATTGAAAGTAAATTTATCAAGTATAGGGTTGATATCTGTAATTTTATGTTTCATTTTAAGATTTTTACTAAGCATTTTCATTGTAATTACCTCTTATTATCTGACCATATCGTCTGTTTTAAAATAAATAAATATACACGTTATCAAAAAAAAGAATATTTTGTTTAAGATTTTTATGTTCATGCAAGAAATTAGTCCATAATTTTCCTTTCTTGCAATGTACTTATGAAGTTTTGGTAAGATTATGATAGACTCATAAAGCAACTTGGGGAGGGGTTTTTTCCCCCCTAAATTTTGATACAACTGGTTGACTATTTCTTCCTTGAACGTTTGAAAGAATTTGCCAGTGAAGCCATCTGGATCTGGAGCTTTCTTCATAGGAGGAATTCAATTACAGAATAAGTTTTTTAGGGTTTTTTGGGGCGTCTTTTTGAAGAAGATCAGCACTGAGCTAACATCTGCTGCCAATCTTCCTCTTTTTGTTGAGGAAGACTGGCCCTGAGCTAACATCCATACCTGTCTTCCTCTACTTTATATGTGAGACACCTATCACAGCATGGCTTGCCAAGCAGTGGCGTATCCACACCTGGAATCCTAACCAGCGAACCCCGGGCCACCGAGAAGCAGTACGTGCGCACTTCATAGCTGCACCACCCGGCCGGCCCCCAGAATAAGTTTTTTTTTTTTTTTCCACAGCAAATTTAATAGACACTTCAGTTTCCAAAGTGACACCATCATTTGTGTGTGTGTGTGCCCTGGCTGGCAATACTGTTGAATGTGCATTCCCAATACAGATGCAAATGGTGAACTGAACAATATATACTATTAGGTGAGGGAATCTTTTTTTTTTTTTTTTTTTTTTTTTAATTAATGTTATGATAGATTACAACCTTGTGAGATTTCAGTTGTACATTTTTGTTAGTCATGTTGTGGGTACACCACTTCCCCCTCCGTACCCTCCCCCCACCCCCCCTTTTCCCTGGTAACCACCAATCAGATCTCCTTCTCAATATACTAATTTCCACCTATGAGTGGAGTCATATAGAGTTCGTCTTTCTCTGACTGACTTATTTCGCTTAACATAATACCCTCGAGGTCCATCCACATTGTTGTGAATGGGCCAATTTCGTCTTTTTTTATGGCTGAGTAGTATTCCATTGTGTATATATACCACATCTTCTTTATCCAATCATTAGTTTCTGGGCATGTAGGCTGGTTCCACGTCTTGGCTATTGTAAATAATGCTGCAATGAACATAGGGGTGCAACGGACTCTTGAGATATCTGATATCAGGTTCTTAGGATAGATACCCAGTAATGGGATGGCTGGGTCATAGGGTATTTCTATTTTTAACTTATTGAGAAATCTCCATACTGTTTTCCATAGTGGCTGTACCAGTTTGCATTCCCACCAACAGTGTATGAGGGTTCCTCTTTCTCCACAACCTCTCCAACATTTGTCGTTCTTGGTTTTGGATGTTTTTGCCAATCTAACGGGGGTAAGGTGATATCTTAGTGTAGTTTTGATTTGCATTTCCCTGATGATTAGCGATGATGAACATCTTTTCATGTGTCTATTGGCCATATTCATATCTTCTTTTGAGAAATGTCTGTTCATGTCCTCTGCCCATTTTTTGATCGGGTTGTTTGTTTTTTTGTTGTTAAGTAGTGTGAGTTCTTTGTATATTATGGAGATTAACCCTTTGTCGGATAAGTGGCTTGTAAATATTTTTTCCCAATTAGTGAGCTGTTTTTTTGTTTCAATCCTGTTTTCCCTTGCCTTGAAGAAGCTCTTTAGTCTGATGAAGTCCCATTTGTTTATTCTTTCTATTGTTTCCCTCAACTGAGGAGTTACAGTGTCCGAAAAGATTCTTTTGAAACTGATGTCAAAGAGTGTACTGCCTATATTCTCTTCCAAAAGACTTATTGTCTCAGGCCTAATCTTTAGGTCTTTGATCCATTTTGAGTTTATTTTGGTGTGTGGTGAAAAAGAATGGTCAATTTTCAATCTTTTGCATGTGGCTGTCCAGTTTTCCCAGCACCATTTGTTGAAGAGACTTTCTTTTCTCCATTGTAGGCCCTCTGCTCCTTTGTCGAAGATTAGCTGTCCATAGATGTGTGGTTTTATCTCTGGGCTTTCAATTCTGTTCCATTGATCTGTGGACCTGTTTTTGTACCAGTACCATGCTGTTTTGATCACTGTAGCTTTGTAGTATGTTTTGAAATCGGGGATTGTGATTCCGCCGGCTTTGTTTTTCTTGCTCAGGATTGCTTTAGCAATTCGCGGTCTTTTGTTGCCCCATATGAATTTTAGGATTGTTTGTTCAATTTCTGTGAAGAATGTTCTTGGGATTCTGATTGGGATAGCATTGAATCTGTATATTGCTTTAGGTAGTATGGACATTTTAACTATGTTTATTCTTCCAATCCATGTGCAAGGGATGTCTTTCCATCTCTTTGTGTCATCGCCTATTTCTTTCAAGAGAGTCTTGTAGTTTTCATTGTATAGATCCTTCACTTCCTTGGTTAAGTTTATCCCAAGGTATTTTATTCTTTTCGTTGCGATTGTGAATGGGATAGAGTTCTTGAGTTCTTTTTCTGTTAGTTTATTGTTAGTGTATAGAAATGCTACTGATTTATGCACGTTAATTTTATACCCTGCTACTTTGCTGTAGTTGTTGATTATTTCTAATAGTTTTTCTGTGGATTCTTTGGGGTTTTCTATGTATAAGATCATGTCGTCTGCAAACAACGAGAGTTTTACTTCTTCGTTACCTATTTGGATTCCTTTTATTTCTTTTTCCTGCCGAATTGCTCTGGCCAGCACCTCCAGAACTATGTTGAATAGGAGTGGTGAAAGTGGGCACCCTTGTCTTGTTCCTGTCCTCAGAGGGATGGCTTTCAGCTTTTGTCCATTGAGTATGATGTTGGCTGTGGGTCTATCATATATGGCCTTTATTATGTTGAGGTACTTTCCATCTATACCCATTTTACTGAGGGTTTTTATCATAAATGGGTGTTGGATCTTGTCGAATGCTTTCTCTGCATCTATTGAGATGATCATGTGGTTTTTGGTTTTCATTTTGTTAATGTAGTGTATCACGTTGATTGACTTGCGGATGTTGAACCATCCCTGTGTCCCTGGTATAAATCCCACTTGATCATGGTGTATAATCTTTTTGATGTATTGCTGTAATCGGTTTGCCAAAATTTTGTTGAGGATTTTTGCATCTATGTTCATCAGTGATATCGGCCTGTAGTTCTCCTTCTTTGTGTTGTCCTTGTCAGGTTTGGGGATCAGAGTGATGTTGGCTTCATAGAATGTGTTAGGGAGTTCTCCATCTTTCTCAATTTTCTGGAACAGTTTGAGGAGAATAGGTATTAAGTCTTCTTTGAATGTTTGGTAGAATTCTCCAGAGAAGCCGTCTGGTCCTGGACTCTTGTTTTTGGGGAGGTTTTTGATTACCGTTTCTATTTCCTTACTTGTGATTGGTCTATTCAGATTCTCCATTTCTTCCTGATTCAGTTTGGGGAGATTGTAGGAGTCTAGGAATTTGTCCATTTCTTCCAGGTTGTTCAATTTGTTGGCATATAGTTTTTCATAGTATTCTCTTATGATCTCTTGTATTTCATTGGTATCTGTTGTGATTTCTCCTCTGTCATTCCTGATTTTATTAATTTGCGATTTCTCTCTTCTTTTCTTGGTGAGTCTGGCTAGGGGTTTGTCAATTTTGTTAATTCTTTCGAAGAACCAACTCTTTGTTTCATTGATCCTTTCTATTGTCTTTTTTGTTTCAATATCGTTTATTTCTGCTCTTATTTTTATTATTTCCCTCCTTCTACTGACTCTGGGCCTTGTTTGTTCTTCTTTTTCTAGTTCTGTTAGGTGTCGTTTGAGGTTGCTTACGTGAGCTTTTTCTTGTTTAGTGAGGTGAGCCTGTATTGCGATGAATTTCCCTCTTAGGACTGCTTTTGCTGCATCCCAAATGATTTGGTATGTCGTGTTCTCATTTTCATTTGTCTCCAGATAATATTTGATTTCTTCTTTAATTTCTTCAATGATCCATTGTTTGTTGAGAAGCGTGTTGTTTAGTCTCCACATTTTTGCACCTTTCTCTGCTTTTTTCTTGTAGTTGATTTCTAGTTTAATAGCGTTATGATCAGAAAAGATGCTTGATATTATTTCAACTCTCTTGTATTTATTGATGTTTGCTTTGGTTCCCAAAATATGGTCAATCCTTGAGAATGTTCCATGTGCACTTGAGAAGAATGTGTAACCTGCTGTTTTTGGATGAAGTGTTCTATATATATCTATTAAGTCCATCTGGTCTAATTTTTCATTTAATTCTATTATTTCCTTGTTGATTTTCTGTCTGGATGTTCTGTCCATTGGTGTTAATGGTGTGTTGAGGTCCCCTACTATTATTGTATTGTTGTTGATGTCTTCTTTTAGTTCTATTAAGAGTTGCTTTACAAATTTTGGTGCTCCTGTGTTGGGTGCGTATATATTTATAAGTGTTATGTCTTCTTGGTGGAGAGTCCCTTTTATCATTATATACTGTCCCTCTTTGTCTTTCTTTATCTGTTTTGCTTTGAAATCTACCTTGTCTGATATTAGTATAGCGACACCTGCTTTCTTTTGTTCATTATTAGCTTGGAGTATTGTTCTCCATCCCTTCACTCTGAGTCTGTGTTTGTCTTTGGGGCTGAGGTGTGTTTCCTGGAGGCAGCATATTGTTGGATCTTGTTCTTTAATCCATCCTGCCACTCTGTGTCTTTTGATTGGGGAGTTCAATCCGTTTACATTTAGAGTGATTATTGAGACGTGGGGGCCTACCACTACCATTTTGTGTCTTGTTTTCCGGTTTTCTTCAGTTTCCTTTGTTTCTCGTCCCATGGTTTAATCTGTTCTGATGTAGAGCTGCTACTCTCTGTTGTTGTCCTTCTACTTATCTCCTCTGCTCTTGGTTTTGTAGCCCCTTTCCTTTTTTGGATTTTTCAGGAATGAGGGTTTTCCTGAGGATTTCCTGAAGAGGAGGTTTTGTGGCAATGAACTCCCTTAATTTTTGTTTATCTGGGAAAGTTTTTATTTCTCCATCGTATTTGAAGGATATTTTCGCTGGGTAGAGAATTCTCGGCTGTAGGTTTTTGTCCTTCAGATTTTTGAATATATCATTCCACTCTCTTCTAGCCTGTAAAGTTTCTGCTGAGAAATCTGCTGATAGCCTGATGGGGGTTCCTTTGTAGGTTAGTTTCTTTTGCCTGGCTGTCCTTAATATTTTCTCCTTGTCGTTGACTTTTGCTAGCTTCACTACTATATGCCGTGGAGTTGGTCTTCTTGCATTGATAAAGTTTGGAGATCTATTGGCTTCTGTCACCTGAAGATCCATCTCCCTCACCAGATTTGGGAAGTTCTCAGCCATTATTTCTTTGAATAGGTTTTCTGCCCCTTTCTCCTTCTCTTCTCCCTCTGGTATACCTATAATCCTTACGTTGCATCTCCTAATTGTGTCTGATAATTCTCGGAGAGTTTCTTCATTTCTTTTAAGTCTTGCTTCTCTCTCCTCCTCTGCCTGCAACAATTCTATATTGCCATCTTCCAAATTGCTAATTCTTTCCTCCATATTATCGGCCCTACTGTTCAGAGCATCTAGATTTTTCTTAATCTCCTCTATTGTGTTCTTCATTTCCAGTATTTCTGTTTGGTTCTTCTTTATCGTATCAAACTCTTTTGTGACATAGCTCCTGAACTCGTTGAGTTGTCGGTCAGAATTCTCTCTTAACTCAGTGAGTATTTTAATGATGGCTGTTTTGAAGTCATCATCATTTAGGTTATATATCTCATTTTCTTTGGGATTGTTTTCTGTGTATTTGTTACTTTCTTTCTGTTCTGGAGATTTAATGTATTTTTTCATATTGCTTGATGATGTTGATTTGTGCCTCCGCATGGAGATAGAGTTTAGTTGCTCCTTTCACTTGTTTCAGCTGCTGCAGTGGGGGGAGCAGCTGTTTATACTTCACCAACCAGGAACCCTGTCCGTAGTTGCTAACTGGGCCTGGGCCCCTCTTCGTAGCCACAGTGGCCCTTTGGATTCCCTCCTCTGCCGTGGGGGCCGTCACGGGGGGCTTCAGGCTGCAGGTGCCTACTGTTGTTGCCCACCTAGATGCGCTCTCTCCTTGGGGTCTGCAACGGTGTTATGGGCTTTTCCAGCGGCCAGGGGTGGGATCACTTTTATTTGTCGCTCAGTTGCTGTCGGCACCCACCAAATCTCACTTGTCCTCTATGGGTCGCAGGAGAGCTATTGGCATCTTCTACAGTCTGTGGTTAGTACACCTAGCTATGCTGCTTTTGCCCTGGGGTCTTCCAGCCTTGTGGCTGGCGGCTGGGTGTCTTCTACTGGTGCTGTGCAGAGGCTTTCCCTAAGGCTTCTGTGAGCCTGTAGGGTTTCCCCCTAGGCTACTAAGCTGGGTCTCTGGAACTCTCTCCAGCCCCAGTCCTCTCCGAGATCTCCGGCAATCCCTAGCCTCACCGGGTGGGCAACGGCAGCTGGGGGTCGCCCCGCCCTCTGGGCTTCTCTCCGGGCCTCTGCCGGGAGCTCTGAATGCTCAGCGTGGCCCCTCTGCTACTGGCAGACAGAGAGTTTTGTCTGCTGCCTGGCGGAGCTCCGGCACTTCCCCCCAGAATAAGTTTTTATGATAGACATAGGACTTTCAGATTGTCTATTTCGTTTTGAGTCATATATAATGTGTTGTTTTTCTAAAATGTTTACTTTGCCTAATTCTCAAATGTATTGGAATAAAGTTGTTCACAATATCATCTTATCTGTTAATACCTGTAGGATCTATAGTGATTTTTTTTTCAATCTCAATTTTGGTACTTTGAACTCTCTCAATCTTGCTAAGGATTATCAATTTTATAGTCTCCTCAAAGAATAGACATATATCTTTATTAATTTATTCTATTGTATGTTTGTTTTCTATCTTAATTTCTGCTCTTATATCCTTATCTTATTTCTACTTTTTTTAGATTTCATTTTTATTCCTTTTTTAGCTTCTCAAGAGGGATATTCAGATCATTGATTTTCAACTTTTCCTCTTTTTTTATTTATTTTAAGCTTATAATTTTCCCCATGAAATAGAGACTTAGCTGCATCCCACCAGTATTGACATGTCCTGTTTTCATTTCATTTAGTTAAAAATAGTTTATAATTTCTATCGTGATTGCCTATGTCTTACCTGTGGGTTGTGTAGCAGTGTATTACTTAATTTCCAAACATTTGGAGAGTTTCTAGTTAACTTTTTCAAATTGGTTTCTAGTTTAATTCCACTGTGGTCAGAGATCACACTCTGAAGACTGCAACTTATTGAGACGTACTTTATAGTCTGTTACACAATCAATATTGATATATGTTCCATATACTCTTAAAGAGAGTGTTAGTCTGTCACTGTTGGGGGCAGTCTTTTATAAATGTCAATTGTGTGGGTCAAGTCTGTTAAGTGTGTTGTTTCCATATGACTTTTTCTTGTTGACGTTTTGTCCTGGGTGTTTTGTATTCCTTTGTCTTTCCTTTTTTGCCGTCTTCTGGATTAATCAAGTATTTTGTGTTATTTTGATTTTCTACTGACTGGTGAATTACACCTTATTTTAGTATTCTTTAAGTCGTCACTGGATTACAATATGCTTCCTTGACTTATTTGAGTCCAGTTTAAATCAGTACTTTCACCACTTCCTAAATAATGGCGGGAACGTGGACCCTTTTTGTGCTGCTTGCATGACTTTCTCCTGCGTCTTGTGTTACTGTTGTCGCGCATTTTAACTCTGCATGTATCTTAAACCCAGAAAGACAGTATTGTATTGTTTTGTACAGTCAACGTTCCTTTACATTTACCCACATATGTATCCTTTCAATTGCTTCTTTTACTACCAGCGTCTTGACAACCAACTTTCTGCTTAGGTTTGACTAGAAATGTTTGTATTTCACTGTTACTTTTGAAAGATATTTTTTTCTGTGTATGGGATTCCAGGATGGCAGTTTTCTTACAGCCTTTTAAAATTATTATTCCATTGTTTCTGGTTTCCATCCTTCCCATTGAGAAGTCAGGCTTCAGTCTCACCACTGCTCCTTTGAAGGCAGCTTCCGAGATTCCTCTTTTTCTTTAGTTTTCGGCGGTTTTACGATGATGTAACTAAGGGAGTTTTCTTTGTATTCATCCTGCTTGGGGTCTGTAGATCTTCTTTGTGGTTCAGTGTATTTCATCAGTTTCAGAAAATTCAAAATCTCTTCAAATATTCTTTCTGCTGGCTTCTCTGCCTCTTATCAAGTGCCTTTTACCAGACTTCTTGGCCTTTTGTCACAACCAAATATCAACAAATTACTCAAAAGTAAAAGTGACATTTAGAACATTGATCTGACCTCAATGATCCCTTCACTCCAAGACCTTTGCCTCTTGTATCCTGGCAACTTTGGCAGCTGATACCTTCAAATGTTTTTTAGGGTTTTAGTTTTTATTTAATTTTGTGTGGATTTTCTAGTTGTTCCCAGTGGGACTGTTGGTCTAATACAAGCTTCTCCATCAAACTCAGAAAGGGAAATCTCATTGTTTTACTTCAGCCTAGAATTCAGGATCCAAACAATATGACCTCAACAATTCCTTCTAGTTTTATCTCCTAGCTTCTCCCTAAATTTGAAAGCACTCTGCTGTCCCTCTCAGCATTTGTTTCTGCCATGTTCTTTACAAGCAGTGCCATCACTTGCCTACTTCACTTGTCAAATTCTTGGTCGAGTTCCAAGACTCATCACAACTGTCACTTCCTCTATGAATCGTGGCCTCATCCTGCCAGCAGAATGTGACCTTTCCCTTCTCTGACCATCCACCCTGCTCTGCCTCCTCCGTGGGACGTTGTGGTCGTGCCTTACACTGCAAGCTCTTTGAAGGAAGCCCTGGGACTCGTTCATCCACCTGCAGTTCTAACACAGGTTTGTTGGCAGCATTATCCCATGTAGATCTCTGAACTGAATTGAAATTTAGTATCACTGTAGTAGTCGGGAATCTTGAATATAAGTGGCAAAAATTCAAATCAAATCGGCTTAAGAAAAAATATATGTGTGTGTGTGTGTGTTCAAAGAACTGAAAACTCGACTTCTGGTACATCTGGATCAGGGAGCGGCACCCCCAGCGAGGGTTCCTGGCAGCCCCAGGCTACAGCCTCCCAACTGTAATTTTAAAAGAAAAAAGAGGAGCACTTTTCAATAGTTGCTCAAGCCAAAGTTCTGAGAGTCCCTCTGAGTGGGTGAACATGTTCAAGTGCACATCCCTGGGTCAGTTACGGTGATCAGGGAGATAGCACACATTGATTGCTCGGTCTAAGTGATGTATCATCTCCTGCATCCCAAGAGTGGTACCAACCCCATGCAAACCACGTGGACTGAGAGCAGGGAATAGTGGTCTCCTTACTAAAATTAGAGAGCAGTTACCAGAAGACATGGGTGGCTGCGTGCTGAGAAGGCAGAAACCACAGCCTCCCATTGAGGTGACAGCCCATAAGGAAATATATTCTCAAATCCAGTTTGTGAATTACACCTGGGTTCCCAGCTGTTCTCTAATAAATTGAAAAGAAACAGCTTTGTAACCAACCTACTGCTGGCTTTCTAGTGCTGGTATCCCACAGAATTCCACCCAATGAAATCTGATACTCTGTAACCTGCCTGATTGAATAAAGCTTCTGGAACCTTCTATGATCATGATTCCAGCCACAGTGCTGCAAACGAGCTCTGTGCAACAGCCAGTTCTTTTACAAAGTTCTGAATCCCGTTACCCTATCTTGACTGAATCACCTACAACAGATAAAGAATCTTGGCTGCCACCCCCCACTCCACCCCCACTGAGGATTAGCTGTGGTCTGGGGAGGAGTTGGCAGTTTCCTCTCCAGGGAGCTGTGGCTCCAGGATCCTGTCTTATTTTATGTCTCTGCTCCTGGGGTAGGGGCTGGTGTCAGTACTTACCTTCCGCCCTTCTTGCCAAGAAGATGTTCTACATGAGCAGCACAACAAGCGCAGCAGACTTGTCTTCAAGCAATTTGCTTCTTTTACCAAAGAAAATGCTATTTTTAAGAGGCATAAAAGGTAATGTTCATGTGCATAAACTTTGATATGGGATCCCTATTTCTAAGAGTTTATCTTAAGGAAATTATAGTAGACAGGGACAAAGACACATAGAGGAGGGTGTTCATTGAAGCATCATCCTTAATAGCAAAAAAAGAAAAAGAACAAGTCTAAATTTTCATCAGTAGTGAAAAGACTGCAGAAACCACATACTGGTCTCGGCCGAGCGATGGAATCTTTTGCAGCCATTAAAAATCATGTGCTGAAATATTTGCTGACTTGGGAAAGTGCTCAGAGTAGAGTGAGAAAAAAGGATGAAAAGTAATAGCCCAGTTTGCTTTTTAAAAGATTCATCTTTATGGATCGTATCGAGCAGGTCAAAAAAGACACTCACCAAAATATTACAGGTGGTTATTGCAGAGAAGCATAACAACAGTTGACTTTTGGTCTTTGCATGTGAAGAACCATCATTTCATTCCCTTCTCAGCAGATGGAGAAACGTCGACACCCATCTGAATAGCCAGCGCCTCGTCCACAACAAGATCGGACTGCAAACACATCTGTTTTAAAGAATTTGCTTCTGTTAACTAGGCTCCTAAGGACAATTGTATTTTTTAATGCATTAATATTAGCCTTAAACATGGTTTTATTGGTAGCAAAAAAGTTTTAATGCTATAATGTTGGGAAGGGACCAACTTTCAAAACCAGAAGCAGGCTTTTGAGGCCAAGAGTCCCAGCTTGGACATAAAAGCCTCCCATTGGGCTGGTCTTTGAGACAGCGCATCCTTCAGCTGCTGGACTGATGGGTGATTTCCCTCCTGTTTTCCAAACTCTGAAATGCTGTTCCAGTGTCTCTACAATAATGCATTTCCAAAGGACGAAATATGTGACATAGAGGAGGCTCCAAAGGTCCCTTCCAAGCCTGGTGTCTGCTCAGAAAGGATGCAAATCCAACAGAAGTTTGGCCAGAAGACAGATGGAGGTGAAGAGGGACTCAGAGAGGATTTAGACAGCTTTGGGCCGTAATCTACAGGTGATGAAAGGCACCAGGTGGGAATTTTCTTCTCATTTAAATACGCGATTTTGACTCTCCGTGGATCCTTTTATTGTTTGTTTTTCCTGCTCTTGCTACATCTTAAATTTGAGCATTATTTTAAGCAAAGTTATTGTATGTTAATTTACTTTACCAAACACACACGGAGCTGTCTCGAGAGCTGACATGATAGATGGTAACTGCGCCGGCTATTGGCCCCAAAGGCAGTAATTTGTGTTTTGAAATTCCTTAATTATATATGTACACAGCGACTCTAATAGCCCCCGTGGAGGCACTGGGCCCGGCCAGAGTCCCTAAACACTGTCGCAGAAACAGGGAAAAAAACTTATAAAGGAAGGTTTTAAATCAGTGATGGGGATAAACTGTATATTAAAAAAAATCTGTACTGTAGTATACAAGACACTCTAATCACCACATCTATAATCGTAAAGAAGAGTAAATCACTAAAAAAATTAAGCGTCTTTGATACAATAAAGAAGACTAATTAACTTTTAACTTGGAGCTGATGTCAGATGACTCCGGCTAACCCCGGGGAAATGTAAGGATGACAAAGAAAATCAACTTTCAGAACTGTGAGGAGAGTGCTGGTGGCTTCCACAGGGGTTCGTGTCTGATTTTTTTACACAGCAAGACGAATAAATGAGCCACCAAAATGATCATGCACAGGAGAGCACCTCTGTGGAAATACCCAAACTTTAAAAATAAAAAAGCAATTCTGTTTTACAACATACATTCTTGACTAATAAGTAGCCCGTATGTCTCTTCACAATGCTCAGGCGTTTTCACATGGAGCTGCTGGTGTGAGCTAACGACAGCCCCAGGGGCCCAGCTGGGCAGACGGCGGGCGTTGCCCTGTTTTACAGAAAAGGAAACCAAGGCTCAGTGGCTTGGTGCCTGGCATACAGTCTCATGGTCAGGAGTGATGGAGCCAGGACCAGAAATCCAGTCTGGAGTGGTTCCCTGCAGTGCAAGGGCCTTCAAAGCAAATGACAGAAAAGAAGCCACGGCGGGGTCATCTGTGCCATCAGGCACTGGCCCAGGCAGGATGGCTGGCAGGGGAGCCCCAGAGGTCTGGAACTCAGAAACACTGGGCAGCCACCATTGGGATTTGAGAAGGAACAAGCCCCGGCTCCTGCTGTTGGTCCTAACTCTCCTCCAGGTGGCAGATGTCCTACCTGGGGACCGATCCCAGTCTTGCCACCATCCCTAGGATTCCTTGGGCAACACACTTAATACTTTTCTGAACGATAGTTTCCCCTTTTTTGTAGGCAGGTAACTCACAAGATCGTTGCTCCGCATAGCTCATTGGATTGCTGCAACGATGAAATGAGAAAATCCACGCCAAGCACACAGGCCGGGAGGAGACAGGTGCGTTGGAAGAGAAACGGTGGGTAATGAATTAAGCATGTGCAGGTGCTTGTGAACTGTGAAGTCTTCCCTCAGATGAAGGGCTGTAATTATTATTCCTTCAACAAATAGTATTGAGAACACATCACTTGCCCCGCACTGTGCTAGGCGTGGGGCTGCAAAGGATCGGATGAGATGTATTCTCCATCCTTGGGGAGCAAAGCATTATGCAATTAAACAAATATGTCCCCAGCATGTGAGTGTCAACAGCAGCAGAAACCAAACTACCAAGCGCTTCATCAGGGCTGTAGGAAAAGATCATCAGAAAGAGCTATGGAGGTGGGTACAGGGAGATGTCCCGAGGGACTGAGGGGTTTCAGGGTGAGGTAACACCTCACAGATCATCCAGGTCCCATGACTCAAAGGCGGGCCAGTGACCAGCAGCAACAGCATCCCCTGGGAGCTTGTCAGTGATGCAGACTCAGGCTCCACCCCAGACCTGCTGAATCAGAATCTGCACTTTAACAAGATCCCTGGTGATTCACGTGCACGTTACAGTTTGAGAAGCACTGGGCTGGTGGACCCCAACTTCTTGAATTCCAGACTGGCTGACCCCAGCCTGGCTGGGGAGCTTCCCTAATGAAACCTGCGCGACTCAGTAGCCTCGCTTGTCAACCTGAGGCCCACTGCCTGGAGGGGCCCAGGGAGAAGCAGCAATTCTAACACTTAGAGGCTTTGTCCTGAGTTTGGATTCAGGACTCATATTTGAAGGCAAAATTCTCTCGTGATGATGACTTAACAGACAGGCCTTCCCAGAGCTTTGGTTACGGGGCCTCCCCAGCCCTAGATTTAGCTCCTCCAGAGGCTCACTGCTCAATTATTTGTGAGGGATCCCCAAAGTAGATTTTTACATCAGCTACGTAGCCTCTAAGTCAGACCACTCCAAACCTACCCTTCAAATTCGGTGAGCATCCATGCAGTGGTTTTTGCATGACGCAGTAACAAGAAGAAATGCCATTGTATTTATAGGGATGAGGAACCTGAAACTCACAAAGTCAGTTACTCAGAAAGCCAGCACACACTCATCAGTGACAAGGCCGGGGCTGCAGTCCCAGTGACAATGTTCACCCAGGCCTCCTCCTCCCCTTTGCGTTGAGGCAGAATGGAGCTTGTACACCAGCAGGGTGAAAGGAATGAGCACCTTCTGTCCCAGCTGGCTCCAGGAGGACTGGTAGACCTGGCTGGGATGTCTAGGAGCAGCCTAGGGGGAAACTGGGAGCCAAGAGTGTGGTTTAAAACACCTAAAGTAACCACAGCAAGGTACCACTTCACACCCATTAGGATGACTATTATAAAAAAAAAAAGAAAGAAAGAAAGAAAGAAAATAAGAGCTGGTGAGGATGTGGAGAAATTGGAGCTTTCATGCATTGCTGGTGGGATTATAACACAGCGCAATTGCTGTAGAAAACAGGATGGCCATTCTTCAAAAAATAAACATAGAATTACCATATGACCCAGCAATTCCACTACTGGGTATAGACCCAAAGAATTGAAAGCAGGGTCTCAAACAGATATTTGCACATCCATGTTCACAGCAGCATTATTCACAACAGACAAAAGGTAGAAACAACCCAGATGTCCAGTGACAAATGAATGGAGAAACAAAATGTGACATATACACACAGCTGAATATTATTCAGCTTTAAAAAGGGAAGAAGATCTGACACAGGCTACAACATGGATGAACCTTGAGGACATTATGCTAAGTGAAATAAGCCGGTCACAAAAGGACAAATATTGTATGATTCCACTGTAGGAAAGACCTAAAGTAGTTAAATTCATAGAGACAGAAAGTAGAATGGTGGCTGCCAGAGGCAAGGGACAGGGGGAATGGAGAGCTGCTGTTTAATGGGGGTAGAGTTTCAGTTTTGCAACATGAAAAAAGTTCAGAGATGGATGGTGGTGATGGTTTCACAATAATGTGAACGTACTTAATACTACTGGGCTGTAAATTTAGTTATGTGTATTTTGCCACAATTTTAAAAAGACATGATGCTATATAAAAAAACAACCAAAAAACAATTCTGCCCCCAGAATTGGATAGACAGGTAAGTGGATACGGGGAATCATAACTTAATGGGGCAGAACCCTGCATGGGAACCACTGAAATGGGAGGAAAACCTGACCTGTAATCCACATGTTGCTGGAGGCTCAGTGTGGATAAGCCAGTCACAGGAGGGATCCCACGCTTTTGTGAGTTTCACCTCCAGGAGCTCTACAAGATTCTCATAGCAAATACCAGAGAAAAAAATCCCCTCATGCTTCTGGTAGGGGAAGAGGGGAAAATGAACTTTTTGAAATATGTCAGAGCACTCTATTCTTCTTAACATTCACTCTATTCTTCTCCTGCCCTCAGGAGACACTAGTTAACCAGAACCTAAATTTGTGGGGTTTTTATCAGAGCCCAACTGACCTGCAGGAAGGGAAATACTCAACTCCAGTCCACTCTCTCCATCCTGTCCCAAGGTGGGAGAGAAAAACAAACTGAGAAACACTTGTGAAGTTTGCAGTCCAGAAGCGTAGGCTCACTCAGAGGCCCCACACACACCCCTCACCTTACAAAAGGCCTATTCACAGCAATCCCTTTACGCAGTTCCTCATGTCTGAATATCAACTTAAAAATTATAAGTCATACTAAAAGACAAAAAACACAGTTTGAAAAGAAAGAGCAAGCATCAGAATCAGACATGGCAGGGATATTGGAATTATCAGATGAGGAATTTAAAACAACTATGATTAATATGCTAAGGACTCTAATGAGTAAAGTAGACCACATGCAAGGACAGGTGGGCAATGTAAGCAGAGAGATGGAAACCTAAGAAAGAACCAAAAAGAAATGCTAGAGATCAAAAACACTGTCACAGAAATGAAGAATGCCTTAGATGGACTTATTAGTAGATTGAACACAACTGAGGAAGGAATCTCTGAGCTTGAGGATATGACAATAGAAACTTCCAAAAACTGAAAATCAAAGAGAAAAAAGACAGAAAAAGAAAAATGGAACAGGATATCCTAGAACTGTGGAAGAACTACAAAAGGTGTAACATATGCATAACGGGCATATCAGAAGGAGAAAAAAAGAGAGAAAGGAACAGAAGCAAAATTTGAAGCAATAATCACCGAGAATTTCCCCAAAATTAATATCAGACATCAAATCACAGATCCAGGAAGCCCAAAGAACACCGAGCAGGAAAAATGCTAAAAGACTGCACCTAGACATATCATTTTCAAGCTGCAAAAAAATCGAAGATAAAGAAAAAATTCTGAAAGAAACCAGTGGAGAGAAAACCTTACCTACAGAGTAGCAAAGATAAGAATTACAACTGGGCCAGCCTGGTGGCACAGCAGTTAAGTGCCCACACCCTGCTTCAGCGGCCCAGGGTTTACCAGTTGGGATCCTAGGTGTGGACATGGCACTGCTTGGCAAGCCATGCTGTGGCAGGCATCCCACATATAAAGTAGAGGACGATGGGCACAGATGTTAGCTCAGGGCCAGTCTTCCCCAGCAAAAAGAGGAGGATTGGCAACAGATGTTAGCTCAGGGCTGATCTTCCTCAAAAAAAAAAAGAATTACAACCAACTTCTCCTCAGAATCATGCAAGCAAGAAGAGAGTGGAGTGAAATATTTAAAGTATTGAGAGAAAAAAATCACCAACCTAGAATTCTGTGTGCCCTGTGAAGTTATCCCTCAAAAGTGAAGAAGAAATAAAGACTTTCTCAAACAAAACTTGACCTGCCTTACAAGAAATGTTAAAAGAAGTTCTTTAGAGGGAAGAAAAATAATATAGGTCAGAAACTCAGATCTACATGAAGGAAAGAATAAGTGAAGGTAAAATTAAAACACATTTTTTCCAACAAATAACAGTTTGTTCAAAATAATAATAGTAATGATGTATTCAATTATGCATCCTTGTGTATGTATGTATGTATGTGCATGTGTATGCTTACATATGCTTATATATAAGTGAAATGAGTGGCAGCAATGATACTAGGGAAGAGAGAAAGGAATTAGGATTATTTTGCTATTGTAAGGTACTCACACTACCCATGAAGTGGTGTAGTGTTATATGAAAGTGACATGGGATTAGTTGTACATATATATTGTAAATTCTATTGCAACCACTAAAAAAAGTAAAAGAAAGAAGAAGAACTGTATGCTAAGAAAAGAAGGAAAATGGGATCATATAAAATTCTCAATTAAAATCACACATGGCAGAAAAAGAATGAAAGACAAAAATAGGAACAAAGAACAAAGGCAAAAATAGAAAACAGTTAACAAATATGATAGCTATTAATCCAACTATATCAATAATCACTTTGAATATCAATGGTCCAAATACATCAATTAGAAGATAGCGATTGTCAGAGTAGATCAAAAACAAGACCCAACTATATGCTGTCTACAAGCAACCCACTTTAAATATAAAGACACATATAGATTAAAAGTAAATGGATGGAGAAGGATATACCATGCTAACAGTAATCAAAGGAAAGCTGGAATAGCTGTAGTAATTTCAGACAGAGCAGACTTCAAAGCAAGAAAAGTTATCAGGGATAAAGAGGAAATTATATAATGACAAAGGAGTCAATTCCCTAAGAAGACATAACAATCCTTAATATGCATGCTCCTAACAACAGAGCATCAAAATATGTGAGGCAAAAACTGATGGAACTGCAAGGAGAAATAGATGAATCCACTATTATAGTTGGAGACTTCGACACCCCTCTATCAGAAATGGACAGATACAGCAGGCAGAAGATCAGAAAGGACATAGTCGAGCTCAACAACACCATCAATCAACTGGCTATAATGGACATCTAGTGACCACTTTATCCAATAGCAGAATACACATTCTTCTCAAGCTGACATGGATCATTCACCAAGACAGACCACATTCAGGGCCATAAAACACACCATAACAAATTTAAATGAATAGAAATCATACAATATCTGCACTCAGACCACAGTGGAATTAAACTAGAAATCAACAGAAAGATAACTGGAAAACCCCAAAATATGTGGAGATTAAACAACACGCTTCTCAATAACGCATGGGTCAAAGAAGAAATCTCAAGAGAAATTAAAAATATTTTAAACTACATGAAATGAAAACACAACTAAACAAAATTTGTGGGATGCAGTGAAAGCAGTGCTTAGAGAGAAACTTACAGCATTGAATGCATACTTACACAAGAAGAAAGATCTAAAATCAATTATCTAAGCTTCCACCTTAGGAAACTAGAAAAAGAAGAGCAAATTAAATTCAAAGTAAGCAGAAGAAAAGAAATAATAAAAATTGGAACACAAATCAATGAAATTGAAAACAGGAAATTAACAGAGAAAATCAGTGAAAACAAAAGCTGATTCTTTGCAAAGATCAATGTAATCAAAAAGCCTCTAGCCAGGCTAAGAGAAAAAGACAGAGGACGCAGATTACTAACATCAGAAATAAAAGAGGGGACATCACTACAGATCCCATGGACATTAAAAGGATAATAAAGGAATGCTATGTACGACTCTGTTCACAAATTTGATAACCTAGAGGAATTAGACCAATTCCTTGAAAGACACAATCTGCCAAAACTCACACAAGAAGAAATTGACACTCTGAATAGGTGTATATCTATTATAGACATTGAATCAATAATTAACAGCCTTCAGGGCCGGCCCAGCGCCCAAGTGGTTGGGTTCACGTTCTCCACTTCTGGGGCCCAGGGTTTTACCAGTTCGGATCCTGGGCACGGACACAGCACCACTCATCAGGCCATGCTGAGGCGGCGTCCCACATAGCACAACTAGAAGGACCCACAACTAGAATGTATGACTACGTACTGGCGGGCTTTGGGGAGAAGAAGAAGATTGGCAATAGATGTTAGCTTAAGTGCCAATCTTTAAAAATAAAAAAGTACTTAATAGCCTTCAAAAACGGGAAACACGAGGCCCAGATGGGTTCACCAGTGAATTCTATCAAACATACCAACTCTCTACAATCTCTTTCGGAAAACAGAAGTGGAGTTACTTCTGTGTCACTCATTCTACGAGGTCAGCATCACCCTAATACCAAAACTAGACAAAGACATAAGAAGAAAACTACAGACCAATATCTCTCATGAACATAGATGCAAAAATCCTCAAAAAAAATTAGCAAATTGAATCTAACGATGTATAAAAAGAATGATATGGGGCTAGCCCCATGGCCAAGTGGTTAAGTTCATATGCTCCACTTCAGTGGCCCAGGTTTTCGCAGGTTCGGATCCTGGGCACAGACCTAGCACTGCTCATCAGGCCATGCTGAGGCAGCATCCCACACAGCACAACCACAAGGACCTACAACTAGAATATACAACTATGTACTGGGGGGCTTTGGAGAGAAGAAGAAAAAATAAAGAATAATACACCACAACCAAGTGGGATATATCCCAGGTATGCAAGGCTTGTTCAACATTCAAAAATCAGTCAATGTAATCATCATATCAACAGGCTAAAGAAGAAAAATCACATGATCATAAAAATAGATACAGAAAAACATTTGACAAAACCCAACACCTGTGTATGATAAAAACTCCCAGTAAACTAGGAATGGAAGGGAACTTCCTCCACTTGATAAAGAACATTTACAAAAAATCTACGGTTAATATCATATTTAATGATGAGAAACTTGAAGCTTTTCCACTAAGATTAGGAACAAGACAAAAATGTGCCCTCTCACCACTCCTTTTCAACATGATACTGGAAGTCCTAGCTGAGGCAATAAGACAAAAAAAAAGGAAACAAAAGTTATACATATTGGGAAGGGAAATATAAAACTCTTTGTTTGCAGATGACGTGATTATCTATGTAGAAAATCCAAAAGAATCAACAAAAAACTCCTGCAACTAATAAGCAATTATAGCAAGTTTACAGATACAAGGTTTATCTACAAAAGTCAGTTGCTATCTTATATACCAGCAACGAAGTGGAATTTGAAATTAAAAACACAATACTATCTACGTTAGCACCAAAAAAAAAATGAAATACATGTATACCTAACAAAATATATGTAAGATCTGTATGAGGAAAATGATAAAACTCAGATGAATGAAATCAGAGAACTAGGTAAGCGAAGAGAGATTCCATGTTCATGGATAGGAAGATGCAGTATTGTCAAGATGTCAGTTCATCCCAACTTGACCTATGGATTCAATGCAATCTCAATCAAAGTCCCAGCAAGTTATTCTGTGGGTATCAACAAACTGATTCTAAAGCTTATATGGAGAGGCAAAACACTTAGAATAGCCAATACAGTACTAAAGAAGAAAAACAAAGTCAGAGGACTGGTGCGATAAAACTTACTATAAAACTACAATAATCAAGACAGTATGGTTTGGTGAAAGAAGAGAAATAGATTGATGGAATAGAACAGAGAGAGAAATAAACCCACGTAAACATAGTCAACTGATCTTGGATGAAGGAGCAAAGGTAATAAATACAGTGGAGAAAAGAGTCTTTTCAACAAATAGTGCTGGAACAACGAGGCATCCATATGCAAAAAAAAAAAAATCTAAACACACATCTTACACCCTCCACAAAAATTAACTCAAAATGGATCACAGATTTAAATGCAAAATGCAAAACTTAAAACTTCTAGAAGATAACATAGGATAAAATCTAGATGACTCTGGGTTTGGTGATGACTTTTTAGATAAAACACCAAAAGCACAATCTATGAAAGAAAAAATTGATAAGCTGGACTTCAGCAAAATTAAAATTTCTACTCTATGAAAGATGACGTCAAGAGAATGAAAAGACAAGCTACAGACTGAGAGAAAAATATTTGCAAAAGACACACGTGATAAATGACTGTTATCCGAAACACACAAAGAACCTCTTAAAACTCAAAAATAAGAAAACAAACAAATGGATTAAAAATGGACCCAAAACCTTAACAGACAGCTCACCAAAGAAGATATAGAGACGGCAAATAAGTACATGAAAAGATGCTCCACGGCACATGTCATCAGAGAAGCGCAAATTAAAGCAACAATGAGATACCACGCCACACCTATTAGAAAGGCCGAAATCCAGAACACTGACAACACCAAATGCTGGCGAGGATACAGAGCAACAGGTACGCTCATTCACTGTGGGTGGGAATGCAAAACGGTGCAGCCACTTTGGAAGACAGTTTGATGGCTTCTTATGAAACTAAATATACTCTTACCATACAGTCCAGCAATCGAGCTCCTTGATATTTACCCAAAGAAGTTGAAAACTTATGTCCACACAAAATCCCTCACACGGGTGTTTATAGCGGCTTTATTCATAAAATGGGCATAATAAAGCAGCTACTTGAAAGGACTCTTGAAGAATTGGCTGGGATAACGCAGAATCACGCCCCACAGCTGGCAATTACCGCTATCAGCTGCACCCAACGCTGGGCCAGGAGGATGCTGGTGCTAACCAACCATATAGGGCCTGTAGGGCACAGGTGCCAGCTGAAGCGTCACTTCCATGCCCAAAGCCCGGGGGAGGAGAAGCGTGAACAAGGAGGGCCACATGGAAGCCTGGATGGTCAGACCAGGGCTGACCGAGGTCGGGAGCCAGAGAAGAGGGACCAGTGTGGAAGGCCTAAGGCAAGACGGGCCAGGCAGACACTGAGGGAAGCCCACCAGCCACTGAGACCCTGCTGATGGCCAGCCTCCGAAGGCTGCCCCTCTGAGTGTCCATCCACAGCCCCCCGCCCTACCGCTCCCCAGGCTGCAGGCATGGCAAAGCAAGCCATAGGTACAGAGGAAAAGCAGTGGACCTGGTGCGAGGACCTGGATCTGGAGGCCAGCTCTGCCCTGAGCCACCCTTGGGACTCAGAAAGGTCAAGGCCAAGGCCAAGGTCATACTCAAGTCAGTGCATAAACCAAGATCCACCCCAGCTGGACTCCAGAGTGGACATCTTCCCGCCTACTGCACAACATGCGGTGCAAGCTCATTGGCGTGTGCTAACCCATATAGACTGAGAGGCCTGTGCCCGCTCCTCTCAGACTCTCTCAGACACAGCCCTGTACCCACGGTGCCTGGCGCACAGAATGTCCTGCCAAAGCCCTGGTAAACCGAGGCAGGGTGAGCTGTGCCAGAATGCAAGAACTCAGGGACGGGACAGAAGAGGGCCTGGCTAGCCCAGGAGGTTGTCCAGCCCCGAGACTCTATAAGCCACCTCCCCTGCAGGCCTCCTCTCCCTTCCTGCCAAAGCTTCCTGGGGCCTGTCTCCCATCTGACCCAAACCCTGAGACCCGGTGGCCCAGGAGGCAGAAGGTGCCGATCAAAATTGCCATCGCAGCTCATTTAGTGTAATTGTGAATCTTCGCAGAGAAAAGGCTGAGGAGGGAGTTGACTTGAACAGTAAATCATTTCTGCGGGAAGGGGAGAAGCTTCCCTTGGAAATTAAGGGACGGCTGTTGACAGGCCGGACCATCAGAACGCCAGCTGCCTAATGAAGCAATAAGGCCCTTTGTTCTCCCCACTTCTCGCTGCCCTGCTCTTACATGCACAATTATTACAAAAATCAAAGAGAGGAATGTTGCCTTGAGATATGATTTCCATATTGGTATGGATTTTATTATACAAGCAGTACAATACGCTCCATTATCATTTTGATTATATGCGCCTTTCATTTTGCACCATTGGACCATTATCTGCAGTACATTCATTACATTATAAGAAACTGGAACTTTATCCTTAAGATGAATTGTAAAAAAAGGATTTCTATTTTTGCAGATTGATATTTCGGGGGAGAACATTAAACAGCAAACATTATTTGTAAAGTTTGGTTTTTTTAACGTAAACTCTTAAAAGAAGGAAATAACCCTGATATTTCTAACAGACAGAAAAGCCCCAGGCTAGATGCAATAAATGATTGCAATTTAGAATGCGTGTACTATTAGGGGCTCCTGATTAAATTGTAAGTTCCTTGAGAGAAAGGAAGTCAAACAGATGAAGCTGGGAAGTCAGCCTGGTGGTCGGGAGAGCACCGACTTGTACGTGGAGAACAGAAAGACGTGGCTTTCACCCTCGCCTCCAGACAGGCAGGTTGGAGTCCCAGAGAGCGAGGGAAGTCAGGGGGAGGAGGGACCCCCAAAAGAGGGATCATCTGGCTGCGACTCAGACGCACAGCAGGCAGTGTCCTCATCTGAGCAGGAGAGCAAGCCAAGGTCTCTCGGAGGGGCTCACCTGCCTCCCAAGGTGCCTCCCAGGGCACCAGCCAGAAAGCCACCAGCAGGAGCATCGGCAAAGGGAAGGAAGAACTGGAGAGAAAAGAGCAGCAGAATAGAGCTGTGCAGGTCAGTGCCTGGCGCTGACTCTCAAACCCGCTCCGGCCACCAGTCACCAGCAGTGAAGCCAAGCTCGCCTGGTGCTTCCTACTGCGGGGCTCCGCAGAGGCTGCGATCTGGGCAGACCTGAACTCAAGCTTGGCTCTGCCAAAGACTAGGAGCTGTGTGTCCTTGAGCAAAGTCCTTTACCTCTCTGACTCTCAGTTTCCCTATTGATAAAACGCATTAATACTTTGTCTAACTTGGTCACAAGTTGGCTAGGATGACCCAATAAAGCTACACGTGGGAAAGCCACTTGAGGAGGATGACGATGCTTGTTATGGTAACAATAACAACATCGTAATTTATATGCTGTTACAAACATAATTGCTCTTCCCAACTCAACCTGCCTAAATTGCAAGCATCACTCCATCATTCACGGTCCAGCTTGAATGCCACCTCCTCCATGAGGCCCTCCACGATCTCCCAGCCAGAAGGGCCCTGCCCTCCTTTCTGCTCCCAAACCTGGCACTTTCTTTCTTTTGAATCACTTTTCACTTCTGCCCTCAAATTAGATCAGAATTTTCCAACTTCAGCTCACTGTCCCTTAGGAGTGGCTCAAGAAATCAATTTCAAGGGTTGAAACCAGCATTTTTTTCTTTTTCAATAAAATAGGCTAGAAAAGAAAATATCAGAGTGCATGATGCAAAGTAAAAGTGAATATTGTTTCACGAATTTTTTTCCAGACCATACACGAATGTGCACTGGATCACAATGTAATACGTATTTCTTCCAATGGGTTGTGGTTTAAAAATCTGAAAGCACTGAGCTCCCTGAGGGCAAAGCTCGTGCCTCATGAGCTTTATATCCGTCCCTATGGCACAGAACCCAGCTCCGAGTCACAGCACGAGTTCAACACGTTTGTTGAATGAATCTTCGTTCTTATAGTTACTACATAACTGAATAATCTACAAGTTGGACCTGTCTGAGGTCAGGGAAAGTACGCAACTACCGTCTCAGCCAATGGGAAGGTCCAGGTCTTTATTATCTCTTCCTGCAGAAGCAATTAGAACTCTTTAGAAAGCGTTCTTCCGCTTCCATCGAGCATCACCCGAACCCTCCTGCCTTGTTAGCTGCAGGCCTCGGGAATTGAGCATCCTCTCTCCCCTCACTCCCGGCAGCCCGTGTGGCTGTGGATGTGCCCACTCGGTCTTTAGAAGATCCTTTTATACACTGTTATATTGATTTTTAAAATATTTTTAGTCAACACAATGAAAAGCTCACCCAGGGGTCTTCCTTCAACTTCAGAGTGGAATCCATATGTTAACCCCTCACTGCCTGGAACGCTCTGGCCCCAGAGTGACTGTGGGGCCTGCAGAGGGGCCAGCTTTTACTCATGTGGGTCTCTCACCCTTTTAGGATAAATATATTGATTTTTGAATAAACATTTTCATTTTCCCGTTTCCCTCCAGCTTCCTAATTGCTTGATGCAGAGCCCCCTGGGGTGGGTTGCATGTTGATCTTTACCTTATTTTAAAAAAAACAAAACCTGAGTGTTATTTTTAGAGCTCATAGCCCTTTATTTATGTGAACCTGTGTCTCAAGTACGAGTTCATCAATTACTTTAATTCCCACTGAATGCGGAGGCGGGTTCCGAGTGCTGCCGGAAGGTTAAGGCGCCCTTTGAGCTTCAGTTTAAAGCTTGACAAGGGCTGGAATTGAAGGCTCTTGGCCTTTCTCTGCTTTAGCCCATCGCCGGGCCCTGGGCTCAAGCTGGCACGGCTCCCGGATCCCTCAGGTAGGCAGGGCCAGACCCGGGGCAATCAGGGACAGGGCAGCACTACAGAACCTCCTTACTTTTGAGGCATCTTGTGCAGCTTCAACCTCTGCCCAGGGGCTCAGGACCTGCAACAGCCTTGCAAATAGTGTCCACAGCCCTCTGGCCGGCACAAAGGGGGCTCTGCCTGCGCCAGCTGCATGCAGCAGTGCACACCACCTGCTTGGTTACCAGCCTCTGCCCCACCCACTCATCTTGGCTCTCCAGGGCCTCCCTGACAACCTTCTCTGTCCCACCTGCACCTCCACCCACCAGACTGAGACCCAGAAGCCTTAGGCAGCCAGGGATGGAGGAAGGATTGTTCAGAAGAGGAAGGGACAGGACACTGCCCTGTGGAGAGGGGCGGGGCTAGCAGCTCGCAACCATCTAGTGACTGAGTGCCTACTGTGCACCAGGCTGCAACAAAGATGAGAGGTACAGCCCCGCCTCAAGGGGGATGGTCACGGAGCCCTGAGAGCAGGACCAATGCTCAGGCAGAGGCCAACACAGGGCACAGATGTGGGGTTTAGGGAGGCTTCTGGAGAGGGTGACCCTGAGTTAAGGGTTGAGAGCAGGACAAGGGAGCGGGGTGGGTTGAATCAAAGGCTTTTAGATGCTGTCAGTGGGATGATGACTCAGCAAGGAGGTGGAGCCTGGGGGGCTCAGCAAACCAGCTGGATCTCAGAAGAGATGGTGGGATCCTCGAGTTGGGCCCATCTGCACAGAGGAGGCCCCCCTGGAGCCTAAACAGAGGGAGTCAGGAGGACTTAGGACAGAGGACAAGGGGCACCGCTTTTAAAGGGCCAGCTGTGGGAGAGGAGCCTGGGCGAGAGCAGCCACCAAGGCTGGAGGGGGTCGCAGAAGCACCAGAAGAATGAACACTGTGGACGCAGGCCTGAGATGGCACAGATAGGTCAAGGGAGAGAAGAGCGGAGAGTGCTGTGGATTCAGCAATTAAGAGGGAATCACAACATTTGCCAGGGTCTTCTGAATGAAGCGAGGAGAGCAAAAGCAGGACTGCGGGGGCTTGGAGAGAAAGTGGGAAAGAGGACATGCAGGTGGCGAGTGTAGACAACTCTCAAAAAGCTTATCGGTGAGCAGGAGGGAAGTGGGCATCTAGAGATTGACAGAAGGTCTTATACAAGGAGGAAATATGACTGCGAATGAGGAGTAGCCAGGAGGGAGGAGAAAAGAAACATAGAGATGGAGGGAGAGCCCAGGAGGAGTGAAGTGCTGGCCGGCTGGGTGAGGGTGGGGCGGGCACCAGCTGCAGCTGTGAGGAGGGGAAGGATTCCAGAGCAGCGTTGCCCAGACAGTGGTCCTCGGGGTAACGTGAGGTGTCAACCGGTGTTCAGTTGTCAACCACGTGGAAGCAATGCCGGGTTACAAAAGCCAAATGGGCTTCTTTGTAGCAGAACTGCTCAGGACCAAAGTCAGGCCATCTTGGGAACAGTCACACTCAAAGGAAAACAGTGGTCTGACGTCGGGAGGAAAGGAAGGAAGGAGGAGGAAGGAAGGAAGATGGATAATGGGTGGGTGTGTGGGTGGATGGATGATGGATGGATGGAAAGAGAGAAGGAAGGAAGGAAAGGAAGGAGGGAAGGAAGGAAGATGGATAATGGGTGGATGATGGATGGATGGATGGATGATGGATAAATGGAAGGATGGAGGGAGAGAAGGAGGGAGGAATTTAACTCTCTACTGAAACTCTTGAAGGGGTGGAAGTTATGCTGCAAGACTCATGTGGCAAATGCCCTAGAGAACCTGTTGCCCGCCCGCCTGCCCGAGTCTTCTCGAAGCTGCAGCTACCCTCCCCCAAAGGCTCTTTTCCTCTCTTTCCTTCTCGCCCTCTGTCACCCAACACTCACTCCCCCATGTTCTATCTCAGATAGGCTCGTCTCTCTCTCTGCTCAGCTTTCTGATCTCTTTTCTTCTTCTTGAGTGTCTCTGCCCTTCCTAACCCTATCCAGCCAACTTGTTTCCAGCACTTTCTGGTTCTCCACTCCACCTGTTACTCTGGAGCAGAGCAGGGGAGCTGATCCGATCAATAGAGTTTTTCACAGGCAGTGGCAGGGAGGCATGGGAGGCCAGAACATCCCACTGAGATGTGGGGCCCTCTAATGGGCCGCTGGGCATGTCTGTACCCAGGACGGGCTGAGGGTGTGCAACCTTTTCCAAACTGGTCAGAGTAAGGATGATTGTTCTTGGTGACCTGTTGCAGAGACTCGTGCTCTGTAGATGGCAGTCTTGGAAGATGCTCTTCAAGGACCAGTTAAGGCAATAGAGAGAAGAGTGGCCAGCCATTAAAGGGGTCCTGACCTGTGGACCCCCCTTTCACTATGAAGTGGGTGGCGAGGCCCTCTGTCGCCATGTCACGGGAGCTGTGTGAACTCAGTTTGGGAGAAGGCTGCCTCAGAGAACTGCAAACTGGGTGGACGAGAAACCATTCACGGGCACCATTTTTAATCTCAGCAACTGTGGGGTGATTCTTCTCCAGCAGTTAGCAGGGCATACGGATGGAAGGGGCACTGGACTAGGCAGCGGGGAAGCTGGGGTCCAGCCCCATTATAAGACGCCAGCCACCCCAGGTGTGCTGCTGCAACACTCTGAGCCTCAGTTTCTTCTTCTGCAAGCTGGCCTTTGTATGTGCCCCCGACTGCTGCCAGAGTGAGGTGCCAAGAATGAGGTGGCCTGATGGATCCGGATGTCCTCGGCAGACTGCATGGAAAGGCTTTGTTGGAACTTGGGTCCTCTCTCCTTAAGAGAGGCAGTTCAAGCTGTTCCTGAGGGTTGTCGTCCCACCAGCGTCCCTGGAGAACCGGCACCGGTCCGGTCGGTGAGCACAGGTGAAAGGAGACTGGACCCGGAGTTCCCCCGAGGGATTGGGCCACTGCGGTCCTGGGGCCAGCCTGGGTCAGCCTCAGCCTCAGGACTCCACCTTCCTGGCTCCCAAGCTTTGACTTCATTCATTTACTCATTCACTCGACAGACACTGGATCATTTCCCTCTCGGTGCCAGGGGCGGGGAACTGGACAGACACAGCTGCGGCCTGCACAGACTCACAGGCCATGGGGGCTGCTGCAGGGCACTAAGCCAAGCAAATGGGACCACAGCGAGAGCCATGCGCGGCGTCGGGGAGGGAGGTGATGGAACAACAGGTGCACACCCAGCTCCAGCCTGAGTGGCTCAGAGAATGCTCCAGGAGACCAGGTGTGTGCCCTAAGAAGAGGAGAATTCGAGTTTGCCAGGGAGGGGGCGGGCAGTGGGCAGGGTCACTTCCTTAGGGTGTGAGAAACCTGCAGTGTTTGGATGTCTGGGGACAAGTCCCTGCCTCAGAGTGGGAGGATGAGCGAGGAGCCGGGCAGGAGCAGGGGCCTGGACCTGCTCGAGGCTTGTGGTTTTGTCCTCAGGACATGCGGAGCCAGCTGGGGCTTTTAGGATGCAAAGTGACACAGGCAGATCCACGTTCTTTAAATGTCCTTTAGACCGGAGCTCAGCAAACTTTTTCCGTGAAGGAACGGATAGTAAATATTTTAGGCTTTATGGGCCATGAGGCAAAATCGAGGATATTATATAGCAACATGTACAAGAGAAAAAGCAAATTTCCACCAAATCTTTCATGGATGAGTTTTTGGCGTATCATTGCAGCACAGGTCTACTACTGAGAAGAATGCGGTTCTTTTTGGGAGGATACGTTTGCTCAATTTGAGGTTCACAGTCAGTGTTCTCTATGTGCATATTGATCGTAAACATTCATCTGTAACAACCTTTCTCAGCTCGCACAAGAACAGGCCTCGGACCCCTCGTCTAGAGTCTGGGCAGTTAAGGATGTGAGGGAGTCCCCACCCACGAGGGGAGAAGAGGCAATGAGGCTGCAATCCTGGGACAAAGTCACCCAGGAGGTGCCCAGGAAGGCTTCTCGGAGGGACTCAAGCAGAGGTTAAAGGTCAAGGGAGTGACCAGGGAGAAGGGACAGTTTGCATCCAGGCACAGAGTAAACTGGGGTCACAGCTGGAGTACAAGGGGCATATAAGGAAGGGGCTGACTGTGCTGAGGTCACAGAACAGGACAGGGGACCCAGAGCCCCAATGAGGGCCGAAGGGGCCATCGCTCTATCGTAAGCTGGGAAGGGGCCTGCCCAGCTGGGCATCTTGGAAAGCTCTCTCAGGCTCCAATGTGGAGAGGAAACCGAGGGGGCTCAGGCCAGGGTGCAGGAACGGCCGTGCCCTAGGCCAGATGAGCAGCGAGAACCTCCACTGAGTGGGAGACGTGGGGCTGCGGAGGAGGAGGGGTATGTGGGACATTGAGGACCCTCGTGGGGGGTCCAGGGGAGACCAGATGTCTCCAGGCTCCAGCTGAGGTGCTGGCGTGGGGGTGACACCAGCTCAGGGGGGAACCCAGTGGACACCTGGGCACACAGGCCTGAAACTCAGAAGAGAGAACTGAGCGAGACAGACCCAACTGGGGGCCTTCAGTGAAGAAGTGACCAATGACCCCTCCAGAAAGGTGCAGAGAGGGCCGAGGAAAGAGTCAAGAAGACCAAGGCAGGGGAGCTGGCAACCGAGAGCTACCCTCAGAGAAGGAAGAAAAACCAGGAAGGTGATGTCAGAGAAAGAAAAGTTTCCTGGAGGAATGAGCAACCAGCAGGAGGCCCAGGCTCCACAAACACAGACAAGGCGAGGCGTCCATCATGCCCAGCACCCAGGAGGCTGGCGGGCGGTGGTCAGAGCTGTCTCTGGGGGGTGAGGGGTGAGGACACAGGATCAGGACTGGGAGGACAGACCACTCTTCCCAGAAGCTCGCCTCTGAAAGACAAGAAAGACTCGGGGCCAGAGTTGAAGGACAGATGTAAATCCTGCTGAGAAGCCAGGAGAGAAAGAAGAAATGAGATCAAGTGTGAGTTGTACTTTTATATCAGGTCCTCCTCTTACACCAGAGGAGGCTGCAGGAATCCACAGCCGCGTGCAGGCCCGGGGCTACACTACTCAGCATCGCTGTTGGGAAGCTAAAGACCAAGTCTCATGACAAGGTTTGTTTCTCCTAAGTAGTATGCCCTCCCCCTTTTCTTTTTTCCTTTTTTGAGGCTTTTTTGAGAATTTTAGAACTTAAAGTGCCCCTCTTTGCTTTGGCCCCCAGGAAGCTCAGAGTTAAGTCTGTGGGCCAAATTTAGTAAGCATATGGAAGAATGGGATGTGTTGAATTATTTTCTCCCCTTAGTCTTATCACACTCTTCTGTTTGTATTTTCTGTGGTGCCCTAATTCTACTTTTTATATTTTAGTTTGTGTCTATGTTCTATTGTTTTCTTATAGTGGGCTACTTCAGACATTTTGCAGAATGAGGCAACGTGCCTGTAAGTGATGACCTGTCCCCAAAACCCTGGACACAGTGGAGTGCACTGAGGCCTGAGCTTGAGCTTTCAAGGGCCTTGCAAGGTGTATTGGGGATGGCGCTGTCTAACCCTGCTTGCGTCCCTGGGACCCTCACAGCTCTCCGAGCAGAGCCGCTGTTCTTCAATTACTGCTTACACATTGCTGAGCAAAAAGAGGGAAAAAATCAGCGTGATTTCTAACTAATCTCAAATAAGTCAGATATAGGGTTTTTTTCCCCACCTCTGGGAAGATTGTCAAATGAAACAATGTGGCTTTGAGCTTCTGACAGATGCTAATGAATTGTTGTTTACATTTTTGATTTACTGCCTAAACAAAGATAAGACATGCTCTTGAAAACACATTGAATGCACAATCCAAACACATCCATTAAATCTGTCACAATAAACATGACAGCTTTCTTCTAACCTAACAACTGGCATGCCTCATTTGCATATTAATGAGAAAATCGGGATCAGCCTGCACAAATTACTTATATCTCATGAAGGGGCCGCTCCTGATGACAGCAAAGCACTTGGGGTGTAAATACACCAAGTTAATACCTTTGCCGTTTTGATGGCTTTTCCATTGCTTTGCTTGGGCAGCTCCGGAATCCTGGATTGGTTACCTCCGCCAGCTGGGTGCATCCGGGGATCCGAGATCAGGGTCAGTGCAGGCCGGGAAGAGCTGGATCTGCCTCTGATTCTGTCAACACTCCAGGGATGCTTACTGAGCATCTACTATGAGCTGGGCAGCACTTTCCAACTGGGGTGCTAGCTTGATCCTCAATTGCATCAAAATGAACCAAAAGAAAAATATTAGATACTTATTGAGAACCAACTAGGTATGAGGGACTTTCACATGCATCATCAGATTTAAACCTCACTGGAAGTCTTCAAACAGAGTTGACAAAAGCAAGGGTACACATACCCTCCTGACCCTCCCTCACCTGTGGCAGACATGACTAGTCAATGCCGGAACCCCTTCCAGTGGAGCCTGGAATCAAACTCCTATTCGTCAACACAAGACTCCGAAGGCAGCCACCATCCACATGGGTCCACACAGGCAAGGAGACCTGTTGCTGTCAGCCTTAGGATAGGTATGATTGTTGCCATTAAAGAAATGAGGAAAGACCAGTTCAAAAAGGTTGTGGGGGGGTCAGCCCAGTGGCGTGGTGGTTAAGTTTGCGTGTTCCGCTTCAGCGGCCTGGTGTTTGTAGGTTCGGATCCCAGGCACAGACCTAGCACCACTCTTCAAGCCACACTGTAGCAGTGTCCCACATAAAATAGAGGAAGATTGACACAGATGTTAGCTCAGCGACAATCTTCCTTGCGCTGAAATGAAAAAACAGGTTAGGGGGCCAGCCCAGGTCACCCAGTTAGTAGAAGTCCAGATTCAAGCCTGCATCCTCCAGCTACCAGGCCAGTTCTCCGTTTCCTGGTCTTCCACGGCATCCCGGAGCACCTCACGCTCCCACTCTTTACACAGGTCCACCTGGCCCATGTTCTTGGGTAGGAATTCAGTCCTTTATGATTGGAGGGATCAGCAACAAAATAACTCAAATTTAAGCTGCCAGGGAAACTAATGCTCCCAGGGAGGGAGTCCAGGCTCCAGCACGACAGCCCAGTGATTTCTTCAGGGTCACCACTGCTGAAAGTCTGCAGGGAGTCCTTCCCTCCCAGGACGTCTCAGACAGACGTGGGTTTGCAGCCTCCCTCTGGGTGACCTTGGGCAATTTACTTCCTTACTCAGAGCCTCATCTGTAAAAGGGAACAACAGCTCTCACTTCCTCCGCTGTTGTGAGGGTAAAAGAGATCTTGCTCTAAATAACTTAGCATGGAGCCAGGCACATAGCAAGTGCCAAAAAAATAGTGGCTTAAAAAATGCCAAACCATCAGAATCTGCTGATAACAATAGGATCCCAGGTTACGAGGTGGAGCAGACCAAAGACATTCCAGAGGAAAGGGATTTGCTGGGACTGCTGCAAGTGGGCGTCTTTATTCCAGGTTATTCTATCCACATCATTTCACAAGACAAAAAAAATTCTGTTCCAATTGAATCAACATGCAAATAGAAATGAGTCTAGTGCTGCTCCTCCTTCCCTTCATTAATTTTCTTTAACTGCCATTGCTTGAGATCTGTGTGCCAGACTGTGTGCTAAGGGTCACACATTCTATTAGGAAGCTCCTAAGATGGACCCCAATGTCACTCACCTCCTGGTTTTCACTCCCTTGTGTACTAACACCCTCCCTTTGAGTGTGGGCTGGACTGGAAAGCTTGCTTCTAACAAATGGAATATGGCAAGGGAGATGAAATGCCACTTCCAAGCTTAGGTTATAAAAAGACTGCGGCTTCCAGCTCTCTCTCTCTCTCTCTCTCTCTCTCTCTCTCTCTCAGATTGCTCGCTCAGGGGGAACAGCTCCCACAGCATTAGACAGCCCTGTAGAGAAGTCTACATACTGGGAAACTAGAGGCAGCCTCCAGCCAACATCCAGCAAGGAATTGGGGCTCTCATTCCATCAGCTCCCACCAACAACTACGTGAGTGAGCTGATGATGCAGTCAAGCCGTGGGTCCCCCCACCAAGTCAAGTCTTCAGATGAAACCACAGCCCTGGCAAGAGTTTACCTGCAGCCTTGTTGAGGCAGAGGCAACCAACTCAGCCGTACCTGGATTCCCGACTCACAGAAACTGTGAGATAGTAAATGTTTCTGGTTCTCAATTGCTAAATTTTAGGGTAATTTATTATGCAGTAATAAATAACTAATACATATTAGGTGGAACCATATGAAATTACTATTTATTAAGTTTAAAACATAGTTAAATGTCAGCAATTTCCTATGGGTCAAACTAAATACTTTATCTCATTCATTGCACATAACATCCTGCAAGCTACAAGCGTACTATTTAACCTCAATCTAAAATTGTGGAAATGGGTTCTGAGAGGTTAAGTGATTTCCCAAATGTTACAGTCTGTATGGGCTGCAGCGGGGACCCAAACCCACGACGTCAAGACCCATCATCCTAACCGCAGCGCTGTCGGACAGACGCAGCACACCTCCTCTGCGCCGGGAATCGTGGTCGGCACTGGGGGACAAATGAATGGGGCATAGTCATTACCATTAAGAAAACAGAGGGGCTCCACAATGGGTTTTAAACAGAGAGAAAGCCAGAACCACCGGGGGAGAGTCGGTTCGGGGATCCCTGAAATGCCCCCGCCAACCGAAGGGTAGACATGAAACACACAGACATCTGATGGTAATTATCTCGAAAAGATCAGACCTGTGACATTTCCGCAAGGAGACTGATTCTGCCACGAGTCCTTCCATCTATTAGTCACTATCGCACAATTATTTTGCCTTCTCTAATCAGCAAGCAGGCATTTGAAGCCCTTTCTTGAACACATTTATCATCTCCAATACTATGTGGAGAGAATCAATTTTATTTACCCTTGCTGAGCCTACCAGGGCCTCATTTGTAATTAGAGAAGTGCATGTGAGGGAAAGGATTTGTTGTTGCTAAATTAGGTCAAACGTCCTCATCCTCGAAGAATCTGGCGTGTTTGCAACATGCCCTCAATCGCTGGCTGTGGGTGGGCTCAGGCTGCTCATCACCTTCCGTGCCTAAATCAATATTCGTCATTATTTTTCCCATCTAAGTCACTTCAGGAATTGTCTCCACTGCCCCCAGCCTGTCCAAGGGATCCGCTGATGGAGAGAGATTGTTCCCAATCCACTGGGGCAGAAATGGATCTTGCCAACCCTGGTAGATGTGCCAGCAAGGAAGAAATCAGGAACAGGTGGCGAATGGAGACTCGGGGGCACCTGGAAAGTGATGAAACCCTGCAAAGCAATGCCACTCGTAATGCTCCACCTGTGTACAAACAATCACTTCCTGGGGAACCAAGAGGGCTCTTCTCATCACAGTTGGGTCCCTTGGGGAGCAGAGAGGAGGCTTCATCACCTTGAACCCTTGGTGGCACCAGAACTCCTCTGCTTTGCCTTGAGCGGAGGCCCCGTTCTCCTGGTGGCAAATTCACCGACTTTGAAGAGCTACTGCATCTTGAGATCGGGGTTGCCCCAGACTGTCTTATAACTGCCCTCTCTCTAACCCTTTAACTTCCCCATACAGAGTGGACAGCTGTGCTTGGGAACCACATCTCTTATGGAAACATCATCTGGGGAGCATGCCAGGAAGACCAAAATGGGAAACACGGCACGACAAGGGAGAGGATGAGCCGCCAGCCGCTTTTTCCCCCATTTTCACATTAAAGTCACACCTGACAGCTTACCCCATGGAGAAGCCTCATAAAAATTAAGATATTCTAGATATTCTTAGGAAAATGAAATATTGAAGAATAGCTCCCTGAGCTGATAGTGGTGGCGCATTTGAAAAATAGACCAGAGTGCCGCGTTTAAAAGCCTAAAGTCATAAAAGGTATTATGAGCGGATGGATTGGGAAGCTCTACAAGCAGACTTCATTGATGTCACCGTAAACGATGAATGCTGTCACTCTTTTTTATATATAACAAGAAGATATGCTGCTGCATCCAGATCTCATTGTGGAAACTGTCAGACTCGCTGAAATGGCATTGCATAAGCTATTTATGACAATACGCGGGGAAATACAAGGTTAAGAGATCTTTATCTGCTGTCTATGGAAATGTGCTCCACACTGAGATGAGTACATGAAATAACCTTCTGGATAACCTGTGACATTGGGGGACCTGGAAAGTGAGATTAACCATCAGAGACAGATCTGCATCTAAATTACGTCTCTGCCCACCCCTGATGCCTTGGCCTCCTAAGCACACAAGCGTTCTTCTAGCTTTCTCTGTGCCTCACCCACTCAGAATTTTACAGCTCTCGTTGGCGTGACAGGTTTCACAAGTGATCCAACCAAAAATTCATGCCCCCTTCCAGAAAGTAACAAGGTTCCTGGGAACAGCTGCCCGGTTGGGAACTACATTTTCCAGCCCCTCAGCCTCAGGCATGACCACATGACTGGTTGACACCAAAGAAATGTGAGAGGACATCTGAGGGGGTCACTTCCAGGCCACGGTTTTTAGAAGGAGTTGTGCTTCCTCCACAATCTCTCTCCCCTTGTGATGCTGGAGGCAGAGGATTCCCAGGCCCTGGGGGATGGTGAAATCACAACACTGAAGAACCCTCAGCCTCTGGATCACCCCAAGGAGAAATGGCCCCACCAGCCTGGGACCACCCACATTGCACTTTACATAAACAAGAAGTGAGTTCTTCTGTTTCACGGCTAAGCCAACGGAAATTTAGGGGGGTATTTTTTACAGCGGCTACTGGTATCCTCACTGACACAACTTAGTACCTTTCTGAGGGTCGTATTCATCCAGGTATCCACTCATTCATTTACTGAGCAGGAGGAAATACAGCACAGCAGCCTCCGCCAGGCCTGGAGTTAAGACCTGCTTCTGCCTCTGACCAGTTTTGTAACTTGAGGTTTTGAGACTTGGGAAAATTACTTACTTTCTCTCAGCCTCCATATCCTTTTTTGTAAAATGAGGATTTTTAAAATCCTGACCCTTAATCATAATAGCCAAAAGGTGGAAGCAACTCAAGTGTCCATCACCAGATGAATGGATAAACAAAACATGGCCTATCCTTACAAGGGAGTATTACGCAGCCATAAAAAGGAATGAAATTCTGAAACATACTGCACCATGGATGACCCTAGAGGACATTATGCTAAGGGAAATAAACTGGACACAAAAGAACCAATGTTGTGTGATTCCACTTATGTGAGGTCCCCAAAGCAGGCAAATTTAGAGAGACAGATATCAGAATGGTGGGCGCCAAGGGTTGGGGACCAAGAATGGGGAGTTATTATCTTATAGGGACAGAGTTTCTGTTTGGGAAGATGAAAAGAGTTCTGGAAATGGATGATGGCCATGGTAGCACCACAGTGTGAATGTATTTAATGCCACTGAGTTGTACACTCAAAAAGGGTTGATATAGTAAATTTTATGTTGTGTGTATTTTAGCACAATTTTTTTGAAATCTTGACCTTATGGGGTTAATGTGAACATTAAATCAGATAATATATGTAAAGTGCTTAGCACAGAGCATGACAGTATAATTAAAGCTCTTGATAAGTGGTAAATATTGTGTGCACTAGGTGCCTACTAGGTGCCTGGCACCGTGCTAAGCTCTGGGGATACAACAGTGAACTAGGCAGGGATTATGTCTGCCTTCACGGTGCTGGCAAGACGAGGGCCACGGGGGTAAGCAGACCACAGGCGGCACAGCCTGCTCTCAGATGAGCGAATGTCGGGTAAGGGCTGGAGGCACGGAGGCCCGGCCCACGCAGCCTCCCCGAGAGACGAGCCAGCAGCTTGTTCGAGTGCTTGGTTTCAAATGTGCGCCTGTCACAGGTTCCGAGGCAGAAGGGCCAGGCATCCCTCTCACCCCCCTGTTCCCAGCCCTGGCCCAGGACCGCGGACACGATGGGCGCTCTGAAGTGTTTCTCTCTCTCTGTTTACTTCTCTGTCGGCCTCACAGAGTTCTCAAGCTTGCAGCATCCCTTCAAAGCAAGACATATATTTTCAAGTTCAAGCTTTGGAAGGAAAAGCCAGATAAATACATAGATATATGGAGACATGTGACAGCCCTCCTGACTGAGACCTCGGAATCTCCTGGGAGGAGAGAGAAGTGAAGGGCCCTGCCGTGGGAGGAACAATTACAGTTCCAGTTCCGTGGGAAAGTGCTTCAAAAGGGAAATGGGGTGCCATGAGGGGTGACAGTAGCATGCCCAGCCCAGTCTGGGTGGACCCATGTGGGGGGCCAGGGAAGCCAGGGTCCCAACAGATGAGCCGGGTCCCCTGTTGTCTGTGCGGTCGGGTGTCCTCACTTCTGGCAAGAGCACCTCAGTGAGCCCTGGGGACATCCCCGTCCCCACCTGCCCCCACCCCATGGATGCAGGAGCTGATGCATGCCCCAGGCCTGGGAAGTCAGCTGGGAACACTGGATTCCAGAAGCCCTGCCAGCCCTGTTAGGATACAGAGGGTCCCCTTCCACAGGGGGCACTGTCCTCACAGGAATGCAAGCTGCCTGGAGCTGCTGGTAGCCGCCTCTCCCCCTCAACCCAGCGGTGCCTCCAGAAGCAGGATGCCTCCACTTTGGGTTACCTGAGCCAGTAAACTCTCCCTTTTGCTAATGCTATTTAAACATAGCTTCCATAACACGCATCCATATCTGTGTCTCCCTCTCTCCCAGTCCTACTTGTTCCCCGCCCAGGAACCTAGCTCAGGGGGCATGGAGTTAGAAAGCATTGTCCGTGATTGTTAGACAAATGATTCACGTTTGTAGGGTAACCAGCCATCCTGATAACCAGCCATCACCCTACATCACTCCCGTCTCTGCCTCCGTTCCCAGCTGTGGCGACACCCATATTTCCGGGTCAATAGCAGTGGGAACCAGAGAGGCCTCAGTGCCCAGAGAGGAAATATCCAGGCTGGGGGAACCTGAGCCAGGCCCCTCTGATCACCTCTGATCACCGGCGTCCTGGGGGTTAAAGGTGCTCAATCGGTAGCCAGGTCTGAGCCCCTCCCTCCCAGGGACCCACAGCCCACCAGGTTCCAGAACCCTGCAGAACCAGCATCATGAGTGTGTGCTGGGATGTGGGTGAACCATCGGCAGGGTCACCCAAGAGGAACGCCACCCAAGAAACCTCCCCATCCACAGAGATGGGTGCTCCGAAAGGGGCCATTCTCTGCAGCTTTCGGGGACACTGCTGGCATTTGCACAACCAGCAAGTGGGTTTTTCCCCTGGTGATGCACTATTTGCAATTTGATATCAAAAGAGAAAGGGTTGTGGTCAGGAAGTTTCTAGAAAACAAGGTTCTTTCTGGCTTCATGTGCCACCAGCTTCCGTGAAGTCCTGTTGATCGCGGTGTAAGGAAAACAGTTAATTTCACATTCTCTTCTGAATTCTTAAAGACTCTCCCCCAGAAACAACAGACTTGACCTGCATCCTATGAGCAGACAGTCAGCCTCCCAGGGCCAGGAGACAATTTGTTGAGGGGAGACGGAGGGGGAAGGGCAGATGCTGTTTTGAGCAGACCAACAGGAAATGAGTGTGGATTTCCTGCTGGAAACCTTTGCAGCCCAATAGAGCTAAATTCCCCCACTTTCAACGATCTCTTTCCCTTGCTTTCTCTTTCTGTCAATATGCTATTATCTCCAGTGACTCCTGCCCTCCCAAGAAAAATGAGGCAGGAAATAGACAATATAATGGGAAGTATGGCAAATGCACGTTTCCTGTCAACAATATGCCTTACTAATAGATTGTCAGATGAGTATTTTATTAGAACAATGATTATGACAGCTACAATATTTCCAGAGACAAACTAGGGTTGATCTGACTTAAAAGAATGAGGAAAGGGCTTTGCCATGCAACAATATGGGTTTGGGGCTTGGCTGTGTGTCTGGGAGGCAGAAA
The DNA here is from genome assembly GCF_041296265.1 of Equus caballus. Classification (NCBI taxonomy): domain Eukaryota; kingdom Metazoa; phylum Chordata; class Mammalia; order Perissodactyla; family Equidae; genus Equus; species Equus caballus. The sequence goes on from NC_091684.1 coordinate 8,651,150, forward strand.
TCTACCCGTTCTAAGCTTACGTTTGGCTCCAATCGCTGTGTGGCTGTGAGTGTGGGCACGGACACTCTGTCTCCCTCCCCGACTCCCTCTCTGGTCTGAGGTCGATGACACTCTCAAGCCTCTTCCCCTGAGGCCTGAAGATGGGGGAGCCTTGAGTGGATGGCCCTAGAGATGCTGGGGGTTCCAGAGGCGACTGGGAGAAGTAGTCTCCTGCACTCTTCCTGGCTCTGACTCCTGGTCGTAGCGTGGCTGAGCTCTGCCTCAACCAGACAGGTCCCCTGCCACATTCCCACCAAGCCAGGGCTCCAAGCCCAGGCCGATCTCAGCCTGCCCACGGCCCACGCAGATGGATCCCATCCAGGAACACTGATGACTTCAGAGTGCGGTGGGAGGGGGACATAGAGGGCAAAGATTTTATGAAAATGCCTCTGTTTGTGTGTACTTCCTGTTCCATCCTTGGAGCACCCTGCATGCCTCAGGAAGCAGCTGGCATTGTCCCCGTTTTAAGAAGGAGGTTGCAGAGACCCGGTGATGAGGGACCCACTCACTCCCAGAGCTGAATTCAGGACCCAGGCCCTTGACCTGGGGCACACTTAGTCCTGTGGAAGTGCTCATCACAGTCTCAAACCTCATTTGTGTGGTTTTGGTTAATTCCCCCTGCTGCCCTCCGTGGGGCTGTGCATTCCATGGGATGGGAGCCAGTTTATTTTGCTCATCACTTTTCCCAGAGACCATTGCAGCACCTGGCACCAAAGAGGTGCTCAGTAGACATTCATTGAATGAGTGAATGAATGAATGAATGAATCATCTAATTGAGCAACTACCCTGGTGTGGTGACAGTTGGGAACAGAGAGTCTCCTATCGTCTCACTCACAGACGGGACAGAAATCTACCATGTGTCCCCAACCCAAACACTCAGGGTCCAATTTCCTTCCACCTCCCCAAAAAGGCAGAATAAGTAAGGCTTCCTTCTCCAGCCTGGGGGAGCACCAGGTATCCAGAAATCCTTAACCTCATGTTTTCTTGACCTCTGTGAATGAACGAGCTGGAAGGCCCTTTTGCCACTGAGAGGTGGGAGAGAGTGGGGTGGAGTGGTGGCTCGTTTTCTTCAGAATTTACAAGAATGAGCAAAAGAAAAATGCACACTGGATTGTGCCTGCGATCCAGAACAGTGAATTGAAACGAAGACTTCGTCTCCCGAGTGGAGAGCCAAGAGGAGAGCAAAAGGGCAGGGAACCATTCAAGTCCATGGGGATCTTAATTTTCTTAATAGCAAACTTATTTAAAATGCTTTATCATAACGTGAGAGTTGCCTGTGCATGTTCAATTTCAAACTTCATCAGATTCTCAGGAGATAAAGCCATCTCCATCAGGTTGGCAAAAATATAATAACAAAGGAGAAAGGGAAGAGTGAGATGGCTTTACAGAAAAAAAAAAAAAAGGCAGAAGTTTAATCTCCAGAGCAGGGTCTATAAATAGACCCAAAAAATCAACAAGAAATAAAAATCGATGGTTAAGCAAAAACAAGAGTAAGTTCTTAAAGAACAAAAAGATTTTGTACAGCAATCACCTACTCAATTTATGGAACTGTTTCCAGAGGAATAAATGGAATGACGAGAATTGAGTTCCTGCCAAGGGCTGCTGGCCCCTTATCCGACCACTGTGTTCTGTCAGCGCAGCCCCTGATGCCAGGCCCTCCTGCCTGCGTCCTCCCGAGACACAGGGACCCCAAAGCCCCAGGGCTGATTTCAGAGAAAACGAATCCAATTCCGCTCAACTAGTGAACAAGGTCTTACTGTGTACAAACACACACTCAGCTTTTAAGGGCCCCAAAAGTGAGCTAAAAAAAGCTAGCCCGTGTCCCTTGGGGGTTTATTATCCAATAAGACAATGCAGACAAGTACCCTCAAAACTGCAAATTATGGCAGGAGAATTCCTCCATAGGTATGATTTCTTTTGAAGATAAAGGAGTTTATTTCCAATCATAAAGGTAATAGAAATAGAAAGCTACAAAAATACAGAACATGAAGAAATTTTAAATAACCTAGAGATCATCACTGTCCACCTTTTGAACTATTTCCTTCCAGCCTTTGTACATACATAACAACATTTATGTTTTATAAATTGCCTACACTGCTCAGACATTCCATCGCAAGCAGGTTCCCGTGGCACTGGATACTCCCTGAAAACACAATTTGTAAGTGGTTGCATATTTCCTCACATGGCCAGGCTGTAATGTATTGAGCCATGACACTCTCGACAAACATCTAGAGCCCGGATGCCAGACTGGTTCTATTCATGGAACATATAAGAAATGCTATAGCAAATCTCCTTATGTAGGAGTCTCTGATAACATTTCTGATCTTTTCCATAATATAGATTGTTACAAGTGGACTTACTGGGATAAAGGAGAAAATTCTAAAATCTCCTGAAACATATGCCAAATTGGATTTCTGAATGACTGGATCAGTTTAAACTCTACAGGCAATATAACAGATTGTCTGCTTGCTGCCTATTGGCCAACTTTGAGTGCTATCATTTTTTTTAGGATTCCTGTACAAAAAATTTGGAAAGTAGAAGAGGTCCTTCCCAATGTGTTTAATCAGGAGTTTTCCTGAAGAAAGTAGGATTTGCAATGGAGCCTAAAGAGTGAGGAGGAAATAATGGTGGAAAGAGGTGGAAATGATGCTCCAGGCAGAGGCAGCCCTCTGAGCAGAGCGTAAAGGGCAGGAATGGGCATTCACATTCCAACAACGGTGGGTAATCCTGTTTGGCTGTGTAAGGGAGGGGTGCAGGATGGACTAGAAAGAAAAGCCGGACAAACAAGAAGGGCCTTGGATGCCAGCATATGTGGACAACTTGCATTTACTCACAAATAATGGGGAGACATTGGAGGTTGTGAGGGCCATGCTGCGAACTGCGATTCATTCAGGAAGACTTGTCTGGCCAGATGTGCTGGAGAAGCTGGCGAGGAGAGGAGCCAACAGCACAGAGACCAGTTCTGAGCTGCCACACCGGTCCAGGGAGGATGTGATGACAACCACGCCTTGGGGGATGGATGGTGTTAGTGTTCCTGCATGCCGACATAGTGGTAGATCGATGTGTGTGTGTTTTCTCTCCGCCACAAAGCTGTTAGCTCCCTAGGGTCAGGGACTGGGTCTCACTCTCTTTTATAAAGAGTTCCGAGCACCATGCACACAGGATACGTTCAATACATCCTCACTGAATTGAAAATGATCACTCCATCTGGTTTCATTTACCCAACAAACACATAAGAAACATCAAACAAGCCAGACACCACACCTGGACGTCTGAGGACACAGACAGCCTCTGACCACAGAGCCTGCAGGGAGACGGCATCTTAAGACCTGTAAATCCGCTTCTGGCCCCTTGTACCATGGGCTCCACAGACACAGGCAAGAGCAGTGAGCTGGGGAGAGATTTGGCCAGCTGGCCCCTGTACTGGTGACTATGGTCATCAGCCATCAACATGTTCTTTCTCTGGGAAAAAGCCCTGGTTAGAGAGAGGCCGACCCAGACAGAGGTTTGAGTGGAAAGGGAGATTGTTTGGTATTTGTTGGCCAAAGGGGGCCACTAACTGTCCTAGATGCAGGCGGTCACGCACAGGGCCCTGAACCGTGGGGGTGATGGCAGTGAGCAGAACGGAGGGCAACTGATGCAGAGGGGAGTAAGAGAAGGTGGGAGGAGGGGATGCACTGCAAAGAAGAAAAGGAAAACGGAGCAAGCAGTGCCCCAGTGGAGTCGAGTGCAAGGAGGACGTGGGGACGACGTGCTGGAGACTGGCAGACAGACTAGAGAGAGTTTGGCGGGCACGCAGGAGGCCTGAGCCTGAGCCTGAGCCTGCAGAGGGCATGGCTGAAGTCAACCTGGGGTGGGTTTCAAGGGTCCCCAAGGAGGTCAAAGGGACCCAAAGCAGACCCCTTACTTGAATTTGCTTGAGGAAATCACCAACTCCCCGGCCCAGTGTGCCAGCTGAGCCCTGGCCACATTGGGGGCCATGCATTCTGGAGCAGCGCCCCCTGCATGGCCCCACCTCTGTGAGAGGCTCTTGTGAGCCTAACACGAAAGTGGAGAAGTCAAGACCTTCTTCTTCTCCACCCGTGGCTGGGTCCAATCCAGTGGCCCAGCTCTGAATCCAGCAGTACTGGACCCTTTCAAGTAACATCCCTGTCTCCCGTCAACCTCACCTGTCTCATGGACAAGTTGGTAATGGGCACCATCCCAGGCGGGTCAGCCTTGCCGGCCTCGTTCTGCAGATTAGGAGACGGAAGCTCAAAGTTGAAGCAACTTGCCCACGGGCCCCCAGAAAGTAGGACAAGATCCAAACCTGGGCCTTCAGACTGAATTCCAGGTCTTTCCATGCAACGCCTCACCTGCTGGTGTCCAACCGAGGTCTGGTCTCTGATGGAAAAGGCTGCTTTATCCTCACTTTTCCCAGGAGGGGACCCCGTGGGCTGTCAGAGGAGCATTCCTCTTCCCGGGGATGGGACTGGGACAGCAGATGATGGCAGCAAGAAGTCTTTGAAGAGTAGAAAGAAAGAGGTGCCGAAGGCGTGGAGTGAAGTGGGTGAGAGGCAGCAGCACTGAAGGTGAATGCACACGGCCATCAGCAGAGCGAAAGAGCATATCATCCAGCGTGCCATCAAATTAACTCAGCAGCCAGATCCTGAGCATGCCACCTCCCTTGGTCCTCCACTCCAGCAGAGGCCTCCTCCGAAGCGAAGCGGACCGGCGTCATCCTTGCTTCCTCCTGCCCCAGCCCCACCCCTAATCAACCAACAGGCGCTGCCAATTCCTTCTCCGGAACATCTCTGCGTCTTCCTCCCTCACCACTGCCCAGGTCCAAATTCTCATTCTCTCTCAAGTCTCTACAACAGGCTCCCAGTCAGAGGGTCTCTACTCCTAACGTGGGCCAGAATCACCTAGATTCTGGGAAAAATTCAGATCCCTCCCTGCCGCCCACCCACCATCAGGAGTCTGTCATTGTTAATAGGGTGGGGTGACTCACTCTGGAAAAACACTGTCCTGGTCTCCCCTCATTGGGTCACTTCTCCAGTGACAACCCTGCAGGGACTCCTCTTACCGAAAGATGATGGCTAAGCTACAGTATATGGCCTACCAGCGCCCGGTCTCTCACTGTCTCCTGCCACCCCTGCCATACCAAGTTGCTCTGTAACCTCCAGGCCTGTCCTGGACCTGGAGCATCCTTGCTCCATGCACTTCCACGTATGTCTCAGTTCAACGACAGCTCCCCCAGAAAGCCTTCCCAGACTGGCACCCACACCAATGAGGACGCCTGCTCGGTGCTCCTTCCCTGTGTGTGCAGCCCTCCCGTGGGTGGGTGGGGTTAGTCTGTCCACAAGGGCCTCCCCGGTCACCTGTAGGGCTCGTCCTGGGCCTGAGGACTAGGGCTGGACTCTGCAAGTTTAACGAGCGTCTCAAGAGATTCCGTTGGAAGCTCAAGTCTGAGAGTCGCAGCACTTTGCCCTTAAAGGCAGGATCCTGTCTTAAGAAGAAGGAGAAGCTGGCATTTATCGAGCATCTGCTGTGTGCTGGGCATTGTGCTAAGCACTGGCCATATAGTCCTATAATCCTCACCACGGCAATTTATTACCCCCAATTTACAGGTGAGGGAACTGAGAACCAGCCAACCACTTGAGGAAAATCACTGTGTCACGTCCCGGCAGGGAAGAGATGCCACTCAAAGTGTCATTTCAGGGGAGTTTATTAAAGGGGCAATTTTAATTTAATTTAACTGACCACCCCTGGGCCTGAAGGAGCAAGGGGCAAGGGCCGTGGGGATCCACAGAGGGTAGTTACATGCAGAAGGCCTCCAGAAAGGAGCTGCAGTTTTCAGTGGGGTGAAGGGTGGGGGATATGGAGCCAACCCCTGGCAACCAACAAGGAGGGAGTTGAAGAAACCCCCACACACACATTCTCCTTCCATGTCACCTCTGGTCAGTGCCTCCCACTGGCTGAGGTCAACCAGAAGCCAGAAGGCAAGGGAGCCCAAGGATGTGGCCGATGCAGGTCAGCCTCCCAAGGCACAGAGTTGAGTGCAGACGATGGAGTGAATCTGGAGGGCCAGCTGGAAGGTCCAGCACCATCCCAGAGCCAGAAATGGCAGAGGGAGCCGGATTTGCATCTAAATCCTTCATCCCTGGCCTGTTCTGTCCTAGTGTCTCCAGGAGAGCATAGTTCCTGGCATTCGTAGGCTCTTGCGCCCATTTGTCATTTTGATTGAATGAATGAATGAATGAATTGCTGAGTGGAGTGCATACGGATATTGGTGTTAGGCCTGGGTTTGAAGCTTTACCACCACCACTTAGGACTGTGTGACCTCATGTCTCTGAGCCTCAGTTTCCTCGTCTGTGAATTGTGGGCAATCATAGTACCTCCCTTACAGCCCTGATGTGAGAAGCACACGAGATAATGCATACAAAGTACCAGGCACCAAGCATCAGTAAATGCTAGTGATTGTTATTATTGGTAATATAACACACAATTGAATGTGTACCTTGTGTTCAGCGATCTAGACTTAGCCTGGTCATTTGCTCTACTCATCTGATATTTGACACAGGGGAAGTGGGGAGAGAGGCAGAGAAGTGCCAGTGGAAGGATTTTCCCCGACGACAACGGCTGGCTGACCCCCGCATTCCTGCTCTATGTATGAGGAGCCCTTTAACTTCATTAGTCATGAGTGTGGCATCAAGCAGTAAGTTAATTTCTAACTGTGGCACTTGATAAATTTTCCATTTACCTCATTAGTTTTTACAGCCTGCAATATTGGTGAGAACACTTCCAATTAACCATATGGGAAGCTTCAGTATGGAATCACAACAATTTTTTAAAATGTGTTATTTAACCAAATAAGAATCACAGCCCCCAGAAATAAAGATGCTTGGAACCAGCACTCAAGTCCCAGGGAAGAGGTGCTTCCCGGAGGCTTGTCAGTCGGGGTCCCGAGTCAGGGGCTCACCTTGGGGGGAAAGGGCTGATCAGGGCACTCCCCCACTGACCCCTATTCCCTGAGGAGCTCTGGGAAGGAAGCCACAAGGAAATCCAGGGGCTGGCCTCAAGGCCGGTGTACACAACTAGGTGTCAGGGGACCCTGTTCTGAAATCTAACAAACGTCTATAGATGCTCCTCTTTAGTCTAATTATTAAGCATTTCTCAACCTCTTATCTCATTTGATAACCACAAGAAGTCTGCGAAATGGGAGATGGTCTTCCTGCTTCACAGCTGAGGACACCAAGAACCAGAGAGGTTTCAGGACTGCCGAGATCAAATGGAAGTACGTGGTCAAGCTGCAGCTCAGGCCAGGCCTTCTGAAGCTCACTCCGCCACTGTGTCTCGGAAACTAGGACTGGTACAGACTGGAGGACCTGTCCCACTCCTCATGCTTTCCCCGGGGCCATGACGGTTCTGCCTGAAAATTCTCTGGTATCAACTCTCAGAGCCCAGACCGAACTTGTGACTAAGGCTGGGCCATCAGACATCACAGTCCCCTGAGGCCATGAGTGGTCCAAGCCATGGGCGTATGGGATTCAAGTGCGACCCCAAGAGTCTTCAGCCTGGACCTGAGAAAGAGGCATTTGGAATTCTGTCCTTGGGCTATGCTGGAGAGGCCAGCCTGGAGACACCGGCGGCCATGTTCTTGACAGGAAAGAGAATGTGGTAAGATGTGACACCACCCAGGGGCCAACAGATGTGGGTGGGCTGCAGGAAGAGGAGAAAGAAAGAGAACTGCTGGCAACCTAATGAAGCCCTGGATCCGGACATCCCTGAGATCAATCCTGTCCCCACCTGTCCCAATGTTATCAGATGAGCCAATAATCCCCCTGATCACAGCAGAATTTCTGTCCCTGCAGCCATCTCATAGAGAACCTAAGTCTCATTCTGCTCAGCTGTTCATGGACTTGGACGGACTCAATCTGTTGTCTTCACGCTGGTTCCCAGAGTGCTGGGAAGACGGGCGGGGCTGTGGTAGAGGATTGAGGGGTACTTGGAGCTCCCAACCCCACTTTGGGCTGCCAAGCAAAGTCTTGATTGATTCTGAGTCTCAACAAAGTGCAAAAACTACTGGCTTGGGTGACTCATCCAGCTGATATCCTGGTTTTCACATACTGGCCCCAGGAAAAAACTAAGATTTAGCCCCATGGGTACCTTCTATCGGTGGTTCCATTGGGAGCCATCAAGCTCCCTCCCCCAACCCTTCCACTCTCTGCTGTGAGTTACTCAGAGCAGGTCTCCTTTTCCAGAACAGGGGCTTATGGCTCTGCTACCTCAAGACCAGTGTTCTGCCATGACTTGCACAGTCTCGCTTTCTCTGCTCTGCCAAAGCAGTGGACATCTTCACCTGCGAGGGAACAATGCATTCAGGTGTCTAACCTCTGTGGTTGTCTTCTGCAGATGGAGTGGCCTGAGCTTAGGACTGCGAGTTGGGAGACATGGGTTCTGGTTCACGTTCAGCTGCAACGCTGAGGCTGCTTTAGCTGTAAGAATCAAATCTGCCCAAATCCAAGTGGCTTTAAGAATTTGGACCTTTCTTATCCCCTGGACGAGAAGCCCACAGCAGGCCAGGTGCAGACTGGTCCATGGCTCAATGAGGTCATCAAAGGCCCAAGGGTATTCCATCTTTCTGCCTTGCCATTCTTAATGTGGTGATAGGATCACAGCCATTAGCCCGTGGACCCATTCCCCGCATCTGAAATGCTTGCATTTCAGAGGACTGCAGTTCCCAGGATTGTGGGATGGTTTGGCCAACAGGAAGTGCTGATGGAGAAATAGAAGGCAGATGGAGGGATGAAGTTGGGGCAATTCTCTCCCTCTCTCTGTGCATCCAGGGTATCCCTGGCAGTTGCTGAACCTTCACTGTGGCTCAAGCTCCCACCAGACAACTTTTCCCCTCTCTACCTTCCCCGACCCCGGTAGTCCCAGCTCCTTCCAAGAGGCTCTTGCCATGATTCTATATCTCAACTCCAGCTTCTGGGCTCTCATAACACTCTTTCCTTCTCTGTCCCTACAGTCCTAGGAGTGTTAACTGTGTCCTGCAATTACTAACCTCTGGAGGGGAGTGGCTCATTATTCCCCTTGGCTTGTCAGCTCTTCCATCATCTATGTAAGCAATCCTTGCATTCATTTCCTCTGTTTTAAACACTTAGAGTGGCTCCTGTTTCCTGGCTGGACACCAGCTAATGCAATGGTCCTCCTCGAGCTTTGTTTACATGGTTACAAGATAGCTGCTGCAGCTCCAGCCTTCACATCCTCACCATAGCCACTCTGAAAGTCAAAAAGACAATTTCTCCCTGTTTGCTTCTTTTTGCAAGGGAGGTAAACTCTTCCCACTATTTGGCAAAATTTAGTCAATGCTAATAGTCAAGCTGAAAGAGAGGCGGGGAAAGTGAGTAATCCAGCATTTTTAACCCCTATAATGTAAGATGGGCTCTTCAAGCAAGAAAAAGGTAGGTAGGCAATGGCTGCTGAGTGAGCAACCAACCACGTGTGTCACACATACCTGGGGTGTGATTGTGGTCCGGTCACCTCCTCCCTCTGGGCCTCAGTTTCCTAATCTGGAAAATGTGGGAGTTTGGTGAGGTCAGTGGTTTCTGTATTCTCCAGAGCCCTTGGGTTTCAAGGAGGTGCCTTAGGGGCCACTGTGGGGCACAAGAAAGTGGGATCTGAGCACGTGGGATCCTGCCCCAACTTCAACAAGAACAGCCTCACTTGATCTTTGTGGAAATAAAAGAACTCTGCTGGATTCGCTGATTTCTAATGTCCCTTGGAGCTCCCTCAAGGACCAGGATTCAAAGTTGTAGATCAATTTATAAAAATGAGGAAATAACCAGGATGATGTTCTTGCTAAGAATGATCCATTAGCCGTGGGGGTTATTCATAATAAACTTTGCAGATTGATTAAGCTCCTTGGCTTTTTGCCAACTATAACCCATCTGCATGATGCTGCAGACTCCACGCCACAGAGGAAGATGTGCTCTCTGAAACTTCTGGACTCCTCCATTCTCTTCACTTATGAGAAGGCAAACCCCTTACGTATATACAATTATTTGAAACTATTTATCTTGCACAGAGGAATTGATCTTGGCAGGTCTTTCTCACCAGCCTTGACACTGACGAATCACCTTGGAGATGGTCTCAGAAAGGGGAGACATGCCCCTAACGGATGGCTCTTCTCATCTGAATCTTTCCCCCGGAGGCTCTTCTCCCTTTGGAATCTTCCTTATTGCCCTTTGTGGATTTAACTCTATGAGTGTTGTGCTGGGGGCAGCACCCGGTTTACTCCTGTTGTCCGAAGGCATCTTATGGATGGAAGGTTCAAAGTCAGGGCCCCTCAGAGACCTCTGGGCCTTTGCCAAGGCTCGTCCTCAGCTGAGAACAAACGACACTCTCTGACAGCTATCTTCAAGGAGTAGTTACTGAGCACCTCCTCTGCGACCCTCACGGTCAGAAAACAATTCTAGCCGCCTCAATCTGCGTAGCCCTTTCACACCCTCCTTCTCACTTAGGTCTCTAGGCTCCTTGAGCCTGCTCTGTCCTGTTAGCACCTTGCTCTCTGCCTGGCATGAGTTAGACAGTACAGGTGATACCATTCCCATTTTACAGATGAAGAACCTGAGGCCCAAAAAGGCTAAATACCCAGGGTCACACAGGTAATAAATGCCGAAGTCAACACTTGAACTCAGCTCTGTGGGTTCTGAGTTGAATCCCCCCACAAGGACAGAGTCTACCACGGTCTGACCCGCAGGAGGTGCTCCACAAGTCCCACTTCCTTTCCTCTCCCTCTCCCCCCACGGCTCTGGGTTGCCTCTCCAGACTCAGCAGAGATGAAACACGTGGGCCCAGGTGCTCTCAGCCTCCTCGTTGATCTCACAGCATTTGCTGGAGGCTGCAATTCATGCCAGCTTTTCTTCTCCAAAATCCCGTGTAAAATAGGAACACAGTCTGTCTTAGTCAGCTCGGGCTGCTATAACAAAAGACCGTAGACTGAGTGGCTTGTAAACAACAGAAATGTATTGCTCACATTCTGGAGGCTGGACATCCAAGATCAAGGTGGCAGCATGGTCGGTTTCTGGCGAGAGCCCTCTTCCGGGTCTCAGACTGCCAACTTCCTGTCATATTCTCCCATGGTGGAAAAAACAGACAGGAGAAACAAGCTCCCTTCTTATCAGGGCACTAATCCTATTCACCAGGGCTCCACCCTTGTGACCTAATCACCTCCCAAAGGTCCCACTCCCCCATACCATCACCTTGAGGGTTAGGATTCAACATATGAATTTGGGGGGACACAAACATTTGGTCCATAACACAGTCTCATTATGAAATGTTCAATAATATGGATACAATAATGCAAATAATAATAATAATAAGTAATACAAACAATTCAACTCAAGTCCTCTTAAGGACCTCACCTCAAATTCTAGGCTCCTGCCGAAAGGAACTACTGGCATTTGCGTAGCATGAATCCGTCTAGATCTATTTCTATGCATTTACAAGTACATGCTTATAAAAATATCATACAAAGAAATATGTAGTTGGGGTTTTTTTTATCTGCTGGGATTTTATTAGAGTGGTATCATACCATACACATTCTTCTGCACTTGCTTTAAAGAATGTTCGAAATCAGTATGTACATATTGGCCTCATTTGTCTTTTTCTGCAGCTTAGTCATCCAATACTTAGTATGGATGTGTTGTGGTTGGTTTAACTAGTCCCTTATTGATGAACATGAGGGTTTTTTCCAACAACTCAGTGTTAAAAACAATGCTGCAGTGGGGATCCTTGTCTGGGCTTCTTGCGCACCAATGAGTATTTCTCTGGAGAAAAAAAGAAACCACAAACTGTGAAAAGAGAAGCGGACTGGGAGAGAATATTTGCAACATATGCAACAAAGTATCAATAATCAAATAATTGAAGAAATGCTTCAATTTAATGATAAAAAGACAAACAACCTAATAGAAAAATGGGCGAAGGAGATAAAGAGACAATTCATAGAAGATACACAAATGGCCAATATGCTTTAAGAAAAGTTGCTGCCCCTCACTAGTAATCGGGGAAAAGCAAATTAAAGCAACAATAAAATACCTTTTTACTCACCGGATTGGCCCAAATTTTCAGCTGAATAACGTCAGTCATTGGCAAGCGTTTCGGGAGATGGCTCTGTCACACGTTGTCAGAGTGCAAATTGATCCTGCCTTTTTGGAGGACAGTTTAGAAGCATCTTTTACCCTCACATGTGCCCACCCACGAGCCCAGCAGTTTCCCCTCCTGAGTTTCCGTACAGAACAACAGTGTTAGCTGCTTTACGCTGGCTTGTCCTAGTCACACACATAAGCCTGCCATCCAGGTCAGAGTCAGCCCCGAGGGCCCTGGAACGGAGCTGGCAGGACTTGCATGCTTGGTGGGACAGGCGGGAATGACAGTGATTCAGGGCTCCTCCACTGTCCTTGGCGAGCAGCATTTTCTACCCTGCACTCCCGTCCTTAGGCCTTTGCATGACTGCTCATTGTTCCCAGTGGGGGCAATGACACTGTGGGATGGGAGAGGAGTTTCGTGGGGTGGGTTCAGTGGTTCTGAAGAGACCACACATGGATGATCTTTCTTGCACGTTCTCAGTTTAAGCTGAAATGCTGTGGTCCGGCACAAATGACTGGACTGTGGCCAGAGCAGTAAGTAGCACTCTCTGTCTACCTCCCTAGTCCGAGCAGGGCTCCCTCACTCCTCCTCCACATGTGCAGTCCCCTCAAGGTCTCCCGGCAGTACCCCCAGGTGAAATGCATCACTGTGGCAGCTGACATCACACCCTATGGCCAGCACGGTGGCTCTGACTTCATGCCCCACCTGCCTCCCAGAGACTCTGTCCCCTTACATAGGGCAGGGCTTCGGCTGGGCTTTGCCACCACGTCATTTTCTGGGGGCCTTTCCACCCGCCCCTTGCCAAATCCCTGGAGGATGGCCGGCCAGCCCAGGGCCCAGGCTTGCAAACCCTGTGCTCCACTTGAGCCATATCAAACCTCGGAAAAGCCATTTAGGGACTCCGTTTATGAACTTGAAATAATTCTGTGACAGTGACTCAGGGAGCAGAGGTAAGAGACGGCCTTGCTCCTTGTAAATGTCACAGGCCTTTCCAATAGGACAGGCAAAGATAAAAGGCAGCTAGGGCCGTAAAGTCCATTTATGTGAGTGGAACGACAAGCCATAAAGTCAAACGTGAATAAGCAACTCAGAATCAACCCGAAGCTTAACAGCTGCAGCTCTCCAGCAATGAGGACGCTGGGGTGTAGAACAGAAAGACACAGGACTCTAGCGAACTTCTTTCCCAGGTTCCCAGGACGGTCCCGGGGGCTCCCTGTCTCGCCCAGCTCACGCGATGTTATGCTTCCACAGGCCCCTCCCCTCCCGCTCACACAGGCCGCCCCCTCCTGACCCGGAAGCCAGAAATCTGGGTTTCCGATATATCCTCACTGCCAATATTAGGTTCTCCGTGAAAACACAGTGATCTGAGATATCCCTGCAAATATTTCCTATTTTTAATAACGCAGTATCAATTTGCAAACAGAGTAATGATCTCTGCTACTTTTCAGGAAATTATGTTTAATATACTTTACTAGAGCGAAGGAAGAACAATTTAATTGAAAGAGCTGCTATGAACCATATTTAACCTCAGATGCACTAAATGGAATGTCTCGGAGATAAGTTATGGTTTTTAATTTAACGTAAACTATTCTGTGCATAAGCACTGTGTTCTTGCCACTCTAATAACGACTGGTTTGGGTTTATGAACTATTTTTTTGATCATCCCTTTCCTCTTGTGAACACTCCTTATGAATTTAGTTAAACCCAATCTGGAGTTTTCCCACATGGAATCTGAAATAAAAGGCCCCGCAGGCCAGGCAGACTCCACACTCTGGGGACGGCTGTGCCTCAAAAGCGGCGCATCTCACGACTGGAGAGGATCCCCCGGTTTTTGAGAAGCGCCCGTATTTCACCGCCCAGGCTGGGCCTGCGCCTGGCTGGCTTCTTCACCAGTCTGATTAATGGATTCCAGCCACTGTACCAGCACTTTAAATGAAGTTTCGTGCTCACCAAGATTAATTGCTGAATGAAAAATATTGAAACTTTATTATTCATATAATTCATTCGAGGGGATGATCCCAGGAAAATGTAGTATGTGGTTGAAGTTCATCATTTGACAGTAATTGAAGGGAAGGAAGACGGAAGGAAGCAAGCGGCTGTATGTCACGGCCTGACCTCCTGGGTTGCTGGGGGTACGAGGGAGCCACGTGAACTGGCACCTCGCATTTGAGAAAGCTGCTTACTCAGCCCGGCACGTCATCTGTCCACACCTGCTCCTTGGGTCCTCCTCTTTCCAGCATAGGCGTTGGAGAGTCCTCAGTGGCCAGCCTGCTGCCCTGTTTTATTTTATTCACATCTCTTCTCTCAATTATTTATGTTTGCTTGGCAGAGTGGGCATTTATGGGGGGGGGGGCGGGGAGGGGGTTGCCAACTGGACACCTATTTCCCCTTGTTTGGGTAAGACTGCCAATTTCCCTTTGACAAGTCATCCCCTCTGAGCTTTGGGTGGGATTCCTCGGAGAGAGCATGTGACCGAGTGTTAGCCAATGAGATTACTGCATTCCTCCGGCCACAGTGATTGGTTCAGAATGGACACATGACCTCATCAGGGCCAGTACCATGCAGTGAGTCTTTTCCTGGGAGGGCTGGGACAGAAGCTGACACTTTCTCTCTCCATTGTGAAAGCCAAGAACTGCAAGGCTGGAGCTGCAGGAGCTATTGTGCCAGTTTGAGGGGAGAACAACCAAGAACAGTGGGGAAGCACAAGAGATTAAGATTGGTGATGTCATTTGGGCCCTGAATCAAGCCATACCTGAAGCTAGTGCTACTTCTAAACATTGGACTTTTTAGTTATATGAGTCATATAGTCTTTGCTTAAGCCAGTTTGAGTTAAGTTTTCTCTCAGGGACATTGAATTTAGTGAAATGAAAAAAGAAAAAAAATGTTAGCCAGAGGGCATTCATTCCAGGGGCTTCATGACAAGGCTATGGGTTAGTTCAGGACCCCCTCCCCCTCACCCCCCCCCCCCACACACTCCTGGAAGTGCCCTATTACTGTCTGTTCTCTAGCCTCCCTTCAATAATTTATGCCACCTGATAACCTGTCAATAAATTCATTTTCCACTTATGTTAGCTGAGTGTCAGCTTCTGCTGCTTGCAATTAGAGATGCCTGATGTAACACAGAGTTGGTCAGTGGGAACAGTTCCCTGGCTCCAGGGCTCTTTTACTGCTGACTCAGGCTGCAGGGGCCCAGGGGCCTCAGTCACCTGGTTCACCTGCAGACCTGGATCTGCATGCATCAGCTATGCATGGTTCTCAAAGACAGTTGAGTGAAGAAATCATGTTGCAAAATGATATCATTGATGTGCAACTTAAAAATACACAAAACACTATAAATTGTTTACAGATGCATACATATGTAGTGAAATTACTAAAACAGAATCAGAAGTTACACACGAAATCCCCACCAGTGGTTACCCCTGGGGAGGGAGGGTGGGGAAATGGTACTGGGGAGGTGCTTCTCTGAATTTTTGTCCTGACAAAACCTACAATCAAATGAGGGCCCTCTGAGTTCTCAGGCACAGGGCGTGGTCAGCTGAGATCCTGGCTGGGCCCCTGGGGGCCTGGTGGGATGCAGAGGGAGACCCTGGCCTTCGGCAGCTCACAGCAAGGGGACTGACAGTCAGGCCAGGGCAAACCAGGAGGCAGAGAGTGTGTGCCTGTCATGCAGGGGGAAAGAGAACGTGGGAGGCCCAGGGAGAAAAGATGACCCTTCCTGGCTGCAGGGTGGGCATGGCGAGGGGAAGGAGACGGGACAAGGCTCTGGGACGTCATGTTCAGGGTCTGAAGGACACCTAAGGTCCAGATGTGCAGATCAGTGTGCCGAAGGATACACCCGAGTGCTTGGAAGCACACGAGTTATTCTCTTATCTTTGTTTTCACATTGCACATTTTTAAAATAACATCCAAGGAAAACTAAAAAAAACATGGAAAAGACTTGAAAAAGACAAAGAAGAAAATGACCTCCCTAATCTCATCACTCAGATATAAATAGCCACTCTGAACATTTTAATGAGGCTCCTCCTGTCTTGGCTGCGGAAGATTGACATTCTCCTGAGTCAGGACGTGGTGTAAACAGAGGGCATTTTAAATGAAGTTGGCGATGGTTATCTGTGCAGTGGTGTTTCCTTTGGAAGCAGACTTGTTCCCTCCCACGGAGGGAACAGAAGAAATCCTAGCAAACCTGTGATGATGCTCACTGTGGACAGGCTCTGTTCTGAAAGCTTTATGCATGCTGGACTCAGCCAATCCTCACAACCCTATAAGATGCTGTTATGAATTCCCATTTTACTGAAAAAACTGAGGCCCAGGGGGCTAAATGGCCTGTCCGAGGTTACGTGGCTGATGTTTATATCCGGGTTTCAAAACTGGTAAGTCTGGCTCCAGAGGACTTTCCCGTGATCCCCCCACAGTACGGCCTCTCAAGGAAGCTGATGTTGGCTGAGAACGCACCATGCGTGGCCCGAGCTCCTCCAACCACACAGCCAGGGAGGTGGTCAGCACCGTCCACCTGTCCCACGGGTGAGGCCCAGCGAGGAGTCTTGATCTGCCCAGGTCACGCCATGAAGGAGCAGGCTTGGACAACTTCAGACCCCATCCCTCCCTCTGCCGGGCCCTGGGGGCCCAAGGCCTCAGCTTTGCGGGCTGGCCCTCCCACTGATGCCCAATTCAGCAGGCTCTTTACTGCCACTTGAGGAATTTCCCACACAGAGCCAGGCAGCCAGAAAGCCCTCGCTTTCTGTTCGCACATCTCCTTGGCAGAGGTTTGCGCAGAGGGTGGCACGACCCCTTCCTTCCAGCCGTCCTCGAGCCAGCAAGTTCATCTGAGCACAACTCTGTGCATCCAACCAGAGAATAATAAATTTAATAATTAAAGAATAATTAATTACACCTGAAACTTCTCACTTGGGGGTACAATTAGCCTCTGGCACCTTTAGAATGAGTTGCCAATGACTAATTGTGCCCTCGAGGCGGCGTTTGTAAGTACAATTAATTGTGTGCAAAATTGAACCCACAAATACTTGGGAACATAAAAATTATTCTCACAAAAAGAGTTTGTTCAAAATCCAGGCCCTTATTTTTTTTTAAGAGCCCCGTGGTGGGTTTCCCAGCACGATCCAGATGTGCCAAGGTCTCTGTGGGAGGCCGTCCCTCTCCCAGCGCGAGAGTCGCCCGAGGTCACAGGACCCACTGCTGCCGGGACCCCCAGGCAGCCACACATCAGCGCAGGGCATTGGCAATGACTCCATAGTTAACTATTTAATGCAAAATCATGAGAATGGAAGATCAGGGAGGATAAACCAAGAGTTAAAGTGCAAGGCTTCCTTCTTTGTTTCTTTCCGACTTCTCAGTCAAAGTTGAAGTCCCCCTGAACTGGAGGACCAGTCCTCTTGGTCGGGCACTCGCCTTCTGAACTGTGCCTGCCAGTGCTGGTCAGCCTCTGCAGAGCAGCCCGAGGAGCTGAGGTGGATGTGGGGGTTGGCGCTGGATGTCAGACGCGGTCCTGTCACTCCCTTCCCCAGTGATGCCCCAGGGCCCCGAGATTCAATCCTGGTTCCTCAGACAGGCGCTCTCCAGGAAACAAATGAACTCTAAGACGTCCCACCATCTGCTCCCAAACCTCACACTATTACGTAACACTGCTCGCCTCCCACCCCTAGAGGACCCACTAACTGCTCTCTGTTCCCATCCTCATGGCTTCTCATCACAGGCCGTCCCCTCGGCCTCACATGCCCTTCCATTTACACACACACACGCATACCTGCATACAGACACAAGACATATACACACGTGCATGCCGACATGCCCACACATATATACACCTGTGCTCACTTACACATATACACGCAAACATATATAAACACATGTTTGTACATGTATATACACACAGAGACACACTTATATATGTGCTTACACACATACACACATGCATATATACACAGACATGTATAAAGACACATGCCTGCTCATTCACACTCATGCACACATGTTGCCACGTGTCCTCATTTTAGCCATTTTCCTAGGCGTGCCTCCAATGCCACCTTGGCTGCATTGCCTTTCCGACCCCCTTCCTCCCTGAGTCAGGCTCTCTCCTCATTGGGGCCCCCACAGTTCTCAGGCTATCTCTGCTTGTGACCAGCTCAGACTCCCCTCTGGGCTGGAGGCCCCTCAGGACAGGGCCTGTGACAGTCCCCTTTGCACCCTGGTCCCATCAGAACACCTGGCAGGCAGCAAACGTTCCATACATGTTTGGGGCATGAAAGAATGAACGGCAAAATGGACAAGGAAGGAGTCGGGCCCTTGCACTTGCATGAGTCCCTCTGGAAATCCCCTTTAGAACACACCTGTGGGGACAGGGGGGCGGGAGTCACCGCCTGGAGCGGTCCCTTTGAGTCGGAGGAGAGAGCAGTCAGAGATCCGCTAGCTCCCCGCTCCCACTCATGAAGGGAGGCCGGGGGTCTGCTCATTGTTCCCCCAGCAAAGAAGAAAGCGGTGCCCTCACCTGTGGCAAGCACTGGTCCAGCTGGAGAGGTTTCTTCATCAATCCAAACCTCCATGAGCTCCCACTGAGCTGGGTGCTGAAAGGACTACGATGGAGTTCACAGTCTCATGGGGGAGAGAAAGCAGGAAGAACCTCAGAAGGCGTGGATGGAGGAGAGCGTTCCAGAAAGAAGGCAGGAGTATGAGGCAGGAAGAGGGAAGAGATGACAGATGATGCCAGGAGGAGGTATACTGTGGATGGCTTTCTTGTATGTGTTAGATGTTTGTATTGAGCTTGGTGGTACTGAACTGGGGAGCCATTGAAGACTCTAGAGGAGGCGAGCAACCCAAATAGAAGGCCTTCAATGCCACCAGAGGAATTTGGACTGACTTTGATAGTTAGGGATCAGCAGATGCTCGACATTCTGTTTGTGCTCTTATTCCATGTTTTCACCCAGTGAAAACTCTATTAATCCTTCTGAATTCCACTCAGATGTCATAGCCCCTAAGAAGACTTCTGCCCTTCCAAGACGATGGAGTACGCCTCCGGGAGAGTCTCAGAGCCTGAGGGTTACTGCAATGGCTCTCCTGTGTCTCCTCCTCCAGGCACGGGCTCCTTCAGAAGGAGGGACCTGTTCCCTATCTCAGCCCTGGGCCAGTCGACATCTGGTGAGGCACAGACATTCTGATAGCACAGGTGGAAAAGAGCGTAGCCAAGGAGGGTGGCATCCCACGCACAGCCTGCAACCCAGCTGCAAGGGAGGAACAGCTGACAAGAACAGCTTTACAAAGCCCAGTGCTTTATCCTGGTTATTTCCATTTGATTTCTGGAAGGCGAACCCCCTTGGAGGGCACAGTTATTTTGTGTCCTGGGTTTCTGGCTAAGGAGATTTGCATTCCTCTGTTAGGTTTTCTTCTTGGTGATCTCTCAGTATGTTGCTCCATGGTCTTCTGTTGCTAGTGTGGGGCCCCAAGGGCTGCCAACCATCTAGAAGCCCCTGGAAAGTAAGACAGAGCAGAACTGTCTGCCGTGTTTCTTGTTTGCAGTCTCAGGGTGCTGGGAAGGCTTCATGAATCCCGGGTATGGGTTCATGTGCAAAATGGGGCCAGCCCACTTAGGAAAAGCCAGAAACTCGGTGACGTTCTGCCGTTCACCAAACACATGGGACCCGCCTTTGAGATGACAGGCCCTGGACAGGATGCTCCAGGTAGAGATGGGTAAGACAAAATCTCTCCCCAGAAGCTCCCAAGCTTGAGGGAGAATCCCAAAGTGAAGAGCACATGCAGTAGGGAGGCTGGGAAGCCCCCGGCGGGGAACACCTACCTCTGCCCGAGAGGACAGGCAAGACTCCCAGAGGAGGTGCGCTCTGATACGGGTTCTGTAGGATGAGTAGGAGCTCATGGGGTGGAAGACCAGGGAGAATGGAGAGTGGAGAAGAGGGAGAGGAGTTAAGGGGAGGGAAGAAAGGGAAAAAGAGAACAGCATTCCAGATACGCAGAGCCCTGGGAGGAGCAGTGTGACGGTGGGTGTGGGACCTGGGCAACGCCACAGTGCTGCACTCGTGTTGGCTGTTTTTCAGGTCAGAAGCTGCTTCGTTCCTCCATGTGTTCACACCTTCCTTCATTCATTCAATGGGCATTTATTGAACATGGACATGGAACCAGACTGTGCGTAGCTTGTGGTCCCGCTACAGGCTCTTCACCTAGTCACTGCCTCGTAAGCCTCGGTGGCCGTTCCAGACGTCGCTAAGGGACCAATATGACAACAACCGTAGAGCCCCTTCCACTCAAAGACTTTAGGATCGGAACCCACCACTGAGGCTGAGTGCCCGCCTCCCCACCGTGGGTGGTTCTCTGCTATATGCTTGCACCTTCCCCAGCTCCTCTGCCCCCAGGACAACCCTGTGTCTTGTGCACCACGATTTTCAGAGAGCAGAGAAAGCCAAGGCTCAGAGGGAACTGACTGCCCAGGACCAGTGCCGGCTCTGAAACTGGGGCTTCTCCTAGACACCATGTGCTGGGGAAGGCAAGACAGCAGAGGGGGTGTGTGTGTGTGTGCACGTGTGTGTGTGGGAGAGACAGAGAGCGGCCTGGCTCCTGAACCAAAACGAGAGTCAGCTGGTTTTGCCTGCTCTCTGTCTCTTCACCGCCAGCACCCAGGCCGTTGGCTACGGGTCTGGAGAACTTTCTTTTCGCAGTTGCTGTCTGCTTTCCCACAAAACAGAGTAGAAAAAGAAAGGGCCAGAGGAAACCTTTGGTCCATGTGTAAGAGGAAACCATGATTTCCTGATGCTTCTCACCCTCCGTGTTGCCACGTGGCACCGTGTCCCCCCCTCCCAGGACCTCAAGTAGAAGAGTTGAAACCCCACCCGAGGCAGAGTAGGCTGTGTCTGCAGGACAGTGTTTTCTTCTGTGCAAACAGGAGTAGGATCAGAACAGTTCGCAAATCCAGCCCAGCCTTCCAGACCTTCAGGTGGGACGGTGGGAATACTCCTCCAGAGCTCCCTGCCCCCAAATCCTTCCCACTGCCCCTCAAGCTCCTCTGCTGGGGCTGCTCAGTGCACTGGGGATATGCGGACAGAGGGCAAGTCACACCGGGTCCCAAGTGCCAGTGACAGCGGGTTATCAGAGGCCCCTCCGGCCATGTAAATGGTCCCTGCAGAGGTGTGAGCTGGAGTGCCCCAACATCCCACCACTCTCGTGGGCACAGCAAAGGACGCTTCTCTGTTGCAGGTGAACGCCATTTGTATGTGACACACCCTCGGCCTGGGTGACAGCCCAGACCCGTGCTTCTCCCTGTCTGGCCCTCAATATCTCAATTTTTGTCTGTGTTGGATGTCCTGCCTAATTAGGAAGCTTCCTGCTTCCTGTGATACTGGCCTTTTGGGCAGAGTTTGTAATTAGAGTGTCGGAGTGGGGCTCTATTAACTGCAAGAATTGTGATTCTTAGGTGGAGTTAATTGCTAATATCTGTATGCAGTGTTCCCCCAAGATATTTTACATTACAGTAAATAAACCCCCCATCTGAATCGAGACATGACCATAGGGTTTATAAACACATAATTAGTTTATGGAAAGCCAGGGTCTTCTAGGCTTCCAACACTCTCTCAGTCTACTCATCAGAAATAATAAGCCGGCTTCCAGGGTGGTCGGCCGCCATGGTTCTTTTCCATTCTTTCAGAGACAAAGGCTAAACCTCCAAACATACCCGGCAAGATTCTTGGCACTAGTCTTTGCGGGAAACGTCTTAGTAGGACATGGCAAATAGTTTTCGTTGGTCATGAGAGGGGTTGTCACACTGACAATGGGAATGGATATTATTGGTATAAGCCATTTGGAAAGTATTTTGGTAATAGGAGTCAAGAGCCTTAAAAATGTCCAGACTTGGTTTCATAAGGTATGTCTCCATACAGTGGTGCACCATGCAGCCCAAAAAATTATATAGTCTTGAGTCAGCCTTGATGGCCCAGCAGTTGAAATTTGGCACACTCCACTTCAGCAGCCTGGGTTCACTTCCCGGGTATGGAACCCGACCACCCGTCTGTCAGTAGCCATCCTATGGCTCACATAGAAGAACTGGAAGGACTTACAACTAGAATATACACTTTGTACTGGGGCTTTGGGGAGGAAAAAAAAGAGAGAGGAAGATTGGCAACAGATGACAGCTCAGGGTGAGTCTTTCCCAGGAGAAAAAAAGAAAGAAAGAAAAAAATTATATAGTCTTCTATTAAATTATTAGAAAGATGTTCATGATATGTTAAAGGAAGATAAGTTAGAGATGAACATGTATAGTTATTATAATATATCGTATGATTATGTTATTATATATATACGCACACAAGGAAAGCTCTGGAAGGAATGCTAACAGCAATTATCTATGATGGATCTGCCTGGTAATTTCCCCTTCTTTATATCTTTTTTGTCTGAATCATTTACACTGAGTAGGTATTGCTTTAACAATTGGGAAAAAAGCCATTGTCATCTTCAAAAAAGAAAAGAAGAATATACAAGCAATATGAAATAAAATTTGACAAAAAACACTGAAAAATGTACATGCGTTTGGCCTAGTGGTTTTACTTTGGGAATCAGTCCTAAGGAAATAATTGGAAAGGCAAGTAAGTCTTAACGGCACAAAAATATTAACTGCGGTCGTATTAATATTAATAAAATTGCCAACAACCTCAACGACAATCAAAGGGATAATTTATGGCACAGTCACATGATGGAATATTATACACCATTTTGGAGATTTTTGAAGAATTTATAATAACATGAGAAATATGTTTGTCGTAATAATAAGGAAAAGCAAATGAAAATAACCAATTTTGCCCAAAGAATGGAAAGCCATTTAGAAAAATGCAAAATCAACATGATGAAGCAAATTAAATCCCTAGACGAGCTGAAAACAGACCCCTCCCTGTCTAAGATTTCCTTCAAAACCATCACAGCCAATTTTGCAGAGCCTCAAATTTTGCCCAGCCCGCAATGCCTGCGATGCATGTAACGGGCTCACGGCTGTTTGTTCCTTTGCAGGTAAAGCCGGTGGTGCCTCCGCGTTTGCACGGCAACAGGCTTCTCCTCAAGTGTGTTGACAACACGGCTGTTAGTGAATAAGACAAAATGCTTCTTCTGCACACTTGGGCACCACTCCAAAGCCCAAACACTGCCCTGGTCAAGACAGAAACATCGCCCTGCGTTCTTTGCGGCTGAACGACTCTGAAAATGGACAGTTAGACCAGTTGCGCGAGAGCACTCCCACTCGACATCCTGTTCAATTTGAGACGGGCAGCTCATTCGCTTGGGGGGTCAGGTCCTGCTCTCTGGTCCCCACTCCCCCGAGGACGGGTCCTCAAGGAGGGGCCACTGCCCAAGCCCTGCCCACTTGGCTCTCACCTCACTTCTGTGCCTCTCTGTGTGGGTGGCACCTCCGAACACCCTGGAACTTACAGAACAGACAGTGCCAGCCATGGGGCTTCCCAGGCCTGCACGGTTGGCAAGTGCTTTTTATATTTACCCCTTTTAAGCCGTGACCCTAAAAAGACCACTGGTGGGTTTGGATCAGAAAAGAAGATGACAGTGACTATACTTTGCTTTGACGCCATTCTTCTTTTTCAATTATAAAAGTAATGTGTATTTTTTTAATAAAGAAAAAATATAAAAAGCACAAAAAGTAGACAATGGAAGTCACTTCTCAGCTCCGCCAGTCTCACCTCCCAGAGTGTGGCATAATCCTTCTGGGAATTCCTTCTTATTCTTCTTTTAAGATATTGCTTATTTCTGACTACGAAAGTGGTGCACGTTCATCTCAGGGAATAGAGGCAAACACACAGAAATACATAAAAGTCAACTCAAATCCTGATGCCCAAAGATGACCCCTGTTCATATTTTGATATAATCTTCCAGCCTTTACGTTATGTGTATATATGCCTGAACTATAGCAAAATTGGGATCATACAATAATTCTAAGTTCTAATGTGCCTTTCAACTTAATGTGTCACGATCATTTTCCAACGCCATTAAATAGTCTCTTATGACAAAACTCTTATTGCTGTAGAGTACTCCATTGGATGATTTACAATAATCTGCTTATCGAATCCCCTATTGCTGAATGTTCAAATTGCTTCTATATTTCCGCCATGGTATATCACGCTGTGACAAACCATGTTGTGCAAAAGTCCCTGAGAGCTTCTCAGGGTACCTTTCCAGAAATGGAATTCGTTGGCAAAGGTTAAAAACATTTTGGAGACTTTTTTTTTCAATTAATTAATTAATTGATTGATTATTTTTTAGGATGATTAGCCCTGAGCTAACATCTACTGCCAATCCTCCTCTTTTTGCTGAGGAAGACTGGCCCTGAGCTAACATCCGTGCCCATCCTCCTCTACTTTATATGTGGAATGCCTACCACAGCATGGCTTGCCAAGCGGTGCCATGTCCGTACCCAGGATCCGAACCGCCGACCCCTGGGCAGCCGAAGTGGAACATCGGAACTTAACCGCTGCACCACTGGGCCGGCCCTGAGATTTTTTTTTAAAACTTTTATTTTACTTTTAATTGTACTTAAAAGCACACAACATTTAATTTAAATGGTTTAAATTTACCATCTCAAACATCTTTAAGTGTGGAGTTCAGTAATGTTAAGTGTATTCACACAGTTGTTCAACAGATCTCTAGAACTTTTTTACTTTACAATACTAAAAACTCTGTGCCTACTAAACACTAATTCCCCTCCCCCCTCCTCCAAGTCCTGGCAACCTCCTTTCTACTCAGTGTTTTTGTGATTTTGACTACTTTGGAAACCTCATATGAGTGCCATCAAACAGTATTTGTCCTTTTGTGACTGGCTTATTTACTGAGCATAATGTCCTCCAGATTCAACCAGGTTGTAGCTTGTGTCAAAATTTCCTTCCTTTTTAAGGGTGGATAATATTCCATTGCGCATATGTACCGCATTTTCTGTACCTGTTCATCCATCAGTGGGCATGTGGGTGATTTCTGCTCCTTGGCTACTGTGAATGATGCTGCAACGAACGTGGGTGTGAGAATACCTCTTTGAGATCCTGCTTCCGATTCTTTCGGCTACATACCCAGAAGTGGAGTTGCTGGATCATATGGTAATTCTATTTTTAGTTTTTTGAGGAACTTCCACAGCGGTTGCACCATTTTGCGTTCCCGCCCACAACGCACAAGGCTTCAAATTTCTCCACATCCTCGCCAACACTTGTTTTCTGTTCTTTTGATAGTGGCCATCCTAATGGGTTTTGATTTGCCTTTCTCTAATGTTTAGTGATGTTGAGTATCTTTTCATATGCTTGTTGGCCATTTTTTCAGATTTTTAATACATATTACCAAAACTTCCTTCAGAAATCTTGGGCCGGCTGAAACTCCCACCAGCAATGTGAGGGCAATTGTTCTTGCTTCTAGCCAACATTGCATGCCCCTCAAGTTTTTAACTTTCCCCCAATAATGTAGATAAGTTGTTAAGCAAGCCATTTGCATTTGCCTTGTAATGATAGCAGCTAAACTCTATCTTTGAAGATAAAATTTCCTTGAGCTGAGCAAGGCTGACCTCGATTTTCTTCTCCTCCCAGGAGCACTGGGACCCAAGTCTTTGTCCTGTAGTGCTTTCAGAATCCTTCTCCTGCTCTAAACAGTTGCATGGCTCCTGAGTTTTATCATTAAGATTTAAATGGCATTGGATTTGGGGTATTTCAAGCATTCACATCAAAGATTGCTCCAAAAAGAAGCCCTCGGGTTTGAGTGACAAGCTTAAGAAAACCTTGCCTTGTTATTTTTGGTCCTCCACTGCGGGGCCCATTGTCTTACTCTGCTGTTCCTGCCAACTCTTCCATAATACAGTAAAAATCAAAGCCTTAAGTAATAGGAGGTTATTTGCAAATGGTATTCTTTTTTATTTTTTCCTAAATAGAGCAGTTCCTTGTTAATAAATGAAATTTATTGAAACCTCTTTTGAGAATCCTCATGAGTAGGCAGAGGCTGGACAGTCTGTTCCCAGCCACCAGCGGTGACAAGATGAAAGCGAGAAATGGCTCTCTGTCTGCTACTAACATTCCTCCCAAGGAGCCCTCTTTTTCAAATCAGGCTTTTGCACATTTCCCAAGTGTATCTTCATGTGGACTTAAAAGTTATGACCATTTTTCAGTCCGGCCATTCACTAGAAGTTCCATCCATGTTCACTTGAGCCAAGTAAACTTAGCTACTTCCAAAATGCTGCCAAGTGCCAGGCTTCCCCTGATGGGTGTTTGCAGAAACAGCAGAGTTGGAGTATGTAAGACCCTCCAACAGTTCTTAAAGTCATTCAGTGGCTTGGTGACACTTGAGGGCTATAGAGAAGAACCACTCACCAAGTTTCATGTCATCAGCAAACCTATCATGTGTTTATTTCTGTCCCAGCTCATGAAAAAGTATCTGAACCATATCATGGAAATTCATACAAAATATAAACATCGTACAAGGAAACTGGGTCTCAGTCAGGACCCCACCAGAAAACACAGGCACATTTCTCATAGGGTAATTTGAGGAGGGTTTACTTATAAAAACATGAGTGCAGGGAAACCCATGAGATAGTGCAGCCACCGGGGGCCAGCGCGGCGGAACTGTTGCCACCTCTAGGCCCAAAGAGCAAGGGAAAGAAGAAGTTACTAGAACCCAGAAAGAGAGACATATGGAGTGTCAAAAGGAAGCCGGAGAGGAATGGAGTCCAGACACATGCTACAACGTGATGAACCTTGAAAACATTGTGCGAAGTGAAAGAAGCCAGACAAAAGGCCACATAGTGTATGATTCCATTTATAGGAAAATGTCCAGAATAGGCAAATTCTTAGACACAGAAAGTAGATTAGTGGCTGCCTAGGGCTGGGGAAGGGAGGAATGAGGAGTGACTGCTAATGGGTTCCAGGTTTCTTTTTGGGGTGATGAAAATGTCCTGGAATTAGATAGTGGTGATTGTTGCTCAACTTTATGAATATACTATAAACCACTGAAATGGTGTACTTTAAATGGTGAAATTTATGGTATGTGAATTATATCTTAATAAACTTAAAAAAAGAGGGGGGAGTATGACCTTTGGTGGAAAAGCAGAGTCAGCCCAAGGCAACCTGGTAGGGGTGGAGAGAGGAAGGAAGGGAAGAAGGGAGACCAGGGGGAGAAATACATGGACCCAGCTTTCCTCTCTCCCTCTGGTTGACTATGGCCCCCCTTGGCCAAACCCAACTGGAAGCCAGTGGGTGAGCGAACATTGGTGTAGTCTATATGCGTCAGCCTCCCAAGACGGAGAGCAGGGTGGGAAAAGATGCAGAATGGACCCAGAGGGCAAATGGAAGACATTTGGCGCATCAGAAGAAAAGGAAAATAAGAATATGTAAACAAGACGAAGTCAGAGGTAGTGAGAGTACATAAAATATGCCCTGTAAGGTACTCTGGAGTTGCTAAAGTGAGTTCTGATTTGGGGTGTGAGCTTTCTAGCAACTAGCACAGAGAGGGAAATTTACCAGAAAGGAGATTTGTGGTGTCCATTAGGTAAAAGCAACCTCAAGAGAAAGGCGTTCCACTGAAGGATGGACATGGTGGCATGCTCTATGTCTAACATGTTACAATTATGGCTTGGGAAAGATGCAAAAGGAAAGAAGGCAAAGAATTTGCTGCCGTTCTCTGCAGGCCCAAGATTCGTAAAGACTTCCCTCCCTACAATCCCCTAGCGGGCTGCTGCTCTCTTTAAAAGTCCTCTCACTACTGCAAAATCACAGACGCCACACTGTGCAGGAAGACGGTCCAGAACACTTGTTAAGGGCTCCGTCCTGGGGTCAGACCACCTGACCCCAGTTTAAACCCCTGATCTAACATTTAATTCTCTATGACCTATGGCAATGGACTTAATCACCGTATGCCTTAGTTTCTTAGCCTGTAAAATGGGAATAATTAAAATCCACACCTTGTAGGGTTGTTGTGAAGATGAGATGAAATAATGCACGGCCAGGACTTAGTGCTGTTCCTGGAGCATCATAAGTGCTTGATAAATGTCTATGTCGACTCTGGTGACTATAATGATGATATAGGAGTTGGCAGGTCGTTCCTGATCATCCCATTTCATTTGCTCATTTTTACAGGGGAGGAGAAGGAGGCCCAGAGAGGTGTGTAATCTACTCCAAAATCACATGATCAGAAGAAAGGCAAAGTCAAGAAAAGAACCGAGCTACCAGCCTCAGCACATCACGGTGATTCTCAGCAGTGGCTCCTGTGTTGATATCTTGCCTGGGAGCAGTTCCCTGTCAGCCCATCTGGACTGCAGATACAAGAAAGCAAAAACCTCAGAAGCTAGTTCATGCTGTGCATGCAGTAGGTATTCAGTAAATGCTCATGGCATGAATTTGTGAATTTTTCTTACCATTGCCTGGCACACCAGGAGCTCTTTGAGGGCAGGGTCTGTGCCCAGATCTGTCTCTCTAGTGGCTGGCACAGGAGCCTGGCAGAAATTAAGTGCTTAGAAAATATTTTACATGTATTAATTATTAACGTCTGAGGTTATTTATAAACAGCTATGTGGGAAAAGCCCAGTTGGGATTATGGCCTGTGTCAGAAGTTAAATTCTCAGCCCACTTACAAAAAGCCATGTCAAAACATGACTACAATCCACCCAAGAAGTCTGGCTTTCTCCTAATGACATAAAAGTGAAAATGCCATTTAAGGTGACACAGGAACTGATCCCAGAGTTACAAATTATCCTGTGGCCTGAAACTCTGGATAGGTGAGGTAGGAAGGTATGCTAGTTACTAACAGCATCTGCAACTTAGTGAGCTCCTATTACGCACCAGGCTCGGAACTGGATGCTTCCATAACTTCTCTTATTGACTCCTGTCGCTAATTCTGTGTGCTCACTTATTCACTCAACATGTGTTTATGGAACACTCACTGCTGAGACTGTCTTAGCATGGGTTCCCTCAGAAGCAGAACCTCAGACCAGGTCTTGGGTGCTGGGGCTTTATTTGGGAGGTGACCCCCGGCAGCAGGAGGGAGGGTGTAGGGAGCAGGAATGGTCACCAGGGGCTCGATTACCCTAGGAACTCTGAGAAGTGTACAGGGCACATTTCAGAAGGCAATGTCCAAAGAGCAGGAGCTCAGAGCATTTACCCTCCACTCCTCCCCTAATGATGAGGGCGGCTTGTGGGAATCCGCCCTCCCCCCGACCCCCAGACACACATCATCTCCCATGAACTTGAGGGCTGTACCTAAGTGCAGGGGAACTCGATCCTTGGCGTTGGAGAAGGCATGGGGCAGGATGAGGAGAGCAGTGCCGTCCTGAGGCGTGTGCCGTCAGTATGGCGGGGGGAGCCTCAGCCTGCGTGCAACCGTTCTCCTCAGCTGCTATTGAGATCAGAGGCAGACTGGCTACATGATTTCCAGGACGCAGTGCAAAATGAAAACGCAGGGTCCTTGTTTAAAAATTATTAAGAATTTCAAAACGGTGGCTGCGGAGCATTCAAGCAAGCACAGGGTCGTTCTAAGTGCAGGGCCTGTGCGACTGCACAGATGGCAGCCAGGGCACTGGCCCGTGGTGAAGAGCTCTGTGGCTTTTGCTCTGAGTGCCTGTTATGTGCAGGGACCACACTGAGTGCTTTACGCGTGCAATGAACGGTAGTTATTTATACCACGCTTTATGACTTCTCTTTGGTGGGAATGAATTTAGACAAATGCATGTTACTTCCCAGCTGAGGAGTCCTTAAAGCCACACTAGGTCTACCACTCGCTAGCTGAGAGCTAGCTTGAATCCACACCTGACAACTTTCAATTCATGTGCAAAGGAGGTTAGCCAAACTCTGAGTGCTGCACAAACATGTTTTTATGGTTTTCTTTATGATCACTCTGACATCAGAACATCACAAATCTTTCGTTTGGCTGATATTTAACACAAACGTAGGTTTCTCTGGCTTACCCAGTATAACTCTGCCAAAATGCCACAGATACACTAAATTTTTTCCTGTCATCAAGAAACCATTCATATGAAATTTGAAAGTGATTTATCAGATCATTGGGCTTACATTTTTATAGCTTTATGAACAGTAATTGCTACAGGTCCCAGAGAGCTGCAGACCACACCCCGCCCCCGCCCCCCGATCCAGGCCCCCCAAATACTGTAGCTTGTGGTTCAAGTTCCAAAGAAAAGCAGGAGGATGCCCCAATGTCTGCTCGTGATGACCAGATGGAGCATGTGAACCTCCACTGGATCCTGGATCAAAAAAAAATCTACAAAAGACGTTTTGAGACAATTGAGGAAACTTGAAGATTGTCTGGGAATTAGTGCTTCTCAAAGTATCTTTAGTGAAGGACCAGTTTTTGTTTATCAGTGTATCTCAGACTGATGCTTTTGTAAAGTATAATAAAAGCAAATTTCTTGAAAAATAAAATGGAAAATATACAGAATGCAAACCCAGAATTTTTTGTTATTAAACCTAAGAGATCTAAAACGACCCTGTCAAACTACTGTGAAAGTTTCTAAAAGCTTGCCTTCCATTTAGGTATTCAGCTGGTTGCAGACCTGTAACAAGTAGGCTCAGATTGCCCCAGAATGCTGACCACACATTGAGTAGCACTGAGCTGATAGCCCTGGTAGTAAGACGTATTGTTAATTTTCATAGGTGTGATAAGATATTAGGGTTTTGTAGTAGAAGATCTGTCTTCTTAGGAGATACTTCTCAGGAGTATTGAGGGGTAAAACATCAGGATGTCTGCAACTTACTCTCAGAAGGTTCAAGAAAAAAAGTATCTATGAATAGAAAGGAAAAAGAGCTAAAGCAAGTGTAACAAAATGTGGACAAATGGTACCCATAGGTGGCCGGCCTATGGGCATTCACTTATTAAATCAACTTTTCCATCGATTTGAACAATCTTGAAATGAAAAGTTGGAGCAGGGGAGAAAAACTAGCAGACCACTGTTTCATTTCTTCCTGGAACAAATTAAATGTGAGGGCAAGTCTCCAGAGATGCATGGGCCAGGGGGCCCGGTGCACTCACCTGTCCACGTCCCCTTGAGCACTAGGCAGGCAAGACAGCAGAGCCAGGGAGAGCCTGGGAGGCCCCCAGACCTGCAGCTTCAACCTGGGCTCCACAGCCTGTCGGCTGGGAGGCCTTGGCAAGTGACCCAACCTTGCAGCCTCAGCATCCTCATCAGAAATGCAAGGGCTGCCCTAGCTAACATGAAATAATAATGCTTTCCTGGGACAAGTAAGTGTGCCATGAATGATGGGTATTGTGAAGCCTGGGCTCCCCCAGCCAGCTGACATGATGAACATGCACCTTAATTAATTGCAGATTTTCAGGGACAAGAATGGATAAACGATTTTTTTTTAAGTAGCGTTCCGCCGGGGAGGACAGCCTCACACTGAAGTCAGCTCCGCCATAGGGCATTTTGTAGGTGATTGTGCTGCAGGGCACATCAAGAGCTCTAGACCCTAAAACCAGTTCTAGTCGGAGCTGAAGAATTTCCTTTGATGATGGAGCTCCTTTCCCCTGCGTGCAGCAATTCCAGGAGGCTGGCCTTTCCCAGGCTCCGTCTTTCCTTGGCCATTCTCAGCAGAGGCCCCACCATGGGACCGACTGTGGGCTGAGTCATGTCAGTGACCTGTATGACTCTGGTGTTAGTCATGATTGCTAACACGTCTGAAGGTCTGTGTGTCGTGGGCCTGCCCTGCTACAGGGAAATTAACATTCTGAGGGTAGGGCCCCATGCTGGACATGTGAGGAGGTGGCCTCACAAGAGATCAGGGGACTTTGTGGACTCATGTTGGCTTCAGTTTGACTCTATGGGCCACTGATAGAGAATTCTAGGCTTCCCCACTCTGTGTTCCACTGTGCAAGGACTGGACATGTTTTTTCTAGTGTTTAAATTAGTTTCCTAAGGCGCTGGAAGTGCAGTGAACTTGGAGGTCTCAAGAAGCACCCTGCACACGAGGTCTGCCACTCGCTGGCTGAGGGAACTTGGGCAAGATATTTACTCAGGACTCGCTACATAATTTGTGGGGCCCAGTGCAGAATGAAGATGCAAGGCCCCTTATTCAAAATTAGTCAGAATTTCAAGATGGCAAGAGCAGAGCCTTAAGCCAAGTGTGGGCCTGAGTGCGGGGCCTGTGTGACTGTGTGGGTCGTAGCCCGTGGAGTTGGCCCTGCACCTAATCCTCTGGGATCTTCGTTCCTCTCACAGATGACTGTGGGGTTTAATCCTCACCTCAAATGATGGTGAGGATTAAATGAGATAATACTTGGCCAACACAGTCGCCCTGAGATCCTCTCTCCTTGGAGGAAGCAACCAGCTCAGGTTAATCTTTGTACCAAGGGTCCAGCCCAAGCTGGGCATGGAGCGGGCCCTCCTTCAATGTTTGTTGAGTAGTACGAGCTCAATATGTTTGTTTATTTCTTCCGTATGTTACACTACAGATTCGCTCTTTTCTGCGGATCAGCATGCTTGTTTTTGTTTTTGTTTTCCTAGGATAGAGCTACTGTTTTCCAAAGCATTCAGGCAGAGCGTGTGTGTGTGTGTGCGTGTGTGTGTGTTTAATTAAAAAAATAAAAGTGATGGGCTTAAACCCAAATGCCAATTAAATCCTCAGACTGAGAGCTTCAACCACTCTGATCTGTACCCCTCACCACACAGGGCATGAGCCTAGGCGTTCTAATACATAGTTGAAAAGGACCACAGCATCTGTAAAGGCAACATGTACTCGCTGATTAAAATTAATTATGAATCACATAGTGATTATGTTATAGCCACAATGAGCACAGCTATTCTACAAAATAGGGCGGCAAAATTCCCACCTCCATTCAGGACAGCAACTGAGAGCTTCAGATAATTGTTGTTCTGAAGTGAGCTGAACCCTGAATCACAGAGAAAGGTGAGGGACAATGCAGTGAAGTCCGACTCGCAGCAACTCTCGCTGCACAGACCCTTGAAATCCTCAAGTGCGCACAACTAGTCCATTTTGTTGCACAAAACAGTTACAATAAAAGGACCCACTATTATCTAGGGCCACTATCTTTTTTCTACAACTGTTGGTTCCTGGAAATGAAACAGGAAAGTGATAGGGAATGGAGAAATAAGGACCTGTTAGGGGTCTTTGATTGTGGCAAAGCGAAAGCTGACTGCTCTCTAGCAGCGGCCTGTCCCACGGGCCTTTTCCAGGCTCCTGGTTCCGAGAGCCATCAAAGTAGCTCCCAGGGAGGCGCAAAGCAGAGAGAGGATTATGTCCTCCTGTTTAAAGGCTGCAAATAGGGGCCTTACGAACTCAACCCTTCATGCTAGGGCTATGTATTTCATTTTTTTCACTACTTTTGAAGAAACTTTTAATTTCTAAATACTTTTTAAATTTACAGATAAGTTGTCAGAATAGCACAAAGAATTCCCTTATTACCTATCACCCTAATTCACCAGTTTTTAACATTTTGCCCTATTTGCTTTATATACACGTTATTTTTTATGAACTGTTTGAGAGTAGGTTGCATACATCATTTCCCTGGCCCTTCACTTTTCTAAATTATAAAAATAATATAATCAAATCGAGGTAAAAATTCTTAAAAGATCACCCCCAAATCCTACCTCCCTAATACTAATATGTTCAATTAAAAATTACTTTATTCTCTTTGTCAGTTTGCATATGTAACTTCGTACAGCTGGGATCTCTTCAAATCTATTCACTGAATGATTCATCCATCCATCCACCTATCCATCCATCCATCCACCTATCCATCTATCCACCCACCCATCCATCCATCCATCCATCCACCCACCCACCTACCCATCCATCCACCCACCCACCCATCCATCCATCCATCCATCCACCCACCCACCTACCCATCCATCCACCCACCCACCCATCCATCCATCCACCCATCCATCCATCCATCCACCCACCCATCCATCCATCCACCCACCCATCCATCCATCCATCCATCCACCCACCCACCTACCCATCCATCCACCCATCCATCCATCTATTCACCCATCCATCTATCCATCCAATAAATATTTAACCAAGTACCCACCTCCTGTTTTCCAGGCCCTACAAAACAATTCTTGCCCAGCTGCACTGTTCCTCCCCTAAAAAAAAGTCCATCGCCCTAAGCCAGGGATGTTGATATGGTTGGGGTTTTTGCGTATCTACTAATAATTTCCCACCAACTTTCAAAAAAGTATTTTAGCTATTTATAGAAAAAACATACATACAATCCTACAGTTAATCAAAAAGTCAAAACGGAAGTCAGAAACTCCTTCCAACAGTTTCTCAGTCCAGTTTTTTCAAGTCCAAGAAGTGATCCTTCTGTCATCTGTGGTGTATCATCACCAAGCAAGAAGATTTTAAGCTTTATTTTAAATAATTTGTATTATCAGAACAATTGGTATTTTGTTTTCCAAAGATAAAATTACATGAAAATATTAATATGTCTTTTCAAACAGCACAAATCACTCCTTTCCCATAGCAAGTTCACAATCACTTTTCATGGAGGAAGGGATATTGCTTCCTGGAACATGACAATAGGCATGTTGGCATCCTTAAGCATTACATTTGACTTTGAGTTTCCTATGAGCCAAGGCAACAAGGACTCATGATGGTTTACACTGTTTTAATTATCTTTTAAAAGTAAACCATTAGTTCTTCAGGAGAGATGTTCTTTATTTTCTTTTGAAGGAATGCAGAGCAGAGATGACAGAAACTCCCAAGGGGTGCCGGAGAATCTGGACCAGATCTTGCTGACTGTCCCCTCCCCCTCTGAGAGTGCTGAGGCAGATGGGGTGGGGGGGGGGGGAAGTGACTGGACTCACAGCCTGTGGTAGGAGTGCCCCCCGCCCCCAACCACATTGTGGCCTGGATGGAACCCACGGCTTCTCGGGGGACATAGCACCTGGAAGTTAAGAGGTCTGTGCATTCACTGCGGGAGGGGCTTGAGAGGGTGCTGTGCAGGACAAGGCAGCATTTGAGGGTCAGCTGTGCCAGGCCTGGTCAGCAGGAGCATGGCCCGGCCCCCAGGAAAAATGTCCCTGCCCTGTCTGTGCTGAGAGTTACACCTGCGTCAGTTACACCTGCCCCCTCCCCGCCGCCCCCCCCCCCCCCCAGTACTGGGGGCTCCCCTGGATCACCCTCCACAACTGGAGAGCGAGGACCCCACTCCCAGAGCCTTGGGGCTGGAAAACACCCCCCATCTGAATCCCAATTCTGAGTATCAGAAAGGAGGAGGAGATCTTGAACAAGGGGAGAAATCACTTTATTAAGGAGTTTGAACTTTATGTGCCAAAAGAGGCCAGTTAACCCACAAGAAACAGAATCTAACCAGAAAACACAGTTACCTTTCATTGGTAACATCAAGCAGGGCCAGAGGCTCCTTGGCAAATGAGGTGAGTTCCAATGAATAAAGCAAAAGCCTCTTCTACACATTGCAAAGCAATGTGTACATTTCAAACTCCTCCCATGCGAAAGCTTGATTAACGAGATTATCTGGAAAAAAACTGTAGTATTCCAAGTGATTGGATTTTTCTATTTAACTCAGACAATCAGGAAAAAGTGATTACGGATCTTTTCCAAGAAAAATAAAAGTGTTAGATGCCACCTTTTTGAACTCTTATATTATTTCTTCTTCCTCAGTGTGAAAGTAATATGTGGGACCCTTCTTCTCAGTCACCAAGTTATTTCTACTTTCTCATTATCACAGTTTTTGGTTGTTATTGTTCTCAAATTGATCCTCAGGAGCCTTAAAATCCACGAGGCTGTACCCATCTTTGTCTTTGTCTTTTTATTTTTATTTTATTTATTTTTTAAAGATTGGCACCTGAGCGAACAACTCTTGCCAATCTTTTTTTTCTTTCTGCTTTTTCTCCCCAAATCCCCCAGGTACATAGTTGTATATTTTAGTTGTGGGTCCTTCTAGTTGTGGCATGTGGGATGCCACCTCAGCGTGGCCTGACAAGCGGTGCCATGTCTGCACCCAGGATCCAAATCCAGGAAACCCTGGGCCGCCCAAGCAGAGCATGCGAACTTAACCACTCGGCCACGGGGCCGGCCCCGTCTTTTTATTTTTAACCAGTGTCTGACAATGCATTTAATTCTTGGGCTTTCTTTCTTTCTGCGCCCCCCCCCCCCCCCCCCCCCGCTTTACAGATGAAATTGAAGGCTTATTATTAAACAAAGAAAAAAAACGTTCAAATACGAAGATGCTAAAAATGTTTCAACAGGAACTAACTTTGCCTTTTCTGAATCCATACTAATAATTAAGATACATGGATGTAAAGAGAAGTCCTTGTTGAATGGGGGGTGTCAACCCCAGCTCCTCTCTCACTAGCAGTGCGACCTTGAGGAAGTCATGCTAAGTCTTTGAATCTGTTTCCCTCATCTGTAAAATGGGGATAATACTAGTATTTCTCATAAGGGGCTGTTATGAGGCTAGAAGATGCACATCGAGGGCTTAGGCCAGCACCAGACACCCTAGGGAGTCATGGACAAACACTGGGGGCTGTTGGTGTTATTTTCATGACTTTTTTTGTGTGTCTGTCTGTTAAAACGTTGGCGTACTAGAAGTTGAACCTGACAGTAACATAGGACTAAATGGGAAGAGACCACGGAGAGTACTGAGAAATTTGCATCTCAGGACTATATTCTATAGAGGCAACAGAGATAAAAATTAGTACAAGGTATTTATTCTGCAAATTAACTGAAATGTGCTTTAAAACAAAATATTTTCTCTTTATCTTAATGTTTTTTCTCATCGAAAAATACCTTCAGATATAGCAATAAATATAAATTAAGAGGTTTGTAAGACAAAAGCTACTTTGCAACATTTTTTTATATTGTGGTAAAATATACATAACATAAAATTTACCATTTTATCCATTTTTAAGTGTACAGTTTTGTGGCATTAAGCACACTTGCAATGTCGCGCAACCCGTCACCATCATCCACTTCCAGAACTTCTTCATCACTCCAAATGGAAACTCCGTGCCCATTAAACAATAACTACTCCCCTCCCCCAGCCCTTGGTACTCTCCATTCTACTTTCTGATCTCCATGAATTTGTCTACTCCAGATACCTCAAATAAGTGGAATCATACAGTAGTTATCCTCTTGTGCCTGATTTCACTCAGCATAATGTCCTCAAGGTTCAGCCACGTTGTAGCATGTGTCAGAATTTCCTTTCTTTTTAAGACTGAATAATATTCCATTGTATACATGTACCACATTTGTTTAATCCATTCATCCTTTGATGGACATTTGGGTTGTTTCCGCCTTTTGGCTCTTGCGAACGATGCTATCAACGTGGGTGTATAAGTACTTATTGGCGATCCTGCTTTCCATTCTTTTGTGTACTGTATATACCTGGAATTGGAATTGCTGGATCATATAGCAGTTCTGTGTTACTCTTTGCGCAACTATCAAACTGTTCTCTACAGTGGCTGCACCATTTGACATACCCAAGAGCAGTGTACAAGTTTTCTGATTTCTCCACATCCTTACCAACACTTGTTATTTTCTGTCTTTTTGATAATAGCCATCCCATTGGACGTGAAGTGCTATCTTACTGTGATTTTGACGTGCATTTCCCTAATGACTAGTGATGCTGAGCGTCTTTTCATGTGCTTATCGGTCATTTGCACATCTTCCTTTGAGAAATGTCTATTCAAATCTTTGCCCATTTTTGAATTGGAGGAAGGTTTTTGTTGCTGTTTGGAACATTTTTTTTTTTTCTAAAACAACTGGAGTTTGAAATAATTCACATATTGGGGGCAAATGGGCTTAATATTTTAAAATGCAAGGTGTCAGGTAGAAGTGAGAAATAATTTTTGGCTCTGAGGATGCCTTCTTTTTAACATTCTCACAACAAAGAGCATAGTATTTTCTAAGTTAGGTCGAATTCATGGTAGACATGAAAACTGAACGAGTGATATGGAAAAACAGCTGACTTTCGGTGGTTTCCAGGTGAGAACAGAGGGCCACTCAGAACCAAAGATCATTTGTGAAATAAGGAAGCAGAAAATCTTTATTTATGGTTATTATAGTTTATGCCTAAGAAACACAGAAAAGCACATACTGGTAGTCCAGGAGCCTGGGGGTGGGCAGGGTCAGTTTATAACCAAGAACTGTCTTAGGCGCCATGACCTGGAGGCAAAACGCCTGCGGGGAAGAGAGCCCTGAAGATGTTTTGTGGGGATAGAGGGTCTCCAGGAGATGGAGGCAACCGGGAATGCACATTTGAGCGTTTGCCGGCACAACTGCAGACTCGACAGCAACGTAGGTGAGCTGACCAGGGCCTGCTGGGGCCAGGTTGAAAACAGGCTTCGGACATCTTAGCAACTGAATTACCTGGGCGAGCGGGTGTGAAATGCTAGCTGCCATCACGTTCACCAGGTCTTCAATGGAGTTTTAAAACCTTATTGTTTGGCGATAAAACAATCATCAGGAGCCACGGCCCCCACACTGCGGGTTGCGCACGCCACATCTGGGCGCACTTCAGCAAACAAGCAAGGGAGCACCCCCTCCCCGCTGAGGGCCGGAGCAGGAGTTTTTAAATGTTAATGGACTGAGAGGCCTATAGAGCAGCGCTCTTTGGGATGCAGAAAAGGGTTTAGCGGCGCCGTGGCCCTTCCTCTGGCCCCCCGGCCCTAGCTTACGTTTCCCCCGCTCCATAGGGTGCGGTGCACTCCTGGTACGCAGGGGGTCCAACCGAGCCACTCGGCCCCCAGAATGGCCGTCCCAGCGGCCTGCAAAGGCCGGACCTCCCACCCCTCCCCAAGCCTTTCCTGTTCAACGTCTCAATCCAGTTTGTAACATCTCAATATGGTTTTTAAACAGGTCGCGACTAAGGGCTCAGTTCAGTCCACACAGGGGCTCCTGGAGGACGCGCGGCCCCCAGGGAAGTGAGACGCAAGTTTGGGGGGCTCTGGGGCACAGGGAGACGAGCCCTCCTACCCCGCAGACGCTGACTCCCTTCCGCAAACCGGGCTCCAACGCTGCGGGTCATCGGCATGGAATTTCGTCCAGGTGCGGCCGGCGCTCGGCCTGGCCCCCCAGGTTTGGTGTCCAGACTCTAACCGCCGGGCGTCGGAGCGGCGCGGGGTCGGGGCCGCGGAAGAGCGCTGCGCCAGCCCAGGACCCCGGCTTCCAGGCCCCCCAGGCCGCAGCGCTTCCGTCCCGCGAGGCCCAGAGCTCCTACTCAAGGCAAGGCTTTAAAAATAGCCCCAGCGAGATCCAGGCAACAGGAAGGAACATTTTTTTTTAATGTGTAAAAAATGTTTTGCTTTTTGTAGGGAACACAACCGCTGCAAGTTCCAGCACATAGGGCCCCCTCCTCGCGCACCCACAGCCATCGCCGCCTCGCGGGCAAGGCGCGGGCACCGTCTCCGGGATCCGAATTTGGGGTGCGCAAGTGCCCCCTGTGGCCGGCCCGCGCCTGACCCCGCGGGCCTGAGAAGGCAGAAGCGGCCGGCGCGGGGGCCCAGGAGGAAGTTGGAGCCGCGGGGCCGGGAAGGGGGCAGCTCGGCGCCGCGGGCCTGGCTGGGGCTCGATGGGGCTAGGGCCACCCCGGGGCGCCGCGCCCAGGCCCGCCCGGGCTCGCGTCCCCCCACGTGGCGGGCCGCCCGGCCCCACGTGGAAGGGGCGGAGGAGGAAGGAGGGCGAAGAGAGCGCCGGCCTCCCGGCCGCTGCGGCGGGACCCGCGCCCCTGCCGCCCAGGCCCCCGCCCTCCGCGAGGGCCTCCCGGGCGGGGCCGGGCCAGCGAGTGCCCGCCGCACCCGGCCCCCTCGCCCGCCCGCCGCGCCAGTGTGCACTTTCCCGGAGCCACTAATCCCCCGAGAGAGCCGATTTGTAGTGAGGAGTATCTGTAGGGGGAGAGGCCGGCCCATGTGGGGTTGTGTCATTGGTTTGCAAAGAGAAGACCCCGCCTTTGCCCAAAAAAAAAAAAAAAAAAAAAAAAAAAAAGGAGAGAGGAGTGAGCGAGCAGCGACCCTCACCTCGCCTCCCGCCTCGCTCCTGCGCAGCCGGCGGGCACCGGGAGACGCGGTCGGCGCCGCTTCTTTCCCTTTCCTTTTCTCTCCGTTCTTCTCCTCCTTCCCCGGAGGAGAAAACAAATAAAGAAGAGCAAATAGCCGGGAGGCGCTCGGCATCCAGGACGCTCCCTCCCCCGATCCAAGTTGGAATTAGCATCCTCTTAGGGGTGAGCGCGGCGCGGGGCGTGCGCGGGCCGGGGACCCCCAGCGCAGCCCCCTCCCGGGGGGCGGGCGGGCGCGGGGCCGGGACTGGGGTGGGGAGGATTGGGAGCCGGGTGGGCGGAGGAAGGGGGTGGGGTGGGTGGGGAAGTAGGAAAAGGCTCGGTGGCGAGGGGAGGAGGAGGAAGGGAAGGGGAGGGGTAGGATGAGGAGGGAGGGGAGAGAAAGGCGGGAGGGGGAGGGGCGGGGAGCTGGAGAGATTAAGTTTTTGTGTGTGTGTCCCTGTGTGCGTGTGTCATTTTAAGGTGGCCCGGGAACGGCCCAGAGGAGCCGGCGGCGGCCCGAGGAGCGAGGGACCGAGCCGGGAGCCATGCCGCGCTGAGTGGGGGCCGCACAGCCGCCGCCACCGCCACCGCCGCCGGGTGGGGTGGGAGGGGCGGGAGCCGCCGCCGCCGCCGCCGCCGCCTCCCGGGTGGGCGCCCTTCGCCGTGGACGCCGGCGGCCCGGGACGAGGTAAGGGGGGCCCCGGGGGAGGGCTGGGCCCGCCGCCGCCCCCGCCTCACCTGAGGCCGCGGGCTGGGGGCGCCGCGCCCGCGCCTCACTGCGCCACTCGGGGAGGAGGAGGAGGGCGAAGGACACGGAGCCGGCATCCGAGGACATCTTTGGTCTGCGTCCCCGGCCCCGTGTCCCCTCTCGGCGCCCGGGGGTGGGCGCCGGCCTGGGTGTCCCTGCCTGCCGCCCCACTCCGCCGATCGCGCCCGCTGGCCGCCGTTTGCGCCAGGATTTTTGTTGTTGTGATGAGAGTTGATGAATGCGAAGTAGGCGGTCACCTTCCTTCCCATCAGGATTGGCAAAAAAAAAAAAAAAAAAGAAAAAAAGAAACCCCGAGCGCGGCGGCGTCCAGAGGGCAGCGGCGGCGGCGGCGTCTCGGCGACGGTTTCCTAGGCGCCCCCGGCTCCTGCTCCCCGAGGCCGGTGGGTGCGCGCGCGGGGGCCGCCCGAGACCCAGGCCGAGCGCGCGGCGCGCCGCGGGGACAATACGACCGGATCCCCCGGGACCGGGAGTCCGAGCGCGCGGGGCCTTGCGTTTGCGGGGCGGGGGCGAGGGGAGAGCGGGGGTCCGCGGGGAAACCGGGGCGCGCGCGGCTCGGGGCCCCCAGGGGAGCGGCCCCTGCTGGCCGGGGATCCCGCGCGGCGCCCCGGGAGCGCAAGTGAAAGACGGGAAAGGAGGCGAAGTGGAACCCTTTTGTTTTGCCGGCCCCGCATTGTTGGCTCCACCGGGCAGCCGGGCCACATCTGCCGCCGCCGCCACTACTACCGCGCCGGGCTCGGCCCGCCAAAGTCGCAGCGGGGCGGGGGCCCGGGGTGGGCCGGGCGGCGGGCGCGGGCG
Source organism: Equus caballus (assembly GCF_041296265.1). Taxonomy (NCBI): domain Eukaryota; kingdom Metazoa; phylum Chordata; class Mammalia; order Perissodactyla; family Equidae; genus Equus; species Equus caballus. The sequence continues at coordinate 8,692,884 of NC_091684.1, forward strand.
GGGGCCGGGCGGGCCGGGCATTTTCTCTGCCCGGCCGCGCTCCCGCGGGCACCACTTCCTCCTCGCCCGCCGCCGCCGCGAACCCGGCCCGCCCGCCTCCCCCGCCCCAACCTCACTTTTCGGGTGGGGCGAACCAAAAAGAAAAAGTTTCGCAGGAGGGGCTGGCGAGGGCGCGCCCGGGGCGGCTGGGACCCGGCGCTGCGCAGCGACAGCCGGGCCGCCGCGGTCGCCTCTTCCTCCTTGTCCTCCGCGGCGCTGGACGGACCCGCGCGGCCGAGGGGAAGCGCCTCTCTTTCTTTCCCTCGCGCTCTTCCCAGCGCCCCGGGGCAAGTTGGGCAGAGGCGCGCGGGAGCCGGGGCGCGCCGGGGCCTTTCTCCAGCGGGAGGCCCCGCGGCGTGGCCGCTCGCCCGCAGCCCACGCAGCGCCCTGGTGCTGGGAGGCCGCGGGCCCGGGAGCTCGGCGCGGTCACCGCTGGCCGCGGCGAGACACACACGCGCACACACTCCCTCCGGTGGCTCGCTTTCCGCCGTCGCCGATGGTCACGGACACTGAGTGTGCGTGTGCGCGCGAGTGTGTTGGTGCTCCCCCCTCCCCGCCCCCGAGTACTTTTTCCGGAGGCGGCCTAAGCAGCAGTTGGCTCCAGGGGGTCCCCACGTTTAGTATTTTACGGGAGAAAGGAGGAATTTTTCGTAGAAATCCCCGCTTGCTCTGCGTCCTTGCGGTGGAGGCGGCTGGCAGTGGCCTACGTCGTCATGCCGGGCTCACTTGCCCTACCCGACTTGCCCTATCCGGGGTAAACAGATCTTTCTGGATTCCCATCCTTTTTTCTTTAAAGATAGGAGATCAGGTTAAGTTCTTAGAGAGTCAGATATGAGTGGCTTGAAGGATAGACAGGAGAATTCTGTTCTATAAATATGCATTGGGAATTTAAAATGCTAAGTGCCTTATTTGCAATTCTGTCGGATATTCTAGAGGCTGGTATATTTTTATCTGACATGGATAATTTGGAGGGGACGTATTTTTTGGTTAGTTTACAAAGTGATTCTGCCTCCCGACTTTGGCGAAATACATCAAACTCTCGTACTACTCTTTCAAAGAAGATACTCTTCGCACTAGGTGCTGGGGGTTCAAAGACAGTTTAAAAATTACCTCGTGTTCAGTGCCTAAGACTGCTGTTCTGCCTCAAAGTAGAACTAGTTTTCACGGACTTGGGAGAATTCCACTCTTTTGAAATTTTTTTTTTTAAAATAAATCTTTTACATTTTAAAGTAACGAGACCTTAAAGGATCTTGTTTTTATAATGATTTGATTTCAAAGAGTTCTTCTTACAGCAATTATAAAGTGATATTCAAAACGCTAATTAACACTTTGTCAGAGCAACTTTAATATTGAAACAGGATTTCTTTTCTTTTTTCAAGTAACAGGGACGGTACCCTAGAGTTGGAACACTAAATATCCTTTTGTCTGGTATCAGATCTCTAAACTGCTCTGATACTCTCCTGTAAAAACCCCGAGTGCCCTTTTTATTGCCCCCAAAAGAAAAGTTAATGAGATGGTAGGTTTCGAGCAAAAAAGCAGGCCCTCCGTCTTGCAAAATATGCTTACAGTTGCCATTGAAGTTGGATGTTAGCCGTGAATGCACTTGCCTTTAATGAAACCAGTTTAATCGTTCACACTTGATCAAGTATAACAGGACCAAACAAAGGAAATAAGCCAGCATATTTCTGTAGAGCATTGAGGGGTTTAGTGTAAGTGTTGATGTCCGGTGGCCCCCTCCCCCCCCCAGTCTGCCCCTAGTACAAGGGAGCAAGGTTGAAGGCGAAGGGAATTTATGGCGCTGATTGGTTTCTGTGCCCCAGGGGTATGGGACCCCAGATTGGCCCTGTAGAAAGCCGTTATTAGGGGGAATTTAAAAATCTTGGGTTTGGAGCTCGTTTTGAACCTGACAAGTAGCTTTTTGGTGGAAATCTTTTTCTTTTTGGGAAGATAAGGCTAAGGGGTTTGCCGTCTCCCTCATTTCTAATTGTAGCTTAATAGGGCCGAGAGGAGGGTGGCGTGGCTCTGCAGATTGAGCTCAGAGCCCTGTGTTATTTACGGCTTCACTCGGGATCTTTGAAACTGGCCCTTGAATGAGTGTTCTCCTGGGGGGAGGGGCAGGGTAAATTACCTTTTCTTAACTGATGTTTTAAAAATCCTCTTTGTCCCTAAAATGTATTCCTTTGCTAGGCATGAGTTGCAGCTTCTTCTGGGCCTTAGTCATAACAACTCAGTGAAGAAATATTTACAAAGTTTGTCTCTTTAAAGTTAAAGGAAAAAAGTTTGGCTACTTAAAAACAAACACTACTAGCATTGTAAAAATACACCAGTGACATACTTTGTGAGATATTTTGGCCTTTTCAGAGTCAGGGCACACCTGTTCCTGTCCCCGCGGAGTTGAGTTTGCTTTCCCTGGCATTGTTAATCTGGTTGGGTACACAAGACGAAACAGGAAGACCTGCTATCTGGATAATTATTAACCAGCCCATCAGTTAGCCTTTCAGGGAATAATCAATAACTTTACTCTTGACTTCGAAAATTCCAAATAGAAATCCTGTTCATAAGTCTGAAAAGTGTTTTAAGGAGACATGAAATGAAACAAATAGCCACAACAACAACAAACAAACAAAACCACCAAATCGGCCTGCAACTTTTTCAGTGTTCTGAGTGGCTAGCTACCAGAGAAATGTATGATGGGTATATTCAATAGGTACCAAACCAGCAACGCACTGGATTTGAAAAGGATATTTGGGAACTTAAAACATGGAAGCAGAGGGAGCTCGGGTATGGCTCACACCATTTGAAATCCTTAAGATTCGCAGATTAAAAACAAAAAGGGCCGACATGTCTTTGGAGCGGCCCCGCTGAGATCTAGCACCAGAATGCCATTTGCCAACAGTTCTCTCCCATCATGAATCATTTTTGAAGGCAAAGTTATACCCTTTGCACTTAACGCTTTCCCTAAATGGAAAAAATTTAAAGAGTTTACAGCAACGGTAGAATGGCCGCCCCAGTTGTCATTTTTTACCACTGTCATTTCAATATAGAAGGGCTGTCATCATAACGTATGTGAGTGCAGCCTGGGTCCCTCTGTTAATAATCTTTCTATCAGTGAAAAGCAGCAGCCCAAATGTCCCATGTCCCTGATACGGGCCAAAAATATATATTCATAGAGGACATGATTGGGAAGGCAAATTTATCTGTTGGGCAGGGCATACAACTCAGGTAATATTTCCACCGCCTGGCTGATAGTTCTGATCCAGAGGGTGGAACCCATTTTTGTAGTAATTTAAAAATGGGAGTGCAGTTGAAAAGAAGTGCTTAATCCTTAACAGAAGGGACACCCATTAGTGAAATAATTGGGGTGCCTTATTCCCCAAGAATCTTCCTGTGAATCGCCAGCCAAGAAATGCTTGTGTGGACTTCCCCTCCTGAGAACTTTGAGTAGGCGCAGGAAAATGCTGGAATGGATGTGCTCTCGGAGGCTGTACTGCCTGGGCAGATATCAGTTTTCTGCCTTACAGCTGGTAAGCATGTCCTAATTTACATCGCCACAGTTAAAGTTACAGCTCCCTGGGAAAGAAGGAAAAATGTGAGGCTTCCCCCTCCTCACCCAATCTTTTGAAGTTAATTTTTATTCATGTCTGTGTTTGATGGAATATGTATCAAAGACATATGAAAGGTTTTTTTTTTTTTTCTAAAACCCTATCTCTGGGTTTGGAAAATTATATTTAATAATTGCTAAAAACTTCAGAACCATTTTTAAGGTGTTCAGTGTTTCTTTTGATCATGATTTAATGGATAGTATCCAAAAGCCATCAATGTGACTCTAATGATATTCACAAATGAATGTTTGGGCATAATCGTAGTTTGCTTTTAGCTATCATTATTAATGTTTAAAGTCTAAATTGTGGCTGCACTTGGGCATTCAGGACTTCGCCAGTGAAAGGAAGGGCTTTGCACATTGTGCAAAAAAGGGGGGATTCACAAATGAATACAGAATGGATAATAGGGAGAGCGCCAGGCCATTGTTTGTGTGGAATGTTGACAATGGGAGCCAAGGGGCAGTTTCCCCTTCATTCTAATAACTGCTCGAGAACACAGAGACTCAGGAGCCACAGACAGGATGGGAACCAGCGTCACATTCATCTGTCTTTGCCGGGCATGGAAATTTGGGCACTGGCCCACTCTCTTTCCAGAGTTTCTCTTAGAAGGTGGTCTTTCCTGGACCGGTAGGGAACTTTGCGTGCTTTTTCTTCTCAGTAATCTGCTTTTTGGAGGCGAGATTTTTAAAAGCAGAGGCTAGAGTTCTTCAAAGCAAGCGTAAAAAAGCAAACTTTTTTCCCCTAGAAATGCAATTTTAAGAAATCCTATTCCACACGTACCAGAAATCGAGGCATCTTAAGTCACAGGAAGCAGTTATGTATATCTTTATGACTCTCCTTACATTAAAGCAGATTTTCATCTTTCTGTCGTGTGAGGGAAAGTGCCCCTAACGTGAGTATTTGTTGGATTTCTGTGTTTTGCTGCGCAGCTGCTGCCATTTCTGAAACAGCTCCTCTGTGTGGCATCCTCGTCCTCTGTTGACAAAGCCCTCTTGCTTCCACGTGGGAGCTGTGGCTCCACAGTGGAGCCAGCTCTATAGCCAAGGTTGCACGCACTCCTGCGACCTTTCTTTTTAATTCCTCCCGTCAGTGGACTCAGTGTCGACATTGCCCACTGATGGGGGTGATGCGTGTTCTGATTTTAGCGAGGTCCCTTGGTTAGAACTTCGGGGCCAGCTGATGTTTCCTCTGCATCTAGCCTAGTCCAGCCCCGAGCGAATGTTTTAGAAATGATCTGCTTTAACTGTTTCTGTAGCTAAATTTAACAGATGGTTGCCTGGAGTTGGCTTAATATTCACAAAAATTGTGATAAAATGGTTGGGTTCTTATTCATGGGGCAAGTGATGCTTTCGGTTTTATGGAGAATTGTGACTTTTATCCTGGGTAACAGAGCCTTCCTTTCTCCCCGAGGTCGGATGGTGTTTAGAAGATGTTAATCCGAATAGCTTGTTGGCCTGAACCTGGTGGGCAGCCTCACCTTTGGTGGTGGTTTTCTGCGAGTCCAGAAAATCCACAGGGCTGAGGTGGGAGGGCAGTGCTTCTCATCCACTGTGGGTCTAAAAATCCTTCCCATTTGTAAAATGCAAAAAAATGCACCTCCTTCATGTTGCTTTTACTCCCTTCAGAAGTGTTCTTCTGATCAGCAGACGTGTGCTTCTCGTATTAAAATAAATCCTTTATTATGACTTGAAAGAAACTTAACTGGCTGGAAGGTTGTCTGATTGGAAATAGCAGCAATATTGCTGTGTCTCCTCACAGCCTGGGTTGTGCCGAAAACTGGAAGGGCCTTTTTAAAGGACACGGAATGGAGATGTGGGTCTTTCTGCCGAGTCGTAAACTCCCTGCCTCGCTCCAGCCAGGCCTGAAATCTGGCCTCCAGCAATCCGCCTGAGCCCGGGACAAACAAAAACTTCATTATGGAGTCATGGAAGCCCAGGAAGTTTCTTTGGAAGGGACCATACACCAAGATCATAGAGAGCATCCTTTTTTTTTTTTTTCCAGTATGGCAATTTAAAAAGCCTCCTTAAGGTTGAGGCTAGTAAAGATTCATTTGAAGGGTGTAAATGACCCGAATCAAACCTGGGAGTGGTGGTATTGTACCTGTCCCAGGTGTGGGGGAGGGGGAGGGCAGGTGGTGAGGAGGAGGTGGGGCACAGAAGGGGAGGGAGGCACAGCAGGTGAAGTTCCTCTGCAGTAGGGGGGGAGAGGCCGGGGAAGGGCTTGTGCACCTTCCCTGGAGAGTGAACTGCCCCTGGACTTCATTCTTTTGCTGATGGATGCCTTTAGGGCGGTTGGTCTATTCATGCAAACAAAGTCAGTTTATTCGCTGCTTGTTCGGGCCCAGGTGGGCTGAGGGAGGGGGTGGGGGCGGTGCTCACAAGCCTGTGTGGATGGTGGAGAGCTGTGTGAATGGTGGGGAGCCAGAAGGTGGAGAGCCACGAGGATGTTGCAGCTCCCGGGCCTGCCCACCTGGAGTGTAGCCAGAGCCAGCAGCGAGCCGAGCCGGGAGGGCCCTCCAGAGCTCTTAAAACCCCGTCCCAGGAATGGTTGAGGGGACTGACGATGTGTTCAGTCTGGAGTGGAGCGGCCTCACCTGCTCACATGGTCTTGCTTTGCTGGGAGAGATGGAGTACTGGTGACACCAGGGAGGCCTTGCTGTTGGAGCTGCCAAGCCAGACGGGCTGCGTGGGCTCCTAGCACTGGCAGAGCTTGGCTGACCACTGGGCCGGGTGTGGGGCAAAGCTTTCTAAACACGGGAGACCCCGAGGGCGGCCCACACTCTAGGACTCCTGCCTTATGAACTGGGGGAGGGGGAGAAGGCTGCCTTTTCTTCCCATTGGGGGTGACAAATAGTTTTGAAGTTTTTTTTCCGTCCCTCCTCCAGACGTTAAACTGTGGTATGCACTGCTGGCCTCTGGCTCTGTCTGCCCTCCAGGGTCTGGATGGAGCCGGCTGCCAACCCATCCATATTCCTTGGTATCTCCGGAGCACACAGCGATGTACCTGATTCCCTTTTCTCAGCGCTTTCTGGCTATGGGCGAGAAGTAACTCCAGGAAGGCAATCAATAAAGAATGTATTTTGCTGTACAGATATCAGTATGCACATATAAGTGCCTATAAGTAAAATCTCAGAATGTTTTTGATCTTAAAAACATTTCACAGTCATTAATCTTCACGACACTCCTGCGGGCTAGCTAAATAGAGCAATTCCTATTTTATGCGAGGAAGAAATATTAAATTGCCCCCCCCCCCCCCCCCCCGCCCGGCAAGTTGCACAGAGGCTGTTCTCGCCTCCTGTTTCTCCTGGCCCTGGAGCGCCGGGAACCCCCACGCCCAGTCCAGACTGAACCTGGGACGGCTTCCGGTCTCCTGCGCGACCTTCGGATGCCGGGAGGGCGAAGCCGGGCCTGGGCGGAGGCCAGCGCCGCACCTGGCGCGCTCTGGCCGGAGGGGCCGGGATCTGGCTGCATTGTCCCGACGGCGCCCCGACAGCCGGGGCCCTCGGCCTCCCGGCGTCTGGGGCCCGGGGGTTCGAGGACCCCAGACCCGCAGGTGAGGTCCCCTTGACCCCTGGGGCTCGCGGACCTGGCGGCCCCTCCCCTCCCCTCCCCTCCCCTCCCCTCCCCTCCCCTCCCCTCCCCCCGCCCGGCTGTGGCACCTGGTGGCTCCGCCCCCCGCAGGCCCGCGGACCTGGCTGCTCGGTCCTCCCCGTCCCCCCCTCGCCGGCCTACCTGGCGGCCCCGCCCCTCCCCCGCTCACCCCAACCCCCGCAGGCCCGCGTACCTGTCCCCCCCAGAGGTACATGGCACCGCCGGAAGCGCCCCTCCCCTTGCACCTCGCCTTTTCACTTGTAAATAGGGGGCCGCTTCCCGGCGCTGGGAAGTCGTCGAGAGGTGATAGAAATGGCCCCTACCCCCCGGTGCCACTTCCTCCCTCCTCCCACAGGCCTCCGTGCAGGGTCCGGCGCCGCCCACACCCGCGAGGTCGTCGGCGCCCCTTTCGGTCCCTGGACAGGGAAGGAGCCACGATACGACGTGGGACCCCAGGGTGGGCCCCAACCCGCGGGCGAGGCTCGGAACAGAACCAGGTACCTGGCTGGGCCGTGCCTGAGCTACCCCCATGATCACAGGCGGCGGGGGTCGCATTGTCTCCATCCCTCCAGTGGACAGGGAGGTTCGTTGATTGCGCCATGGTGGCCGAGACGCTACAAATGGTAGAGGGCCGCGCCGCTACCACTGGGCCGGCTGCGGATCCCGTCCCTTGGGCGGTGTTTGAGGCGCTGTTCTCCTGCAACTTTCGAATCTGGCTGTTTTATTTGTACTACAAATAGCGCGGTAGTGGTCCTGCCGGAAACTGCGAGGATTGCGGAGGCCGTCCTGGGAATCTCCATCCGGGACGGGGACCTGCTGCTTTCTCCGCTCTTCAGCCGGCGGCGGTTCTCCGCTCGGAGCCTGGGGAGCCGCGGGACTGAGGCCGCCGGCCAGTCAGTGCAGAGCCAGGACGATCGGGGGCTTCCCACTTTGCACCGCTCTTCTCCTTGGTGGAGGAATATGTGTGTTTGGCTCTTTCTATCCTTGCGGTCTTAATTGATGCTCAAGAAATTCATGCAGGGGCCGGCTCTGTGGCGAAGTGGTTAAATTCGTGCACTCTGCTTGGGCGGTCAGGTTCAGGGGTTTGGATCCTCCGCGTGGTCCTAGCACCTCTGGTCAAGTCATGTTGTGGCGGCGTCCTACGTACAAAATAGAGGAAGATTGGCACAGATGTTAGCTCAACGACAATCTTCCTTACCAAAAAAAAAGAAAGAAAGAAAGAAAAAAGAAATGCATGCAGGCCATTTAAGTAGTTCTGTTATTTTTGTTAAGGTAACAGTATACCCTTTGAGTATTTACTTAGTATCTTTGTCCCTTTCACTAGATACTTGGTGTATGTTGCATTTGATCACAACAAGGTGGGGTGATGCAGGAGGCACTCAGGTGACTTGTCTGTGACTCCCCCCCGCCCCACCACCAGGGGCAGAGCTGAGATTTGAACCAGGCTGTTGGCTGTGAGGTTCCAGCAGGATTCCTTGGTGGAGATAGAACCTCTGCCTCCGGAGCCTGTCTTCATGCCACCCTGAGGGCGGAGGGGTGAGAGTTGCAGGCTTGCCCCAAATCTGGCATGTTCTCCCCAGGATTCAGATGGGCTTCTCAGAAACAATTATCTTCCTCAGCCCCAGAGTTGTTTTCCAGACCATGTGGGCTATGAGAAGTCTGGCTTGTTTTAATTTCCTTCTTTACTTAGTGATCTTTGGTTAGGATCTCACGACCTAATGCCAAGGAGGGATTTCTAGATAGTTTCCTGGACCAGGCCTGTTTTAAATTCACTGCGCTTTTTGGGTTAATGAACAGCGTGGCTCCTGACCAGAAGCCTGAGGCGGGCTCAGTAGCCGGGGGCCCACACTGGATGCGCGGGGAGAATTCTGCCCCTCTGGATCACAGGCTCGCTGTCCAGGCAAAGACTAGACACCTGCGAGGTCTCCGAGGGCCAGGCACAGTGCTGTTGCTCCAGCCACAGTCTCTCATTTATCCTCACATAATCTCTGAGGTAGAAGTGAATCTCTGTTTTATTGGTAAAGAAACTGAGGGCCCGGGAGGTTAAGTGAGGGAGCTAGAAGTTTAGCTGGTTCCAACTGCACGTGGCCCTGGTTTCTCTGTAAATGACTGAGGCTTCTTTGGCTTTTGACTGGGACTTGGGTACATTTGGGGGTGACTTTGCCATGCTAGCTAAACTTAGACCCCTTCTGTCCTCCTGATCTCACTTTCTCCCTTGCCTCCATTTCGTTTTCTCTGATGCACACCCAGAACACACGTGTGCGTACACACACACACACCCTGGGATTATGTGCATTGCTTTTATGCTGTTTAGGATTTTTTTGTGTTAAAATTGGATTTAGTGGCCAGGTATGGTTTTATCAGTAGGTGAGACTCGATTTTCAAGTTTTTGCTCTGTTAGTGATTTCAGTCCATCTTCTCAGAGCAAGCCCCTCCTTCCTGGTGTGTCCTGCTCACTTGGAGCAGGGGCTGCGGGTGGGTGGGGTGCAGCCCTCTCTCTCTGGCTGCTTCTCACTTTCCAGCTGGATTCATTATGCATATCTTACCACAGGAGTTGATTCCTGTGTTCCCGCGGAATTTGGGAAAAGAGACAGGGAGAGTGGTAAGCAGTCTGTTTGCCCCACTCCTGTAAAAACCAGCGAGAAACTTGATTCTACCGGGTAAACCTCCTTTGGGTTGCTGTCCCACGTCTGTGTTGACCTTAGAAAGGAATTTGAATTAATACTCCTGAACAAAAGGAACAGCCTGTTTTCAAAGGGACTATCAGAGAATTGAAAGGGAATGGCACAAAGTTGGGTGTGTCCTGAAATCTGGAGACAGCCCTGCTTGGGTGATTAACTCACCTGAAAGGCACCCAGAGCAGGTGATGCGGAGCTCTCCGACCCACCTTGGCTTCCTTTAAGGTAAGGTCCCCACAAGGTGGAGATTTTCCTGAAAAACAGGCTTTCCTTTAATTACAAGATTACCTTCCTGCCCTCTAATGCTTCTCGTCTTTTCGTGAACACGTGTGTGCTTGCAGACACGTGTGCTTGGGAAAGCCCTGGAGTCTTTGCTGGTGCTCCAGGGCCGCAGCGGGCTGGGGGTGGTGGGGCCACTGCGGCCTCCCTCTCTCAGCCTTTGGGTTCTGCCTTGTCTCCTGGAGGGACTGAGGGAAGCTCGGGGGGAGGGGCGTGTCCCTCGTCCAATTAGTCACATTAGCCCTAGCGTGCTGGCTCAGCTCCATCTTAGGTAATGATCATATTCTATTTTAAGTGCCCCCTGCAGTTTTCAAACAGGTGTCCATTCTGCTTCACTCCACATGGAAAAGGGTGGTGCGTGGGTGGGCTGCGGTGGGGCCAGGCTCAGCCCTGGGCCAGCTCCCACCTCACAGGCCTCTTGGATCTCAGTTGTGCCTCTGCAGGACATGAGAAGGGAGAAGGTGCTCCCTCGGGGCCACTTATATCTGGAAAGTGGATGTGGCTAGATCTTAAGGCATCTCAGCAAGGAATGTTCTAAAGTCCCTTGTTGTTTTGTCAGTCTTTGCTGATCGGCCCCAGCGTGCAGGTTCTTGATGGAGAAGTTGTTTCCTGAGAGCCAAGATTTGTGGGTGGCCTCAGAACCGTCTTTGGGTCCGTGGGGCAGGAGGTGTGTGTCCGTGTTCTCTTCCGGGTTTCGGGGATCCCTGTCTGCAGACAAGCCCCTGAGCTTGCCATCTGAGTCCCTCCCGCAACACATGATGGCTGTCTGATAGGTGTCCATGTGCCCACACTTGTGTCAGGGAGGGGGGTACGCCAGGTTTCCTGAGACCATATTTTTCTCGGCCTTGACCTTTGTGCAGAGTTCTGTTTATTCTTCCTGTTCCTCCGAGATGCTGTTGCTTTTTCACTCAGGGCTGAGGATTTTTTTTCTCACACTCACATCCTTTCTTATTTCTCAGCTAAGCCCCGGATTAAGAATGTGGCTTCCACTGACAAAAGCCAGGAGATTTCAGAATTAAAGTTGGAATTCTATCTGTAATGATGTCTTCCTGAGTATTTAAGGAGGGCTGAACGATGGGTAATTTTTTCCTCCCTAAACTGGCCAGATGTGCTCCGAGTAGTGGGCGAAGGAAGCAGCTCAGAAATGATTGTGGAGTTTTCTTTGCGGTAATTGCGAGATTGCCTTATTTGAGTCCCTTGTGTCCCAGGGGCATGAAGGGAGCGGGGTTGGGACTGGTCCGTTGTTTGTGTTGTGTTGTTACTGTGCGTCTCAGACGGGCCTGGGAGCTGAGAAGCCCCTCCGAATGCCCTGAAACCACTTGAAATACACGTGGCAAGTATAACTCTGGTTCTTTAAAATGTATGTCTGCAGGGCAGATTAAAAAGGTTTTTTCCCTAATTCCTTTCATCTTCTAGAGCAGCAATGGGCAGCTGGGGTCCTGGAGGGAGAGTGACTGGTGGGAGTTGTGTCCGACTTCTTTGTGTTAGTGGAGAATAGGGCCGGGTCAGTGCAGGGAACACTTTTTGGCCCTCCCTGTGGCTGGGAGTTTTGTAACCTGGTGATTACTTGGCCCGTCGGGCCCCAGGCTCAGATCCAAAAGCTTTGCTCTCGGCCACCCTGGCTGCCCGCCGTGGAGCACTGGGCTGACCTCAGTGTATCTGCTCACTGTGAGGGTGAGGGCGAGGTCCCATTGAGAGGTGGTGAATGTCTGCCTTCCCAGGGCTTAGGCTGGGCCCAAGGAGAGATGGGTTTTTCCTTGCCCTCAAAGACCTTGCTACAGGCCATAAGATAATGATACGGACATCAGCAGCAGCCAGGGAGGTGGCATCAGATGGGACAGACTGTTCCAGAAAGTGTGGCAGAGGACAGATGGAAAGAGATGCTTGACTGTATTCGGGATTTAGGGAGCCCTTGCAAACGGCTTCCTTTTCTGAATCTAAAATGAGGGTAAGAATAGGGCATGCCATAAGGATTCAGCGAGGTAATATTTATAAAGCACTTAAACAGGCCTGACACATCATAAGTGTTGGTTAAAATTTTGAAAATACAAAAAAAAAATAAGTCAGCCAGCCACCGTTGCCCTGAGGTGCCGTGTGCCCAGTGGAGCCGGTTTCCCTGTGCATTCCTCACCCTGCCTGGGTGGAGATCAGAGGATCCTGATACAGGCAGTGGAAGGAGGGGTTCCTCTCGGCTGTCAGGGGATGTCGCAGAAGGCTCCCTGGGCCGTGATTGCCTTGTCTGTGCAGGATGAGAGATGGGGCTTGCTGGAGGAGCAGACCCACAATGGAGCGGAGGTTTTATCCTTGGCACATATAAAGGGTGGATGAGTTTTATGGAGCCAAGTGAAGGGGGTGAATAGTGAGAAGTGTTTGGGGTGTGGGAGCCGAATCCTGGTGCTATTGAAAAATACCCGGAATACGCGGTGCATGGGACGGGGCGTGGGGGGCGGTGCGGTGTGTGCGGTGGCTGGTCTGGTTAGGGAGCAGCCCCACCTTCTCGTTGATTCCTGGGGCCAAAGTGATGAACTGAAAACCAATCAGGAGGTTGTTTTTAGACTGTGGAATGTTACTGCGTATTAGGTCACTCCAAGAAATGCCCAGTAAAATATTTACTTTCTATTTAAGACCTACTTTCCCTTCCCAGAGAAGGAAGAAAAAGTGAGTGGTTGGGTGCTGCCTGCCTTTGCCTGAGGACAGCCTGCGTGGGGCCTGCTCCAGCTGCCGTTGACAGGCGGGGCCTGCTGGGGAGGGCGGCTCAGGTTTTTAATCCACCACCACTGACGGCTCAGTATGCTCTTTACTGAGCAGAGAAAGTGCTGTGAAGGTGGACATGACTGGCCCCATTCCTAGGGGAAGTTGTTTAGGAAGAGGCACCAGATCTGCCCCCCTCCCTGCCCGCATTTGTCTGCGGGTGCCCCCTTCCACTCTCCCAGTCCCGGCGGGCAGGTGGGAGGCTAGTGCCTCAAGGGTTGTGGGCGGTGGACCTGCTCCCCGGGGAGTGGCTTGTTGGGCTTGTCTTCCTGGCGTGTGGTGGGTACTGGGGCAGCTGCAGCTTCGGTGGCTGATTTGGCCCAGGTCCAGCTGGGTGACCGATTTGCTGTGGGTGTTTGCGTGTGTTCCTGACCCTGGCCCTGGAAATGGGGTGGGCCTTAATCGTCTCCTCCAGGGTGTTCATTCATTCCTTGACTTGCAGGGACTGACTGGGTGCCCTGCCGGGGCAGGCACGGTGTGGATGAGGATGTGAACTCCTGGGCAGCGTTGTTGTTCCGCGCTTTGTGTTGGGCTCCAGGTTTGAATAGTAGAGTCATGTGCGTGAAGTGGCGAGCTGGGGGCATGTTTGGGAAGATGTCCTTCTGGAGTCTGTGGAAGAGACCATTTGTCGCCTTCAAGATGGGCTGGTCATTTTGTGGACCAGTAGTTTCTTGGGGTCAATTCACACCGTTAAGAAATCTCACTTGGAAAGTGAGATGATCCTTGAAAAAGCCCTTGGGAGGCAGCCGGTGGTGCAATAGGACGGCATTTCGGGGGTCCAGGGGGACCAGAATGTCATATTTTCACATCTGCAGATCCTAGGGAGTGTGTGCAGCGACACTGTAAGATGCTGGTGCATGTGGGACATGCTTGAATGTTAGCTGTTTGTTCCTATTACTATTCGTGGTGGCGGTGGTAAGAGTAGTAGGAATGACAGCAGTACCGGTAGTTACCGTGGTATGAATGTAGTTGAGTTGAAGTTCCCTTCCCGCCTTTGCCTTCTTCACGCTCTGCACCGGGTGTTTCCCTACCTCCTCTAGAACATAAGCTGGAATTAGGGTCTTCCCAGGAACACGGACAGGTCCTTTGTGCCCTGTTGTATCAGGAGGAAGCAGGTAGGTGCTGGCACCCCTCAGCCTACCCCCCCCACCCCCAGGCCCTGCCCTGCCACGTGAGTCGGGCACGTGCATTTAGTGCATTTAGAGTTAAGAAACTGGCTGTGGGCTTGGTGGTTTTCACATGAGTGACTCATACAGTCCCCAGGGAGGGAGGGGCTGGTGCTCAGGTGGTTTCAAGAGGGTGGCCTCTGGAGCAGGGGGATCCCCAGGGCACCCCTGGCCAGGATTCTGTCTCGTGGGGCAGGAACATCTGTATTTTGGCGAACTCCTGGGGGGGGAGGTTCTTAATGCAGCCAGCCCAGAGCCTGCCAACAGTGGGCAGACTTTCTTTAAAAACAAACCACTCCCCAACACACACCCACACACTTGAGTCTAGTCATTGAACATTTGGCACAACAAATGATTGAAAGAAGATTCTGTGTAACTCAGACACCTCCCCTCCCCCCAGAATCTGAATGAGTAGATTTGAAAGTGGAAATATGGATTTCTGCCTGACCCAGTCTCATTTTTTGGTTTAAGAGGGATTCTCCTTCCCATCAAACAACACCAGGCATTCCTGGGGACATGAGAGAAATTTCACGTGTGCCCGTTAGAATTGGAGCTGGTTCCATATTCAGATGTACTTGACTTTAACTTTCTCTCGCCGGTCAGCAGTGTTCATTGAAAGGCGGCTGGGCTGAGTGTCACAGCGTACTGGCCGGGAGAGAAATTGTTTTTATAAATTATATTTTAGCAAAATATGGGCTCACTCAGTGAAGCACACTTTGAAAGTCTTTGTGCACAAATCAGAGATGGGTGCCGTGGAGCCGGTGATTTTCACATCGGCCTGTGTGAGCAAGAACGTGGAGATGAGCACAAAGCACATCCACGTCTATGCGGGTGAATGAAATTAACCTCCAGGAGCCCACGTGTGCCTAGAGCATTGTTTCCTCGTGACACCAGACACAGATGTGGGGACGACACCTGTTTCAGAAGCAAAGGTAAACACATTTTGCAGCAAATCCTCTATCTTTATTGGTGAATTTATTAATCAGTAGGCTTCACTGAGGCTGATAGCTTTCCTTTCCAGATAGATGACAGCTTACCTTTATTGGGTTTGTAGAAACACTTTGTGATACATGCGCTTATTTTGTTTTTAGTTAACGACCCTAGTATGAGACAGTGAGGCGGTGGGGTTCCTTCCCACTGGAGAAACTGGCAGAGCCGTCTCACAAGGCGCGTGGACAGGCTCACGGTTAACGCATGGTGGAGCAGGAACTGGATTGGTTCTTCTCCATGCATACCAAGCCGTCTGAAGACTGGCTGTGTATGCAGACGACTCAGTTTCAGGGATGAGGGTGTGTACAGATTTGAAGGAGGGGATGGGGGCAGGCAAGTCCGTCCAGCTTTAAGAGTCTGGAGCCTTTGGCAGGAGTTCCCCGTGCGAGTTGAAGGGTGAACTTGAAAGGTCGTGCACAGTGTCCTCAGACAAGGAATGTTAAATTTAAGGGCCTCCATCTGCCCCTTGGTTAGAGATTGGTAACTGCACTTGTGGGCAGAAAGGATTTGCCCTTTCTGGTTTGGGTAACTGCTTTCGAGGGGAAGTTTGGGGTGCTTTTTGCGTTGAGTGCAGAGCCATTTACTGTGAGAGAAACTGCTGTGCTCCAATACAAGAGGTGGGAGCTTTTGGGGTCCTAGTAGTTTCTTTGGGGGCTGCTTTTGGACTTGGGTTAGCGAAGAAATGACTTTATGATTTACAGTGTTTATGAAGACTAGCATACCTGTCTATTTCCACGTAGACATGTTGATAGAGATTAAATACAAAATAAAGCAGAATGCATGAACGAAGATATTCCCCTAAGCAGTATTGTAGTGTTAGGCAGTGTAATTATGCTTTGTACACTTCCCAATTAAGCAGTTATACATTACTGGAAAAACCACCTTTAAGAGATTTAGGAAAGCTTTATAATTTAGTAGATCAAATAAAAATTGATGCATGATATTTTATGCATAGGGTTTAAAAATGTTACATTATACTATAAGGTAACTCAGTTGGAGTTAGTTTGTGGAAATTTATGCAATGACATTGGAATGAATCTGCTTCTTTAGCAAGTAGAGCTCCTACTGTGTGCCAGATGCTGGAGCTGCAAGCGAGAGCAAGGAGCGTTCACCCTGAAGTTCAGCAAAGCAGTAGTGAATTTGCACAAGCTGGGGTGGGTGGGGTGCTTCCCGCGTGCATGCTGGAGGGTAGGTCATTCCCTCAGCCTGGGGATCAGGGAGGGTGACCCACGGGAAAAATTGAAAGATGGTCGTGGTGCTCTCCCATGCCTGAAGAAGGGCTCTAGCACTTAAGAACATCACTTCCAGATGTGCACTTCCTCCCTCACCCCCCCTTGACTAGCTGAAGGCCTTGGGACATGACCCTACCTCCTTGTGCCTCTGTGTTTGTATCCCCCTCAGGGGATCTGGGGGTTGAATGAGTCAGTGCATGACAAACCCTTGACATGTGCCTTGAGTAAGTGCTCAGATGTGGACATTATTATTATTTTCTCTTGGTTGGAGTAAAGAGAAGGAATTGTGGGGCCGTGGGAGGGGCTGGGTCTGGAGAGGCAAAGAGAGGGTCAGAGGGTCATGGGATGGCCCTGAGTTCAGGTTTACCTCCAGCAGATAGGGCATTTTAGAGTGATGGCTGTGGTGCTGGGAGACTGAACCAGCTGTGGACTCAGTGAGTGGGCAACATGAGGGTGGAGGAGCTGTCAGACCGCTGTTTGGGACTCAGACGGACAGGTCCCGGTGCCCCACTGGCTGTGGGACGCAGAGGAAGATGGCGGGGGTCTGCTCAAGTACTTGGGGGTACCGTCAGTCATTGTTTGGACCCAGCTCATCTTCACCGAAGCTTGCGTTTCTGTCTCACTGTGGAGCTCCTGGGCATGATCCCGCTGTGTCTCTCTGTGGAGAAGCCCCAGGTACTAACATAGGGCCAAGGGCTATTTTGTTGGTCTGCCCTCTGCCCCTACATGGGTCATCTACAGGGGCATGGGGTGGTGGCAGTCCTCTCTAACAGAAGGGACCAGCAGGGGAGAGTTCAGGGTCTTGTCCTGGCTCCGTCCTTAGCTTGCCGCGTGATCCTGGGTGACCATAATGCCACCAGATGTGGAGCTGTTTGGCTGGGTGTGGCCTCTGGGGGGAGCAGAGGGGGCTGTGGCTTGCCCCATGCACGCATGTCCCAGACTTCCCCAGGACAACCCTTGTCCTTGGAGCAAGGATGGACCCACCCCACTAGGCCTCTTCCCTCGGGGAGTGGCTGGTGGGAGCCTCTCCAGTCGTTGCTTGATAACAGATGGGTTTAGAGTGAGGCTAAGGGGAATGTGATGAGGCCAAATGTGATAGATGGAACCCCAAGGTCAGAGCACTTAGGGAATGGTACTTGAGGGGACTCTCACTTCTCATTTCCTGGCCGCTAAACTGCTGGAGGTACCGGAAGGGTCTGCCCTGACAGAATGGTTGGAAGAGCAGCTGAATCAGGGAGACTGTGCGACTGTGCCTGTGATGGCATCCTTCCTGCCTGTGTCGAGTCTCTTCTAGGTGTTGCTAACTGGGACTGAAGCGATTTCCTGGGGGGAGCTGGTGGGGTGGGGTAGGTGTCTAGGCATCCTCGCCCCTTAGTGGGAAGGGCCGCCCTGGCTGCAGAGGGATTGCAGTTTATGGGGAATGTCGTTTGTTTTCATTGTTTGTTTTGGTCTTTCGAAGGGAGTCAACTTTTTAAAATTTTTGTATAATTTACATACAGTCAAATTCACCCTTTCAGCAGTTCTGCACATTTTGACTAAGGATGTATAAACACCAAGTGGTTGCAGAGGATTCCGTTGCCAAGAAAAGTTTCCCCTGCCTTTTGTAGTTATGCCTCGCCCCCGCCCACCACTGATTAAATCGCCCCTTTTTGATAGCAGAACAGCCAGCCTAGGAAGCTCATGTAGGTAGGTAGATGTTCGGGTGAGGTGCCAGGATTTCCTGGGACGGCTGTCACGTCCCCGGAGGGTGCTCTAGTCACAGTAGGTGGACTTGCCACTCCAGGGATGCCTGAGACTTAGGGAAGGTGGCTCCGGCTGGGCAGGCGCTGTAGTTGGTCGGAATCTTGTCTGCCTCGTTAACCCACCGGCCCCCAGGGGCCCTCCTCTTGCCCCGAAAGTGGGCATTTCCGAGTCCACATTTTTGGCCTCACCCCATCTCAAGCCATTCTCCGTGGGCCTCCTGAGGACATGCACACAATAGCTGCTCCCCACCTCCACATGGTATCCCACCAGCCCCTCTTGCACGGTGCCCGAGGACAGCTGCCTCCTCTGTCCTCTGCGGCTGCTGGTTCCAGGTCCAGAGTGATCGCCAGTCGGGCCACTGACTGCTTCCTCCTTTCTCAATTGGGGAAGTGGCTCTGGAGAGAGCCAAGCAGTGTGCCTCCTCTGTGCTGTGGCCTTCTGAGCGTGCCTGCATGCCTTCTGTGACCCCTGGGGGCATGGGGCAGCAGGGCATCCCTTAGGTCACCCTTTGTTTTCCTGCAGGTAGAGCCCAGCCAGGCCAGCCACCTTTTTGTGGTCGAGGAGGGTGGTTTGTGGAAAGCCTGGAGGGACTAGAGCGCTTTCCCGTGGGCAGGGTGGCAGCTGCCACTGCCAGCGGTGGGGCACCTGAGAGAGTGTCTCACCCTGGAACCAGCATCCTGGGTTCCACTCCTGCCCCAGTTCTTTATGTGTCAAAAAGGATCATGGTCTCTGTCAGGAGGAGCTGTTGAGTGAGGTGGGGCCGGAAGCCCTGAGCCCAGAGCACCTGCTCGACGAGCGCTCCCTGGTGCGCTGCGAAGGCAGCCGCAATCCACTCACTCTTGTCATAGTTTTTAATATTCTCTGATTTCCCTTCAGTTGGGGGGGGAGTTTTATGAAATAACCCTTGGAATTCTTTAAATAGTTAACTGGGGATCACTGCGTTTATTAATTTTCTGGTTGTTACTGGAAATGTCTTTTCAGTGCTCATTATTTGTCCCCCTCACCCCCCCATATGGCCCCCAGCACTTAGGGCGGGAGAAAGCGGTCATCGTGCTGAGTGGCTCGCCGTGCATCTTGTGTGCCTTGCCTGTTAGGGAAGCCTTTGATGCCTGCGAGCTCAGGCTAACGTGACCTTGATCCCTGGCCTGAAATTCAGGTCTAAGCGTCCTTGGCCACTTGAGGGTGGTCATCTGAGCTGCCATGTGGTGATTGCGGTGGAGACATGGATACAAGCTAACAGGATGTGGGGGGCTTCCAGGTGCAAGGAGACTCCAGAGCCTAGGGTTAGTAGCTAAAAGCTTAGCACCTCATCGTGTCCTGAAGGCTTCAGGAGCCAGTAGGACAAGGACTGTGTGTCTTGGACCCTGAGCAGAAGTTGGTACATGTGTGGCCACCAGGCTGCTCTCTGGCAGTCTGTCCTTTGGAGGACACTGCCACATCTGGTGGGAATTCCAGAGTCCTCCTGGCCTGGAGAGCCTGCAGGACTTGATGGCAGTGAAGTTCCAGGGCTCAGACACAGCAGTTCCCTCTGATCCTTGGCTGGGGGAAGAATGTTGCCCAGAGGCTGGAGTTTATTACTGGAAAACTTGAATGCTGGATTTTATTTAAACATAAGGCAGAGAAGTGTTTTACATCCTGAAGGCTATCAGGAAGCATATTCAGTAGAGCCATCCACAGCAATAAAAGCCACCTGGGGATCTTCTCACGCAGTCAGCCCTGGCCTAGGCCCCAGGGTGCACAGCTGTGAGCACAGGAGGGCCAAGGGTCTAGGCAGACCCAGGGCCTGCTGGACTCCTACACCTGGGACGCCTCTCCAGTGCCTTCCTTGGGCTCCACTCCTGTATCCACAGGGTAGCTTCTAGGTGGGAAGTTGCTTCCCTTGAGTGGATCCTAAAATTCCAGCGGACTTGGAGGGAAGTGAGTGGGCAGCCTGCCGTGCCTGTGGGGTGAGCAGCTTGCTACCCTATGCCCAGGCCTAGCTGGCCTAGGCTAGAAAAACATTCTTTTTTTTTTTTTTAAAGATTTTATTTTTCCTTTTTCTCCCCAAAGCCCCCTGGTACATAGTTGTGTATTTTAGTTGTGGGTCCTTCTAGTTGTGTCATGTGGGATGCTGCCTCAGCATGGCTTGATGAGCAGTGCCATGTGTGCGCCCAGGATTCGAACCGGCGAAACCCTGGGCCACCTGAGCAGAGCGCGCGAACTTAACCACTCGGCCACGGCCACGGGGTGGGCCCTAGGAAAACATTCTTGAGTTGTGCAAGTTGTCAAATGACCCTTTCAAAGGGAACCAGTTAAGAAAGGTCTTTGTCTTCATTCAAGAATATTAGGAATATAATAATTTGATAGATAAATAATAATAATAATAATCTGACTACTTTTTGTTGAGTACCAGGAATGTGCCAAGACAGGAGAAAATAAAAATGTTTTTGGGCATCCATAATAGTAACGGATGATGTGCCTGCCAAGGGCTGGAGGGTCTTCAGCGCATTAGGCTCAGGCAGCTCAGTAACATGCAGAACACAGCTCTTCAGTGACAGCTGCTGCATGGGGACCTCCGTGGGCCTGGCATCAAAAGCCCTTTCCTTTGCAGGGCTGACTAACCAGAGTAAATCTATGGATGTGCGCAAGTGTGTTTGGATTTCCTGAGTCGTGCATCTCACGTCCAGGAATCAAGGTCTTGGAGTGAAGTTTCGAGTCTCTGGAAGCTGACGGGCATTTCAAGAGGCTCGTCCTTTCTGAAAACAGACATTTTTGTTTACATTTGGGTAGTGGTTTGCTGGTCTAGTTTTTTTTTTTTAACCTTTTGGCTTGGAGAAATTTTTCTTTTGGTTATGGTAATTATTCTTTCCCGATGTGTAAATTGATTACAGCACCTCTTTCAAGGCTTGCACATTTGATTATCCTCAAGCCTCCTTCTGCCTCTTATTTAAACGTATTTTTAGCACAGTCCTTGAAACCTCACTGTGAGACTGTCCATCTTCTGCTGTTTCTGAACTGCCGAAGGTAATTTTAATCAACCCCGTCCAATGGTTGCCTTGCAAGTCATCTTAGCGTGGTAGGAACGGGGCCTGCTGGACAAGGCCTGGGTTTGCTCCGGACGTCTTGAAGTACCAAGCTTTCCTTGACTCGGTCAGCATGGGGATGAGCAAACTTGACCAGCAGCCGCCTGGGCCCGGAAGCTCCGACAACACTGGGATTGTAAGGGCACCAGGCAAACAGAGGCAAACAGAGGGCCTGTCGTTGACACCAGCCTAGCCCAGGTGAGAACCTGTCACCAACCTGGGAAGGGCTTTGCTGATGGTTTGCCTCAGATCCAATCAATGCTGCGTCCGGCTCTATTTCTGCAGCAGATTGCCAGCCTTGGTTTTCTAGATGGTTCTGGGGGGTGCAGGGCGTTCCTTCGTCCTGTCCCCTGGGGCCTTCTCTGCAGCGGATTCTTCTCCTAAGTCAACAGCCCCCAGGACTCCCGGATGTTTTCTGAGCCTTACCTTGATAAGAATGAAAACGTTTTGGTGCTTGATTTGATTTGTTTGCTAGAAGATTAGTACAAAAGCAGGAAGGAAAAAGAACGTGTGGTGGAGGTGATTGCTAGAGACTGGCAGAAGGTTATTTACGGATTTTTGCTGACAGTCCTTGTTTAAAGGAATTCCCTGTGAGATTTATGAAGCCTTTCCAATTTATTGTCTTCCCAAGTAAGGTAAGCAAATAAATAGGTTATTCTCTTTTATTATAAACCTAGCCCATGTAAGATTAAAAATAAGAGGAAACGGGGCTCCATTTTTCCAGCCCACTGTGTTTCTGGAATTTGGAAAGCGTCTTGGAAAGGCTTTTTGTTTTGTTTTTGGCTCAAGCACATTGTGCATTTGAAAGATAAAGTCTGCCCCTTGATATCGTGGGTGCCACTCACCATCCTCGAAGAGAAGCTGCTGCAGCCTGGTGGAGCAGGAGGTGGCGGGGACAGAGGCGCTGGCTGTTGAGGACCAGCCCACCAGTCAGCAGGGACTCACAGGCCCCCAGGGAGACCAGGCTGAGGGGGTCCCAAGACCCTGCTGTGGGCTTGATCACAGCTGCTGCACCCGGAAGGTGCACCATCTCCGAAGGCCCGTGTCATAGCCCTTTGTAAGAAAATCCAGTCTAATCAAACTGAACTTTTCCTCCAAGACCCTTCTTCCTATCATCTTGATTTCCCAGTCCCTTTTTCTTTCTAAACTCGTTGTCTGGAATAATTGGTGCTTTTGGGTATTTTGCTGAATTGCAATTTTGGTGACATTGGTACTTGAAGACCCAGTTGGGAAGTTTGGGTTTTTAGGTAAAGAATAAGCAGGAACATGAGACCTTGTAAAAAGTAAACATCTTGTTTCCTGGTGGTGATGGGTGACCCGCCCCCTGCTGACTGCCGCTCCCCCTCTCTTCTCCTGCCCAGAGCCCATTTGAAATCGCTCCCGGCTCTTTCAAGGCCATGGCGGCACCACCCGGGAGACATCCTGTTACCATTTTGGGAGAATGTGTTTTATGTCCCTGTCCCTAGATGTCCCTGGCCTAGTGAAGCTATTTTGGGGGGGTTAATAGTTAGCGTTGTGGATGGTGTCCTGTAACAGACTGTGGGGTCCGAGTTCGTCAGCCCCTGGCATGTGGTCGGTGCACGCTGGGTTCAGTGCGTCAGTTCTCCGTGGGGGGTGGTTTCAGGAGTAAACTATGGACTTAAGTAGCGGGGCTTGGAAGGTGCTGAGGACATAATTCCTGCGAGAATGGGCTCCGTGGGGTTTGTTTTCCTTCTTGCCCACTTCCTCCACAGTTCCTCCTCCCCCTCTGATGGGCACCCCAAGGGAGTGGACTTCTCATCCCTGGGGTGGTGGCCTGAACAAGGCTGACCTGGTCCTGCCTGCCAGGAGCAGACCACACAACCAGGCACAGGGAGGGGCATGGTCCCAGCCCTGGGAACCAGCGTCCCGTCCTTACACTGAGGTCTGGGATGCTCTCTTGAAGGATGTGGCCTTTGAGCTGCAGGGGGAGGGGCGCCTGGGCTCCCTCCAGCTTGTCCTCCCTGGAGGGTGCTCCACCCAGATCCCTCCAGCCCCATCCTCCTCATCCCTGCCTGGACCTCAGATCACCTCGGGGAGCTTTGAAGAAAGATCTAAGCCCAGCCCCACCCTCAGAGGTTCTGAGTCAATGGTCTTGGGTGGGACCTGCCTTAGGTAGTTTTAAAAGCTCCCAGATGATTCTAATGGCCAACCAGGTGGAGAACCACTGCCCAACCCTGCAGCCTTCAGCTGAGGCTACTTCCCCTTTTCTCCTCATGGACCGGAAGGCACAGGCCCAGAGAACCAGGCAAGTCCTTGCTTCTGTGCCCCAGACTCTGGGGGCAGAGGCAGAGAGGGCTCCTGGGAGGCCCAGCCCCTCAAACCCGCACCTCATGGGACAGGCACCCTCTCTTCACACTTAGGAGTGTCCCAGGCAGGAGACGGTGTGGCTGGCTTCCTATCCACAGGTGAGGGTCTTTGGGGCTGTGTCCTTTCCTCTGTGAGGCTGTCCCGGAGCGGAAGTGGAATCCGTCTTGCAGGACACTTGCCTGTGAGCACGTGAGACAGACGGGCCGATGGGAGGTGGAGACTGGGGAGAGCTGGGTGCTGGGGTCCCGTCCACCTTGGGCCCATAAGTAAGGAAAGCTGGCATCCCCCACCCCTTGAGAAGGAACTCTTGGAGCGACAGAATATTCCTGCCTCGGTCAGTGTGCTGCTGGAAGGAGAGCAGCTGTTGCCTAGGAAACCAAGCTGGAGGGTCTGACTTAGGCCTGTGGACCTCTTGGGGCTCCATGCCTGGGGCGGGGTGTGAGCCCCAGAAATGGCCCAAGTCAAGGGGGATGGGTCATACGTGCATTTTTGTAGGAAAAGAATCCGGTGTGTCTCGTAGGAGTCTGGAACCTAACATTGTTCAGAGCCCCTGCCTGGGATTCCTGGGCCTACACCAGTGGGTGGCGGATGTGTTCTGTGGATTCACCGGGACAGGACGAGGAGAGGGAGCCAGGGGTGCTAGGGGTGTGGGGTGGGCACTGGAGGGGGAATAAAGGAAACCCTGGAGGAGTTTCCAGGAATTGTCTTGCTCGCGTGTCATTGGGCTTCTGGGCTTTGATGGAAGGCTGTGGGGGGAGGGGGGATGAGGGGTATGGTACCCCCAGGTAGGAGGAAGTGAACACATGCCATCCTTGTGATACTAGCACCAAGGAAAGTCTGTCCTCGAGCTGGACCAAGTGGGTGGGCGGGCCCCATGGCCCTCTGAGTGGGATGGTATCTAGCTGCTGCTGCTTAATTATGAGTGAGGAAGGGTTTGAGATTAAAAAGCACAAATAAGATGCTACGCGACTGGCTGTTGGGCCGAACCCGTTCTGGGGTCATGTAGCAGGGGGCAGGGGGAGCTGGCCAGCGGGCTGGCCTGAGAGGCCTCAGCTGGTGGTGGGGGAGGGGTGTGGCTGACCTGGATTCCAGGCTGGGGAGGGCAATGAGGGAGATCCTGGAGGTTCAGACGGGCGGAAGCCCACTCCTCTGGTCCTGTTGGCTGATTCCCTTCTTGAGCACCTGCAGAGGTGGCACCTGGGGGTGGGGGGCTTCGCCTTCATTCCTCGCTTGGGTTCTCCTTGCTCTGTGGAGCCAGGCATCTGGGGCTCAGTTTTCCAGCCAAGTCCTTTGCGATCTTTCCTCTCCATCGGGAGCCCGGCTGGTGCTCCCTCATCGAGGAGTCTCCAGCAGGTGATAGGACCAGCAGGACCGTGGGGCTAGGCAGATTCTCTAGTCCCTGCCCGGGGTTGTCTGGATTGGCTTGAGCTTAGAGCTAGAACTGTGTTGTGACTGACACCCCCTCTGCCCACCTGGGTGGCAGGAAGCAGAGTCCTGAATTCCCCACAGGGATCCCTCTGAAGCTTAGTCCCATGCCAAATTCCTCCTGCCCCATTGACCTCTGCTGAGGAGGTCACAGGTGGCGTTCCACTGGGTGCACTGGAATTGGACTTGCTTTGAATCTCTGCTTTTCCTGCTGTGGACTCTGGCATGAGGCTCTCCCGCCCATAAGTTGGGAGTACAGTAGTAACAATTACTTGATGGAGAGGCTGTTGGAGTGAAAATAAGTGATAGGAAAATAGAAAATGGGCCATGGGTTTAAGAGTTCTGCCTGTGCCAGTTTGGTCACTGGGGGCCACCTTAGTCTTTGTACGCATAGCAAGTGGACAGTAACTGGTGCTTTTCAGTACATGGCTTTTGAATGCTTGCGTTTGTTCCTTCTGACCATATGCTTTTAAAATCTGATCTGTAGTCTTTTGTTTCTTGCTTAACATTATACCACTGGAGTCTTAAATGCCTTTATGTACCTTTCTTTTTGGAACCAAACTTCATTGCCCCTGCAAAAAAAAGCTCCTCCAATCTTGGCGCCTCGGCCAGCAAGTGTCCACCCAGACACTCAGAATTCCATCAGTCATGTGTCAGTTCCCACGTGTTAGGCTCAGGGAGGCACTTCCTCGTCCCCATGAGCCCGCAGTCTGGAGAGATGGGAACACTTGTGTTTTAAGGAAGTTATTAGGCTTTGGGATTCTTTCTAAAAACAACTCTGAATTTGTTAATTTTGGTTTATTATTTCCAAGACAAGAACGTCGTTTCGAAAGGCCAGGCCAGTCTTTTTTATAGTGAAATGTGTTCTGATTACAACCTCCAAACAGCATCTGTTTTCAAATGGAGAAAACGAAGGGCTCGGATGAATGACTTCTCAGACCCCCTCGGAAGAGATGGCCCTGCCTGCTTTCCTGCAGGGTGTCAGCGTGTCTTGCTGTCTCCTGGTCATTGTACACTTGAGTTTATCAAAGTGCGAGTAAACGCACAGCAGAGATTTAACTTGGGTACCACTTTCAGGGTGATAACAGGACTGAAACATCAAGGATGGGGGGCAGGTGAGCAGGGAGGAGGAGGAGGCTGGGCCCACCTTAGCTTGTATCCTACCATCCCCAGATACAAGTGTCCAGGTACTGCCCAGCAACCTGCGCTTGATGCTGAGGGTCATACTGAGATGGAGAAAGAGACAGGAGCCTGCCTTGGGCAGGAATTTGACCAGAAATCTTTGTCATCTTTTGTGGATGCTGACCCATCTGCTGTACACTTATATTTGCACACACCAAGACACCTGGTATTAGATTGTGCCTGGCAGTTTGAGCAGGATCCAGGGGTCCAGAGGTCCTTTCCTTGCTGCTGCTCTCACAGCCCAAGAAGGTTTGTGTGGGAAGCAAGCCAGGGCCAAGTTCAGATCCACTGGCCATAAGCGGACACTTTGAACTGAGTCATCCGTTTGAATTTTTCTCTTCTTGTGGTATCTGTCACATGCTGAAAAGAGTTCGTTTTCTGGGGCTGTCATTCAAAGCATCATTTTGCACCATACCATTAAAATTTTCAGAGTGTTTGCTGATTTGTGTTTATTGAAACTAAATTCATTAGGATGATGTGAAAACAGCGCTCAACTGTTTACCAAATCGGATTCTTGTTTTTGATATTTCAGTACTTCATCTGTTCTCACTTGAATGTCGTGGAATTTGTTGGTAAAGTGTTATGCAGATGAAAACCCATATTTTAGTGGAGTTTTTTTTTTTAATTCAAATGAGTTTATAAGACTATTATATCCAAGGTGCTTGATTTGCCTTTGAAGCAGAATCTGTATGGATGTGAGGATACTGGAGCGTGGTTGGTCTTTGAGAGTTTTCAGACGGGCTGGAATGTTGACCCAGATCCTGGTGCCGAGTCAAACTGGTTGGAAACCTCGCCGCCTGCCTGCCCCCCCACCCCCCCCACCCCCCCGGCTTCCCCAAGTCTCCCCTCACCAGCTGAGTGAAGCAGCCCTGGGCTGGGGCTCCCTTTGTGTGAAATGGCCATTCCTGTGTTTCTTACCAGGTCCTTGGAAGACTTCAACAAAAGCACCATTCTTTCTTGGGTTTTCAACATTTTAACATCTCTGGGATTAAGCTGTGTTATAAAATTGATTGCATGCCATAGTTTAATTGACAATATTTTTTTCTTTCTTTCTTAGTGGTTTATAAGATCATGCTGGGTCGAAGATTTGATGGTATCTTAGACTTGATGGACATGAAAGCATTTTGCACACTTTTAAGTTTTAGAATTGGGCATTTTCCAATAGAGGGACAGTTGCTCAACTTTTTAAGTTAATCAGTGAAAGCCCAGTTGTGACCACACTTGTACTTTAATGCCACAGCTGTGTGGCAACAAGAGAATTTAACAGATACTTTTCTAGAGTTGTTGGCATCTCTTTTCAGATTTGGTTCAGTGGTCAGATAGCCTTGGATTCTGGTGTTGAGAGACCCAGTGGCCTTTACTGGTTCCAAAATAATAAACCTGTCCTGAGACTGAGTTGGAAAGTGAGTGTGGCGGAGACAACCAGATGTCCACCAGAGGTCTGTGCTTCCCTTCACAGGTGGGACTTAGTGCTGGAGAGGCTGCCCAGCCACCACCCAGGCATCTACCGCGGGCCTCAGGAGAGTCCTTGCTGCTGGAGCACTAGTGGGAATAGTGTCACTTCCTGACAGACATAGTTAGACAGGGGGGCTTTACCCAGTTTCTTTCCTTGATTGTCAACTGAGTGAGGAAAGTCCAGCAGAGGATGCCTAGGATCCTGGGTCCCTGACTCACCCTGTGAAGAGTTGCCCACCCATCAGGAACACTGACCTGTTTCTGTTAAAGAAATAAGCTTCTGTTGTGTTGAGCTGATATTCAATTTAGAGTTTGTTAAAGCAGATAGCATTAACGTAACGAGTATAGTTAGTGTGAATAGTTGATTACCTTGATAGTCAATCTAACCCCCCCCCCATGAGAAGGCGGCCCCTTCTCCCCAGCCCCAGCCTCATGGCTTTCCCTTTTCTATCCATTTATGTACTAAGTCCTGGAGATTCTGTCTCCCTCCTCTCTCTTGTTTGGGGGCTTTGCTCCTGCCAGGCTGTGAGCTCCCTGAGGGCGGGCATCCCTGAAAGGCTTGCCTGCCTCACACCTGCCAAGTGACATCCACCTGAAGGCTATGGGTGCAGCCAGGTGGCCCTGAACGTCTGATTGTCAGTCTTTGGAGAAGCTCAGAAGCAAGCCTTGGGTCTTAGAATTGTAGCAGGGCCCTGGCATGGTGTGGCAGCTCTGAAAAGGTGCCTCTCTGATCTTCTGCTTCTAGGAATGTAGTTGACTGGTGGCCCCACCTACCACATGCTAATTTGGAGTCCAGCACCGCATTCACAGAATCTGCACTCCCACGGGCTGCTCCCAGCCAGGGCCTGAGCGTGCCAGGGGCTGGGGTTTGGGGGGCAGGCTGTTCCTGTGAGACTCAGGACTCCTTTGCCCAGGGATCCCCTCTGGCCTTGAACTGCACAGCAGGCGAGGATTTTTCCCACCTGGCCTCCTTCCTTCCCTGTCTCCTCGACAAGAGTCAGACCCGCATCTCTCTCGGCTCCCTTTTCATGTTGCCCAAGAAGTCTCTTGCACGGCTCATCTTGTCTTGTGTCTGTTTTTGGAGGACCTGAACTACTAATATGCGTTGAGTTTAAAATAACGTTGGTCAGAGGGACGGTGCCCAGGAATCCTCCAGATTGGGCACAGTCTCTGTTTTCTCTCCCGGGTTGTAGTTTGCCTGCTCCTAAAATGTGAGGGCTGTGCTCACTGATTCCTAGGACCTGCCCTGCTCAGAGAGATGTAGGATTCTGTCAGGGCTTCTGGATGGTTCTGCTAGTTTTGCCTTACAGCACAGTATGTCTTAAAGGTGCTTACTGTAGCTTCCCTGCAATCTGGGTGCAGAAGCATCAGTAATGAAAATAGAGCGGGTGCATGTTGACCTTTTGGAGTGTCCGCACCCTGTATTTTAACTGGGCAGTTGCATGTATTTTCTATACTTAATACTTTAAAAGCCTCTTGGGTGATATGAGAGGCTGGTCAGGGTAGCCCACATGTGACCTGTGCTGGGAACGCAACTTTAGACCGAGAAGTCCGACTTTTATAGGACACAGCATTTAACGACGGCCACGTTCCAGTCTCATGGCATTTAGTGGTGTTCCAAATGGGCCCGTGGAAATGGTTTTGCTCTTTGGGAGCTGTTTGCGGCCAAAAGGCTGCCCTGCCCCTGCAGAGGCTTCGGGGCGGGGCGGGGCGGCAGGGGGGCGGTGGTTCAGAAACCCTGCGGTCTGCTCTTGGGGTTCTTTTCTCCTGCCTCAAAGCCCTGGTACCTGCATGATGAAGAGGTGACTACCGTGGGGTCTACTCCGACCGAGGCCCTTTTCCTGTGCGGGGACCTCCTGTTTCAGCAGCCTGAATTAATGCCAACAGTCCCAGGTGTGTCCTGGGCCTCCTTGAATTCATAAACCTGTTCGTGGGGAGACGGGCGTTACTTGGATGCACGCTGTTCCCACACGTTGATTTGGAGTGGTGGTTTTCCCTGGGCCTCCGGGATTTCACCTCTTGGTAGAGAAATGGCCCCTGCCTCCCAGGGGTTTCTGTGGTCCTCATTCCAGAGACAGGACCTCTGTGGATTGATTAAAAGTTTCCCCAAGTGGACGTGATTCTACAGTGAACTGACATACACCCCCCCCGGCCCCCGCCTCCCCCAGGTCTGCCTGTGCTTGTTTGTGGTTCCTTTTGTTTTGTTTTCCTTTGAGGTAAAACTTAGGGGAGGTGGTCAGGGGTGTGGGAGTGGGGGCAGGAGGTAAAATGAAATGCACAGATCCTAAGTCTGCCAATCGATTTGTTTTGGCAAACACATGCACCTGTGGACCCCAAGGCCCTATCAAGATTTAGAACATACTGTCACTCCAGAAAGTTCCCTCATGGCTGTTTCCAGGCAGTCCCGGCTCTAATCTCCCCAATCTCAGGCAACCACTCCCCCCCCCCCAACATGGTTTATTTTTCCTGTTCCAAAACTTAATATAATACTATATAATGTACATATATACATGTTATACATACATGCATATTATACTATATATACCTTTTTGCAAAAGCTTTTTTTATTCCACGTAATGTTTTTGAGATTTTTGATTGCTGTAGCCTGGCTCGATTGCTTGTTCCTTATTACTTGCTGCCTAGTATTCCACTGCAGGAACCTACCTTGCTGTTTACCCATCCACCCATTGGTGGACACTTGGGTTGTTTCCAGCTCTTGGCTATTCTGAATAAAGCTGCTGTGGACTATTCTTGTACATGTCTTTTTATGGACATATGTTTTCATTTCTCTTAGGTAAACTCCTGGAAATGGAATCGCTGGGTCATAAACTAGGTGTGTGTTTAGTTTTATAAAGCAGTTATAAAGTTTTACACTGCTACCAATCGTGTATGGAAGGTGGAGCTACTTTTTAAACCATTTACTAGACTGTTGACTTGAGGGTGGTGCCATGAGGTGGGGGGGCCGCTCTCTTCTCCCTTGGTCCCTCCACCAGCAAGACAGATGCAGAGTCTGCACCATTTGCTCTGCTGCAAGTGGGCTGTGGAGTTCACCGCTCTGGAAAGAGTAACCAGGCCCTCTTTATTTAGAGGGGGCCTGCTTCTCTTGGCATTCCCTGGGTATTCAGAACGCTCGTTGATTTTTCCAGCTACGTCTCTCCCCAAATACTGTGCTCTCCAGGGAAGCCTGAGGGTCAGGCCCCTTGGTTCCTGCTTCTTCCTAACATCTGTGCCCACCTTTTTGCATCCATGACTGACAGGTTGGTTTTTGGAGTCTGCTGATAATCATGTAGCAGCACATTATTTCTGGTTTGTTTCAGCGTGAGGATGCTGTCTGAGCGGCTGATCTAGACAGCTCCCTGCAGATCAGCCACCCTGTGAGCTGAGCCCTCCAAGAGCCTGGCGCCCTGGGTATGCTGGCCCCGCTGGCCTTGGAGGCCTCTGCCAGCTTCTTGAGCTCTCTCTAGGGCCAGTGCTTTCGGAGACTTGGTTTATAGGGCTACTAATGTGTCCTCTTGAGTGGATTCCATTTTATTTATTTATATCCTGCCTCTTTCAAGCAAGTACTTTGAGGACTCAAAAACATAGGATGCTGGGCCAGCTCAGGTGGCCTAGTGGTTAAGTTCAGCGCCCTCTGCTTTGGCGGCCTGGGTTCGGTTCCCAGGTGTAGACCTACATGGCTCTGTTAGTGGCCCACATACTAAAAAATAGAGGAAGATTGGCATGGATGTTAGCTCAGGGTGAATCTTCCTCAGCAAAAAAAAAAGGATGCTAGAAGAGGGGATGAGATTGAGGAAGGGCCAGAGCTGATAAAAAATGCAAACACAGCAACTGCAAATTTCAGGGTAGTTGGCTATTGTGAACAGCTCTCTCTCTTTCTGTTTAGAGAGACAGCATGTCTCCTTCAGCTGGTCATAAAGAGAATGCTTCATTACCGGGAGCTGTGTACAGGTATATACATCTCATTTTATTGCGCGTCACAGATAGTGCATTTTTTTTTTTTTCTCCCCAAATCCCCCCAGTACATAGTTGTATATTCTAGTTGTGGGTCCTTCTAGCTGTGGCATGTGGGATGCCGCCTCAACATGACCTAACGAGTGGTGCCATATCTGCGTCCAGGATCCGAACCCTGGGCCGCTGAAGCGGAGTGCGTGAACTTAACCACTCGGCCACGGGGCCGGCCTCTAGGCCAATTGATATTGATCAATTGAACTGGAGTGGGTCATTCTCTCTTCCAAAAAAGTATTTACTTCAGTGGGGCTTTTGATAGGTGTTTTAGAGACGATGGTTGGAATTTTACTTCGTGCCCAGGAATTGATGTGCAGGGGCAGTGTCGGGATGACTTGCTGGCCTCTCACACCTGGAGGTGGACAAGAGTTGGGGCAGGTCTGGGTGGTTCCAGTAACCCAAACTGGAAGATAGGGCTGGGTGTGGGTTTGTTTTGGTTAGAGACAGGGACTCCAAGGGGTAAGGCGATGATGACTGTGCTTGTGGGTGAGCTGAGTTTCAGGGGTAGGTGGGACCTGCAGTTGGCGAGCAAATGTCTGGAAGGCAGGTGATGAGGTGCGTCCGGAGCTCCTTAGCGGGACTGGCAGAAGGAACTGATCTGGGAGCGTGTGAATGGGAGTTTAAGCAGAGTTCCAGCTCTCCTTCCGTGTCTGCGTCTCTAGCACAGGATGTTCTGTTCTTGTTGCTTGTTGGAACTCCCTGAAGACAAGGTTCTGTTGTGTTTATCTGCAGGTCTGCCTCTCTTCATAGTACCTGCCTCTCTTGTTGGAGTATCAAAATGGCGAGAGTGGTATGTGTGAGGTTCAGCTGGGAAGATGAGTGGCAGCTGAGAAAGGGCTGCTTGCTTTGACCATCAAGAGTCCTCACCAGGGTTTTGGATGTATATATAAATATGCACATGTGGAATCACGCACCGCGTGACAATGCTTCGGTCAATGTGGAGCACATATACAATGGTGGTCCCGTATGATTAGTACCATGTAGCCTAGGGAAGTACTGTAGGGGAGGAAGAAATTTTTCTCTACCCTCGGTTCTTCCGGCTGGTCTTAAGAATTAAGTTGCATGAGACATTAACAGGAGAAAAACAAAAAGTTTAATAACACGTATGCATAAGAGAAACCCAGGAAAACTGAGTAACTTGCCAAAATGGCTGAAGCCCTCACCTTAAATACCATCCTCAGCTAAAGACAAAAGAGGATATTGCAGGTGAGGAAAGTCAGGGACTTCAAAGTGAAGGAAGGCAATTCACAGGTAGGTAGAAAGGAGCAAACTTTGAAAAACAAGTGTTTGGCCGCACAGAAACAGAAGAACACAGAGGGAGCCCAACAAACAGGCTTTTCTAGGTTCCTCCCTGTCTCCCACCTAGTTCCTGTGATGCTAAGGTGATAGCTGGCTTCCTGAGAGGTCTTTTTAATCCGAATTCTCTGAGGCAGTTAAGGGAGAGGTAAGAAGAGAAACTTTCTGAGTAGTTTGTTTCTTAAAAATAATCAGCCTAAAGTAATCCTCATCTTAAAGAGATGCATTTTGGAGTGGCAAATTTTGATCCCCTTGAGTACACTCTCTGATGTTTGCACAACGATGAAATCGCCTAATGATGATTTTCTCAGAACGGATCCTCGTCGTTAAGCGATGCATGACTGTATGAAGATGTGTATATATATTTGGTAGGTGATAAGAATGAAAGCTTGATAGCAAGGCTCAAAATGCAACATTGGAGCCCTGGAGAGTTGACTGGGAGGAACCTGGCTGATCACTTCTGTGGGCCAAGCTGTGGGGAGATGGGAGTATGTGTGGTGTTAACTAGGAAGGCTCCCTTCTTAGGGAGAGGCTGGGGGTGCAGGAAGCAATCAGAAGGGCCACTGTGGTCAAGAAGGAACATGAGCATCACTTTACTGATTGATGGGCCTGGGCCCACTCTGAATTTCAGTTCATCCATGCTTTCTGGCCTCATGGGTGGTGCTTACCAGCCCTTCTTCTCCACGCTGTAGGGGCGGAGTTTGCTGCCCAAGAAAGGGAATTTGCCTGAATCCAAAGACAAAGAGGAGTCTCCTTTATAACTCTTCCTTCTCCACCCTCTTGATTTCTTTCAAGCCCCAGTGACTGAGAATTGGCTTTATTTGTTTCATGATTGCCTATTTTAAATGGAATTAGACCTTGCGTTGGGGAATCCTGGTGTCTTTGGGTGGCATTCCACTCCTTACTCCTGAGAAGTTGGTTTCCGAGGGGCGGAGGGACTTGCCTCAGGTCACACAGTTGGATAGGGCAGGAAAGTGTCTGCAGCTGAGGTCTCTGGACTCAGGCCTGGATCTGGGCTTTGGTTGTGAAGTGCGTCCCCTCAGCCATGGTCCTCTGCACTGCAGTCTGTCTACAAGCCTCCCCCCGGAGTTGTGGGATGTGGTCTTGGCCCCTCCCTGACCTGCCCTTCCCCTGAGTACGGCACCCCTTTCCCAGGAGGAGGCTACCTGTTGTGGTTTTGGGCTGGGTTGGGATCCATCTTCTATTTGGTCTCTTAAACCTGCCATCTTAAGGTTTGATGTTCTTAGGATCCTCCTCCAACATTGGTTGGGGGCGCTGACTTGCCCTCATTTCATCAAATTTGGGCAAGATAGCAGGAGATTGGCAGTGAAAAGCCAGTCCCCCCGACCCAGTCTTAGATTAGACTCTGAGAGCTCTCTGCTCCTCTTGCTGTCATCTCCACTGGGTCCAGGATTATTCAGATGTCAGTTCCTAGTACCGAGGTTCAGCAGTTAAGGAGTATTTGCATCCCCTTTGGACACTTGGTATGTAACATGCTTGTTACCCACACATAACTGACTTAAGTCGTTCCATCCATTTTCTTTCCGATTGCTTACTATTTGCCAGGTGCTGGGGAGGCAGGTGTGAACCAGGCTTCACTTCGCTTAGTTCCAGTGGAGTTGCTGCTCACATTTGCTTTTTACAAAAATGACACTTAGTACTTTCTTATTAAAATAATGGAGGCATGGACCATCCTGTTCTCTTCATAGTTCGCCAAACAGTTGATGTTGACAAGGTTTGCATTCCTTAAGTTGAGAAGAGGAGGAGGGCTAGAGTATGAGGCTTATCTGTATCTCTACGCCTTTCAGGAGAAAGATACATCTGTGCTGTGTGTTTAAATATAGCTCGGTGTTTGCTACTGAGTTGGAGAATAAGCAATTGAATATGTAGGTCATTGACTTAGGAGAATGAGTTCGGAGTTTGCTTTGCATCTGATTAACAGTGTCTTACAATTGGGCCGTTGATGCTATGCCAAAATTGGGTTACGCAGAGTTCAGCAAGATAGCTGGGAGGGAAACTGTGGGAATCATAAGAGGATACCTTTGCCCCCTTAAGGCATTGGGGGTGTGACTTGGTGTCGGGCCCTGTGGGTCACGGCCAGCTGCAGTGGCACCAACCACTCTGGAGTTAGATGGGGAGAGAGCGGCTGGGTGCTTGCTCCTGAGCAGATCCATCAGGAGCAAGGGGAGAGGGCTATTCTTAATCAGGATAAATGCCAGCGGTGTATTTTAATACAGGCTTGGTTCAGAACGCACTGTTTGGAATTGCATATTTAAAAGGAAGCTGCCATCCCCTTTCGAAGGTATGTGACATTTAAAAGATCTGTGGCAGGAAATAGGCTTGACAGCTTCAAATTATATTTGAAAGAGTTTTTCTTTTAAGAAAGAAAATGATTACTTCTATTTTAAATGTCATCGCAAAGACATAAACATGTTTAATCAAATTATATATTTAATTTATATGGGCTGTAATTTTTATCCCTGTGGAAGAGTCGCTGGTTAATTCTTTGGCGGCTCGGAAGCTGGGCAGTGTCGGTGATTTGAAAGCTGTTCAGCTTTTTGAGTAAATGACTATTGAAGGGTTGGTTTATAGAATCTGAAAAAATAATATTATTCTTGAAATATGTTTTCATGGGTATGCTTGTCCCTAATGGCACATTTTGGGGAGAGGGAGGTGCCTTCATTATTGTCACTGGGAGACATTGAGGATAAACTCCTGTGGAATGAATTGGAGAAAGCTAACCCTGCAGACAATGACGGCGGAAACAGCAAAGACGCTCCTGTAATTTTCTTCTTTTGGATTCTTTGAATCAGCAGGGAGTTACCAGGGAGTGTAAGCAGTGTGTGCCAGCTCTCCTTAAAAGGGAGGCCACAGGGGATCTCGAAGGACAGACACGGAACTCCACAAAGGACCTTTAGGTTGATACAGTGTGATGAAGTTTTGTCACAAAAGGCTGATGTGGAGTTCGAGGGCACCAGCAAGGTCCCCAGGCTGCTGGAAAAGCAGGAATGTCGCTGTGGGTCAGCTCGGGCAGGTGTCTCGCCTGGCCCTGGTGAACTACTAGGACACTCCAGCTCCAGAACTTTCTCTGAGCGAGCTGGGTGTTGGAAGGTGGCCAGCCCAGCATACAGCCGTGTGTCAGCCAAGGACGGTCTTGGCCTGTTCCAGCCTGCTGCCTGTGGTTTCGCTTTAGCCCGGCTCTGTCAGGGAGTCCTGGCGTCCTCACCCGTGTGCCCACTTGCCCAGTGTAGAGCCGCCTTGGGGGCTGGTTTTGTCCCTCGTCCTCTCCAGAGCTTTTCCACCAGAGAAGGCGCCCTCTATCAGATGTGACCTGAGGAGCCCTGGGTGCCTGGCAGCAGCTGGGAGAGAGAACCCAGGCAGTTGTGCCCGTTCCCAGGAAAGAACTTACGTAGCAAGCATCTTTGCCAACTTCAGTGGAGAAGGTCAGGGTTCAGGAGCTGTGAGCTCTGGTTTCTGAGGGGCAGGATGGGCTCCTGGGCCAGAGAAACTGATCCTAGTTCAGTGCGTGAATCGTGTCAACAGGCTTGGCTCATTTTTGTAAACACCAATCCAGTGAAGAAAGGAATTGCCTTCTTTATTGGTCTATGCGAGCCAAACTAAACAAACCAACCAAAAAGACAGGGCAAACCTGCTTATTATTTTTGTAATTAAACTTATTATTTTGAAGTAATCATAGAACCACATGTAGCTGTAAGTGAAGTCATACCCTTTACCTAGTTTCCCCCATGGTCACATCTTGCAAAACAATAGTAACAGACCAGGAAATTAGTGTCGATAGAATCCACAGCTATTCAGGTTCCAGAGCGTTGTATGTATTCATTTGGGTATGAATTTACTTCTGTTCAATTGTATCACGTGGATAGGTTCCAGTATGCACCACCAGAGTCAAGATACAGAACGGTACATTATAGCCACACCCACTTCAGGTGGCCAAGACAGTTCATGGCAGGCGCACGTGGTTGTCCACGGGGCTGGCTGGCTTCCAAGACGCAGCTCACTCAGAGAAAGTTCGAGAGTTGGCATGTCCTGCCCCCTTCCCAGTCCCTAACCCTGACAGCTGCTAATCTGTTCTCCATCTCTGTGATTTTGTCATTTAAGAGCGTTATATGGATGGAATCAGAGAACATGTAGCCTTTTGGGATTGAGCTTTTTCACTCAGCACAGTTCCATTTGGGATTCATTCAAGGTGTCGCATGTGTCACTAGTTTGTCCCTTTCTACTGATGAGGAATATTCCATTCAAAGATTTTTGACCCAGTTGTAGATGGGAGCACTGGGTAAGAGGAAACCCGTCTTAGAGAAGACCACTCTTCCTCACTTGATGTCAAGGGGAACTGGGCGTCTCTGTCCTCCGCTTAGCTGGCCCCATTTCTCGGCAAATTTCCTGGGGTGATGCTCGGAGTAGCTGGTGCCACATTGGCTTTTCTGGTTCAGGAAACCAGCGGAAAAGCCCCTTTCATCCTGTGAGTTTTGTTTATCTGTGTTGTGTGTTTCTGCAGTGGACTTTGACTGAAATATGTGGAGAAACAAAACTTGACATAAAAGATGATTGAATTTTGACGTTTATTAGCAGTCACGCTATGGCAGCACGTGGGGTGCGGGCCTGATGCACAAAGGAAGTAGAGGCTGTGTCGGCATGGTTTCTTTAGGAGGAAGCCCTGGGCACCTGGGTGGCTTTGGCGTGCTTTCATGAGAACTGTAAAATTATGAGTCCCGAGAATCTTATTTCAAAATGAAAATTTTGAGTTGTCGTTCCTTCAGAAAGCAAATTTGCACCGTGTTTTGAACATATATACATGTGAGTTTATTTACACATTCATCATATGAGTGAGGACAGCATTTATGAATTATTACCCCCATGAACATCCATGCTAAAACGTTGTCTGTACTTTCAAAATTAATGAAATGCAACTGAATCATTAGGTATGTGTGGAAGTTATTTCAGGCTTCCCAGCGTTATTTACTTGATGCCTATGAATGAATAGATAGTATTTACATGCTCTTTTGAGGCTCTGCAGTTCTCTTTGCCTGGAGTAACACTGTTGCTGCTGGTTGCAGGCAGTGCTGCCTGATTTGGGACCTAGGAAGAACCTGGACTGAAAACCCACCTGGTGCTTGGGATGGGCTCACACAGCTGTGGGGGCTGCGGGTGTGCCTAGGTTGGTTGGGCTGTTGGCTTTTCTCTCTTTGTCCTGGATCCCTCTGGGTAAGAGGATGCAGCATTTGTGTCAGAGACCAACACAACCGGGTGGTCTGCACTCTGGTCGGATGTGAAGGGGCTGTTCTGTTGTGGGTGTCGGGCTCTTTGGGGGTTTACACCACTGTGAAGTGTTCCTGACAGCGTCGGAGTGGGGAGTGGGGAGGACTGAGTCAAGACAGATGTTACCTCTGTCTCTGATGGGCTGGGTGGTTTCCACATTCCCAGATGAGACAGTCTCTGAGGTCTCTGGCCCTGGGGTTTATTGTTAAGAATAGAACTGTTGCCCCTAAAGGAAATACATTTTGGCCCCATGACATTACCTTCGGTTAGACCTTTGGGTGCTTCCCTCCAGTGTGTTTGCAGAGCTGTTCTGTGTGCTGTTCCTGAACATGCCCTGCCTTGTCGTAGACATCACATGTTGCAGGTGCAGCCGCTGCGCCATCTGATGGCAGTGATGTACTTCCTTTTAAACTTAAATCTCCCCTGAACCTGGAGGTTTGGGTTTGAATAAATTTAGTTTGAAATAAAACAAAACCTAATTTCTTTAGGCCTTTTTTCTGTCCAGGACTCTGAGTTTTTGAACTCACTTAGTCCTGTTAGTAAGGTGTTTGTGAAACAATAGAGCTATTTCGGTGCTTCCAGTGGGCCGTGCACTGCGTGAGCACTTTACCTGCAGTGTCACCTGTGATGCCCAGAAAGGAGGTACTGATGGTCCCATCCTGGGCTCATCCGTGAGGAAGCGAAACCGGGGGTGAGGGGACTTCTCTAGGGCCGCTCGCAGCCTCATTCCGGAGCTCTTAACCATTAGTTGGTTGGTTCTCTAAGATGAAAGTTGGATTCTGTCTCTGCTCGTGTTGAGCTGACCAACTAACCCAACCACCAACAGGCACAGCAGGCGGTGTCTTCTACGACACTTGAGGGGTGGGGGCAAGGACACAGTGGGCAGCGGGCTCAGCGGGGCTCTCCCGCAGTTTCACTGCCCTGCTCAGCATCCTGCATGTAGCCTAAGGCAGGTCACTTTTCTCGCGAGTAAGTTTTTAGAGATCGTGGACTTGGCCGTTTGATTCTCAAGTCATAATGCCTTTCTTTATGCTTCTCCCTGCTGCTGCGTCTGCAGTCTAATCTGTGGCCAGGAACTTGGCTGGAACCTGTGAAGTCTGCCTGGGCTTCACCCAGTGGTGCTTCAGTCCTGTCCTCTGCAGTGGGCTCTGGGGGACGGTGGGTCCGGAGCTCCCCACTGGGGCTGGGGGATCCCACTGCATTGGCGCCTCCCCCTGTCCGCACCCCCTGGGATTCTCCCAGGTTGATTGGCCACTGGAACTCAGACGTATGCGTCGGAATCCCCAAGAGGGACACCCTTTTTCTAGATTGAACTTGCGTGGGGATAGAGGGGATCCCTTAATTCCTTCGAAACCCACCATGGTAGTGCAGCCATTCTTAGGGACTACCTCCTGATGGAGGGATCGTGCAGTGTTGCCACGGCCTGGGAACCGAGGCAGCCTCTCTCTTCAGCGTTCCCAGCTTCAGTTCCCTCTCTCTTGAGGTAGGAGCCCACAGCATTTCACTGTGCTTTTTTCCAGATTGCAGCAAATCTGTTCTTTGCAGAACATGCAGAAATATAGGAACGTATGAAGAAAATTAAAATAATAGACAATTTTTATGATCTGAAAGACATATTTTAAAAATCACCTTTAATTTTAGCATGGAAAAATAACTTTTAACACTTGGGGTGTATTTTCTGTATCATACATATATGTACACTCTAAAAAAAGAAATTCACTGTTGAAAGAATATTTTAAAATTTATGTAAGATTTGGATTCTATATGTTTGTTTCTCCATTTAGCCTGTAAGTGTTTTTCCTATGTCGTTAAATGTTTTTGAATTTTTAAAACTAAATGAACTGGAGATACAGATATCATATATTATGATATATAGATGTGACTTGATAGCCGCATATCTCTATAGTTAATCGGGAGAGGTAGTTATCCAACTATTTTCTCTTTTTGACATCTTAGATGGTTTCTTATTTTTATGTAAATCTTGACTCCTCATCTGATTACTCTCTAAGGGGTAAAACGGGGTTGGGCGTGGAACCTAAGCTTTCAGCAAAGGTGCCCTCCATTCTCCCACCGCAGTGGGGGTTTGTCTTGCCAACTCTTCAACATGTGGCTCCCTCATCAGTGGGTTTTGTTTTAAAGATTGTTGGCTGATGGGTTTTATGTCGCTGTGCTGAGCTTCAGGAGACCCTCTGCTTGCCGTCTGACCCCGTGGCCCCTGTAAAACAGGGTGTCATTGGGGCGCCTGACAGAAAGAAGCCTAGACAACACCTCTTCCTCTGTGGTGCCCTCTGCTGTACCAGGGAGAGAAGCCTGCTGGGGCATCCTTTCAAGATGCCTGATAGGTTAGACGTCACCACTAGCTCAGCTCT
This sequence comes from Equus caballus, assembly GCF_041296265.1. Classification (NCBI taxonomy): domain Eukaryota; kingdom Metazoa; phylum Chordata; class Mammalia; order Perissodactyla; family Equidae; genus Equus; species Equus caballus. Next base: position 8,733,356 of record NC_091684.1, read on the forward strand.
GTTCTTGGACTAGCCCATCTCTCCTTCCATTCCTTCTGACAGGTTCCGGACCATCTCTCAGAGGTTTGCGCACCTGGGCTAATAGCTTTCTTGTTCAGTTACTGTGCGGAACCAGGAAAGGCCATCCATGAGACACCTGCAAGTGTCTTTTTGCGATGTGCGTTTACACCTGTTCCTCTTGCCGGCCACAGGGGCCTGATAGGTCCACTGAGATCTCAGCGTCCAGGTTTCCCGTTCAGCCAGGCTGATTTTGAGGGGGTCCCGGCCCCCTAGCCAGGACTCCTCCCGCTCCTCTGGTCTTTTCTGAGTCAACAGGCAGCTTCCTGGCTTGTCTGACTTTCTTATGTGGACACGTGGGGCACAGCCAAGCTGCTGTGAGCCGAGGGTCAGGCTGCTCAGGCCAGCTGCCTTCCCTTCCAAGGCCAGTTTGGGGTGTGGGATTGCAGCTTGAATTCCCAAAATGACGTCATTGTGTGTGTGGGTTGCTGCTCATGGACTCACTTTTTTTTCCCTTTCAAAACTTGGCCTATGCCAGCCCTGATCAGCAGTACCCATTTATCAGTTTGCTTTCTGTGTTCGTTTTTCCAGTTCTTTCCGTTCCCCTTTGCCCCATCTGGCAGCCTCATGCTCTTGTTTGTGTCCATTGCTGGAGCCACTGAGAGTGGGGCGTTTCTCCAGCAGATTGAAGCCCAGCAAGTGCTACCAGGCTGCTCCTGGTCACCCAGCCCGTCTCAAATCTGCTGTCTCTGAAGGGTACAAAAGTAAAAAGCTGAAGATGGAGCAGAGGAAGGGACACATTAATTGACTGCATCTGAGACAGCACTGAGAAAATATCCTATTTTGTTTTCCTTAAAAAAGTGGCAGAGTTCCAAGCCTTCCCTTACAGCTTTCCACTGGCTGTCCTTATATTTGAAGACAAGAGTTCTAAAATCTTGGCTCTTGGTCCTTTTCACATTCTTAAAACTTAAAACCAGCTGAACATATTTAATATTACAAAATTTCCACAAACATTCTCTCCCTAAAGACTGTGTGTGTAAAGTTTCTGCCTGGAGGGCATTTTTCTTATTGAAGTCAAAACTCTTGGACATTGGGAGATTATAATGAAGTGTTGATTTGACCCTAAGTGTCTCGATGCCAGCTTGGGCTGTGTGGGGACTTGGAAGGAATTAGCTTTCAGGGTTGGCTTTTCTCCCCCATGAATAAAGGATAATTGTTTCAAAGCTAATTCATATGGTTTATTTATTATTAGGCAATAGTGGGTGGAACTGAATCCTGAGAAGGAATAACCTGGCCATGCTGAGGTGAAGGTGTCTCGGGTCACCGTGTGAATTCTGTCTTGGCCGATCTCGGGATGTGTAGCTCTTGGTGGACGTTGCTGTTTCCTGGGTTTTTACCATGTGACAGCCAAACCAGAATTCCACACTGCGTCGTGCCTGATGGGCTGTGTTTTTTGGGGTTGAGTTAATAACCAAAGACTGGGCAGGCGCATAAAATACACATGGGGAGGGAGTGGGGGGCGCCATCCCAGGCCACTTGGGCTTGTTCCTCAGTGTCACCCTGAGGTCCTGGTTAGAGGGCAGATCACACGTGTGGCCCAGCGTGGTGAGCCCTGGGGCAGAGGAGGGGCGAGGCCGAATCCCAGCCGCTGCCCGCCCTACCCCTCCCCTCCCTCTGTTGCTCAGAGATGCCCGTCTGTGCCCCCAGCATGCAGATTGCCTCTCCCTGCCCAGTCTGCTGGTGGCTGCCCCGATGCTATCCCGTTTCTGCTGTGGGTCGTTTTGCACCGCACAGCCTCAGAGCAACTCTGAAGGGGAGGGCAGACGAGAGGTGGGAGTTCAGGGAGTGGAAGGTCACCCTCACGGTGGGAGACCTGCTGAGGGTGGCCAGTGTGTGGGCGAGGAGCCACTCAGCTGGCTGGGCTGGGTGCGGAACAGGGAGCCCAGTGCCCCTCCCTTGTCGTTCTGGAGCAGGGGCCCCGGGTGCTCACGGCACCCTGTGAAAAGCACTCCTGGTGCAGCTGCGTGTGGCCCAAAATTAACGCCTGCGTACTGTCTGTGTGTGTGTCTGTGTGTCTGGCCGGAGGGACTTCTGCTGATACAAGCAGGTCAGTTTTGGAGGGCAGGCATTTGGTTTCTCTGTGAACTTCTGGGTTCCACATCTGCCTGAGACTTCTTGCCATCTGCTGTTCGAAATAGTTGTGGGGATCTGCTATAGATTCATGGGAAGGCCCCTGGCACCCACTTCCCATGCCTTCATGTCCCTATTGTGGCCCCATCACGAGAGTCACTCCATTCTCGCACAGGCTGACACCCCAAAACAGTACTATGGGGCTAGTGTCTGGAGCAGAGGGGTGACTAGATGGAAATAGGGCTTGCGGGGGCTGGACACACAGACCTTCAGGTCACGATGGGCTCCTTGGCTGGGCAGGGTGAGCCTTCTCTGGAGCTGTGGCTCAGGTTCCTTTTCTGTGGGTCCCTCTGGGCAGCAGCCCCAGCTGGGCCGCCCTTCCCCGAGGCACTGTGGGCAGCAGGATGCCATGAGGTGGGGCCTTGCAGCTGCGGGAGAAGGCGCACTTCCTGGAGGCGTCCTGTTAGCAGGGCTCAGTTGTAAATTTGATAACAACGGGAGCCCTCTTGAGAGCGCCGGCCCACCGCATCTGTGCCAAGAGAACATTTACAAGAGAAGGCCAGGATTCTGGATGGCTCTTCACCCAGTCCCCTGTTCTTTTTGGGGCGTAGCCCTGCTTGCATACAACTCAGTGAGGTGAGGATGAGGCCACCCTCCCAGGGGAGCGTGTCGTCTCCTCAGTGACCCGGTGAGGAGTGTTGGATTCTTGTGGTAACTATGAGCCATTTGTCTCATGATATGGGCAGAGATGAGTTTGGTTCTTAGAAGATGCTGATGATGAAAACTTTGTCCTAGAGTCATGTGCCAAGTCTGATGATGACTAGTGTTTACTGAGTACTTGCTGTATGCAGGCTCCAGGCCCAACTTCCTTGTCTCTTTGAAAGGGCCCTGCCCATCTCAGGCAGGACGGAGTCCCAGGGAGTTGTTCATAGTGGCCTGTGGGACCTGGGATTCTTCTGTGTGGTGTCCTGGCAACCCCACACTCTCTCCCTGTCCCCTGCCACTAGCCCTTTACTGCAGTAAATTTGTGACTGTCTTAAGGGATGGTTTTGCGGACTACTTTCTGGTTTTCTGTTTAAGTAGTCACTGTTAATGGGCCCCCTGGATCCGAGGCGAGCACAGTATGGAGAAGGGCAAGCCCCATGGAAGCCTCCAGCAGCTTCCAGATGAGGTTGGTGTTCTCCCGGGCACCCGGGCCTCCTGCGTCTGTTCACGTTTACCGCTTGGGGACTTTTCTCCTTCTCATGAATGCCCAAGCCCAGCACGCTCTTCCTCACTGGCCATCCTGGAGAGGAGGAGGCAGGAACTTCTGCCCTTAAACGGGGTGAAGCAGCCCCCACCACCTGTGGCAGGACAGCAGAGGGGCATTTTCAAGCCTAGATAACCCAAGTGTGAGTCAGTCAGAGCACAGAATCCAGGTGGGGTCCAGGGCAGGTCCCGAGTTGTAATAAGAGCTGGCACATTAAAGCCTTGGATGCAAGAAACAGCATTAGAAATAATTCATGCAGAGTAAGTGCGAGAAAGTGGGCACTTGGTTAGGTAAATGTGCCGACGGTGCTGGCGGAGCCCAGGGGCGACGGTGCTGGCGGAGCCCAGGCTGAGCCGCCCCAGTGCCCTCTCCTCTCTCGACAGTTTGGTTGGTGGAGGGCTTTGATGCTGTGCAGGGCACGGAAGCAGAGCACAGGAGCCATTCCAAAAGAGGGCTGAAGCTCAAGTGAGGGCAGGACTCGTCCTCCTGGAATGAGCCAGGGCGGAGTCTCTCAGACCCTCCTCCAGACCTTTTTAGAGCAAATCTTAGGGTCTAATCAGATTTTCCAGGGGTTCATCTCATTCAGTTTCAGAAAAGTAGGCTTAACTATATACCTAAAATGTAATTTTCATGTGCCTGACTTCACAGAAGAAACTGAAAATCCAGGTGGAGGGGACCCTTCTAGGCATTGTGTCTTAAATTGTTAGTTTCCTGTGTGTAGAAAACCCCAGGTCCACAGCTTTGTTCAGAATCTTCTAGGCTCTGGGTGCTGCTGTTCCTCTCCTGTGGGTGTGTGTGGGGGGGGGTGCCCACCCCTCATTGTCATCACCTGTAGGTGGAACACGTTTACCAAGTGATGCTTAATAGACTTACCCAGGTTGATGGCACAGGCCGAAAGTAGGAGGCCTTCTCCCTGGCCAGAAGCAGCTGAGTCACCTGGGAGCTGACTGGCGTGTCCTCACCGAGGCCAAATTACTCAGTGGAACAGCCTGCTTAGGCTCCTGTGGGTGCTGGTTTAGGAGCGGTGGTGATTTTAATCAGCTAAGTCATTTCTGTGTCGTCTTGTAGACTCCTGGAAGTTCTTAGAGAAATTCTGCCAAGAAAATTTCCCCTGGCGAATCTGCGGGGCGCTGCTCCACGTTGTACTGTCATCAAGCATCTACTGAGACAAGTGTTTTTGAGTTTTTAGCCTTTCTGTAGCTCCAGTCTTTTTAAGTACTTCTTTCTGCCTTCAAGTAACAATGGACGCTTGCTTTAAAGATTCCGACAGTCTCCCAGGCCTTTTCATGTTATTAATCCGCTAAATAAGCCATCACCGTTTGCTCGGGCAGTCTGCAGGCTCTCCCGAATTTCTGGCTTGAAATTCCTTGAAACCTCACCTCCTCTGTGAAGCCTTCTGCACAGGCACAGTTGTCTGTTCCTTGTTTAATTTTACGTGAAGTATCTCAAATTAAGAGTCTGTGCCTGTCACTAAGATTAATTAGATGTTAATATGTTGCTTTATTTGTCTTCAGATCTTTGTTTAAAAAACAAGAAGTGGGCCAGCCCCGGTGGCCTAGTGGTTAAGTTCGGGGTGCCCCAAAAGGGACCACCCCTTCACATATATATGTATACATATCTATGTATAACTTTCTTGTATTTTTGGAGATTCTTTCTTTACATCCATAAACATTTGACTGTCTACCTTGCAAAGCATTGGAAATAGAAGGAAGAAGGAAGCTCATGACATGCAAGGACAAGCAATACTATACAGGGAATATAACTTCTGTTATGCAGTGAATTAGTTAAATATTTGATTTCCTACTATGTTCCAGATATGGAGAAATCCAGAGATGAATATCATGGAATCTAGGTGTTTAACGGTTAGAGACTTGGGGATGGGCAGGGGATGAAGCAGCCTGGCCATCAGAGTAGGGAGGGTGTTACAGGAGATACCTATGAGATGAGTTTTGAAGGGTGGATAGGAATTTGCTAGGCAAACTGTTGCCACCTTAAAAGAATGATCCTTTGGCTGTAGTACGTGCTTAGTTAACGGGAAACTGCACTGAGTCCTTAGACTAAGGCTTGAGACTATTGAGAGCCTATGCCTGTGCCTCCTTTCCTAGCACTTAAGAGGGTAGAATGTGTCCTGCCTCCCCCCCCCCCCCAGCTTCCTTGAATTAGAAAGTCTGGGGTATGAGGTGATGTGGGGGCGCAGTTGGGATGAACTACTCCTTGACCTTGGGTGTATGGTAACCCTGACTGGAGAGGCCTCCCTTTTCCTGAGTAGTTCTTGAGAACCGTTCTGCCGTTGACTTGGTTCTAGTTGTGAAGCAGGAGCCAGCTGATGTCGGAACCCTCGAATGCTCCGCTTCATTACATTACAGAGAGAACCACCCAGCAGCGTGGTTTCCTTTGGAATGGGGAGTGGACAGGCCTGGGAGGTCCAGTGGTTCCTTTCTCTGACTTGCTGCACAATCGTGCAGGACATGTCACAGGATTGGATCTCAAGAGATGAGCCCATTGTTTTAAAAGAGGAGAAAAAAAATCTATGAACTGTATCTTGGCTTCCTAAGATTTGAATGGTTTGAAAAGTAGAGTGTAGCTGGGACGCTGCTTATGGTCATTTCATACATATTGTAATATAATACCATTCGAATCCTGATTGACCATAAGGTAGACTGGGAAAGGGTCGGCAGTGGCTGCAGCAGTTCATTTCCGTGAAACGGACTTCTCCTTTCTCTTGGGACTTGAGAAAGACTACCTTAAGATATGGACACTGCAGTCGCATAGCAACCCCAGTGTTGAAACTCGGTCTGTTCTGCGTGGGAAAACCACAGAAAAGACACCTGGCCGGGTCTGCTGCCCAGGGGTTTGCCTTTTCTGTCGGCCTCAGGACGAGTAACTTCCCCACCTGCCGCTCCCACAGCTCTGTGTGTACAGGAAGTGGTTCAGATAACGTGATGGCACCGTATATTTCCTCTTCATTCCACGTATAGTAAAATAAATGTGAGGGCAGTTTAATGCATCACCTCATTTCATATTGCATTTGCCAAGAAAGTGCAATTTTATTGAACATTAGGATTGAGTTCTTAACTGAGTAATCAATTTCAGTAGTAAGTTAAAATGCCTTCTATTAATGGACAACTGCGACCGTTAATCAGAGTTTCAGTGGATTAACAGTTGTCAGCATTTATGCTAATAGCACTTATAACTTATAAACCATGGGCTTATGAATTGCACTTTATAATTCCATATTTCTCAAACTGTTGGTAATACTTTTTGCTTGAAGGTATCGATTGTTTTGTCCCTTTGCTTGCTTCTTGGAGATGTAAAGAAAGCTAAATGACATTTTCACGCTGATGAGACAATATCACCTTCTGGTTTGGCACACTTGGCTTTGTGTCAAAATAGATGGAAAGGGTTCATTTGTTCTGGTGCTCTACTGTTTAATTTGATCTGGTGTGTGACTAAAGCAAGACAAATAGTATTTTTAATGAAACCATTTAATAACTTCTGGTAGCTTAGAATCGAAGGCATTGGAAAAATGCAATTAAAGGATGGCTAGATGTAAACAGCAAAAAAAAAATCACTGCTTCAGCTTCACTGACCCAGTTCATTTTGCTTTCAGGGTTTCATCGCCTTAAATGGTTTTGAACAAATGAAGCTGGATTCCCTTAAAAAGACAGACGGCCCATCGTGTGAACTGTAGAGTTTGTGGACAGATTTATATTGGTGAGTTATTGTACAATATCTCCAGGTAAAAGTTCAGGTTTTCTAAAATCCCCTTTGGAATGTGTTTTCAATTAGTTGATGACTATGGATCGCCGGCAGCCTCCGGATGTTTCATTGGGATGTCTAATAGCAGGATCATATTGATTGTCTTTCAATTAATTGCATCTGGTATTTTCATTTGTCAAAAGCAAAATACGTGTAATTAACTCTGAAGCAGTATAGTTCAGTGTAAAGTGATTGTTGCTGCTGCTGAAGAGATAAGTCAATGAAAATTATACGACTAGGAAACTTAAGGCACAATGGAAATCGTGTCAGGAGCTCTCGACATATTAATTACAAAGAATAAAAATGAATTAGAGAAATAGTCTCTTGCCACCACAGTGGCTCAAATAAAATGGTAGACGGACGTCTTTGGAAAGAAAACAGCTTGCTGATGATGGCACATCTTTAATGAGCTTAGATTTTTAGAGTCACCAACCTCTAGGATGTCTTGGACAGATAATGATTTTTTCTGGTGGAGTTGACTGGGCGTGTGGGTGTGTGCCGAGGAGAGCATTCCATTCTGTCTGCCCGCATTTGGAGTGTGGTTGAGAAAATATCAATTGATGCAGTTCAGTCCTCCACCCATGGCAAGGTTTGGGGATCCTGAGTTTAGTTTCAACACACCTCTAGCCACTTTTCACAGAATCTGGATCTTACTCAAAGTGGCGACTTCTCAGAAGTGATTGATTTTTATCCTGCTGAAAAAAAATGTTTTCTCTTTGAGCTAACAACATCAAGAAAAAAGAAATGTGTGAGCAAATTGTCTCAGTGTCCTCTCCGTCAACCCCCTAGGCTGTTGCCTGAAGTGTTGCGTGGACAGAGTCTCTGGCTCAGAGAAAGGTCGGGTCCACCACTGGTGCACTTAGGCCTAACTTCCCTCAGGGCTGTGAGCACCAGTGGGCAGCCGCCTGGGGGCCGAGCTGACCCTTATCCTGAACCCAACCAGCTGAGTGGCTTGTGGCCTGGGGAAGGGTCTCATTCTGTGTCTCCCTCCCTTTTCCCATGGAGCAGGGTCAGTTGGTGACACTGAGGCAGCTACCCAGGACCTAGGCCTGTTGAGTCTGCTCACCGACAGGTCACCTCTTCTAGGCATTTGAAAGCCTTTTTTGTGAATTGAGTGGTTGGCCTGGGATGGTCACCAAGATCCCTTGTCTTTTAAGATTTAGTTTGATGTAGAAGTCTGGAAACTTTCTTAGGAGTGATCTGAGAAGGTTTGCCCGGCAGAAGGCCACAGCAGAACATGCAATTCACAGAGGGTTACTTATCAGGGGAGACTCTGTGATCCTTGAACAATTCTGAGAATCTTATCAGTGGGAAGTTGAGAGACTAGAAATATCGTTGAACCTTCTTTGAGGGGAACATGGGTGTATTTATTAGTAAGTCATGATGGTCACTCAACCGTATACATCCAGTTTTGCCTTTCAAGGCCAACATTTATTTATTTTCTGATTTTCACTCCTCCTTCTTAAAAAAACCTTTTCTCTTTAGACCCTCTGTGCTGGACTCTGCCCAGGATTCTCAAGCAGAGACATTGTTGTACAAATTCTTTGTGAGCCTTGGGTTGGCAGGTGTTAGTTCCAGTATTGAGTGCTGGGGCTGAACATGTTTTCAGTGGGTCACAGTGATGGAAATCCGTCTGACTTCCATAGGTGTCCATTCCCATGTGCGAGCGCTGGCCATGCCCAGTCCTGGAGTCCTTCATCGAAAGGTGCCCGAGACTCACCTGCTGGTGGGGGATCATCTCGCATGGAGAGTCACAACTTGAGAGTGAGGCTTGGTACATTTTGCAGACACTGTGGAGTTGAAAAACTGCTCTAAAGATAAAAATGTGGTAATTCATAGTGTAAGGATGCAGTGGGCTTTTTTAGTATCAAAAATGGTTGAGTAATGGCGTTTTCATTTGACTCAACTAATAATTGAACCACTGCAAGATTCTGTTTAGCAGTGGTCTCCATCTCAGGGAGAGGAACGTTAACACTGCATAATAAATTCATCCAGTATCAGAACAAAATTGCAGTACAATTCCTGATAAATTTTCCCTGAGCACCAAGCATGCTCAGACACTTGGCCTTTGTTGCAGTTCCCAGCACTTCTGCGTTTTTGGCATAATTTTGGGTTACAGTTTTTGATAGCATTCTGGAAGAGCTTGAGTGGCTCAGTACAACACTGGAGTTGGCCAGAAGTGGAGGAGGGCCACTGTGCCAGGAGGATGCCTTGTGGTGTCTACAGCCACATCCACATTGACTGTGGCCTGTTGGCCTGGCTGCCCCACCAGCACTGGGCATCCTGCCACGGAGTTGACCTTTGCCCCTGACCACCTTGCATAGACTCACAGGGCAGAGTTCTCCATGTCCCCAGAAAGCACATGTTAGCCCTTGGACCTCCTCTGTATGGCCAGTAAGTTGTAACCCACTTTTTGGATGGCTGCCCACTCACCTCCACCTGTGATTGATGCATACCAAGACAAGAGGAGCATCTTGGATTGCAGCTGGAGGGAGGACCACATGTGGATTGTAAGTTGATAACTTACCTGTGGAGGTCTCTCGTTTTTTAATGTGGGCAGAGGAGAAGGAAGTAGATGAAAAACACAAAACTCATGAAAAGTCACAGCCTCAGGATGGCAAACCTGTGAGGCACTAGAACCATTTATACATCATTTTTGTCCTCTTAGTATTTTTGAATATGTCCTGATTTAAAAGCATTATATGCCTGTTATTCTAGACTTGGTATTTAGTTTGTGGCTTTTTGTTTTTTTAATAACTTCAAATCAAACATTTCATCTTTCTCCGCCCTAAGAGACTCATTTTGTCATTACTGATGAGTGATAACATGCTACATTTGGATCTGTTGCATTTTGTTCTGCTTTTACTGTCTGTTCTGTATGTTGTTACTTGTTATAAAATGAAAACCCAAAGTGCCCTGTGGTTTGCTGCCTTCTCCAGGAAGCAGAGTTGGTTTTCTGTCGGGTCTGATGGATCATTGTTTTTCTTGTACTGTTTTGTTATTAAGCATTATTATTTGCAGCAGCACCCAGTTACCATGTGATTTTAACAAAAGCATCAGGGGAAAATAGGCACTTTTTGTTACATGTCTACAAATAAGTAGAAATGCAAATCAAAGCCCTTAGCTTTTGTTCTGAAAGATGATGGTGGAGTAGTGGTGGCATTGGTTTGGCAAAGACGTGATAGCCTATCCGGCTGCCTGCACCCAGAGAAGCTTGTGCGCTGCGTTATTTTGACCGATTGTGATAATGTTGTAGAAGCTTGATCTGTCTCACGAGGCCCCAGGGAAAGATGATCTGAGGTCCCTGGGCACTGGTGAGATGATGTGCTTGGTGGTGGGGAGGTCCTTGCTGCCGTGGGGACTGGGCTGTGCCAACCATCTGAGGTGTGGCTTTTAGCATGCCAGCGGGGTTAGGTTGAGGTCCTCATCCTAGTCATTAGGACCTCTGCCCTGTTTCTGCCAGGACAGATTTCTTCCCCCCGAAACAGAAGGGAAAGTATCGCCTTACTCCAGAAACAAAGACTGTCCACAGTTGAGGAGAGTGGAGGTATGTGGCTGTGGCCATGATGGTCCTAGCGTTGTGGGCTCCCATGGTCCTCCTGAGCTCTTGGCCTGCCCTGGTCATCAGCCGTGCGGTGGCTTCCATCCAGCTGCCTTAGGGATGTGTGATCCTGCTCCAGTTTTTGACCAGAGGTACGACTGCCAGTGTCAGAAACCACAACCGAGAGGGAGATACGCAGGGCCTTTCTTCTCCAGGGGAACTCTGTAGATGAGAAGCAGCCAGGGGGCCGCGGCAGGGGCGGTGGGGAAGATGCTGGTGGAGCTTCAGCCAGCTCTCTGTGGAGAGGGAAGGAAGGGCCCCAGCTGGAGCTCTGGGTTCCTGGTTCTCATTTGGATTTTATTCCTGAGCCACAGAGCCAAGCTCACATGGGAGCCATTCTCTGGGGAGTGTTGATTCAGCCCTTGCTTGTCCTTTCTTTCTGAGAATCTCAAAATCCTGGCACCACTCCCGATAGGAGCAGCGAGATCATTCACCTAGTCCCCTTGTTTCTGTTTTCAGAGGCCATTCTTGTCCACAGTCACACATGCTCATGCCCCCAGCCCCTGACTCCTCCTGGTGGGTCGTTTTCTGCTCTGTTAGTGCTGTTGCCCACCTCCCTCCCGTCATGACTGCTGGTTCTAATCAAAGTTGATTTACCAGCCAGGGAGGCACGGAACGAAACAGAGGGTCTTAATTTTCACTCTGTCATTCAAGTGTCTGGAATAAGCAAGCCTGTACTTCCTGAGGTTCCCTGCCAGGGTGGGTCTGCCGAGTTGTGCTCCTCCTGGAGGGCCCAGCTTGGGAGGGATGGCTCCTTGCTGTGCTTCTGGAGGACAGCAGAGCCCCCGGCCCTCTCTCCCATGGTAGGGTGGGCGTTGTGTCATTATTGGGCACACCATCCAGGCATTATGCTGGAAACGTAGGTGTGTGGCCCACCTCTCTTCCCAAGATCCTTGTGACCTTGGCTAAGACCCCTGTTTTATTAGGGAAGCACTTGATGCTCAGAACTGTTTGCCAGCACATGGAGCCTGCAAGTCGACCTGGGCTGGGACACCAACTGATTTGCCCTTGTCCCTTCTGAGACACTGCAGAGGTGTGACTGACTTTGCTAGTACTGCAGGATCCCTTGGTGGTCGGTGATGACCACCAGGGGCCACAGCTCTCTGGGAAGTCCTGTTCTCAAGTGTGTGATGGAGTCAGTCCCTGCTCCTGAGCACTTGGTTCATGTGAAGTGCGGGGCTGACGTGGGCTGCTGCTTGCCCCCGAGGGTGTGGCTGTGTGCTGGACTCAGTAGGCAGAGAAAGCCCCTCTAAGGCCAGCCATGATGGAGACCTGAACGAGCCCCAGACGAGGGCATTCCTGCCCCACTGCGGTCTCCTCAGTGGACGGAGGAACAGCAGCGCAGGTTATCGGACAACCAGAGGCAAATGTCAGCGGACTGAACCTTGTTTCCCCGGGGCTTGGAGCCTGTGTGTGTGAGAGGCAGGAAGAATGGGGAGGAGTGGATGGAGTCTGATGGCCTGTGACAGGGTAAGGGCCACGCTTGTTGAAGGAAATGTCATTTTATGTTGACTGTAAGCTCAGATTGAGGGTGGATATGTGGACATGTGAGTGGGCTGGGAAATGAACTTTCTTGTATAAAAACGTTGGGTCTCTAATCAAGTGTTCAGGGTATGATTAATGGGAGAGGAAAAGGTTATTTCGTTGTGTAAATATTTTTCTTTAGCATTTATGTTACCACTGCCTTTGTTATTACTACTCCTAGAATGCGTTAGACTAATAACATTTTTTTTTAAATATGGTCTTGGTTTCAGTTGTACTTCCATCTAGGTTTTCATGGAGAGACACATACCACCTCCCCACGTTCAAGTGTAATCTGGCATTACTTTCAACTTAGCAGCCACTTCCTCAGCTACAAATGCTAAAGAGAGATTCTCCAGCTCAAGAAACAGCCCACGTGATATTGCAAGAACCTGGGTGCTTTCAGAGTTTTTCTCCCTGTCTGATTTCTGGATCCTGACTTAATGTACTTTCTGCTGTAAGGCTTTCGGAAAGGGCTGAGAATTGGGTTGTCCCTGGTGGAAGCTGTGTCCTCAGGCCTGTTGCCTGTGGCGTCCTCCTCCCCTGGCATCCATGTAACACCCAACTGCACACATTGGCTTTATTTATTGATTGATTTCATTTATTTTTGCCAAACTTGACAACTCCCACCTGGCCCCATGCTATTAAAAATAAAGTCTTCTTGGTTAACTGAATGCATTTGCAATTCATTCTTTCCACGTAGCAATTAAGATAATTCCCCTAGACTTGTACCAGTTAAGGATAAATAGGAGGTTTTAAAAGAAAATGCTGTGTAATTCATCGGTTTTTGTGTGTGGGCATGTGGGTAACGCATCAGAATATCTGCCGTGAGGGGAGTCGTGTGCAAGGAGGTAAGACGGAATGTTTTTCTGTACTTGTCCTAAGAAGCAGCCGGAATAGTGACATTTATACATATTTCATAATGTGGTTTCTTTAGACACAGGGAGCAAACAAATCAGTTTCTCAGCGGTCTACTGTTTAAAAGAAACAGCAACAACCTGTGGGGTAAGTTGCAGAAGCTGTTAAAATTAATTATATATGGCAAAAAGATAGAATGTTAGGAAAAAGTATTAATATGCAAGGATGAAAAACACAAACCATAGACGGATAGCGGTTCCAAGCATCTGATCCCCGTGTTTAATTTCCATTTCCTCATAGATGTATACTGATTAACAACAATGGCTCCCACACAGGACCCCCCCATCTTTCTCCAGGCTGGTGGGATCAGATGTCCCCGTGAGGTTCTGTCCAGCTGGACCCGTTTGGAGTGGGCCTTGATTTATTGGACAGTATTGTTCTGCCTTTTAATATGGGAGATTTGTAGAAAATGAATCTTAAGCTATCTGGTTCCTGTGCCTTGTAACTCAACACGTTTTCTGTGGCCGCCTTCCCTCTTCCGGTTCAGCTATACATTGTTTAACTCAAAGGAAACCTTTGTCGGCCCAGGCAGGGTGTAACCTGCAACTCCTTGAAAAATTCAGCTGAGGGAGCACAGCGTGGGGGATCGGTTTCCCTCGGGCTGAGGCTGTTCAGCTGGATGGTGCTTTCATTCAGGACACTAGAAACTCAGAACGCGCCTTGCCCCTTCTCCAGGGGGAGGTTGGGACACAGGCCGGGCCGTGCGGGTTTTCTGGAATGCCCCTCGGTTCGGCGAATCGTGGCAACCTGCACCGCCCACTTCTGGAGGTTGAAGACGGACATCTGCCTCCCGAACTTGGGAACATGAACACGTGGGAAGCACTGTGGAAGGGTGGCGTCTGTGTCCTGGGAGACCTCGACTCAGGCTGCCCCTGGCCTCATCTGCGTCTCTTGATCAGAGGTTATCTACTGGGATTGGCTTTGCTGGGTGCCTCACAACCCTCACACAAGTCATTGTTAGCACAGAAACCCAGGATTTTAGTCTTTTTTGATGCTCAGCCTTCTGAGTCTATCAGGTGAAATTGGATAAAGGTGTTTGTTATAGACGGACTTGGATTAAGGAGCAGTGCTCTATTAACACAACCTTCCAGAGCAATTTCCACGAGCTCCCTGAGGCAGAGGCCACATCCCCTGCCCTCATTGTCTCCTTAATTTTATGTATTTGGTCTGCACATTATAGATGCCACAGGACTGTTTTTTGAATGAATGAGGCCCAGGCTGCGGTGGGACCAGGAGGGGTGTGGAATGGCTGGGCCCCTACAGGAACCCATCCCAGCATCTGTCTGGAAGGCAGGGTTGATTCTGCATTTGCTGGGAGTGTTTTCTGCAGGCAGAAGGCAAACCAGCGTGTTACACTACCTGTTTGAGGGAGGCGTATGTGTTCTGAAATAAAAAGGCCGTGTTCCTGAGCGCTCCGCGGCAGGAAAGCAGAGGCATGCCCTGCCTCCTGGATGTGCAGGCAGGGAGGGGAGTTTGAGTTCTGTATGGCTTGGGGTCCTGGCTGTACTCTCTTAGAATCTGGGGGTGCCGTGCTTGTGGCAGCCCCACAGGCGAGAGGGGTTGTGGTTCAGCTGCTTAGAGTGCATGTGAGCAGAGATTACAAGGACAGCAAGAAGGCCCAACTGGCTCCCAGAGTCCGGTAGCCCCGGGTCCCTTGGGACTGGAGGACAGATGGCCTGAGTATCAAATTCCTTCACGGACCAGCATTGGTCCCTAGTCCAGCATTGTGGCCTCCTCCTTTGCCTGCCTTTGGAGATTTGGAAGCTGGTATTTCCTGCATGTGTAACTGACGGCCTCAGTCCCATGTTTGTTAAAAACCTTAACTTTGAGAGTACAGTGCTCCTGCTTTTCATAATTCAATTGAAACTCACTGCTGCTTCCTAATTACAGCAGAAGATGACCTCTAAACCGCGACATAGGGCTGCAACTTCCTCTAGGAAGAAGGATCATATTGATTTGTACTCTGATCTCCCACGGGCTTAAGTGGCGGCACCGCAGAGGCCTGTTTAAGGCCGGAAAGCCTTCTGCTTGCGTGTTTAAACAGAGCAGATTGATGCCGCGTTAGACTTGGCTGGGAAGCAGCCCAGCTCTTTAGTGTGGAATTGCATCGTAACAGTCGCTCCCTCCAGCAGCCCGATGGCTTTGGCACATCTTCCTTGTGTTTGCGTGGGGAACTTAAAGATTTCAGTTGCTAAGGCAAAGACTTGGCTGTGGCCTTGGTGATGAGTTGGGGGAAGGGTCCTGACGGCTGGACCAGGAAATGCTTGCAGCATGACCTTGGCCACCTCTGATGGCGTTGACCTTGGGCAAACTAAACTTGTCTGTGCTTAGTGTTTCAGGTTCCCCCTCTGTCATGTGGGGGCAAATAGTCGTGCTTAATCTTGGAGTGTGGGGGGTTCAGTAAACCATCATTGAGGAGGGCTTAGGAAGTCCTTGGTACATTGTAACGGCTTAATAAAGAATGACTGCTAACATCAACATCGCCATCATTGTTAGCAGCATTAGTAAACGAGATAGCTGTATGCTTAGCTTGCAGGGGAAGCCCTGGTGACCTGACCATGGCTGAAGGAGTACAGTGTATCGCTCCCAAGGAGGCACCTGTAGTCTGGGTTACATGAACATTTAGATGAAAGGTGATGAGATCTCTAGCCTGCCTTGCTCCAAACAGTTCTCTCCTGTTTTCCTCCTGGGACTTTGGAAGTGGGATGTATGCTCCTTTCCCATCAACCTGCTAGGAATGTTCCTTCATCAAGGAGGAAGGGTTTGGGGTTCCTGAAGCCTTTCCCGTGTGTCACATGTTGGATTTGACTTCTTATTTTCGTGAGAGTGAGCTGATCTCAGCCGCAGCAGAGGTGAGGTGCTGGCATCAAGGTACTGTGCCCAAGTGTGACTGGCTACCTGGACACCTCTTTAATAATGTGCGTCCTTCTCTGGCATGGGTCCCCCCTCTCCTGTCGATGGCTCCAGTCTCTGCAGTTAGCCGGAACATTAAGTGTGACCAGTGGGGCCGAGGCCAGCACAGCCCCCATCTCTCCCCAGCGGTGACCGGGTCAGCCGTGGAGAGGGCAAGCACAGGGGGCTTTATCCTGAGAGGCAGGCTGGGAGAGGCCGGTTAGCACGGCCACTTCACATGAAAGGCTGTTAGATTCAGGTCACCGGCTCTGGACTCCTGCATTTTATGGCAAAGTCTAAAAATGCAGATTTGTAACAACCAATGTTAATGAATTCAGACTGTTTGAATTTCACACTGAATAATGGCTGGAATTGTCAGAGCCACGGGCTTGTGAGATCCCTAGATCGGTGTAATCTTTTCTCAAGATTCAATTGATAGCATGATGTAATATCACATTACTTTTATTAACAGTCCTGGCCGTAAAAGAAACACACCTATTAGGATAGGAGAAGTTAGTACAAATAGTAGTAATAACAAGACAATTTGGATTGTGGAATATATTCAGTATGTTTCCAAATGCGGCGTCTCATTTAAAATGCAATGTTGTGCCCATAGATATTGAACGCAATACCTCTGTACCCTAGGGCTTCCTCTTTTCTACATTAAAAATATTCTATTTAAATGCAGATTTTGATTTGCAATCTAGGAAGAGAATTCAGGGAGTGTGGGAAGGAAGACACCTCTGCATCTATTAAATCAATTTTGGTTTCGTGTTATTCTTGCTCTTAGGCTGCATGTCCTTCTCTTCCCCCAGCCTCTCCTCCCCCAAAGAGTAATTTATTTCTAAACATACAAGTAAGGAAAATGCATCAGGTTTCAGAGGGTAATAATGTTGTTATAGAATTCCCCTCCACACACACCGAGTTGAAGAAACACAAAAGGCCCCTGGATTTCTTCACGGGCCAGAAGTCTGAGAATGTCTCCCTTTAAACTGAGTTAATTGCCACATGGAGGAATGAATCCATATCGTAGAACTCTGTTAATATTTACACGCATTTGTAGTATTTAAGCTTTTTTAATTTTAGAATTTATTGCTGCCAGTTCTGTGTGTGTGCATGTGTATTTAATTTCTCCGAGTTCTAGCCCTCCATTGCTTTTCCATGTACACTGAGTACCTTACCTAGAAAACAGATGCAGCAGCCATATCACCGGGCGAAAATGTCAGGAAGATGCTAGGGCTTCCCTTCTCAGTGCAGAAGTGACTTGTTTGATGTCGAGCTTCAGTTACCAAAGAAATGGATTTATAGCTTTTGACATTGTACTCTTAGAATTAATTAGGTGGCTAATCATTATAAATACCATTTTCTTTTGCTGTTGTCTCCATTTAATAGAGCATCTCCTGCTATATGCACTTGTCAGTTTCAAACTGAGCGTTGTGTTTTGGCTTTTATGATCTGTCAGGGGAAAATGAAAGTAAATTCTTTATAATATGCTAATTGATCTATTTGGGAATTTTTAGATATAGACAACATCTGTGCTTGCCAGTAACACAGTTAATAGCTTCCATTCTTCAACATATGAGAAGGTTTTTGTGGTCTATTGTGACCTTGCTGAGACATAATGTGTCCTTCCCAGGGTTTGGCAGTGTGGAGTTTGGGGGGACTTTTCCTGGTGCCTTGGGACCAGGCCTGAGACTATATAGAATCCTATTTTGAGGGTTCCTCTGGCCAGAGTGTTCTGTGAGCAACCAGGATGGCCAGCCCTAGTCTTGTGCCCCTGTGTCCACCCACCAGCCTAGACTAGACTGACTGGCTGGAGTGATGGCTTCACAGCTAGTGACTATGGGCCTGGGCAGTCCTCGGAACCCTTCTGCCCTCCTTGGAGATGCCCCCTTCCCCACTAGTGGAGCACCTTTGTGCTTTCCCTCAGGCAATGGTTTTGGCAACGGAGGAGCTTGTTTTTCATACAAACCTGTTGGTATTTATGTAGCCAGGAAGTACTGTCTTTTCCTCTTGAGCCTGAGGAGCTGTACCCTGTAAGTGCTGCCTCTGGAGAAGGAGAATTCACCCAGCGGGCGGTGGGAGATGCTTCAGGTCAAGGTGGGAGAGGGAGGTCCCTTCAGGGTGCCTGAGTACTAGAGCTTGGACTTGCGTCTCTGGCCTTCCCTGGCCATGGAAGGCAGAGTTGAAAAGTGCCTTTTTTTATTTGGCGGGCTGGAGTGGTCCAGCACTTTCCCTGTAAAGGAAGCCCCATGAGGTGATTGTTCTGAGCATGCCCATCACTCATGCATGCAGCCTCACTCCGGGTATGTGGCCATTCCTGCAGCCGGGGGGTGGGGCGGGGGAGGCAGGCGTATTCTTACTTATTCTTATTATTTTAATGGATAATGGAGGTTAATTGACTTCTCTTGGCACTTGGCAGGAGCAGAGGTGGGATTTGAACCCAGGTCTGGGTTTCACTCACATACCCAGCATATTCTTCTCCATCTCCATCTCCCAAAACAGTTCAGACATTGAGTATGAAAAGGTTTGATATTGAATGTGTCTGACCAGCTGTTGATTTGATGGCCGTTGTCTTACTATAGACTCTCAAGTTTAACAAACAGCCTCTAAGAGGGGGCTCTCTGACATGATTGCTCACAGTCAGGTGCACTTGTTGAGTCTTGTGTGTGGGGTTTCGAGCTCCGTTCCCCATAGACCCAGCCGGGCTGGGGCTGGCCCCAGACCAGGACATGCCTCTTGGACTTTGCAGTAGCCACTGCCCCAAGCTGGACCAGTGCAGGGAGAGGAGCTCAAACCCCAGAGTATCTGTCTGTCTGTCTCTCTCTTCAGCAGATGCAGGCCTGAGTTGGCTCACTGGCATTGCAAGGGTGTAGCTGGGGTGGGGGCAAGTCAACAGAGAGGAATGAACAGGGAGGGTCTTCTAGCTCCCTGCCTTGGAACCTTGGCCCCCTCATTCCTGATGTCCTGACCTTGTTATGGGCTGTTAAACACAGACTCCAACCAAGTGATGTATTAAGGGCCAGATATGTCCTGCCCTTCTGCTCAGTGCTGCGTATTCTCAGCCACCAGTGACGGTATATGTAGGTGTCGTTGTTATCAGCATAGGTAAGGAACGCGCTGCAGGTTCTGGAGTAATCTGCCCAAAGTACTGCAGCCCATTCCCGGGACTGAACACATCCTGCTTCACACTCGCCCAATGGCTGGTGGCTCAGACATCTCAGTGCGGCTTAAGGCATATGCATGGTAGGTCCTTTATGAATGGTGGTTATTTGCTGCTGCTGATACTGCTATTACTGTTGACCTCGTTTCCCTTTTGTTTGCACCTCAACCCTTTGGCAAGAGGTAATCACTACAGAGGGCCGGTCGTTGAGACTGTCATTGAGTTACCAGCACCCCTGACCTATTCATCTCTGTCTGAACTTGCACACTTAGGCACACTTTAGATGCACACGCTGACACTGCCACATGCGCACACACACACATGCACACGTGGGGGCCATGGACCCTGCTTGTGGCATTTGTGCCCAACGGGCACCTGCGCCCAGGCTGGGTGAGAACTGCCTTGGACCCCTGTTCTCACCGGGGTGCTCACCTTGCGGCCTCTCAGGCTTGGCTTTGACAAGTGCAGCCTCTTACTTGGCTCCCACACTACAGAACTGAGGTCTTGGGTAAACAGTCATCCGTCTTAACTTTTGGCTGAAATGTTTATAGAACAGAGTTGGGGCATAATTAGACTCTGCTGCTGCTTTCTCCTTTTTCCCCAGGTTGATGAGTAGGGGCAGTTTAATTTGAGACTAGTAAATTTTGTAATTGGATTTAAGAGAGGAAAACGAGTGGACCTGGTTTACACATTACCTTTAGCGCCGTGGCTCTGGGAGACGCTCTCATCACGTATGGATCAGATTATTTTATTATGCCAACATTAATATTGGGAGCACACACATAATCTAGAGTCAGCAGGTTCATACACTACTATCTCATTAAATTTTCAGGCAAAAGCTGCAAAAATTAATTGGAGGCGTGTAATAGTTTAGAATGTGAGCTGGCTTATGGTAATATAAATTATATGAAGAGAAGACAGTTTTATATACTGAGAGAGGGGAAACTGGTTTACTTTAATGAGAAGAGATAGAAATGTAGAGCTATTTTTTCATTACAGATGCACTCTAAAGTGTTTGGACTTAGTTGATGAATAGAGTTAATTCGCTGCTACAGTTCCAATAATTCATGTTGCACAGTTTAATGACTTCTAGATAAAAACAGGATTGAAATGTTAATTTCTCTGAAAGAAATTGGGGCCCTCTTGTATATCAGGCCTTCTCCCTATTAAACCACTAGTTAATTTCACTAAACAAGTCTCCTGGAGATATTTCATGCTACATAGACTTTTGTGTTTCTTACCTGAGTTAACTTAGTTCCTCGTTTTAAACCTTGATGGATGTGATTGTCCCAGATGAGAGGGTTTGTCAGGCGGAGCTGTGTCTAGATAACTCGACCCGATAGAGGGTGTCTCCACCTTTAGCTCTGTAAACAGCCACGTGACTTCATCTGTATTCCAGTGACCAGAAACTTCTGTTTTGCTTTGCTTTTATTTGGCTATGGGTTTGGTTGAGTAGATCCATTGTCCCTGTTTTTGAGCTAGGAAATCAGAAGTGTTGATCAGTCAGTATTAGACTCCTGAGGCTTCGGTCTCAAATCTGCAGGAATTTTATCATTATCACCATATTATTTATTTTGTATTTACATTTTTTTGGACCTTTTTTCCCGTAAGGCAGATTCAAAACTGAGTCCAGTGTCTTTTCTCTCTCTTTAACTGACTCTCAGAAAAAAAGATGAGCAGGAAATACTAACTGATAGTAACCAAGTTAACTAATAGTGGTGCCGTGTAATTAAGGAATATTCAGGTTTTCTTTTTCTCATATGTTTTGTTATTATGATAAACATATAAACATATATTACTTTGTGGGTTATTATTATATATATATTTATATGATGGGGCCAAAAAACAAACGCACAAATATTTTGGAAGGCGAAGAAGAAATGGCTCCCATCCCCTGTTCTCCGTCCACGGGTTTGCCTCTGGGTGTGCTGTCAGAGGGCTTGCTAGAAAGGACTCCATTAGGGCCAAGGAGGTAAACACCTGGCAAGACGGACTTTTAACTTCCAGGGGGATGCAAGGACCCCTGCCCCTCACCCCGTTAGTGACCATTGGGCGCAGATGAGACTGCATCCTGAGAGTGTGCTCGTGGATGCTCGTTATTGGTTTTTAGGGTCTTATCTGTTGAACTTGGCTTTCTCAGACCCTACATCCCTCTCTTTGCCTTTGTCAATTAGGGACCTTCCAACATTTAGGGATTTGGTGTTTCCTCTGAGCTCTATTTATAGGTGTGTGTCCAACTTTGCTCAGAGAGCATTTGGCAGAGACAGGAAATGTAATGTGAACTTGGAGAGTATTGAGAGACCCACCCTGAAGTCGAGGCTGCTCTCATCCTCAAGTCACCAGCTGTTCTCCTTGAGTTCCCAGCTCCTGCTTTAACTGCCCTGGGCTGTGTGTTGTGCACTGGGTCCGATTGTCTCCTTTGAATCAACTCTTTCAGGACAGCAGCCCCGCACACCTTGGTTACCGAGTTGGTCCTTCTGCAGCAGGGAGCTCCCACTTGTCCTCGTCATTCTGCTCACTGGATGCACGTGGTTGAGTCCATTCTTTTGTCTCCAGTTGTCCCTTCCATCAACTGCCTTCGCTTCAGTGATGTCTCCCCTGTCCCATGTTGGTGAGAAATTGACTTGCGTGTTATTTCTTAGCGTTCCTATTCCTTTGAAACTTCAGAGGCTTCAGTTTAGGGTTCCTTTAAGGGAGGTTCTCGACTTTGGCACTGTTGACCTTTTGGACTAGATAATTCCAGGTGGGACTGTCCTGTGTGTTGGGGGTGTTTTGCAGCACCCCTGGCCTCTACTGACTAAGATGCCAGTACCTCCCTTCCTGCCCCAGTGTGACAACCGAAAGTGTGTCCAGACATCACCGGATGTGCCTTGCGTGTAAAGGGCCGCCACTTGAGGTCCACTGGTTTTGGGGGCGGATGTTACTCCATGCCTCTTGTCGCCTTGTGCTTGAAACACGTTGACCGGCCCTGTTCACGTTGGTGCTGAGCCTGGAGTGGCACTGAAATCGCCCTCCAGCCCTACTCAGAGCAGTTCTGCGCCCTTCTGGGAAGGGCACGGCCTCCCAGCCATGTTTGCCTGCGCTCGCTCCTCTGCGGCGGGCAGAGTCCGGGCCCTGTGTGTGGAGGCGGCGGCTTCAGCAGAAGGGGCCTCGCGCTCGCCTCCATGAGACGCACACGGACATTCATGCCAGTGCATCTGACAGGCAGATCTATTTGTCATCTTGTCATGGCGACATGTTGGGATGGCCTCACTGCTTCTGTGTCATTGACACTGGACTGTCTGAAATTGGGACACGGCATCCCTGAACTCAGTCGAATGCGTCTTCATCGGCACCAGGCATAACTTACCGCCTGCTTTTCCCTGTTTCTTTAACTTTTAATTGAAACCATTTAGTTACCACCCCTGCTGCTAGGAATCTGGGGACAATTAGGAAAGTCCCATCTGTCCCTTGAACCACGTTATATTGCTTTTTCGTCGCTATCTTGAGAAGACAGCGGATTTTAACAGCACTGTCTCTGCTTCCCACTGGATGGTTGTTATCTCACTTGAATGAGTTATGGCAACTCTTTAATTCAATTATTTTCTCCACTGCGGGCTTTGAGATGATTTAGTTTGAATCAGAGGCCCGGGTTTTCCGCTGCAAAGCGGTGACTCCACCGAGGCCGGAGGTGGCTGTTGAAGTTTTCCCTGAGAACGTGTATTGCGTTCCGTGCTGCACCCCCAGCTCCCTGGCACGAGCCCCTGTTCACCATTTCAAAACACAGATTGGAGATGGCAGATGCCGTGGGCGTGGCCAGGCTCTCCCCGAGGCGAGGAATTATCTGTCCAGTAATATTAGGTCAGTGAATTCCTACCCAGCTGGGTCCGAAAGGAGGGAGGGGGCGGGGCAGTCTAGGTGCTGGTCAGGAAGGCCGTTTGTAAATCTATAAATGCACCCAGCAGCCTGCTCTCCCCCTTTGGTATTTGACTTTGAATTAAACAAAGTGTCATGAGTGGGAGGTGGGTCATACAATCATTTTAACCAGTTTGCTTTCTAATGTGGAAAATCTGCCTAAAATAGGACCTGCCGTAGCCGCCGTCCCATATACAAAGGGGTGGGTAAGTGCTGTCTCCTCGAAGGGACATTTGGGCCTGCATCTTTTTTCTGAGAACTCTATTATTGAACCTGTCTTCTGTTTTCGTTGTGGGCTCCAAGGTCCCTGTGGATGTCCCCTCCCTCGGATCACACAACACAGTGAAGCCTTGTTTTTCCGAAGTGTCAGGGCATCTTTAACCCCGTATTGAAGGTTTATAGGTGCTTGCTGGGGAAGCAGGCAAGGTGAGGGCTCTGACTTTAGTAGGCTTTTCCTGTTGCAGGTGAGGGAGCTGAGGAGAGGCGGAGAGGAGACACTGAGGCAGGAAAGAGCTCGGCAGCTCGGGTCCCAGACTCCCTGGGTACCAAGTAGGTCCAGCACTGCTGGGTGCTGTTCTTGCAAGTGGGCTGGCTGGGGTGGGCTGAGGGCTGCCTTTAAACTCAAGGGGCATGTGCTGCTCCCCAGGGGGAGCAGGAGCTGCCAACTGTGCCACTCCAGAAGGCAGGCTGTGTTGCCGCCGCTGCTGTCCTTGGTGTGAGCATCTCACTGAGCGTCACTCTAGTGTGTAAAGGTGAGTGTTTTTCCAGTGTCCTGGCTCCTAACCATAGGCCAGCGGCCGCCTCTGGCGCTTGATGGAAGAAACAGCAGTCTGTTTCAGTGTGTGCTTATCCAGAGGCTGGGCATCTGCCTCTGCTCTACTCCAGGGCCGTCTAAGAGCCTGTCTACTGTAGAGCCAACCCAGTAGGACGAGATTCTGCCATGTGTGTGGGTGGGTGGGTGTGTACATGTACACATGTGTGTCCATGTCTGTGGGAGGTAGGTTAATAAGATGCTGTCAGAGATTGTGATATGAAATAGACTCTCCAGACATGGAAACCAGTGTCTGCCCTCCAAAATAGTGTGCATGCCCTTTGACCTAGTCATCTCCCTTCTCCACCTGGTGCCAAAAAATCATTAATACACTAAGGTGTTTTGTCATGGTGTTATTTGATGGCAAAAGGTCAGATGCCTCAAGCATCCAACATTAGGAAAATAGCTCATTCTTTTTAAAATGATGCTTTCACAGTTAGAAATAACCCAAGTAGAAGGTTTGTCTTAAAGTGGAAAGATCCAATATTGAATGTACATTTATGAATAAAACCACAGAAAATACTCACGGGCAAATCTGATGATGAATATTTTATAGTGGTTATCTTTAGCTGGCAGAATTTGGGTGATTTTTTTTTTTCTCATTCTCAACATATTTTTTTTTTTTTTAAATAGAGAAAACATTGCTGGTCATCTTGATGTTTCCAGAAGGGTCATATGCTTATTGGAGAGGGAAGCAATGCAATGCAAGACTTAGAAAAGTGAAGCTCATGACCTGCCTCTCTGACTCTCAAGGTCCTGTCAGGGTTCTTTCTCCTTGCCATTCCTAGAATAGGCCGGTGTGTGGGAACGCACAGAGGGGTTTTGTGTTGGCTTTCCAAAGACAGTCCTGCTGTCCCTGGGTTCCCATTTGGTAGAAGAGGGTGTGCGTCGTCTCTTCAGGTCAGTAGACCTATCCAGTGTTTCCCTTGGACTGTCTTTAGGCGCATGTGCAGACACAGGGTTTTATGTCCGTGGAGTTTGTATACTTGCTGTGATTTAGGTTTTTGTAAGTTGGGGCCTTTTTTTTTCTTTAATTGTCTTTCTTGGGAGAACAGTGTATGCCAGTTGCCATTTGGTAGCTGTGCGACCTTGGGAACATGGCCTATCCTCTCTGCTTGTTTCCTCCTTAGAAATAGGGACAATAGTACCTATCTTGTAGCTTTGTAAGATTTAATGTGTTAATGCTTGTAAATAGCATCCAGAGACCTAATGATCACATAACCAACTTACCCGTCTTTTTTTTTTGGTAAAGAAGATTGTCCCTGAGCTAACATCCGTACCTATCTTCCTCTATTTGTATGTAGGATGCCGCCACAGCATGGCTTGATGAGTGGTGTGTAGGTCAGCACCCAGGATCTGAACCTGTGAACCCCGGCCCGCCGAAGCGAAATGCACAAACTTAACTGCTACGCTACTGGGCTGGGCCACCGTCTCAGTCTTTTTAACAACCAGTTTTAGTCCATGTTTTCCTCCACGTCTGTAATCACATATACAGATCTTCCTCCACTTGCGATGTGGTTATGTCCCACTAAACCCATTGTAATTTGAAAACGCGTTTAGCACACCTAACCTACCGAACACCATAGCTTAGCCTGGCCTCCCTTAAACGTGCTCGGGACGCTTCCTTTAGCCTGAAGTCGGGCAAAATCATCTAACGCAAAGCCTATTTCATAATAAAGTGTTGGATATCCCATGGAACTTATTGGATACTGTACTGAAAGTGGAAAACAGAATGGCTGTGTGGATCCAGAATGGTTGCACGTGTGTGTATCTATTGTTCGCCCTCCTGACCGCATGGCCGACTGGGAGCTGCGCTCGTGCCACTTCAAGCATCACGAGAGAGGATCATACTGCATCTTGCTAGCCCAGGAAAAGATCAACATTCAGAATTCAGAGTACAATTTCTACTGAATGTGCATCGCTTTCACACCGTAGTAAAGTTGAAAAATCGGGTCAAGGCTTGGTAAATCGGGGACTGTCTGTACACATATAACACTTTAAGCGTATAATTCAGTTCATAGTACGTATTCTTTGCATTTAACTGCCCTAATACATCAGCCAAATCCTTTCCCTCTCTCAAGTGCCTTTCACAAATTGTTTTTAAAGGAAAATCCCATCTTGGTTGCGGCTACTCCTTCCCCTCCCTGTGCCCACACAGGCAGAGGTTACCTGTCTGTAGGGAGCATGGTTTTGATCTTCAAGGACTGTTGCTTTGGACCAGTTCATTAACGAGGCTGCCTCACCCCCGGTGTCCCACCTGCAGAGCAAATGCAGAGGTGGAGCCCAGCTGGAAGTGTTCCTTCCCAAGGACAAAACGAGGTCTACTTACAGGGGAGGTGTGGGGATCGTGAAAACTGAGCCAGCAGAGGCCAGGATGATGACCCTCCTGTGACTTGATCCCACCCATTAAGGGTTCCCCTGAGCAGCCAGATTGCACGCAGTGATTTCTTTTATTGAGAAGGCATTTAGTAAGTGCCTGCTGTATGTCAGGGATGGAGCTGGGACCCTGCAGGAAATGAAGCGTAGGTCAGTCTGGGGGCTGCCAGGCTTCAGCCTGGTTTGAACTGCCCATCTGCTCCTCACCTGGGGATTTTATGCTTTCTGTCTAGTCTCTCTGGGCATGGTGGGCCCACGTTGAGCTGTGCCTGATCTGTGCACTTTGTGAGATTCAGAAAAGGGAAGCAGCAAAAACAGTGTCTGGGACTGTTCTCAGGTTTGCTGGGTGACAGGGCACTGGGTTGACCGAATGGTCATTTAATAACTCTGTGCTGACTCTTCCTGCCAGGACCTGTGCCCTCCCTGGGTCAGGCTGTCACTGCTCTAATTCACCCATCATCAAATTTGGTCAGCTTTACAGAATAATTGCACTGATTCTATCAGTCATTTTGTTAGCCTGATTTAAAATTTTTGCACCAACCTCTGATTTGTCAGAATCTCCGGTGGTTTAAAAACAAAATGCCATTAGTAGTGTTTGTTTTCCTTTTCAATCCTCTTGTGAAAAAGCAATTTTTATTCTAGTCTAAAATTGGTTGTCAAGAGTGAATATCTTAAACTAAAAAAAGTGTTTGGCAGCGTATTATCCGGCTCCGAAATATTCTCTGTGGCTCTCTGCTTCTTTTCAGGCATGCACGATAAATATCCCTTTGTGAGAGCTGTTATTTGTATTCCTTTGCATGTTTTGAGGAAGAAATTAGAACACAGCCTGCAGGTCTCCAATACCAGTTTTATATCTCAGCAACCACATTGATGAATCCGGCTGAGTAAAGGGCGCGTTGGTCGGCTCCCACCCTAAAGTGGTTTGGTTTGGGATCTCATCTTGATTATTTAGCTGATAGAATTGATCATTGAACCTCCGGGGGAGCCTGAGTGGAACTGAGACTGACATTTATCTCCCTTCCAGTTGGGTCTCCTTATTTGGGGTACTTCTGGAAAGTAGGTGGTTTCACAGAGTGGTAAGAAGTGGAAATTATGAGGGGTGTTATCTGCCTCCTCTTTTGGCCTGTATTTTAAGGAAACTCAACATTGGTTTTACACAGGGCTTTTGATTTTTAACAGTTGGAAACAGGAAGTAACTTCCAGAAAGAGACATTTTCCTATGCTCTTGACTCATTCTGTACAGTTAAGAGGTCACAGGCAACAGAGCTAAGTCCGGGATTGAGGCTCTGACATAAGCCGCGCTGGTTGAATGGTGTGTTCCAGCACTGGTTGGGTTACTTAGCCATGACCCAGTGACAAACTCTAGCTATCAAAGGAGAACCTTAAATGGCATGGAGGGTGCCAGAAGTGGCTGCGTTGATGTCTCCCGTGATTGGTTGGGTGGTAAAGAGTCATATTTGCATATTTTAGCACCTCTTCCTTTTGGGTCGTGGTTTATAATCTGCCACTGTTTGCCTGTACTAGTCATCCCCTCCCCCATTCCTATCCCGTCTTTGTAACTAACAACAGCGACCTATGCCTCTTGCCAACTTCCTATTCAGTTTAGCTTAGTTCTTTTGTTACTTCTGCTAACTGACTGCTGTACCATTCTGGGGACTTCTTGAGAGACTTTGCTGCATCTTTGACACACAGTATGTGCTAGTTACATTTGTCTTGACAGGAATTCATTCATGTGACCTTTCGTCCCACTAGTCATATTTTCCCACTGGAGATATGGGGCGTGTTCTCAGTGGGCTCTGTGCAGCCTGGAGTGCTGGGGTGTCAGCCACACCTTGACCACGAAGAGCTCACAAAAGCAAGTTGAGATGAGGAGGACAGGAAGGCATCTCAGGACCTGGGGCTGCTGAGCAGAGAGGAGGAACACCTGTCGTCAGTACTGTCTTGTGAAAGACAGGAGGCAGCTTGTTCCAGAGGGCAGAACTGGGTGGGGAGACAGGAAGCATAGTTCTTTAAAACCTAAAGAATTTTAAAAATAACACAAGTTGTCCGACCTTGAGTCAGACCACCTGTGTGCTGGTGAACTGCCTGGCAGGCCGCCTAGCCTAGCCTAGC
The DNA here is from genome assembly GCF_041296265.1 of Equus caballus. Classification (NCBI taxonomy): domain Eukaryota; kingdom Metazoa; phylum Chordata; class Mammalia; order Perissodactyla; family Equidae; genus Equus; species Equus caballus. The sequence goes on from NC_091684.1 coordinate 8,761,779, forward strand.
CTAAAGGGTTGCTGTGTGCTGTGGGAGTCTGCGTCCAAGCTTCCCAAGGATTTCCTGTATGCAGAGGCCTCCGAGTTGTCGCACACGCCTGGACATGGGCACTTACTTCGTAGTCCAACAGAAAGTCTCAAGGGGAAAATAAATGCAGAGGTGTGCAAGGTGTAGGGTGACGGGCAATAGAGTTACAGTACTGGAAGGCTTGGGCTCATTCATTTAAAAATCGTGTGTGCATGCACACACGTGTGTGCCAGGTTCTGTTGTAGACTTTGGGGGGTACAGTGCACAAGCTGTCACCAAGCTCACGTTCTAGGGGATAAGGCACCCCTGATGGGTGGTTTTCTTGCGAGTTGTGTAAGTGTCAAGTTGAAAAGATAATACGTCTTGGACTGAGTAGCCACTTTGGTGGGAGTGTTGAGAGCACGTCTCTAAAGAGGAGCTGGGATTGTGGTGGCAGGAGGTGGCCAGCCTTGTGCAGATCTGGGGACAGGGCCTCCAGGCAGAGGGAGCAGCTCAGAGCCCCCAGGGCAACACCCAGGGTGCCATCATATGGAGTCCTGATCTTGACCATCAAGGCAGTGGGAGCTGTTTAAAGAGTTTCAAGGACAGTGTGATATGATCAGATTTAAGTTTTGAAAAGAGGCCTCCCCCCACCCCCCCTCCCCCGCCAAAAAGAAGATCTGGAGGTGTCTCTGGAAAATGGTTTAGAAAGAGGCAAGAGCAGGAACACGGAGACCATTTATTTGGACCCATATGTTGGTGGGTTCATGTATTAAGATGACTCATGTTTTAGCTAAGAGTGTCCGTGTTAACTCAGAAGTGGCTGCTTTGAAACTGACAGGAGTAGATTTCCCTGAGGCTTCCTCCAGTAGGATAGTGTTCCCCTAGAATACTTTTGAGGTTCTTTGCCCTGATTTCAGAAGTAAAGCTCTGCCTGGAATCTGAGATGGAAATTCTGTCTTGTTAATGGGATCTTGAAGACGGCTAAATCTTCCACCAAACACTTTCCCGTCACTGCTGGTGCACACAGGGGTAGCTCCCCTTGCCATGTGTCCGCGTAGCTTTCTTTCATTGTCGTTAAAGAGAGTCAGACGTGCCTATGGGAGAGAGACGGGATCCTGCTGTAATGACTTTGTCTTCATGAACATCTTTCCTCGGCTGCTTAAATTGCTGTCAGGGCAGCATAGGAATCTTAGAGGAGGGAGTTTTCTCTTGATATAATTATGCTGTTAGTAAAAATCTTGGCGCCTTTTCTCCACTTTCCCCCGTAGCCCCTAAAATAAAACTCTCCTGGAACTCCGCAGCTGTTTGCAGCCTGCCTCCTGTTTCCTCCTGGTGTGGTAGTGTCGCAGCTGAGGCGCTGGGTGGGGTTGGGGGATTGGAGGGGATTTCTTTCAGGGTCCTGTTGGTCATGAGCTGAGCCCCAGATGCTGGAGCAGCTCCAGGTCGGGTCGTCTTTGGGTTTTGCCCAGTGAGCTGTTGCTAAGGAGAGGGCTTTGTTTGCATAGAGATCGGCAATGTTCAAGGGCAAGTACACTTTGGCAAAGATTGCTGACGTGGCAAGGCAGGGCTCTCCAGGCCTCTGGTAGTAACAGGTGGGGAGGTTGGCACCTCCGCGGGGGCAGATTGGGGGGCAGCAGCAGGGAACTGTTTTTGGGATCACAAGACGCCTTGGCGGGAAGGAGCCTGTGTGGTCAGTAAGGCAGGGCCAAAGGAAGGGAGGGGGTAACATGAAGCAGGGCATTATGGGACTGCTTCTTGGGTGGGTCAGGATCTGCCCTGTGGTTGCCAGCACCCCCCTCTGCCAGGAAACAAAGGATGGGAGGAAGAGGGTTGTAGGCGCTTCTGAGGACCTCATTGGCCTGGGAAATCCCCCATCCTCAGGTTGCGCAGGCCTCAGGGCTGGTGAGGTGGCTTCAGGTACTGCTCCCTGTGCCCTCCCTTCCGGGGAGGAGGCGAGGTGGGGTGGGTACCAACAGTAGTGCAGCAGCTCCACCTAGGAGGCGGCGTCCAGAGGGCCTCTCTTAGCCAGGCTCTTGCTCATTAGTCACCCTTCCACATGGCTGTGGGCTCCAGGTAGAAGGATCGCTGGACCAGTCCCTCCTGCGGTGCCCCGTGGTGCCCTGTGCAGGTGGCTTCAGTGCCCTGAGCTGGGGGGTGTTCACAGGCCGCTGAGAATCAGTGTGCTCAGAAGGAGCAGCCAGTGCAGCCTGGCTCTGTGTTCACTGCGGGATACGGGATGGGGCTCTGTGTTCACTGCGGGATACGGGATGGAGAACGGCGAATGCATTGTCCTCTTCTGTCCATCCAAGCCACAGCTTTGTTAGCGTGGTCTTGGTGCTGTGGTCTCTTCCTCATTTTCCAGTTTAGGAAAGTGTATTGGGAGTGTGTGCTGGCCCCGGTGGTCTTACATAGATGTGTATTTGATGCTGGACAGAAACCTTCAATTTTAAGGTAAAATACTAGTCTAGCTTTACTTGGTGCTGGTTTTAGCTCACCTTTGTCCAGCAATGTTCAACATCAGCCACTGGGATGCGGAGATGGTGGGTATCCCTGCCCTCCTGGCACATCTTACAGGCCAGTGGGGACGGCCACCAGCAGAGGACATTCCTTCACTTGTGTCCCAGGCAGGCACCGCCCTGTGCAGCTCCGAGGAACGATCACTCAGTCTTGCTAGGCTCCGGAAGCCCTCTCCTGCAAAAGTCCTTCTGAGCTGAATTTTTTAGGAGCAAGCATATGAAGAGTAGAAGGTAATGCTGAAGCCAGCTGGCCTTGTCCTTTAAAAGCTGACCGAAAAACAATTGTCATGCATACGGAGTGCACCAATGTGCCTTGCCCAGCCACCTCAATCTGGTCACAGGGGGAGAGGCAAAATTAGCTGAAAATGTTACCTGGGGCAAGAGAGAAATGAAATTTTTATGAGGATCGATTGACTGATGGCAAGTCAAGCTTAGTTACAGAAAAAGTTTTTGTGGACGCCACTGACAGTGTTCTGTCTTCTCCCGAGAGTGACCCTTCAGGCTGCATTTCGATGGGCAGGATGTCAGTTGGCTACGAGGAGCTTGGGATTGTTAAAAGGCAGCATTGCCCCGGGCCTGTGAGCTGCTGCTGCCCCTGGGAGCAGGGTGGTCAGCCATCCTTCCCAGCTGTAGCTGCGAGCCTGGCCAGGCCTTGTCCCGGGGTCTCCGGGGAGGGTGTGCTGAGATTTGGGACCTTGGGCCTCAGCCTGGCCCTTGGGCTGTTCTGGCTTTCACTGTGGCCATGTGGACTCATCCATGCAAAGTGGAGTTTGAGTGGAGGGAGGATGAGTGAATTCTCAAGCGCTGGAGCGTCAGCGTCCCTCACTCAGCAGTCTGAAGGCCGTGGGCCTCACACACCACCTCCAGCTGACGCCAGAGACTGGGCCATTGGTGGTGGGTCCAGAGGCCTCCTGAGGGGCCCACAGTGGCCTGGGGTTCTGCTATTTCACGGTCTGAGTAGAGGATGGATACTCGGTAGCCAGTTCCTCGAAGCAGCCCCCAGCTCAGGCAGAAGGAAGCCAGTGAGGAGATGGAGCGGCCTTTCTGCTTGGTCTCCAGGCTTGTCTCAGCACGGCAGTTCGTTTGAGGCCACTGAACCCCAGACGCAGATGGCAGAGTCGAGCGGCCTCGCCTCCCTTTGTCTGAGCTCCTCACCAAAACTGGGGTCCGCTGTGGAGTAGGGGGGAGAACATGATCCTGGGGTCCTCGTTCTCTCTGAGGCCACCTGCCTTTCCACCTAAAGACCCTGACATACTGTCATCTTACTTTATTGTTTTTTGATTCACCTGCGTGGTTTGTTATCTCTCTGAATTCAGACACGTCTTTAATATCTTTGAGCCATGTCTGTAAAATGGGATGGTAATAAATCACATTAATAATCGTGATATTGAGTTCTTAACTGGATCAGAAACTTCTTCAATTATGAAGATCTTTTATATATTTGTGTTCTACTTTCTTCTTTTAAAAAATGTGGATATTGATATCCGCTCAGCCTTGCTTTAATTTTGATAGTTCATCTTTAAGCTTTGGGTGCTGTTGGGGGAAATAATCAATCAATCTAAACTAACTTTCTATTTGATGTGGTTTCAGGCTGACAAAAGAGTTGTAAGAATGGGACAAAGAATTTCTAATTACCCTGCACCTAGACACCCCCAAACAATATTTTAGCACATTTCTTTGCTCTTTGCTCATGCACACAAACACAGAAGTGCTGTATTTTTTTTTTCTGAACCCTCTGAGAACTATTTGCAAATATGTAACACAGAAATATTCAGAGATAAAGGAGTTAGTTTTTCCTAAATACCAGCACATTTCTCTTACTCACAGCACAAGTATCAAAATCAGGAAATTAACGTTGATGATAATATTTTCTAATCTTTAGACCTTATGCAGATTTTGCTAATTGTCCCAATAATATCCTTTATGGGAAAAGAAAGTTCAGTTGCCGTGTCTCCTTGGTCATCTTTAATCTGGAGCATTTCCTCATCTGCCTTTGTTCCGTGACATTGATGTTTTTTAAGAGAACAAACCAGTCATTTTGTGGACTCTCTGTCTGTTTGTCTCAGATTTTCTCCTGGTTAGATTCAAGTTACTCACTTTTGACAGGAACACTTCAAAAGTAATGTTTTTTTCTCGGTGCAGCATATCAGAAGGCACGAGAGGTCAGTCCACGCATCACTCGTGAGGTTATCTTCAGTCATTTGGTTCCGTAATGCCTCTGTCTTCTCCACTGTAAAGCTTTGTAAGCATGTTGTGGAGAGGTGCTTTGAGACTATGCAAATATGCTCTTGGTCTGCAAACTTTTTCACCCACTGTTCTCAACATCCATTGATAATTCTCATCTGAATCAATTATTATGATGGTTGCAAAATGGTAATTTTCCGACTCCACCATTTCTTCTACATACATTTGTTTGTTTGTTTTCTACTGTTACAAGAAGCTTCTTTTTTCCCCTTACGTATAATGAGAACCCAGGAGTCTTATATATATAAAGGGTTCTTCCATTTGGTGTGTTATATCCTGTTACTATCATTGTTCATTTTGATGTTCAGATTACTTCAGATTTGGCCAGTGGGTGCTTCTTCAGGCTGGCTATTTTATCTTGTGTCTTTTTGACACATCTGTCTTTCTTTGAGCATTTCCTTACTTTCTTGCTCCATCTCCTTTTTTCCCCCTAAGTTATCCTTTACATGGTTTTGTGTATCTTTCTCTTCGCTTTGTGTACCATGTCTGGGTATGGACTCTGTGGTAGGCAATGTTGAGTATTTCTAATTCGTGGGTGGGATACTATGTGATTGCGTGCTCTGAACATAGATGGGTGCCTCTGTGCCTGTGAATTCAGAGACTGCTGCCTCGGGCTTCTCTCAGGCCAGGAGAGCCTCCCTGGTGTCGACCTTTAGGGCACAGCTTGAGACCCAAGTGTGGCCCTCCCAGATGGGCCATGGCTAGGGTTCCCTCACTTCAGTAAATAATTTATGACTTCAGCTGCTGTGGGCATGGATTTCTTCTTTTTACTCCCATTTTTTTTATTTCTTGTGTGCATCTGGAGACCTTTTTGGCATTGGAGCATCGAGTTCATTTTAGAAAAAATCCATAGGAGATCGTGTTGCTAATGATGACTATCAAGATGGCACAGATGTCAGCCCCTCTGATGTTAGAGTGTTCTCAAGTCAGCAGTGGTCAATCTGCGTCCTTCCAGCGTGGTCAGGGGGCAGTGTCCAGAGGCAGGGAGGAGGGTGCACTCTGACAACCCATCCATCACTCGCCCACACCTGCCCTGGCCCAGGTGTGCTGCTGGCTGCTCCGCCCTTGGTAAAAGGGAGGCGGGTGACAAGTAGTCTTCGTGGCTGAGCATGTAGATGTGTTTGTTTACCCCTTAAGCCAAGGAGCCTTGGGGGGCATATTTCTCTTTAGAAGTTTTGACTGCTGTTCCCTTAAGTAGAGTTATATGGAAGCTCGATTTATCTGCTCCAAAAAATATGGGCCCCTTAGAGAAGTTAAGCAGAGTATAAAATGCCTTCATGGTAGTTAAATTTACACTCTGTTAAAATGATTTGTGCACTTCGCAGTAAGCTGTGATATTAAATGCATAAATATACACCAGAGTTAAGTTGGAAGAACATTTTATTTGACAAGATCACTCAAATGCTTAGGTGCAGTATCGGAACCACTTAGCACGGTTACGGGAATTTTTAAATTCTGCCTAAAACATTGACAATCAAAGGGAAACAGTGTAAGTAGTAACTACTTCTCCACAGAGTACTTAATTCTGGAAGTGGTTTTCATCCTGGAGAAAGGCTTGTGGTTTCTAAATCGGTCTCCCCAGTTTCATCTGAGAAAATGCCTTGTAAATAAACTCACCATTGAAATACTCGCTTGTCCTAATTTTGGAACTGATTCTATTCAAATTAGCAACCATTATAGATATTTTGGTCTTCTTTTGTCAGCGAGAGTGAGTTTCCTCTGGGAATAGGCCATTTGGTTCATCTTGGGACGTTACAGGAGAATTAATAATTGATGGCATGCTAGTGCGTGGTCCACCCTGCTATTTGGAGCCAGCGCTTGATTTAATTTTCTATATATAATAGGCTGTTTCAGAATGGTCTTTCCTCATTGTTTCTTCATATCTTCTTGAAACCAGCTCACTATTTGTTTATCTCAGTCTGTGGAAGGAGGGCTGAAGGGCATGGCGTCCACGAGACCGAATGGCTACAGCCCAAGTTTGGAAGGAGTTCTAGCGGGCAGATGAGTCAATCAATTAAGAATATCCTGTAGCAGTCCCCTTTCCACACTTCTCTGGGAGGAATGCTCCCAGCACTCTGGAGAGTGACGGCTGACATCAGACTCTGCAGCCACTGTGGCAGGTGCTCCATTTCTGCGTCTTCCACCTACTAGAGACCAGGTGACAGCAAACCAGGAACCCCACTCACAGCTTCCAAACTCCCGGTGGAGGGTGGAGAAACTCCAATCCCCCAAGAGCTGGAGCTTGGAATACTTTTCCGCCAGTTTTTTGAGGGACCTAAAAGGAATATTCTGGCCATGATCCCTGCCAGGAAGGCACAACCTGGGAAAGAGCGTTATCATTGGAAGGGGTCACAGTAAATTGTGGGGAGGGGCCCGGCTCCCCGAGGTATCTAAAGAAATGCTCACACGTTGTCCAGCGTGCAGTAACGCTGGCTCCAACTCCACATTTGCCCTAATAAAGATGTGGTGTCCCCACCCCCTCCTGCCCATGCCCTCTCATCCTCTCAGCACTTTCCCGGGTATGTGGAATCAACCCTGGTAGAAATTGGAAGGACCTGGCCGAGGCACTTTGGGTTAAGACAGCTGTGGAAATAAAAACTCTTAGGGCGGCCACAGAACATTTAGTCCTAGGTGTTGGTGTGTCTTTGTGAACACAACAGTTTAATGACAAATAATTTATATCATAATTGATAATAAGACCTTGCCTCTGGCAGGCTACAGACAAAAGACAGTCTTCTCGGTCAATATTTGGGCCCTGTCCTTGGGATAGGAAATAAGTCCTGGACGCTCCCTCGATTGCTGATCTTAATGCCCAAGCCCGTGGCCTCCCGCAGGAAAGGTTCTGTTTCAGTTCTTGGGGAAGTTGTGATGACGAGGTCAGAGCGAGTCTTCTCCTAGGGCCTGGGGAGTGTACGGCATCAGAGTGGCCGCCCCTTCCTCCAACAACACATTCAGGGATGTCACTTGTGTCTGGATTCAGACTTAGCCCTTCAAGCGGCAACCCAAGATAATGTTGATAACAAGGGTTGATGGTGGCCCCATTTAGACTAAATACTGTAGAGGTGGCCTGACGTTGAATGTAGGGTGCAAAGGCCTGGGAGGCTGGAGTTCAGTGGGGGTGGGCACAGCTCTTTCATGGGTGATTTCTGTCACTAGCTAACCTGGGTCTCCTTTCTTCCAGGGAGGCTCCTTTTCTGCCCAGAGAGCCCTTTTGATCGGAAATCCCAAGCACAGAGCTTTCCATAGTGTGCCATTGCACACAGCTTTAGTCGTTGATCCCTTCAGAAAATTAAAAATGCCTATCATTGTTGGCTGCCAGGCCTTGTGAAGGAGACGAGGAGCTTTGTTCTCTGAGCCCGTGGAGCTTGGAGCCCAAGGCAGGGGGTGCTCCTCCTTCCCTGTCTTCAGTTCTGTCCTGTCCCTCTAAAAATCCAGATACGGGAAGCCTTCCCTTTCCCACACGTGTCTGTGTCACCCACAAGTGCCTCAGTATCCCCACAGATGTCAGACGAAAAACCCTACCCCTTCCTAGCTCACACATGCCAGAAACACTGAACGTATTTTGTACCCTACATCTCATTACATGTGTCTTGAAAATGTGCCTTTTCTTTATATATATAAACCTACATTCACAACCTTACACAATCAATTGCTTGTTTTCCCCTTACAATAGCTACATTTTGGTGGTAGTGGTGCCTGACACACATTTTATTTTTATTTAACTTATAAAACCTTTGGGGTGAGTGCCTCTGTAAACATAAAAGCTCTCATGGAGTGTGAGAGCCATGATTTTTTTTCTTTCCAAAATGGAAGCGGGATGCAGCTGGCCGCTGCGCAATTGGGCTGACCTGTTCCTTCACTACAGGAAGTAAAAGTTTGGATGACATCACCGCAGGGTTATTTCTTGTTATTGTAATTAATGGAGCAGCAGGAAGTAGCGAGACAGATGATTCTTGGCAGAAATGACAATCTAAAGGAGGAAGGATAAAAAGAGGATCTGGGAAGGAAGAAACCTTTCTGGATGTTCAGGCTCCCCTGGGAAGAAATCTGGAAATCCGTAGACAGCCCCTGAGAAATGAGCTGCCTCTGGCCAGCATGGATATCACGTTCTTAACCCCTGCTACAGCTCAGTTTCTGTTTTTCTCTCAGCCACCTCAAGGCAGTGCTGGCCTGCTGCTGTTGGGTTTTGTGAGGGTCGTTTGTGCCAAATGTGTCTTTTTACATTCGGTCGCTGGCTGGGGGGCTCGTAAATGAGTTTGTCTTTGGAGAGGTTCTGCTTCTCCAATCCCGGGTGCTCCTTTTGGGGAGGAGTAGAGGGAGCTGGAAGGAGTGTGGGTGAGGGAAGACAGAAGGGAGTGGCACAGCGGAGTTCCTGGGAAAGGAGCAGAATTGTGGTGGTGGATCATGGGCAGCGGTGGAGTCTCTAGACTTGCCAGAGAGGTTGACTCTTCTCTGGGTTAAACCACTCGTGCTGTATGAACTGACCAGGGTGGAATCGCTTTGCTAAGGACAAATGGTAAGGGAGCCATGGAGGTGAGGCTGGAACCCAAGAGTCCTGCCTGGACCATCCCCCCAGGGAACAGCACAGCACCCCAGGTCACCTGAGCGGATGCGGCATGGTTGGAGTCTTCAGACACTCTTGCTCAGGGTCACCTTCTGGGCTGGGGAGGTGGGAAGTGGCCCAGATGGGTGCTGCCTCTGGTGTTGGGGATGGGGTGTGGGTAATGGGGCTCTGAGCTAGGGAAAAGAAAGGAAGAAGGGAGGGTGGGAGGCTCCAGCATGAGTGGTGAGACTTGGGCCACTTTTATACATCTTTGTAAATGTTAATGAAAACAGAGTACACAAACAGCACAGTACACAGATCTTAAGTGTACAGCTCGATGAATTTACACAGCAAATACGCTGTTTAACCCCCACCCAGGACAAGTTCTTGTATGTTGCAAGGCCCTCGGAAGTCTCCTTTGAAGACCCTCTAGCCATATCTCCCTCTCCCCAAAGGTACTATTTGGACTTTCCTTAGATTAGCTTTCCTTGTTTTTAACTCAAAATGGAATCATGCAGTTTTCATTCTTTGTGGCTTTTTGTATTGTGGCCATGAGATTCGTCTGTGTTTCATGTGAGTGGTAGTCCATCTTTTTCACTGCTGTGTAATATTCCACTGTATGAATATGCTTCAATTTATATATCCATCCTACTGGATAGTTGAGGGACATTGAGGACTTGGTAGCCTTGGGCCATCCCCAGGCTGAGAGGCCTCTCCGATTTGGGCAACACCAGTTGTGTAGCTCTGACATCTCACCTAGTTGGAGCTCTGCCCTGGTGAACCTGTAACTGTGGAGGAGGAACTGCCCCAGGTGATGGAGGTATGAGCTAGCTGTTATTTAGAAAGGGCCAGGGCCATGGGGAGTCCTGCACAGGAGTGCCTCGAGGGGCAGAAAAAGACCCTGGAGAAGGAGAGGGGACAGACAGCTGTGTGTTTCAGAACATGCACGCAGGTCGCACTTATTTCAGTGCACAAAGGACAGTGCTCACTGTGGTGTTTATGGCACACCTGGCGGGCCGTTGCTGGTGAGACCCCAGAGTGTCCCTGTGGCCGACGTTTGCATGGAATCCTCGTCACCCTGAGTGGTCCCGTTACATTCCTCGTCACAATCCCTGTATTCTTCATGAACCTCCCCAGCGCTGCCTGCCGGTGTGTGATGTGTGTGTCTGTGCCGTCAGTTCCTTTGGCTCACAACTATTACAGCCTAAAACTCTTCCCACCGCCCCCAAAACTCTTGACTAGTTTCTGAGTTATACAGAGTATTGTCCCAAGAAATTGTCCAGAAAGTAAAAAGAAAGGTGCTTGAAGCGTGTTCTTTTTTGTTGTTGTTGAGTTAATGATAGGTTACAATCTTGTGGAATTTCAGTTGTACGTTATTGTCTGTCAGTCGTGTTGTAGGTGCACCCCTTCACCCTTTGTGCCCACCCCCCACCCCACCTTTCCCCTGGTAGCCACTAATCTGTTCTCTTTGTCCACATTTTTAAATTCCTCATATGAGTGGAGTCATACAGAGATTGTCCTTCTCTAACTGGCTTATTTCACTTAACATAATTCCCTCAAGGTCCATCCATGTTGTTGCAAATGGGATGATTTTGTTCTGTTTTGCAGCTGAGTAGTATTCCATTGTATATATATATACCACATCTTCTTTATCCAATCATCTGTTGATGGGCACTTAGGTTGCTTCCACGTCTTGGCTATTGTAAATAATGCTGCAATGAACATTGGGGTGCATAGGACTTTTGGAATTGCTGACTTCAAGCTCTTTGGATAGATGCCCAGTAGTGGAATGGCTGGATCATATGGTAGTTCTATTTTTAATTTTTTGAGGACTCTCCATACTGTTTTCCATGGTGGCTGCACCAGTTTGCATTCCCACCAGCAGTGTATGAGGGTTCCATTCTCTGCACAACCTCTCCAACATTTGTTACTATTAGTTTTAGATATTTTTGTCATTCTAATGGGTGTAAGGTGATATCTTAGGGTAGTTTTGATTTGCATTTCCCTGATGATCAGCGATGATGAGCATCTTTTCATGTGCCTATTGGCCATCCGTCTATCTTCTTTGGAGAAATGTCTGTTCATGTCTCCAGCCCATTTTTTGATCGGGTTGTTTGATTTTTTTTGTTGTTGAGTTGTGAGAGTTCTTTATATATTATGGATATTAAGCCTTTGTCAGATATTTGACTTGCAAATATTTTTTCCCAGTTAGTGGGTTGTTTTTTTGTTTCAATCCTGTTTTCATTTGCCTTAAAGAAGCTCTTTAGTCTGATGAAGTCCCATTTGTTTATTCTTTCTATTGTTTCCCTTCTCTGAGAAGACATGGTGTCCGAAAAGGTCCTTTTAATACTGATGTCAAAGAGTGTACTGCCTACGTTTTCTTCTAGAAGCCTTACGGTTTCAGGTCTCACCTTTAGGTCTTTGATCCATTTTGAGTTTATTTTGGTGAATGGTGAAAAAGAATGGTCAATTTTCATTCTTTTACATATGGCTTTCCAGTTTCCCCAGCACCATTTGTTGAAAAGACTTTCTTTTCTCCATTGTATGCACTCAGCTCCTTTGTCGAAGATAAGCTGTCCATAGATGTGTGGTTTTATTTCTGGGCTTTCAATTCTGTTCCATTGATCTGTGCACCTGTTTTTGTACCAGTACATGCTGTTTTGATTACTGTAGCTTTGTAGTATGTTTTGAAGTCAGGGATTGTGATGCCTCCCGTTTTGTTCTTTTTTCTCAGGATTGCTATAGCAATTCAGGGTCTTTTGTTGCCTATATGAATTTTAGGATTCTTTGTTCTAATTCTGTAAAGAATGTCATTGGGATTCTGATTGGGATAGCGTTGAATCTGTAGATTGCTTTAGGTAGAACGGACATTTTAACTATGTTTATTCTTCCAATCCATGTACATGGAATGTCTTTCCATCTCCTGATGTCGTCATCCAATTCTCTCAGAAAGGCCTTGTAATTTTCATTATATAGGTCCTTCACTTCCTTAGTTAAATTTACCCTGAGGTATTTTGTTCTTTTTGTTGCAATTGTGAACGGTATTGTGTTCTTGAGTTCTTTTTCTGTTAGTTCGTTATTAGAATATAGAAATGCCACTGATTTATGCAAATTGATTTTATACCATGCAACTTTGCTGTAGTTGTTGATTACTTCTAAGAGTTTTCCAATGGATTCTTTGGGGTTTTCTATATATAAGATCATGTCGTCTGCAAACAGCTAGAGTTTCACTTCTTCCCTCCCTATTTGGATTCCTTTTGTTCCTTTTTCTTGCCTGATTGCTCTGGCCAGGACCTCCAGTACTCTGTTGAATAAGAGTGGCGATAGAGGGCATCCTTGTCTCGTTCCTGTTTTCAGGGGGATGAGCTGTTCTTGCTCTCTTCCTCTCATTCAGAATTACAAAGTGGTGCCGTGGGCTTCAGAAAGTCACAACGTGCGGGCGTTGGAAGGAAGCTTCTGGAGGCCACTGGCTCGCCCTCCTTGTTCTCCCGATGAGAACACTGGGGCCCGAAACACAGCTCGTTTCCAGGGATAGGAAAGCGTCTGAAGCCTCGAGTTACGTGGATTTAAACTGTTTCCTAGATGGTCCTTTTCATTAAGATTCTTAGTGAGTCGTCGGGAGGGGAAACGTTTGGGAGGACAGTTACCTCCCAAGTTCCCTTTTGGGGGTGAGAAGGGAAGGCGTGACCTGCGAGTAACCAGCCCGTGTGAGTTAGAAGCTGGTCCTCCCTGACGTTGACCACGCCCCGGCCATCCTGCTCCTCACCCTCTGTCGCCATGGTAGCAAGTGACACAGGCAGACCCCAAGGATGCGTACAGTCTCTGGGAGTCATCGAGAGGACCTCGCTTTCCACAGCCTGGGGCCAAGGCAGGGTTTCGTAGGTTGTACCCTCAGTTGGGCGAACAGCATTGAACTTGTTTTAAAAGGAAAGTCTGTTGGAAAGAAAGATCATTGTTTTACTAAAAAGTTTTACAGAGGTGAAGATATCACTAGACCGTTGACATTAAAAATACGTGTGTGCATGGGCGGGCCCTGTGGCCTAGTGGTTAAGTTCTGCACACTCTGCTTCGACTGCCCAGGTTCGGTTCCTGGGTGCGGACCTACACCACTCATCGGGGGTCATGCTGTGGTGTCCCACATACAAAACAGAGGAAGATGGGCACAGATGTTAGCTCAGGACCAATCTTCCTCTGCCAAAAAAAAAATCACTTGTGGATTTTTATGCAGTGCTTTTTAAGGACAAATGATCATCAGATTGGGCCAAAACTTTTTTTAGTCTAAAACCAGCGAGAATTAGGAGACATTGCCCCCATTTCCAGCCGGGTGCCCTCCTGGCCTAGCATCACTGCAAGCCCGTGTCGAGGGTCTGGTGGTGGTTGGAGCCCTGCCCGGCCATAGTGCCAAGAGGTTCTCAGGACATTGGGGAGGGCTTGTCTTACTTTGGCTTGAGGGGTCCTGGCTGGAGGGACTGGCATGGACGCTATGTGGTGCAAAAGTATATTGGCCGCCTGGCCGCAGGAGAGGCCACTTCCAGCATTGGTCTGGGGTGTTGCCTGCTGACTCCTGTCGTATGTCTTGGCGAGAAGAACTGGTGCAAGGTCGCCCAGCAGTTCTTAGCCCGCGGGGGTTGCCCCCAGGGGACTTGTGCAATGCCTGGAGACATTTTTGGTGGTTATATTTGGGGGGGAGGGAGTGCTACTGGCTTCTAGTGGGTGGAGGCCAAGAATGCTGTTAAACATCTTGTAATGCACAGAACAGTCCCCCACTCCCCAGTAAAGAATTCCCCATCCAATGCCAACAGTGCCACTGTTGAGAAAGCCTGAAGTAGCCCGTGTGGTACTCAGCATCCTGTGGTGCTGGGCGAGTTTGAGGATTAGCGTCCAGGGGACTCCGGCTGGATTCCTGAAGCCTTTCCCCATGTGGCCTGCGGGGGTGGAGGCTTGAGTGAGATGACATTGCACAGGCTCCAGCCCAGTGCCCGGCCCTGGCTCGGGGTCACTCGTGTCACTGGGCGTGGACCCAGACGCCATGGCAGCAAGTCCACGTACTGGTCGTTGTACATGTCAAATCCTAATGAGTCTGTATTCTAAAGGAAGTTTAATTTTATCTTTCTTTTGGGAAAAATCTGTTGTCGCTGTAATTTTAGGTAACCCCTGTAAGAATCAAGGCACATAAACATTGATTTCCAATTCCATTAATATGTTCATTTTATGTAAAAAAAACAATTGGAAGGAGATGTGGAAACTGGAGAAATGAAATGGTTTTGAGCTTCTAAGTGGGTATCACCAACATTGAGATTAAGAAGAAAAACTATGTAAGAACTTAACACAGTGGCCCCGTAATTGCCAAACCAGGAAGGAGCCGTCCGGACTGACTGCCAGGCCAGGTTGGAATGTGAGGGCTGGGCCAGCCCGTTGGAACCACCATGGCCTCATTCTCTCTCTGACACCGTATTCTGGGCTCTGGAGGTGGGATCTCAGCTGCTTGCCATTCTGTCATGTTTATTTCTTGCATCCAACAGTCTAAGTAATGGTTTAAATAATGATTGCCAAAACTGTAATCACTGTTTTTGTTAATGATTTGGGGTCTTGCTTAAAAAATAATTAGTCTTGCAGCACCCATCGCGGGTAATAAACCAAATCTCCGAGGCGAGCTTTCTGTTAACCTGAGCTTTGGGGCCCTGCAAGGCCAGGAGAGAGAGAGACCAGTCACCCCGTGTGTGCTCTGTGTGTCCCTCCAGAGACTCCAGGCTGCCACTTGGGGGCATCAGCAGCTCCATTCGGCAGCTGGTGGTAGATGGTATTGGGGGCCCACCCTCCCCACTTACCGAGAGGAGCAGAGGCTGGTGTGTGGTGGACCCAGAAACTGACATCTGCTCCTTTTCGTCTTGTTCTTCCCAGTTGCCTTTTCTTGCAGGACAAATAGGGGCTGGACATGGGTTGTTCTGTCCTGGCGTTTGGTATATGGCCGCAAAAATGCACGCCCAGGCCTTGAGGAGGTTGTGTGTCATGTTGATGTCCCAGCCCCCAGCCAGTCACCCTCAGAGCTTGGAGGGGATATGACTGTCCTGACCTCTTATCTTCCACCAGATGCTCTGCCTTCTGCATCTGGATGCAGCCAACTGTTTTGGCTCGTCCTCCACCGTGAATACTGCCAGACTCTGTTTCCTGCTCTCGTTCTCTGTTTCTGAAGTCCCGGCATTTGGTAGACATCTTTTGCAAAGGTGTGGTGTCTGTCTGTTTTGGAAGCATTTGGCAGTGTGGTACACATTTCTGGGTATCTGGGAAGTTGATTTTTGCTGATCGTTTTGTTATTGAAGGAAAAACATTGGACTGTTAGCTGTGGTTTCAGAGATGTGTTGTCTAATCTGTTAAGGATGTTATTTTGCCGTTGTTTTCCTCAGAGCTCCAGTCAGCTTTTTTTTTCTAAAGGGCCCTTTGAAACCTGGCCGCCTGGTCCATCCTCTGGCTCCTTGGCTGGTTGTTAACTGCCATTTGCTCTGTTTTAATTTGTCTTGTAAGTGTGACTGCCGTCTTTCTGGGCTGTCTTCACTTTTGGGGTGGGCTCCCCCCTGCCTTGTTCCAAGAATCGGAACGCAATTTTCAGCCTGTTGGATTAATTTCCTGTTCCATGTCGCTCAAGCTAACTATACAAATGACCGATTTGTCAGCGGGCTTTCGACTTCCCCCGTCTGCGGTGTTCTGCATTTATTTCCTAGTTTTTCTATTCATTCCCCTGAATCCTTGTTTGGCCCCTCTAGTCCAGTGCTAGGGACTGTCAGCCTTCAGCAGGCTCTCAGGTTTATGGAGCCCCCCTCAAATGCCCCTTCCCTCTCACCTGGCTCTGCGAGCCGGGCTGCTGCTGCCCCGTGCCCCCATCAGCGGAGGAGCCTGCAGCCCTGTCACAGTGCACAGAAGCATCTGGAAGCTGATGGAATCTCACTATGACACAAACAGCAAGTCAGCTCAGAAGGGGTGGGGGCAGGTAGTCGTTGGCAATGATTCCTTATGGGAATGTGGTGCTGACGAGAGTGCGTAACTGTGTTTTCTTTGATTTAAAAATTTTTTCAATATATTTTACATTTATATTTTAGAACAGTTTTAGATTTACGGAAGAGTTGAGAGGATGATACACAGATCCCCATATGCCCTGCACCCACTTTTCCCTATCATTAAGGTCTTATGTTAGAATGATACATTTGTTACAATTAATGAACTGATATAGATACATTATTATTAAATAAAGTCCATAGTTTATTTAGAGAGGGTAATTTTTTTTCTTTCTATATTATTCAACTCCCTAAGGCTTTTGTTTTTGTTTGTTTGTTTTGGTGCAGTAAAGGAAATAATTTCACATCTTTGGTTTCTTTTCGGCTTTGGGGGAGTGTCAGGGGAGCAGGCAAACAACGAAATATTCTTTCAGAACCTCCATAAAAAGGGGGTTTTAGTCGGCGCAAGTCTCCATTTCCTGATGAAATAGCAAAACAAACAGAAGTGACCATGTCCTAGTCTAGGAATTTAATACTGGAAAACAGAATTGTCTACATGGAAACTTTGAGCAAGAACGTGCTGGCTGAAACCCATTGTTGTGGATATTTTGTGGATTAGGCTGCTCCTGATTCTGGTTTTGGAATTTCAAACCTGACAGAGCTCTGATACAGTTGCTGTGTGGTGCTGGTGTTGTCAGCAGAAGGGCCCGACTGTTGGGAGCTGGCAGGTGGCTCATGGGGGAGGCCATCACTCAGTGACAAAGCAGGGAACTAGGGAGCCTCGTCACAGGACAGTCAGGCTGGAAATGACCAGCCTCAAGGCGGTTTGTTGGGAGGATGGTGAGCATTGCTCTGCCCGGGCCCTTCCTGGGCATCACTCCATTTTGTTCTTGTGCCTTATCTCCCGCCTCTGACCAGGAGCTGGAGGGGCGGAGATGAAGTGAGTTGTCCAAGGTCAGGCAGTGGAGGCCTCGTGCAGAGGGAGACGGGCTGATGTGTTTGCCAAAAGGGAGCTGGGTCGCAGAGACAGGAAAGGTAGCCCAATGAGAAGAACATGAGCCCTGGGACCCCCTTGCTGGGCCCAGCCTCCAGATTGCAAGGGAGTTGGGGACACCTCCCGAAACCCTGATAGTCCCAAACATCCTCCTCTCCAGGGCCTGGGCACTCAGACCTGAGAGCAGTGGCTCAGAAACCCCTCTGCTTGGAGGCACAGCCCCTCTGCCTGAGCGACCAATCTGAGGAAACCCGACAGTTGTCTGGCTGGGCACTGAGCCGCTTGGAGCCTGCCCTCCTCGTTCCAGGACGTTGGGCATCTTCAGCGCCATCTGGAGATGAATTCCTGAGCCCTCTGCCACTTAATTCCCACTGTGGTTCTTGCCTCATTGAAACTTGCAGCCTTTTAGGAGGAAAAGTTCTCATCTCATTGATCACTAAGCCTTAGTTACCCAAAATGTAAATAACATTCCTTGCATCCTAGATTTTTACAACTTGCTATTTTGAGAGGAAGGAGGTTTATATGCAGAGTAACTTTTCTTTTGATTTATGTTACTCCCTCTGTACATAGCTTGGATTCTTTTTTCTTTTTTTTTTTTTTTGAGGAAGATTAGCCCTGAGCTAACTGCCGCCAATCCTCCTCTTTTTGCTGAGGAAGGCTGGCCCCAAGCTAACATCTGTGCCCATCTTCCTCTACTTTATATATGGGATGCCTACCACAGCATGGCTTGCCAAGCAGTGCCGTGTCCATACCCGGGATCCAAACCCATGAAACCCAGGCCACCGAAGCGGAATGTGTGCGCTTAACCTCTGTGCCACCAGGCTGGCCCCTGGATTCTTTTAATGCAGATGAAATTTCAGATTCCTGAATTTGGGACAGTCATTCTGTGTCTCTTGCCGTGTACCTAGCTGGGGCTCAGTGAACATCTGCAGGCATGACAGATGTGTCTTCCAGGACCTTGGCTCTGCCATAAAGCGTCCAGAATCCCCTGGAGTCGGGTTGTCGGTTCGAGCTGCTGCTGCAGGCTTAGGTTGACCTTCTGGCCGTCATTTCCTCACTTTCTCTGACTTCTTGTTGGACACTGGCTGAGGTGAGGTGCTCTTGGCTGTCCAGAAGCAGGTGCCCTTCAATGTTGCTGAAGTGATGGATCCTGAGGAAGTGGGCTACGTGAGGCCTCCTGAGGAGTTTGGAGGGCCTACCGGGCACAAGTCGGACGCTCACCAGGCCTGCAGGCTCAGTGGTTTCTTGGAGCTGACCTTGTACTTGGCTGCTGCAGAGGTGGGACCAGGGTGCCCCTTGTCCATGGCATGCCATGTTTTAAAACATATACACCATATTTTGAGCCTTTGGTCTTGGGACAACCACATGTTGACCTGCGTCTAGGACGTGAGCTTGGATGGTAGAGGGAGTTCCGAGTGAGGTGGATGATGACCCCCCTTTTTTTTTTGACATCCTTTTGTGGAAAGTCAGGCTGGACCAAATATCTAGAAGAGGAAAATGAACAACTTCTTCAGTTGGAGGATGGATGGATATCAGTTTGTCTTAAGTCTCGGTGGGATTTCGTGTCCACTGGGGCTGGCCACAGAGCCGGCATGTGCTACTGCTGTGGGTTCCTCCTCTGAGTTAACGCCCCATTTGCTCTGGGGCCCCCACTTAGTTCGCAGCTCAGACCCACAGAAACAAACGCTGGGAGGGTTTTGCACAGGGGTGTGGATTTGGTGTCTCCTTGATCCTGGCGTCCTTGAGTGACAGCCACACCTCTTTCCTTCTCCAGCTCCCCTTCCCCAAACCTCCCAGGCCCCAGGGCTTCAGGGAGACAGGAGTGGGACCAGTAGCCAATGACCATGCCCTGTATTTTGCTGAAGTTACTTGACAGCCAGACATGAATTGAACTGAAATCTTGACTCTCCCTTGGATTGTTTTTAACTTTGTAAAAAGTGTTATTATCCCTACAGAGAAGTGTACAAATGCTGCTTGTACAGCACAGTGAGCAGGTGGGTCAGCTGGTTCTGAGCTCGGGCCGAGTCCCACAGTGGCACGACTTCCATTTGGGTTCTGATGATGGCTTGTCCTTCCTAGAAGCATCAGATCCCAGAGTCAGAAAACACTCCAGACCATAGATCATGGCAGGCAGGTAGCTTCCATATGAATTTTGTTTGTGTCAACATGTGACCCGTTTTCCTCCCAGCAGCTAAATTGGTGAGATCTCCAGGTGTTCTCTGCAGCAGCCTCCTGATTGATCCCCAGTTTATGTAGAGACGGATTCAAAGCCCATGGCGGTGGGGACAGCTCCGAGTATTTCTAGCGGTGAACATTTCATCGCCAACTCAGAGCTGCTTTCATGTTCTCAGAGTATTTCATGTTCTACATGAAACAGTTGTGGTTACCTGTGGGGGTGTTTAAGATAATCATTAGAGAATATTCTCTGCTCATTAAGCAGTAAAACCAGTGAGGTAGGAAAACTTGTGAAACTAAAACCCTAAATATGCGAAACTTGGCCAAGAAAGAACAGAACAAAACCAGCTTTGAGCTAAGTAAGCAAACCAGAAAGATTTCATTCTTCTCTCTCTTCCTGTGACCTTGACCACAAACCTCAGGCCCGCATCCCACTTCCTCTCTGCATGGGCAGGGAGGGGTCGAGAGTGACAGAGGGACAAACTGTAGTGGCCAGAAATGGGAATAATCTGCCGGCTGGATACCAAGAACCTCTCTGATTTTCATTTCAAACTATTCTTGAGATTAGGATTCTAAAGTGGATTCAGAACATCTACGCTGACTATAAACCGAAAACGAAGCAAACTTCGGCCGTGGATTGTGACGCAGATGTTCTTTGATATAACGGAAATTCTTGCATTGAAGTTGGGGTGCTTCTCTCTTGACAGGTGGAGCTATTTCCTTTGGCAGGAGGACCAATGACCCCTTACAATGTTCTCTTTAAGAACACTCTCCCCCCAGACAGGCCCCCCAAGTTGTCTTTTCCCCCGAAGGCCTGAGTTCGGGGAGTTTGGAAGTTTCCTTACCTGTTCCCCTCACTGATTGTGGAAACTGGAAGAGAACTTAGCTGTTTGTGCCCAGCCCTATTCAGATTAGAAAGAGACCAACCCATTGCTGTCTGAAAGGCGTGGGATCAGGGTGAGCCCACGGAGTGGTCAGGTCCCGGGTTCCCAGGCAGCTGACTACAGCTGGAACAAAGGCGTCTTCCCCCTTGCAAGCACGGCGTTGCCTTCCCCTTCTGTCGCTCCCATTTGGCTTTGGCAGAGTTGCTCTCCATCTCCTTGTCTGCTACGCCACATAAGCTATTTATAAATTCATAGCCCTGGCTGAAAATAAAGCAATCGGCAGCGATTCACTTTTTTAATGCATTTTAAATAACTGGGTTCCTACAGGAAGGTGCAGTGGGGTAATTAAGGTACAGTGGGCTCTGAGGGTTAGGGGGTGGAGGCTTCAGGTTGCCAGGGCGGTGCCCCCCGGGTGGGGTGGTGCCCCCAGCAGCCTGAGGGGGGGTGAGTGCGTCTGGTGCGGGTGAGTCCCCACCCCAGGCCTGTGCTAGGAGAACTGTGTCCTTCCAGGCACCCTCTGGCTCGGGGAGTTTGTGTGGCACAGCTGCAGGGGGGCTGCGTCTGCTTAATGCCTTTGTTTACTTTGGAATTTTGTCCTACGTGAATGAATTTGCAAAACTTTCATTCCCAGTAAAGCTGTCACTGACACAAAACACAGCAATAACTCAGGTGGTGTGGCTCACCCGCTGTTGAGTTTGCGCCATCCGTGAGTTGATAAATCGTAGAGCTTCATTTGGTGGGAATCAGCAATTTTATGTGGCAATTAATTTTTACTGCTGGCAGAGAGCTAAGGCCTAGAATTTCACCCTGGTTTTGTGTGCATCAAGAGGAACCTAACGGTTTTGCCACAGCAAGGAAGGGCTCTGTGTAAGGCCCGCCGAGTGAAGTGTCGTGTTTGGGTGTTCTCACAGGGCGCCCTTGTCATCTCTTGTTGGTTCCTCGAGTGGCTAAGCCAGGCTGTGAGCAAACGGTCACTCCTCACTGGGGCATGATGGGGCCTCGTGACGCGTATGTGACATGCGTACACGTGACTTACAGGTTAACAAACAACCAGAATTTCTTGAATATGACGTTTCTACCCAGTAGAGCAATCTACCCACACCGGTTCCACATCGGAAATAAAGATGTACTCAGAGTAACACGTAATTAGCTTTCCAATCTCTTCATAAGGAGGAGGAGGATGTGATAATTTACTCATTGTTCTTTCTTGGTTCAGCCAGTGTTGGTACAGTACAGCTTGTGGTCATGAAAGTCCGGGTGGCGGCTGGTGCCCATGCTGATGTGCGGTGTACAGCTGCCCAGGACTCAGCGTTGCTGCAGGAGGCGTTCTTCGAGCTCACTACCCTTCCCACAGGGGCTGGCCTGGCCTGCTCTCTGGAGCCCTAGAGCCGTCATCCAGGCACAGCTCTCTGTCCACTCAGCCACCCTTGGGGCCGCCAGGAGAATGCAGGGTGCACAATATTCCTTATTACTCATTACAACCCCAATAGCACGGGCCGCCTTTTTCAAGCTCCTCCGCTGTGTGTTGAGTTTGCACCAGCAGTCCATGATCCCTGCAGCAGCTCTGCAAAGTGGATGACGCTGTCCCCATTTTACAGATGGAGAGAAGCTTAAAAAAGAAAACAAGCCAGAAATTCTCAAATAGACAAAAGCAGGGAAAGTTGTGTACTGAACACCCACATCCCCGTCAGCCAGCTTGGGCAGTTAGCAACTGATGGCCGGTCTTACTTCATGTGCACCCCACACACACCCCACCAGGCTATTTTAAAGTAAATCCTAGCCGTCATTTCATTGCATCGGTAAATATTCCTGTTTATAGTTCCAAAAGATAGAAATTGTTTTTTCCACTTAAAAATAATGGTAATAATAACATTTCATGCCTAAAGAAAATTTAACAATTAGTAACTTTTATGAGCCACTCTGTGCCCCAGCCCCCTTCTTCAGGACGACCTTCTTTCTAATTATCCAAGCTGAGGGGGTAGACTCCAGGCCTCAGCTGCCCCCGGCCCACCCCTATTTTCCTGTGTGGGCGCAGCTGCACCGGCACTTGTTTCTGTCCCCTGGGTCTGGCCCTTTGAAAATACTAACTGGAATACGCGTGAGTTTAGGTGCTGTCACGGAGGCTAGTGACTGTGCCTAGAGCTGGAAGGTACTGCTGAGACTCAGGGTCCAGCTCTACTACCAGCTGTGTCTCCTTAAGCAAGTTGTTTTCTACTCTGGGCCTCGGCTTTGTCATTTTAAATGGTGCTAATAACACACCTATTTCCTAAGACTGTTGGGAAGAATGAGTTAATACATGCAAAGTGCTCAGAAGGGTGCCCAGGACTCTGAAACCTGTGAATGTTGTTCCTGCTGCAGCTGCTGCTGCCAGTAATGCTACTAATCATTGTAGTGGCTCTGAGGGGCCGAGACCTCGCTGTGGGGTGGGCCGGAACCCAGCCTTGCCAGCCTCCGCTCCTCCTGCGGTACCCGCTCGCCATTGCCCCTCGCGGGGGCCGTCAGGGCCTCCCTGGGTTTCCTTTACAGACCCTGTTCTCCTCTGCCGTGCCCCGGGTCACCTGCTGGCTCTGTGTGCCCTCCAGCAGAGTTGCAGACAATTGGTATTTGGTTTAAGCAGTGGCGGTGCCTTGGGGCTGGGGGCAGGCAGCAGGGGGAGAGGGAGCCAGCCCCCCCTCCCCACCGCGCCCCGCTTCCTTCCCCGGGCTGCTGAGGGTGGCTCCTGATGCAGAGACCACCTCCACGGAATTTGTGATGCCCCACGCCCCTGGGTCCAGGGTGAGGACTTTTTACCTGAACAGAGTGTCTGGTGCAGACGGTTCCACCAGAGGGGGCAGTTCCCCTGGAAGTCCCGTCGGGAAATACTTTACAGTGCTTGGCTGTCCTAGCAGACGAAAATACGATGTTTGCTTTAGCAATTTGCTTAGTCCTGAAAACATTCCTAGACAATGCCAGGGCCTTAGTTGAAAATAGTCTGCTCAGCTTGTTGGGATGGTCCCAGGAAGGATGTTTTGAGTGAAAACGAAATGGTACATACCGGGGCTATTTGCCTCTGCAGGAATCCTGTGAGAGTTCAGGATTACAGGGGCCACGGGGAACCTGGATCTAATAGGGGGTGGCTGCGGGGTGCCTTGGGCACGCCTCCAGGGCAGACCGGAAGATTCTAGAACAGGGAAGAATATCTACAGGTGTGAGACTGCATGGTGCCCCCCACCTTCACCTTGATGCCCCTGCCCCCTTGGTCAAGGGGGTCTTCCCACTGTGGCCGAGTCCTAGATGGTACTCCATGCCCTGTCGGTTGTGGGTGGGGAGCATCTCTCCAGGGGAGTGTGGTTCACGGCCAGGGCTCAGCCTTTCCTTGACTGTGAGAAACTTCTTTATCCATATGAAATCTCCTTTTGGCTTCCTCTCCCTCCTTGGTCATGGTTCTGCCCACACAGGATATACTCAATACTACTTCTGCATGACTGCTCTGCGTATAATTACAGGGAGAGAGCCAGGCTCCAGAACTTTCCCTTCTGGGTCTAAAGCATCGCCACTTCCACAGCAGTTTCAAGTTTGTTGCTTGGTCAAAACCAGTGTTGCAGGTGAGCTGTGACACACACACACACACGCACACACGAGGAGTGTGGAATATCACAGCCAGTAGTGGTGAGTAAGAAAATTGCATTTCCATTTAAAAGCTGCTTGTGACCTTTTCTTAAAAAAAAAAAAGGTACTTGAACTCAAATAATTTCAGATGACTTATTTTATGACCTTTGTGTCTGAGACAAGGTGGCAGGGTGCAGTGGTAATCTGTTTCGTAAGTATGAAGCCAGAGTAGCCAGAGTGGGTACCACGTACTTGTTTTCCTTTGTGGATTCCCTTGGCAGTGTTTCGGTGGAGTATAAAAATAGCACATGATGCCTTAAAATAAATGGCTGTGTGGAATGCCTGTGTGCATCAGCTGCGTGCTGTCACATATGTTCAAATTCTCCATATTGTTCACTCTTCAAAGGAATAACTTCGATGAGCGGCTCTCTGCAGCCACTGTACAACGGCTCTTCAATTATGTGGAAGAGGTTCCGAACGCACCTTTGGCCACTGGGAAGGAAGGACCAGGGTCGGGCAATGGAGCACATTCAAAGGGGCGAAGGCCTTGCGGTTAACCTGTGAGGGCCTGGGTGAGCCCGGGTGGATCCTGAACCCCCAGTCCATCCTAAGTATCTCCCCCAGTAGAGCCACAATAGGCTCCCAGTTGTCTGGCTCCCCCTGAGGCCAGACAGAGGCTGGCAGATTCCTCTCTGACCCCTAGAAGCCTTTCGCCTGCTGGCAGAGCAGGAAACCAGAGAGGACGGCCTCGCGCAGGGCTTGCTCCAGCCTTCGTGCCCTGGGAATGTTGCTCGTGGGATGTTAAAAATGACGTAAAATACTGAGCGTGGACAGTCAGCTGGACAGCGTTCTGGCTTCAGGCCGAGGCCCTCCCCGGGGGTCCGGGATGGCTGCGAATCAGGATGGGCAATGGTGGCAAGTCTTGGGTCCAAACTAAATTTCATCTAAATCCTGTTACTTTTCGAGGTTATGTATTTTTTGTTTTCCCCCCATTTCTGACTACAGTTGTCCACATACCTGAAACTGAATTGTAAATTCTCATTGCTTCAACAAAGTCGTCTGCCTCTTACTCTTTACTTAACAACAGCCAATCTTCCCCTCTATAAACCAACAGAACTCACCAGAATCCTGAAACCACTAGAATTTTCTACTTAAGCCTGGACTGACTTTTTTTTTAATTCCCCTTTGGGTTAGCAACTGTATAGAAAAGTTAATGCAATATACCAGGAGGTTTTTGTACCCAACAGAATTGTGCAGAAACCTTCTTCTGCCTTCCCTGCTGGTAAAGAAACATTTAAGGTCGTGGAAGACTCACAGACCTTGGGAAATGGAGTTGGTAGTGGTGATGTCTGTAAGAACTTGGCTGACTTGGCTCTGATCTATCTATATGCATTGTGTGGTGTCACGTTTTAACAAGGGTATAATTATGATGCAGGATCGTGCCACGCTGTGTTAACACCGTCCTCCTGGTGCTTGGCAGTTAGGAAGGAAAAGGCAGAAATTCGTGGGGTGGGGGTGGAGGTAGCCGCAGCGGGAAAGGCCGGCGTGAGGGATGGGGCGGGAGGTGTCTTGTAGACACAGTGCTCTGTGTACAAAGGCGGGCTTTACTTTGTGCACGGGGTTAGCTCTGTCAGTTGAGGAACTTTTCTGTAACAGTTCTTTGGCAGTTTTCTTGTGCCTGTACCCTTTAAAGTGGGTTCCTTTGGGAAGAATGGAAACTGTATATTCCTGGCTTCCTTCCTGCCTGGTCTTGAGAAAGAAAGGCTCGTTCCCCATGACGTGGCCAAGCCCACAGCCTGCTCTGCCCACCTCACAGGGGTTAAGTTCAGATAATAGCCTGGGAGTTTGGGCCCAAGAGTCAGGGCTTCTGCAAGCCTCCGGAAGAGTCTATAGAGAACAAACAGGACACTAATCCCAGAAGGCCTCCGAGTTTTACGTGATTCCGATGAGCAGCCTGACATGGGCCCCCCGTTTACGAAAAGCACGAGGTCTGCTTCCTGCAGCGGCCGTGCTGGGGGCCGGCTTCTCCTGAGACCCTCCTCGGGCTTGTGGACAGGAAGCAGCCAGGCCGAGCCAGGCCCCAGCCCCGTGACCTGTGTCAGAGCCATAACAAAGACCAGGCCAGCCTGTTGCTGGAGGGGACAGGACGGTTCCTGAAGCAGGATTAAAAGGTAAGTTGGATCTTGGACAAATGAGGGCTACGGGCTTCGGAGGCTGGGGTTTTGTCAACAAATGAACTTGGCCCTATTTTAAGCCGTGTTGTGTGCCAGGACTTCCTGTTTTTCCAAAGAAACCTCTTGTTTTGGTTTTTCTGATGATGGATTTATTGAAACGTTTGCTATTCAAGTGACCCAAGTTGTTTTCCAACCAAAAAGTAAAAACTGGAGATTTCTGTGGCCCAGAGAGGCAACACAGGCATGCAGCAAGAGCGTCGTTCCCCAAAGACTGCTGGTTGAGGAATATTTTAGCCTCGGTGGCTGATCAGTGAATGAACAAAGAGCTAATTGCCAGTCAGGGTCCTCAACGGGTTTCATAGCTCAGGGTTTGGCCTCTTGTTTAGAGGCGGGGGGGGGGCTGGTCAGAGGACAATTGAAAGGGGTTTTTTGTTGTTCCTCTGGGCTAAGTTAAGCCATGTGTGTCTCTCTTTCTAGGAGTATTGGTCTGGCCAATCAGAGCCGTGTAAATCCCACTCACTTCCTGCTGACCTTTCGACACCGACAGATGTTTTTTCTTACAAGTGTCATTAGGCCTCTCTACTCGCTGACCTCATCAAATTGTATGGAGGCCATTTTCCTAAGTTTTGTTTCTAAAAATCCGTTTAACCCTTCCTGAGTTCCCTTCTGAGAATAAGATCACCCTGCCTCCTGTTTCTGCCCGCCTCTCTTCTCCCCCTTGGACCTGCTGGGGGAGCCGAGCACGCTCTGGGTTCCACAAAGCTAGGAGGGTCCACAGCTGGAAGCTACTCTGTGCCCCGTGAGGAAAGGGACGCTGTGGCTTCCATTAAAAGGTATAGTGGAGACTCACAAACCAAAAATGCACTGAAGGACCCAACACATCCCTGTAAGAGAGAACCTTCCAGAATGTGCGGGCCTTGCATGTGGATATGTCATGATCATAGCTCATTAAATGTTGGAGGCCACGGGCATGACTGGGAGGCTGGTCCTCAGTGGGTACACCTTGTGGAGCCTGTGTGACCCGGACAAGCCATTGCCCATGTGGGATTGGGAGCCGTCAAGTTGGAAGTCCTAAGCCTGTGGAAGTTCTCTGGGTGCAGACTTCACTTGTCCAAGAGAGCAGACCACCATCTGACTAGGTGCTGTCTCTGTTCCAGAGGCGGGAAGATGGTGTCGGTATTTTAGCCTTTACGTGAAACTAACACACACAGCATAGCTAGGAGACCAGCACATTACTAGAGGGGAATGAGTTTTGAGCCACCATCCCTGCATCTGGGTTGTGATGTTATCTTAAAGGATTTGGGCTTCCCCTGGGCTCAGTCTTCTGAAAGTGTCTGGGGGTAGGGGTTACACCTCAGTCGTGCGCACCTGGGATATTGGGGACTTACCCTAAGCCTTGCCCAGAGCAGATCTGGTAACTGAGATGGGCGATTGTGCTGGTTTGTGTTCTCCGCAGTGTAGACATTTTATTTATTGAATTCAGCATGGCAGAATGTGTTTGCAGGCTGTTTGTGTGTGCATTGCGCCAGTTAACACTTGGAACACTCTTAGAATAGTGCCTGCCACACATGAAACGCTCTGTGAGTGTTAGCTATTGTTAAAGTAATACAGGTGGTAAAAACATTCCAGCCATCCGGGACTCTGTGGTGAGACGGAGCCCCCCCACCCCATAGTCCCCCCCATAGTCCCACTCCCTAGAGGGAGCCCCTGCTAATGGCTGCGTATGTTTCTACCTGGACTTTGTTTTTTTAATGAGTTTACAAACCAGTTTTTCTTTCCCTGTTTGGCTGATCTGTCTCTGATTATTTCCTCTGCTAGGTCTGGGAGCTCTGCCTTGGAGGCAGGGGGCGGGGGGTAGTGGGCTAGTTGTGGTTCTGGGACTGTGGGTGTGGCTCAATGAGATGTAGCTGTCACATTTCCCAACCTGGCTGGTGTGGCTCAAGCTGGCCCCTGGGCTTGCAGATTTTTGCACCAATAACACCCTTACAGAGCTGCTGGGGGTGACACGGGATCCTAAAAGATGAGCAGAAACACTGTCTAGGAGTGGCCTGGAGTTGTTGAGTCTCAGGTTCTCTATCTGTGAGGGTAGCAGTTTGGATTTGGTAACTTCTCAAGTCTCAGAATGTTCCAGAAATGCCACGGTTCCAAAAAATTGTTTAGGGCCATGCAAGCATATGCACATGTGTGTTGCTGTGCGTGCATGTGTATGTGTGCGTGCACCCCCAGCTACACTCCATGCCTTTTTCTGCCCTTTGGGTTCCAGGTGGGGCCCACTCTTATCTCAGAGCTCCCATCTGTCGTTTCCCATTGCAGGAATGGCTGCATTTATACTCGGAGACTCTGCAGACTGCCTTTCATGTTACCTGCCTGCTTTTTTCCCTGATTCAGAGAGCTCAACTTTAATAGTAGCTGCTGTTCAAGGACCATTTCTAAGAATAAGAAAGCGAGAGGGCCTGTTTATCCAGTGAATTACCGTGCAGAGGGTGTCCTCGAAGGCTGCGTTCTTAATGTGGGCCCCATCTCTGATCCTTTTCATGTCCCCAGATTTATGGGTGTGCATGAGTCAGAGTGGAGACCCCAGGGTGCCTTAGCTCTGTGCACATTGAGTGCAGCCCTGGAATTTATTTTAAGCGTCTGGGGTAAGTGAAAATCAGAGCAGACTTTCCGTTCACCAGGCCTGTGAGCATTGTGGATGTGCGGAGAGTGGAGTTCACCTCAGAGTTTACCCAACTGGATATATCACAGACCTCGCATCAGCGTGGGCAGCCGAGGATTTATAGCATCTTGGTGGCTTTTTGTTAGCATTCTCTGTCCTGTAGGTAATATAAACTTGGTGCCATCGCAGTACAAATGTATTACTGTTTTTATCTTTTCTGTTGAACTGTGTTATATCAGCAACCATAGTAAATTTGATAGATTGGACAAAGGGTTGTATTAGTTGCTATTGCTATGTGACAAATTGCCTCAAAACTTAGAGCCTTAAAATAACAAAACTGTATCTCAGGGTTTCCCTGGGTCGGGAATCCAACACAGCTTAGCTAGGGGCCCTGGCTTGGGTTTCTCATGATACTGCAGTCAGGATGTCAGCTGGGGTTGCCGACTCATCTGAAGGCTCGACTGGGGGAGGGTCCCCTTCTAAGGCCACTTGCCTGCTTCTTGGCAGGATTGGGTTTTTGGCTGGCTGGTGATCAGAGGCCACCCTCAGTTCCTTGCCCCATGGGCCTCTCCATAAAGTAGCTTACCACATGGCAGCTGGCTTCCATAGAAAGAGTGAGAGAGGATGCCCAAGATAGAAGCCGTGGTCTGATCTCAGCAATGATGGCCCATCACCTGCCTCTTGTTAGAGTCAAGTCTGTTAGAAGCAGAGTTTACACAGGGCATGAATAGCAGGAGGGGGCATCACAGGGGCCGTAGTGTATTGATGCTTTTTCTGGCTTCCACGGCAGGGATGGAATCTGTCCCAAGCAGAGAGAGGGCAGGTGATAGGCCTCTTAGGAAGGGTCATGGCTCTGAAAATCCCCCATGGACCCCCAACAACTCACGCCCCACCCCCTGCTCCATAGGCATGCCTGCCGCTGGCTCCCCTAGGCCAGGAGCAGGTTGCTGTGGAGAGCTGACATGTCACCGTGGTTCTGGCTCAGGGTAGGTTGCTGAGACCTGTCCCTGCAGCCTTCACCAGGGGTCCTGTGCAGAATCGGATCCCGTGCTTGGCCCCAGGTTCCTGGTGTTGCTGGGCATGAAGGGCGTCACTGGCCAGCGCCCCTGCCCCACAGCCAGGGAAGCCTCTTGCTTCCCTGTTAGTGCGAGTCAGGAGGTGTGTCTTCCTCTCCTGTGAAGTTGCCCTTTCCTCTCTCTTCTCTTCCCAAATCTGCAGACCTTCCTACCCGTTCTGGCCAACCCCAGTCCTAGCCTAGGGCAAGAGGGGGTCCTGAGGGGTGGGGTGGCATTAGATCGCCCCTCCCCCAGAAGTGTGTGAGATGCTCACCCAGCTCTTGCCTGAGGTGCTGTGTCTGAAGCCTGGAGGTGTCTAACCCCAGACCTTTCAAAAACCAACTCCCCGCCAGCCTCTCCCCGACTGCCTGTGAGGTGGAGGCTGTGGTTTTCCAAAGGCCTTGGGTTCTAGATCTGGTGCAGCACTTGATGGACCTGGAGGGGCGGGCTGTGGCCCTGTCCGGGGTGAGACTGTGGGAGGCACCTTGGGAGGACAGAGGGCCTTCCTTGCTCTGCCCTGTTGGGTGACAGCAGAAGGAGCTGAGACCACCAGGTCTGCAGAGCCTGGACTGCAGAAGACAAGTGCTCGTTCTGAGCTCATTGCCTGTGTCCTCTTGCTATCTGTTTGAAGATGGGAGGAGTGGTTGCAATTTGAAGGGTGAAAAGGGGTCATTTTGAATCTACTCCATTTGCTAGCCACATCTGAGTACCAACAGCACACAGGATCCAGCGCGTGGAGGTGAGGGAGCTCCAGCCCTGGAGAGGCTAACATCCAGCCGAACCCCAGAAACCTGGGGGTCCTCCGCCCCTCCCCCACCTCTGAGGTTCAGTGGTGGCTGCAGCGACATCATTTATTATGCCTGAATTTATTTGGAAGTTCTTAATTTCAAGGAAATACTTGGTCAGCAATTGCATGCTGTCTTGTGTGTATAAATACTTCCATTCTGAGAAAATAATTTGAGGAGGGCCCAGGGAGAATGCTTTTACGGTCAGAAATGGCTTCTGTTCAGAATTTCCCAAGACTTTAGAAGTGTGGAGATGTACAAGACTGCCCCAGTGCCGTATTAGTGGAGGTGATTGGAGTCACAATGTCCAGCCCGAGTCCAGGATCCCTGCCCCGGAAGCAGAAACACATCTTGCCACTGTGGACAGAGTCCGGGTCCCTAACGGAGGGCTGGCCCACAGTAGACCATTACCCCTCAGGCTAGGTCTTTTAGGGCACAGCCTAGCCATCTGTTTGCTGACAAACCCCAGTGGGCCGTGTGGATTCCCAGGCAAGTTCCTGCCTCCTCGGAGGTCTGCCAAGGGCCTGACCCAGGGACGGGCACAGGCAGTGTGGGAGCACCCTTCTCCCCACCCTGACACTGGGGCAGAGAGATCTGCCAGGTGGTGTTGACACGGAGGACATGGTGGTGTGTTCAGAAGGATGCCTTCCCGGTGGGGAGGAGAACACAGTTAAAGGAAGGCAAGCTTAGGGCATTTCTCTCTTTGTCTCTCCCCTGGAAACACAGGTCTCTGTCTTTGAGAGGCTGCCCCTTGTACGTTGTGGGAGTTTGGCCCGCAGCCCCTTCCTTCACCGACCAGGCCCTGTTCCGATGCCCGGCTTAGTAGCCACTGGGGCACAGCCTGTGGGCATGTCCATATTTGTTGAGTTTTCCATCATGGGCCAGACTCAGGTTGGCTTGGCACTCTGTAACGAAGCAAATGTCAACCCCATAGGGATGGCCTCTTCACCACTGCCAGGCTTCCTGCCGAGGAGGCCCTGAGCTTTCCTTCATCGTTGGTGTGAGATCCCTCAGGGTTTGTGGGGTGGTCGTCCCCAGTGTCATCAGTAGACATGGATTAGTTTGCTAGGGCTGCTATACGAAGCACCACCAAGCGGGTGGTGGTGGTTTAAACAACAGGAGTTCCTTGTCACACAGCTCTGGAGGCCAGAAGTCTGAGACCAAAGTGTCAGCCTTGGTTGCTTCTGAGGGCTGGGAAGGAAGGGTCTATTCCAGGCCTCTCTTCTTGGCTTGTAGGTGGCCACCTTCACATGGTCTTCCTCTGTCCATATCTGTGTCCAAATTTCCCCTTTTAATAGGGACTCCCGTCATATTGGATTAGGACCCGCCCTAATGACCTCAGTTTAACTCAGTTACCTCTGTAAAGACCCTGTCTCCAAATAATGTCACTGAGGTACTGGAGCCTAGGAATTCAACATAATTTGGGGGAGAGACCTAATTCTATCCGTAACAACACAGTTACACGCGGTGTGTGGGCATTTAGTTGAAGATGTGGGTTAAGCCTTTCGGGGTCTCCCTTACATTGCTGAGGAGCCCATGGGTGCTGCGCAGGAAGCACCGTGCTGCAGGGAGTGGGCGCTCAGCTCCCTGCCTCTCCCAGAACATCGTCTGGTGCTATTTTCACGTGTTGTCTGGTCTGGGGACATAAATGTAGTGTCCAGATACGCTGACTCCTCGGAGCCTCCTTCCCTTGTCTGTTTGTCTGGCGTGGGTTCTGGTGGGCGCAGCATCCCCATAAATTAGCTCAGAGCGGATTTTAAAATAGCCGTCACTTTGTCCCAAGTTCTTTAATAGGATTTCACGTGAAATTAGGATGCTTGGCGTTAACACACGGTGAGCTGTAATTATCTAAACAGGGGGTTGTGTTCACATGCAGCACACCCACCCCCACCATCCCAGTGTTTGCCCTGCTCTCGAAGAACCCCGTATAACAAGGATTCACATGCCTAGAAGATTCTCATGGGGAGCGTTGCTGCCTCCTCTCCTGTTCCAGCAACCTGTCTACACCAAGGGATATTTTAGCCATAGCCCAGAACATTCTGGGCTACAATAAATGTAAAAATGGCATTGTTTACCCACCAAAGACTTGTGGCTGGTGTAAAACAGGTGAAACAATGCCAAAAGACTGTTTAACCGCAGGAATACTCTAAAACAGAAAAACAAAAGGAGCTGGCTAGCAGCTCCCTTCTTTTCTTCTTGCATTCGGTCAGCAAAGATGAATTTGTGTGACACAGCAGTGTCACTCGCTTCTTCTCCTCCCCCATCCACCCGGGAGCTGGCCGCCTCCCCTCCAGTTGCAGTCACAGATACACACGAAGCCTGCCAACCCTTGGGGTTCCGTCATGCTCCCTGACCGCCACAGTAAAACCGTGTTAAGCAAAATGAATAGCTGCAGGCTCTTTTATTTCATGTTGTTAAATAGCTACATATAAGATTAAGATTTTCCTTTTTATGGCTCAGATTGAAAAGATAAGATTTGGGAAGAACTACTCTTCGATCAGGGGACTTTCTGGAGTTAGGGATGTCTGGTTCTGGCTTAACGTTTCCATGAAACTCTTGCATGAGAACGGGGTGCCATGTGGGCTTATGGTGCCTCCTCAGCTACAGCCCAGTGGCCTTCCTGGTATAAAACGTTACGATGGAATTTGGATACTTGTAAAGATCCAGATGCAGAATCTCTCTCATCATAAAACAAACTTAGCACTCTGTTCCCAAGATGTGAGTTGGCTTTCCTGTGTGTCTGCCTTTGTGCAAGCGAGACCTCATTTGAAATAAAGGATGGGCCACCCCCAGGCACGTGAAACACCCCTGTCCCATGGCATGCCCTAAAGGGTTGACCCCTTGGATGTGGGAAGTGATGAGCTGAGCTGTGTGAGGGGCCTTGCCCAGGCTACCGGTGAGCTTGCGCTCCTGGCCACACTGGCCTGTACACAACTGGCTGGGCTGCAGGTTTTGAGCAGGTTGCTCAGGAGTCTTTATTTAGTTTGGTCCTTGCCTGGCTACTCTGTGACCCATCGCTCTGAACTTGGGAGGCTGGGTCCCTGCTCCTTCAGGCAGGTGGGCAGGTTTGGAGTGAGCTCTTCCACTGTGTTTGAGATAATCTTTCCAGACACTTGCTTTCTGAAAACGGACAAAGGACTCCAGCCATCCATCCTTTACATTGATAGCTTTATCTCTACCGGAGCAGCTTGATTCCCCTCTCCTGTCAGCCTCTGACCTAGGCCTTTCCTGCCAGCCTCTTTCAGCCTCTCCTCGGCCACCAGGTGGCCCACATGCCTCACTGGGTTGTCCACCCTGAAGTGGGCTTCACAGAGGACCCTCCAGGAGGTCAAAGCAAATCCCATGTAATGTGATTTGGAACAAAATGAGGAGGGGCTTGTGATGTCAGAGGTGGAGCAAAGAGGGAGGAGAGAGACTCGTCCAGGAGGCTTTCTGGAGAAGGCAGAATCAGAGCTCAGGTGGGACACCCAGGATCTCTATGTGTGGGCTCCTTCCAAAGGCATGACCTGCCAAGTCAGGCCAAGAGTAAGCCGCACTGCCCGGTGGCATCTGTTACTATGGCAACCTTGGCTTTGAAATGGTGGTAAGAGTAGATGCTGGTTCTATGGAAGTGTGGGGATTATATGGGGCATGTGTGTTCCCTACCTCGGCATCAGTGGACTAAACCAGCCCCTCTTTTCCTTCTCCAACCCAAACCATTCAGGTGCCCTGCACGTGTGGAGAAGGGAACTGATTTCCTGCATCAGTGCATCTGTTTCTTAGAACCTGGTGATCAGAAAAGACTGGAGACGTCAGCTCTCCCTCTGCTATGATCAGTCCAGCAGGTAGAGGCCAGCGGCCATAAAAGTGCAAGGGCCGGGTTGAGGTGCCCAGGGAGAAGGCCCTGCCTCCAGGATGGCATCTCTTGGCCAGCATCAGTTCCTGAATAAGGTTGGAAAAATCCGCTTTTTTCCACCTCCCTCTCCAAATTAGTGTCTACTGAAAAGGTGGTGCATTCTGAGGTCATCCATGTTTCACACAAACTGAACCGTGGGGGTTGAGGAGGATGAAGCAATCCCCAATTTATCAGGGGTGTGTGGTGCCCCAGAAGCTGGGCTTTGTAATGGAAACCCTGACAGGCCTTGCCCAGTCCCACCTGTTTTTTCCTCCTCTTATAAATGACGTCTCTGCCAAGTTGTTTTCATCTTTCATCCCTGTGGCTCATTCCTCCGTGATGTATCTTTAAACAAGAATTAGGGGCATAATGGAAAATCATCCTTCAGGGTGGCCCCAGGGCCCTTCCTGGATCCGGGGCCCCAAGCTCGGGCCAGGGTGCCGCCCTGTTCTGTGACCTGCCTCTCCAGGGCCTGAACTTCAGCTCTGAAAGGGCGAACCACAGCTGCCAGCCCAGGAGATACAGACAACAGCAGGGCCTGCTGCTGTGTTCCTTTCCCCTGGCCAGTCATGTTCCTACATCTAAACCTCTGTTGCTTTAAGGATGAATTGAGGTGTCTTCTGTCCCTTTTACGTCCTGAGATCGAGGGAAAATGCAGCATGTCATCCTGAAACTGGCTCAGACCTTTCCTTCTGGAGTTATCTGGTCTCATTTTCTCCAGGTTCTTGTAGAGTCAAAGTTGGGATTGGAAATGAGCAAGGCGAGTCCTGGCAGAGCCCCTCAGGTCACTGCTGCCTCCGGAAGGCTGTGCAGGGCGTGTGGTGCCCTCTGTCGGCCGAAGGGCGCCATCGCTGGGCTCCAGGCCTCCTCTAGGTGGGCCTGCTGGGGGGAAGGGCTGGAACAGGAGAAGGGTGGCCCCGCACGGTGGTTTCTGCTAGCTTTTCGAGTGAGCCGTGACTGCAGAGAGCATACCCTTACACGTGGATTCTGGACCCCATGGTGTCAAGAGACAAGTGGGCTGGGATCTCACAGGGGCAGCAGAGCAGTGTGTCCCCCAAGGAAGGCAGACGCTCTGAGAAGGCATTCAAGGAGTCAGGGCCTCCTAGTGGCAAGAAATCAAGAGGCCGACTTCTTCAAAATCTAACATTAAGATTTTTTAAAATTTAAGATCTCATCATTGTGATCTGATAACCAACTAGTTCCTCTGATGTCTGTTAGACATTTAAGTACAAGCACAATTCAGATATATTGGAAAAAGCAAAATAATCCAAAGTTGCCTTAAATCTCTACTCCCTACCCCTCCCTATTCCGTAGACTGTTTTAAAAGTTGAGCACAGGTTTAGCATATAACTTCCAGGTGCCGTCTCGTGGTGGCTCCCGCCTGGGTTGACCTCTAGGTCCAAGCCTATGTGGGCCATCAGTTCCCCGCACTGAACCACAGCAAGTGCGTGTGGTGCACAGTTTGTACCATCGACTGCAGACGCACCCTCGGGGGACCTTTGGGGCACTGGACTGGCCACCCCAAAAACCTCAGCATGGCCGAGCCCCTCCACAGGCATTTCAGATCTTTCTGATGTTCTGGATACTTCTCTGTGGTGTTTGCTTTCACTTGCGCAGATATAAATGTCCTATAATAATTTCTTGCACTCAGTATGTAACAAAAGACGAGTTGTCTGGTCAGGATGGAACTTCCTCTGTCCATGTTGAGCTTGAAGTTGCTCATCCCTTGACCCTGTTCAACCAAATTTCTCAGCTACAGATCAGAATCGTCATGCCACAGGAAGGAAGGGCCGGGAGATTGGGAAAGGAAAAGTTCATCTGTTTCGGTGATTCCTCAGTCTCAACATAATGGGAGTAAAAGGTGTCGTATCACACATCTTAATTTGAATGAAAGATTGCTTATTTGCTTTTGTATTTGTTTCGTTTTGGTGTTTTCTTGAAAAATACTTTATTAAAGTGAGTATATTTTTAAACCATATTTATAAGTCAGGTGCTATAAAAACGTGTGAAGATTCTTAACACAGGAGTGTCTCCTTTTCTTCAGCGTGGGAAGACCAACACTTAATTTTCCTTAGGACACAAATAAAACAACCAATTAGGAAAATCATGAATTGTTTCTGCTCCAGTCCTCAGTTCTTGACGATAGCTTTTAGCAAGTGGAAACAGTTAGGATTCTTGAGTTTGGCATTTAACACCAGGAAATGTATTTTCACGTGATAACCAAGCAGGACGACTCACTCAGCATTGTTGGCCAAGGGGACGTCTGCCCCCTCCTCATGGCAGCCTCTGACCTCACAGGACACTCCCACTGGCACTGAGATCCCACGTGCTGAAAGACTCGCTTTCTATGTTTCTATGACATCACAAGCTCTACGTAGAAAGATTTAAGGGACTTCACTTTTCACTTCTTTGTCTCTTTCAAAGCCCCAAAGAATATTTTGGTGAGAGTTAGATGGAAGGAATAAAACCACAGGCCCACAATTCCTTAGCCTTGTGTTCAAATTGTAAAAAGCTCTGAAAACTTGAATTCTTCTGTCACCATTTGGTGGCAGATTTTGACCTGGCCTGAATTGTGGAGAGGCTATTTTTTATATTCTGAATGTTAATCCAGTTGAGGGAGCATGCTCATCTCTCCTGGGGGAGAAATTTTAATGGTTGTCTAGGGGTCCATCATAATGGTGTAGGCGCTGTGTTGCCTTTTAAAAATCCAAATACCTCTTAATTCTGAAGCACGTTTGGCGCCCCCGGCTGCTGGAAAAGGATGGTGGACCTGGGCACACCACTCTTGATCCGTCTGTGCACTTCTGTCTGGGAAGCCTGCCCATGTTGCGTCAGCCCCTGGGGATCAGAGGGTGGGGCCCCTGAAACAGATTGAGGGCATGTGACCATGGAGTGACCTTGTCACCCTGGGGTTGGGCTGCTGGGCATTCCCTGGGGAAAAATGAGCAGCTCTGCTCCCTAGTCTTGCTGAACAGTGGACAGATCTGGCCCCA
The DNA here is from genome assembly GCF_041296265.1 of Equus caballus. Lineage (NCBI taxonomy): Eukaryota > Metazoa > Chordata > Mammalia > Perissodactyla > Equidae > Equus > Equus caballus. The sequence continues at coordinate 8,799,249 of NC_091684.1, forward strand.
GGAACCAGAGTGAAGCTTCACTGTTTATTGCAGGGTCCTGCTGGTTACCTCTAGAGCATGGGCTGCGGGCTGTGGGAGTGGCAGACTTTCTTGTGCTTCTTTTTATGTATTTGATTTCTGAACCTTATGTTTGATCTTTCCAAAAAAAACTAAATTTACCCAAAAGCTACTGAGTAAATAATCAGGGAACAGCAGTAGCTTAGACGTATACAAACTTGACTTCAGTAAGCTCATTTCCCATGACTGATCTTCCCCAGAAGTTTCATTTCCTTTCTTAAAGTGCAGTTTTCATAGTTTTGTTGTTAGTTGTCATACTGTCAACCATTTAACTAAAGGCTAAGCCAGTGTTTTTCCCACTGACCCCTGGCCCCTGTAGAACCTTTATTATAGCTGGATTTTAACTGGTTCTGCAGATATAGTTTACAAAGCACAACCCAGATCACCTCTTCAGGGGATTCTGCCCAGGTATCTTCCTAAAGAAGGAGTGTGTTCGGCTTCTGAAGATTTTGGAACCGGTTCTTTGGGGATAGCTTGAAGACCTGGGGCTTTATTTGGGATTAGGTGAAGAGCCAGAGAGGGTCTCCTGGGCAGTCATCACGGTGGGCCGGCATCCTCAAGGCAGTTAAATGGGCTGACCCTGCAGGTACACTGGATGGCACCCCAGCTGCAGGGGCCTTGCCCATGTCAGCAGGTGCTTAGTGTCACCTTAGCCTGGATGGGTGCCGCCCTGCTAGGTCCCTCACAGGTTGGTAAATGAGCCTTCGACGGATCAGGAGAGCCTTGTAGGCTGTGGTGAAGGGGACCCGAGGAGTGATGTCAACCCTTTAGGCATCCCAGGCCCGCAAAGGCTGAGACATTGTGCGCCAGTGCTGCCCGGCTGCAAGGGGCCTTTTTACTTGCCTTGGATCACCTCACTCTCTCAAACGGAAAACCCACCACCCTGCAGGTGTGACGACGAAATGCATTCAAGGGCTCCATTGGTTCAGAGAACTCCCGGCAGTCCTTGCTTCACTACAACAATGTTAATTCGTTAGCGTATTGCAAAACTTGGGTTCTCTTTATTATCACAATGTTTAAGTAGATTTCCTTAAAACAATTGAAAGCAATCATCGTGTTTAACTGGTTTTAGAAGAACTTTCATTTTGAAAGACATCATTGAAGACATCAATTACTTTGTATAAATTCCTTCATTTGCCTGATCTTTGTGAAGACTAGGAGCGGGCATAGAGAAACTGAGGGCACCTTAGGAACTTATTTGAGATCTTAAGAATGTAAATTACTGAGGCCTGGGTTTCTGCACACTATAGTGGTTTGGTCCCAGCAGCTGGGGTTGCTAATGGTCATTTAGTGATATTAATCTGCCCAGGGTTTAGACCCTGATGGATGAGGGGAACCTCCTGTTTCTCTTGCCCTGGCTCTTGGGTGCTTCTGTTTTGTGTTTGATATCCAAGTGAGTGGTTGTGAGTGAAGCGTTCTTCCTCCTTTCTATTCCCTGTTTTCTTCAACCTCACGTTTCTCTTTGAAACCCACATGGAACACACCTTCCACACCTATAGCTGCTTTCTAGTGTAGCCAGGAGTCTCCAAGTGGCAGCTTTCCCTTCTGCAATAAGGTGAAGCCACTGACACCACACTTTCAACCCCCATCTCATCACCAAGCTAATAAAGTGTTAGGTAGACCTTTCTGTGGTTTGTCTGTGATTTCAGTCTCTCTCTTTCTGGGGAGAAGGCATTGTTTTTTCTTGTAAGGTTTGGCATCAGTGCACCACAATTTCTACTTAGGAAAAGACCTGACTTTTGATCTCTCTTGTGTTTTGCTGAGACTGACCTCCCAGCCTAAGCCAGGGGAGTGATAGTCCAGGGGATATCTCACCAGAGGAAGGTGCGGGCGGTTCTCGGAGGCCTGCTCTTTGGCACCAGATGGTTTCATGCGTGTTCTCATCTGATCCTCACAGCCACTTTGGAACATCAGGAACATTATCCCCATTCTACAAACAAGACCCTGCCTCCGGAACAGCTTGTCCAAGGTCATTCTGCAAGCGGTTCTAGAATTCTTTCCACCCACAACACCACCACCATGATTTGAATTTTTACAGTTTTAGCAAAAGTGGGACAGGGGAACACATCCTCTTCCTTGTTTTTCTTCTCTGTCTGTACCTTTATGTATTTGTTGTTAAACATTGACTAGATGGTGTCAACTGATGATAGTGGTGATAAATTCAGGGGCAAAAATATTCATGATTTATGAGTGGAGCCTGGTATAAAGTAAAGGCGGAGGTTCGCTTTCCTAGCAGGCACCACCAGGGGAGCCCAGGCCCAGTGTGGATGGCGGGGTGCTGGCATTATCAGTGTGGACACCAGCCGGAGACCCGCTGCTCACAGCTCAGCTCTGAGGAGGGCCTGTCCCTCTCATCAGGAGGAGGGTTATGTTAATTAAGTCCTCATAAATAGCTTGCTCCTTGGGAGGGCGAAGGAGGGAAATGTCACATTTCATAAGTTCCTGCTTCAGAAGAGATCCCGGGGGAGGGGATGGAGGCTGCAGGAGCCAGTGGTCATCACTGCCGTGAAACCCAGAGCAGACTCAGCCTGGTCGCCTTGCCAGTCTGAATTCCCGGTCAACTTGGCTGGTCTGAAACTGGGTGGGTGCCAGAGCTGAAGGGTCCCCACAGAAGGACCAGGACCAGCCATAAAGAGTCGCCCCCCCCAAAGAAAGGCCAGATTTGGAAGTCAGTGGCTTTTTTTTTTTTTTAAATAAAGGGTGCAGACAATTTGTATAAGCTGATGCCTCATCTCTCTTTGATTGCATAATAGAGATTCTACTTATCAATTTTTCAGGAAGCCATCTAATTATACAAATTAAAATTCAAAGGAAAAGCAAAAAGAATGATTACTCCTCACTTGGGAATTGGAGGAGGAGGGTGAGACCCGTCTTGCCTCGGATGATGCTGCTGTCATTTTTCATCTCCACGGCACTTCACAAATAGTGACTAATTAATTCTCTCGTCCCTCAGCTAACGTGGGGTCTGTCATCTCGCCAGAGTCGAGGAGGGGCCAGACCACACAGTTGATGATCAGAGCTCGAGACCCAAGCACCGGCCGAGCTCTGGGCCGGCCTCTGAGTGTCTCTCATGGGCACAAATGCTCGGGTCCAGAGCCTCGTGGTCCCACCAGGACTCTCATCTCAGGTTTGCCTGAGTTATGGGAACTCCCTTCGCCTTTCGTGGTCGCCTTTCATAAAGCCCAGCAAGAGTGAGACCAGAATTTTGCAAATGTGTCCACTACATGTGCGTCTTCTCGCACCTTCCACGTCCTGACCCAGCTTGCTCTAGATGACCTTGGTCTCCTCACTGGCCCGAGATGATCATCCCAGGTCTGGAAAGAGTTTGGTATCTCTTGGATGTTGCATTAATTAATCTATGTGATTAGAAATTGTGCTTTTTCCTAGCTCCTTTTAAAATTAAAAAAAAAATCACCTAATTGTTGCCATAAATCTTTGGGGTGCTTTTTCAGCCTCATTGCTGGGAAATTAGCCGTTAACTACCGGGAAGTCGCCTACCTTTTCATAGTCAGACCTGCATTCTGACCTTTGATAAAGGAACTCCCAGCGTTTTGCATAATTGATGACCATACATAATAACCCTCATTATTAACGCCGAAGCGTTTTTTTTGTCTCCTATTTCCCCTCATTTGCTGGATAACTGAGGACAACTTTTTGTGTGTGTATATCGTGGTGTTGTTAAAATAAGACTGCTGCAATGAGCCAAAAGCTGGGATGTTGAGGTTACAGATGATGATTTGTGGCCTCAACTGTTCATTGGATGAGCAGGAAATGGGAGTCAGAGCCTCCCAGTAGAGCCCCATGCTTCCTCCACAAGCAGGCTGGGCAGCAGCTCCTCAGATGGCATTCCGGTCTCCCTCTGGAGTGTTCCTCACACCCCAACCCAAATACGAGGGCCTTCCTCTTCTGCTTCCTCCATCTGCCTCACCTCTTCCTGCAGGACCGTGGGCACGCGTGGACAGGCGCGGCACGATTGCCACTGCCCAGCATCAAGTCCGGCAGCCTGGACACTGCCCTGGCCGATGCTGTCTGTGGCTCCCTCCGGATGGGAGGAAGGCTCGGGGAGCTGGCGCTGGGCAAGCCTTGGTTAGGTGGTGCATGTCTTCCACTCCCATTCTCATGCACTGGGATAAGCGGCCTGTGTTGTGTTCAGCAGTGGCTCTGACTTGTGACCCCTGAAGGGCAGTTTTGGAAAGTTTCCTAAACCGCCGGGCAGAAGGCCTTGAGAAAGTCTGTCGCATGGCCACAGCTGGGTGCCTGCATCTTGGTGCCCATGCGTCTGGGCCCGTCTCCCCAGCTAGTCCACGTTGGTCGATGAGCCTGCCCCCTTGTGGCTCTGCCTCTCTGGTTCCCAGAGATCCAGGGCAGGCCCCACTGGCTGTCGCTTGGTCTCTGGCATTGGAGTACAAATTGTTACAGTTCAGGTTGTTCGGTAATTGGTGTTTACAGCCCTGAAGTTAAAAGCAAGAGGTCCAGATGCTGCTGTTTACAGCTTTCAGAAAGAAAAGACACTTGTCTTCTGCGTGTTGCTTGCTTCCTGTCACATGACAGAAGGCAGGAGATTGGTACAAGGGACCTGGAGCAACTCCCTTGCCCAGTGTTTGAGAGAGGAGAGCAGGCGCCGATGGCAGGTCCCCTTGTAGAAAGTGGCAGCGAAGTCCTGACTGACCTGTTGTCCTATGTCCGCAGGGTGTCCAGAGAGTAAGGATTCTTTTCTCCTTGTTTCAGGGTTCATAGTGGCGTAATGCCCGCAGACTCCTGCGAGTTCCCCTAAGTTCTTAGAGGACCGCTTTGCCTTTTGAATCAGAGAGTTGCAAAGTTCGATAAAGAATGGCCCTTGTGGATAAGCACAAAGTCAAGCGACAGCGATTGGACAGAATTTGTGAAGGTAAGAGCCAGCGTGATTGGCGGTTTTTAACCAAAGACGCGTGGTCCCGCCCTCGAATCCTTGACCCGCTCACCTGTGGACCAGCTCACCTTTTGGGCACTGGTTCTCTGGTCAGACTGTGTGTATCACACCCCCATCCTCCAGCCAGAGGCCCCCCGACCCTAGCACCTCTCAACATCAAGCCCCGTCTGCCGGTGTCATTGGCCCGTGGGCAGTAGGCCTGCCCTTCGTGCAGGACGAGCGAGGCCTGGGGTAGAGTGGGGTGTAGCTGGAGAGCTGGGGAGGGGAAGGAGGCCCTGAAGTCGGGTTCTTCCACATACCTAAGATCATTTTGCATATGAAAGACGCTGTATATTAGGACCATCTTTTTTTATTTCCTGAGGTTTCCGGACCTTATCTGTTTTGAATTAAGATATTTACAGCGATGAATTCCAAGATATTCCTGACTAGCCCAGCGTGGCCCCTCGTGATGTGTTCTCATCGCTGGTATCTTTGAAAATGTCTGGAAGTGGTTTATTCATGAAAGGAAAAATAAACATAATTAAAACCTAATGGAAACCTGGGGACGAAACTCTGAACTGTTGACTAAGCCCCCTCCTCTCCTAATTAGGGAGTGGGGAGAGCTCCCGAGCGCATGGACCTGGGTCTCAAGTTAGCACCCCTTGCCACCCGGTGTCCGAGCTGCTGGCCCTCCGTGCTGCCAGGCCAGGCTGGCTCAGCGTGGCCACTGGTGACTTCGCTGCAGGGCTTGTCAGAGGTCATGGGGGAGCTGCCAGGGAGGGTGGCACAAGCCGTCCATATGGAATTGGTTGTGCTTTAAGTCAGTGTGGCTCAAGCCGCGTGGAGTGGAGGCGTCAAAGATGAGTTCTACTGTGTGGTTGCACGCCTCACGAGAGCACCGTGCTACAAGAGCGCTGGCTGTCCCCCCACCTCCCTAGGGCTCTGATGCAGGGTGAGGGGTTTGAGATTTAAGGATTTTTATTTTTAGTGTTTAAGATTTTTCAAACCTACAGAAAGATTGATAGAATAGTACAACCAACTGATATTCTCTTCAGCTGTTAATTACAACTGTGATAACGTTTGCTTTCTTTTTATAAAGATGTAGATAGAGATATGCATGTGTGTGTGGATGGAAGGATGGATGGATGGACTTTTCCAGAACCATCTGAAAGACAGTTGTAGATGCAGCAATTTACTCATAATTGCCTATGGCATGTATCTCCAACTGGGACCGTTTCCTGTGGAACCACAACGCTATAATCACCCCCAGGGACTCGAACCTCATTACAGTATTATGTACCTAATATAGACTGCAGATTCCTGTTTCTCCCACGCATCTGTTCATAGCTCATCCTAGTGGATCACTCTTCAAGGTTAGTACCAGGAACACCGGTGGGGCTAATCCCACCCCTTCAACCCTCGAACCCATGAATGGTGCTCCTGGGACAGTTGCCGTTCTGTATATTTTAATTTCTCAGTAGCCATTATCCAGATAGACTCACGACATGAGCTTACTCGGATGTAGCTCATAATCCACGATCCCAGATACTTGTTTGGTGCCCCGTTAAGTATAACAGCTGTTCCAGGATGCTCCGTGGGTGCTCCTTGTGTTTATAAGCTGCTTGAGCACCTTCTGTAGGTCAGGACGGGTGGTACCCAGTTCCCAGGTGCTGCAGCGGGTATGGAGCTGGCGGTGGTTTGCGCCCAGAGACTCTGGCAGTCTGCTTTTCTTTATTTGGACTTTCCCTCAGCTCAGCTCTGTGGATTCCACTGTTTCTTCCTCCTGAAGGCCTCACGCATCTACATCCCTGGCTTAGGACTGTCACCAGTCTTCCTTTTATAAACCTGAACTAACTGTTTTCGAATGTTCTGCTTGGAAGCTCAGAGAACCCAGCACACCACTCTCCCCTTCCCACCACCCGCACCCAACCCCAAGGACGTCCTCTGTCTCTCACTGTTTGGTTTTATGATTTAAGGTGTGAAGCCACCCTGCCCTGCTGTAGCCACTCTGGGCTTGTTGAAACTTTGTCTTCTTGCCCTTGGTCTTTGGGAACACTAATTTTGCAGATTCTTCCCTCCTGCCTGTTGCACAGCCTCGGTGCCAACCCTGGCTGTGGACGCCCATGCCAGACGAGCCTCCTGACGTACACCAAGGTCCTACTCTCTCCCCCTCCCTCTCTTGAATGAACCCTTTTGCTCCAGCTGAGCGAGTCTGGTGGAATGATCCCTGCAAAGTTACTGCTTCCAGAATCACTGCCTGCCTTCCAAGGCCTGTCCAGCCCCCTCCTCAACACCTTCCACATCAGCCCTCAGGACCTACTCCTCCCGAGCCCCAGTCCCCTTGTGGCCTGCTCCTAGCTGCTCTCCCCTCTGTGTCCTCCAAGTCGAAGCTGAGGGAACACGGAGTGGAGCTCCATCCTTCTTTGCATGCCCAGATCCTGCCTCCGGGTGCACCTTCACCCCTCAACGGGATGTCTCTGCTTGAGATTTAAGCACAGTACAGAGTTTAGCTTCGCTTCTCATTAGCCGCAGTCTTTGGGACTCCATCCAAATCGCTTGGAATAATGGTCTTTCAAGCTGACTTAAAAGCCAGATTTTAATTTTTTTTTTTAAAGCAGCCCTTCTATTTTGATACTTATCATTTGTTCTCTTGTTTCTTGACGCCTAGTATCAAACAGTCCTAGAGTGCTCTGGTGTAAGAATTGCTGTGGCGCGGGCTCTGCTGACACAGACTGGGCGGAAGCAGACTGCAGTCTTCTCTTTTTGATGTATAGTTTAGGTCTGGCTTTTTCCCTCTGTTTAGTTTGCTGGCATAATTGACACATTGCCTTCGTGAACTGCACCCTTTCGAGTTGTAATACGTTACTGTATCAGGGCAGAGCTGGTTTGCTTTGCCCCAAATATTTGTTGGTCAGAGAAGAGAGCTTGCAATCACTCAGCATTGCAAAAGTAACCCAGAAAAGCACTTTCCAGAGTCCATAGTTTGTAATATCCCACAATCGCTTTGCTGATGACTTTTGTTAGAATATCTTACTGTGTGGTAGAATAGAATAAGTCACTAGACACCATCTTTTCCTGTGGCTGTTGAGAATGTAATTTTAAAAAAGGACATATTTCATTTTTACTTCATTTTGTTCAAATGTCTTACATCCTTAGAAAAATGGTACTGAGGATTATGTCAGCTGAGCTGTGGTAAGTCCTTTTCATAGCATAACTCAGGAGAGGACTTTCCTTTACTCTGCAGGAAAAAAAAATGATAGGACTGCCGTTTTATTTTTTTTGAGAAAGATTAGCCCTGAGCTAACTACTGCCAATCCTCCTCTTTTCGCTGAGGAAGACTAGCCCTGAGCTAACATCCATGCCCATCTTTCTCTAATTTATACATGGGACGCCTACCACAGCATGGCTTTTTGCCAAGCAGTGCCATGTCCGCAGCCAGGATCCGAACTGGCAAACCCCAGGCTCCCGAGAAGCAGAACGTGCGCACTTAACTGCTGTGCCACCGGGTGGCCCCAAGGACTGCCTTTTAAATATACAATTATATTCAACATTCCTTACCTCTGGGATGTTCTCATGAGCCCAGAGAATAAAAAGAGCTGAGAAAGATGGGCTGGTGGGATGGATGTGGGGAAAATTGAGACCAAGAGCTGTCTGTTAAACACATAAATAGTAATAAATTCTGGGAATCTTTCTACATCAACTTTGTCACCCAGGAGGACAGGAAAAGTCAGAGAGAAAAGGCTACGTGGATGAGGTGGGAGAAGACTTTTCCCCCATGTTGTTCTGGTCTTCTCAGTGGGATGAGCTGGTCATTGTGAAAGTACGTCTCAGTGGAACGTTCCAGAGAAAGGTAATTCGTGGTCCTAGGATATGCAAGAAGCAGAGATGTCTAAGGTGCCAAGGTGGCTGAAGTGGGGGGGTGCGTCCGGGCAGCTGAGCGCCCCCTGCAGGGAGGTAGGGGGTCTTCACTGCCTGGCTCACACCTGTGGGAGCCCACAAAGCTGAAGGATTGGCCTTTCTTTCCCTATGGGGAGAGCATAGTCTACAGACTCAGTCCCAAATCATTTTGTCTTTTATTTATATGCGATTTGTTTTTAAAAAGCATTATAAAATCATTACTTGTGTTTTTTTAAAGCACTTGGAGCACTTTCTAAAGAAACAGTGTCAAGGCTGGCCATCTAGGTGATCCACAATCGCTTCTAATAAATATCTTTAAATAGCCCCAAAATGTGGATTTTAAAAATGGGATTCATAATGTTGCTATACATTGTAATTATATGTTTGGCTCAGGCAATTATGCACATTTCCAGTAATTATGTGATTAGTGATAATTACATTAGCTATGTAAATATACAATAGTCAACTAGACATGACTTAGAACTCTGTAGTGTAAACGAATGTACTGAAACAATGTGCTCATGTAAAGGATGGGTAAAGAGAGAGAGTGGTCAAGTTGAAACTTCACAGAAGTTATTTGCAAGGGATAAAAAGCCATATTTTGCCTATTCTGGTCATGGTCTTAAGCTAAATTTGTAACATCGGTCTCTCCCCTGGGGTGCCCACTGCCATCTAGGGACTGGGTTCATTGAATTACCCACACACAGGCAGGCCCTTCCTTTCTGCAGGGTGAGAATCAGGTTAAATGTTTTATTAATTCTCTGTTGTTACTCATCCGTGAAATGCAGACTTCGGCCTCTCTTTGCACTTGTTGATTCATGATGGGCTCTGTCTGCACCTGGCAGATTTCTTTAAACTCACCACGTTTCTGAAAGCAACATTTAAAAAAGCTGCTCAGCTTCCGGTTAGGGGTGGGGGTGTGGCCCAGGTGGAGTCAGTGGCTGGGGTGTGGGTGTTCCTCGCTGTCTTGGTTTTGTTATGTGGCTGCTGCTCTGTCTCTCACCCCACCACAGTGGATCCTCTTCACCCCTCTGGTTGGTGGCACCATGTCTGTGTCCGTGTTTGGGATCAAACCCAAGTGTGCCCTGGAGCGTCTGGCTTCTCTTCCAGCTCTGGCACGTTTCATCTTGGTCACTGCCCCTTTGCACAAAGACTGTCTGCTTCAAGGCCTGATAAATACCTCACCGGACCCAGAGTTCCAGGGCATCCAGGGCAAGTCTCCTTCATCAGAGGAGGCCCAGAGCACAGAGCAGTCCTGGCTTTGAAGCCGTAGACCTGCAGATGGTGCCCAACACAAATTCGGGGCTGTCCCTGGGCTTGGGTACGTCCCAACACAGCTCAACCTAATTGCGAGTACTCGGGGAGGCTGTGAAACCAGGGCCCTTCACTGCAGCTTCTTGCCCGCTTACTTTTTTTCACAACCTTACAAGTGGCTCACTGTGAAGTGAGACTCCTGCTTCTGACTGATTGATACTCAGTCCATCAAACCGTTATTTGATGAGCATCCTGCACATTGATGGACTCTCTTGCTAATAAATAAAGCTCAAGCTTTGAAATAAAGCGAGCTGTCTGTCTCCTGAGCGGTCTCAGGTGGCTTTCTGAGATTTGGCTCCCCTTCCAGGTCCAGGCAAGAACTCGACTCGGCACCACCAGCTGGCCTGTGAAGTAGTGGGAGGGGGACACATTCTAGATATCCATGTGCACCTGGTCACAGTGGTTCCCACACTTCCCTGTCTCTCCTGCCATCTTATTCATCAGAGGGGCTGGAAGGTCCATTGAGCTTGTTTCTGTCAGTCCTGATTGGGGAGATGCAGGTACCAAGAGGGTCCTTGCCTCCCTGTTCGCACCCTGGAATTCTTCAAGGCGGGGGGCTGCTCAGTCCTCTCATCTCCTGCAGAAGTTCTGCAGCCCATCCTCTGACTGTACCATCCGGGCCCATGTGCTGAAACCGTGCACCGCAGGCCAAGGCAGTGTAGGTCGTGCGTGGGAGCATCTGATCCTGGGGGCTGTAGATCCTCCTTTGTTCTCTTGGTGAATGCCCACTGTGCGCTGGCCTTGCTAGTGAGGCGCTTGTGCCTCCCCGTGGGCGTGGGTTCAGAGGCCGGGGAGGCCATGGGTAGGGGCTTTCCTTGTGATCATGTACACCTGTCATTTTCCTCCCTCACACCGTCCACTCCTTGAGGGCGAGGACTAGCTGTCAGCATCGAGTCCTGTGCCCCGTACAGAGTCATACTTTGCAGGTCACTCTGTACCCTGTGTGTCAAACGAACCAGTAAGTGATGAATGGAGGAAGGACGCATCAGGAGGGACAGGGTCCATCCCCTTAAGTGAGAAAGCCATCGGCTGACTGTGGGTTAATGCATTCCCCAGATTATTTTGGTGGTGTTCTCACCTTGATAAGTGGCACATTTCTTTGGACTAGGGACAAAGTGACAGAGGGTGAATGGAAGACGCTTTCTGGAGGTGGGTTATTTGAGCTGGACCCTGGTGGATGGAAATGATTGAGGCATTGCAAACAAAGGTGAGAGGAAGGAATTCTGGAATATTCTGAACCCAATAAAGATGAGACATAAAACATGGAGTGTGATGGGGTGAGGGATGGCAATGTCGAGGTGAATTGGGGTCACCTGAGATGCTGAGATTTTGCAGGAAGAGCTGTTAGTGGAGGTTTTCACGGAGAGGGGGGGAGCAGTGTTCACTGAGCACCTGCCTGGGGCAGAGCTTGTGCCAGGAGCTGCCAAGGACTCAGCACAGCCTTTCAAGGTACAGACTTGGTCCTGTGGCATGCCCAGGCCCTGTATCCAAGCTGGGGTCGAGCTGGGGTCGTGGCTCACACTTCCTGCTCCACTGGCACATTCAAAACATGCTGTAAAAGAGAATGGACTTTTTACCCATAACGAGTGGGAATCAAACCTAATTTTCATAACAGCTCCCATTAAGTTTTATAACCTAGTCAAGAAATCGAGTCAGGAGCAACGTGCAAGCATTTGTTTTTACTTAAAATGGCTAAATCTTGTCACAACAAGAAGGCTGGCACTGTTGCCAGCGCAGCTCATCTTGAAAGGGTTGGTTTCATTGTCAGGCTCCACCCGAGGTCTCGAGTTTTCTTTGGAGGGTTACACTGAGGATCCAAAGCCTCCGGGCTCAGGAATCGGGGGCAAGCAGTGGGCATCCAAGGGTGATTGGTGCCGTGTTGATCCTTTGATGACCAACGTGATGTCTGGACAACTCTGCTGGTTTTCTCTTTGTACCAGTGTCATTCAGACGAAGGCTGTGTCGAAACCCTGCCACATGTCCTATTTGCTGTTTCACCCCTGCACTTGGGGTTTTCCCACCTCTGATCGAGATTAGCCAAGTACTTTGGGAGGTGACGTGGGGGAAGGGAGGAAGAAGGAAAGAAAACTTTTTTAAAGCAGGAAAGCTGTTTTTAAACAAATTCTAAAAGGTTTGACAGAAACAAACAAAAACCAACACAGCCTCGACACATTTAAAAGTAGGAAGTGGGATGTCATAGACCTATTTTTGGCCGTGTCTCTGGAAAACTGTGTAACCCACTAACCTCAGCAGTGTCCCCCGGGAGACGTGGCCTGTGGGAGGTGGAGGGTGAGGGTGCTCCAGTGGCTTCATCTGGGGTTCAGCAGGCACAGGGGAGCAACTGGGGGCGGGGGGTTCTTATTTCCACTTTCACTTTCAACGCTGTGTTGGTCTTGTGGCCCCAAGGACTGGAGGAGGACCAGGAAATGGAAGCCCCAAGCCGGGGTTGGCCTACCACAAAGAGGGCTGACCAAGGAACGCCCCAGAGTTGCCTCCTGAGAAGGAGCGAGCGGTTGATGCTGTCAGGGGACAGGCAGTGAGACCTGATGACCTTCACAGGAGTCCAGCCTTAGAAAAACAGAGTGAGGCTTAGCCCCGGGACTATGCTGCTACTTCCTGTCCTTTTCGAACAGATTTCCAGGTCGTTGTGCTGATGAGAACTTGAGATGCCTGTTGGTGATTGGCCTGAGGGCTGCTCCGTGGAAGGGATTGCTGCCCATCCCTGCCTCGGTTTTCCTCCCTGCTGGATCTAGATCCTTCTCTTAGGGTGGCATTCAGGTCTCAGCAGTTGTGAATTGATGCCTTTCGTGGCACAGGGAACTGAAGAATTGGCTCTGGGAGGATGTTGCTTTGAACCCTGAGGTTGCCATTCACACTGTTCTGCATGGTCAGCTTCATCTTCGGTTTATTTTGTCTGCAGGAGAATTTGGATTGTCTGTTTCTCAATTTTCTGTAGTGAGACTCTTTGCAGGATTAACACGTTAAGTCTGTAAGACTCATGACTGTTTCAGAAATTGGGCCCATCTTGCTTTATTTAGTTAATATGAGGTTTTCAGAAAAGCAGCCCTTTCTAAACGACTGCAGTGTTCTTAAAAAGAAATCCATGGAGTGTTTAGAAAAGTGTGAGTCCAGTTACAGGTGTTTGTACCTAACACAGGAAAACATCTGTCATAATATTTGGCAGATTGCAGAGGCGAGGCGAGGCTGCGTGAGTTTGGGTAGCTTCCAAGCGGAATGGGTTGGAAGTGGATGGAATGGAGCCCCAGCCCCTTGGGTGCAGCGCAGAGGGTGCCGCCCGCCCTGAAGCTCGTCTGCCCACGGCCGCTCTGCCCCTGCCTTTACACCTTTGGCGCCTTCTCAGAAACCTGTTCCTGGCTTCTTAGGGGCTGTTGGGTACACATTCCTCTAGATAGTCCTGCTTCAGGTGCAGAACTTGAACTGACAACTAGATGTCCGAGAGCTGGGTGAGTCACCAGAGCTGCCCCACTAGAGAAGGACGTGGCACAGATGGCTCAAGGGCTCATCCGCATGTCTCTGAAAGGACGCGCCTGCACCGTGAGGGAGGCCTCTTAGCATTTACCCCACATGGTGTTGTGCTTTTTTATTACAAAAAGGAAGGAAAAGGAAATGGCGCGATGACATGACACTAAGGCGTGGGGCAGTCACCAGGCATCAGCTAAGGGCTGGGCTGGGGGCCTGGTCCTGACAGGAGCCCGGTGTATCCCATCCTGAGGGATTGGAGCAGTTGTCTGTTTGGGAGTTCCTTTCTGATACTCAAGTAGTTAATTGTAGAAGTGACATATATAATATTTTGGGGTTTGGGAAAACCTTAAGAAAATAACACAATAACTTTGGTAATTCTGGTAAAAGGAGGTTCCCCTTTCCTGCCCCCAGCAGGGCAGAGCAACTCTGGCCAGTGCAGGGGACTCAGGAAAGCAGTGGGCTTTGGAGTGATCTGGATCTGGCACTCGTGGCCCTGGGCAAGGCGCCCAGCCTCTCTGGCCCCAGCATCTGGGGTGTGATACGGTTCTGTCTGCCTGTAGAGTCGTTCATGGGTGGAACACCTAGAACGGGGCCTGGGACATTCAACAGATGTTCAAGCCTTCTGGTAAGGATCCCGTAAGAAAAACATGGTATCAAAGATGCCCTGTTTCTGGTCACCTCTGCGGGGCCAGGACTGCTGCTGTCTGTCCTGCCCAGCTGGTCATCTTCTCTGGTGGGAGGAGAGGTGGCAATGGCAGCAGCAATGGGGTGGAAACTCCACTGGGAGGGTTAAAAGGCCCCTCCTGGTCAAAACCCCAAGACTGGAAGAGGGAGGTGACAAGGCGGATGTGGGCCTGGGGCTGCTGGAGGTTACCTGGTGTCTTTCTCGGTGAAGGTGTGTCCTGCTTGATCCGCCAGGCTTGTTTCCACGCAAACCCATCTCTTTGTCTTCATTCGTAGCAGGGTTCCCAGTGAGACCGTTCCATCTTTATCTCAGCCCTCTCCTTTCTCTGCCCGGGTTCTGAACGGTGGTGCCCAGAAGAGGAGAAAACCTATGGAAGTTGGGCCTGCCCAGCCCGCCAGCTCCCTGGCCGACCCCCTGGCAGCCCAGTGGTGCCGGGAAATGATGCACTGTAACCAAATAGTGCTATTTCCATTTAGTTTGAGGTCTGTAACGTTTTCCTGTCCTTTTTGATGTATCTTCTAAGTGAACACATCCTCAGGCTTGTTGGGGAGATGTGTAAATATTGTCTTGTGTGTGGCCAGGCCTGTTTCCTCCGTCTCCCCTGCCCGGGCCATTCAGCCCGTGATTGCAAATGTGCCAGCAGAGGAGTTGCAGAAATTGGCGCCAGCAGACTTCTTTTAAACATGGAAACCCAACCTTGCACAGTGTGGCTTGTTAAGTTTTCTTCTTTTTTCTTTTCATGCATCATAGGAGGTGGAGGAGCCTGAGGGAGGGTTTGGGTCTCTTCGCCGGCCAGGGCGTTTTTCTGAGATGACTTGATGGCCTGTTGGCATTTTGGGATCAGAAGTGGGGGCCCTGGTGTTTAACTAATGGACTCTGGGGTTCCTGGGCTGCATCTCGGAGCACTACTTGGGCTAGCTCCTCAACAGTCCATCAGCGATCACAGAAGCTCTGGCTTTAGGGGACCAGCACTCTTTGGCGGGGGGAGTCGTGTTGGTTTAAACAGAGTTTATCCCGAAGTTTAATATGTCGATCAGGACATGGGGAGGTGGGGCAGGCACTGCCCTTATGAACTGTCTTGCATTACTGTGTACCTCCAGTTCCTGGAAACAGACTTGTACCCACTCTCTTCTCTCACAGGTGAAACTTCTACTTCTCACATTAGAAGAAATTTTTTAATGACTAGTATTTCTCTTTAGTTGAAGATTCCAGTTGAATCTTAGATTGAGAGAGATGTGAATGAATTCAAAACACTCAGGTTTAATGGCTGCAAATGTGCCCGTTACCTCATTTTAAAATGTCCTGGTTGTACACAGCCTTGGCAGCTCCCCGATGACCACCTTGCGTTTTTCTTGTGCCTTCTTTGTCACGGGCGTCCCACAGTCAGAGGGGCAGAACCTGCAGCATTGGTTTGTGCAGTTGCTTCTCCGGGACCCATCTATGTGGTTTTTGTTTTTTTGTTTTCTGCTTTTTCTCCCCAAATCCCCCCAGCACATAGTTGTATATTTTAGTTGTGGGTCCTTCTAGTTGTGGCCTGTGGGACGCCGCCTCAGTGTGGCCTGACGAGCAGTGCCACGTCCGCACCCAGGATCCGAACCAGTGAAGCCTGGGCCGCCACAGCCTAAGTGAAGCGCGCGAACTGAACCGCTCAACCTCGGAGCCGACCCCCCATCTGTGTGTTTAAGGAAATCCTTTGATCCTCCTGTTTGGGCCGTTCCTTCATCTAAGGAACTGCTGTGCTTTGCATTATTGAGCTAAAGTCACTGGTAGGCTACCTAAAGTCCTAATCCACGGGAATATGGAAAATCATCCGCAAGATCTAAGCCGGGCCGTGCCTGCTGGAGTTACACTTTCCTTGAGAACAGATTTAAATGAAGAGGTCCTTCAGAGGCAGCCACGTCTCCTCGTTTTGCTTCGTAATATTCGGGTTTAGTCGTAGAGCTCTATTACAGTCTTGAAATGATAAATTCTAGATTACACACACAGTGGTTGATTTTTTTTCCTGGCAGCATGAAGGGGTCTGTGTTTTACAATAATAAGGTGAAGGATCCATGTGGACTGGAGCAGTGTAACCCGCTTGATTCATAACCAAAGCCTCATCCCAGAGCCAGATGTCAGTGTTGGCGAAGCATCGGGCTGCAGAGCTGGCCCACTTCTCAGGGCACCTTGTGTTCTAGAACCGTGTGTGAGACTTTCTCGTTTTATCCTGCCTGCCTGTTCACATTTAATTTGTTCCTGGCCGTGTGCAATGGATTAACATTTCATCAGGGTGGATTAAGATTGAATTGACATGAAAGCGGTCTTTTTCTATTTTCCTTCTGTCACTTTTAGGCGCTCCGAGGCAGGTCGCGGGGAGGCGCCTTTGGGAGGGGGAGGTAGTGCTCATCCCAAAAGTACCCTGGTGAGGACGAGAGAGATAAGCCATGGCCTCAGTGTGACTATAATTCCCCGTTGTAGGTCGGGAGGCCTGGACGGAGCCGGCAGCCAGCTCCATCAGTCTAACGAGATGTCACATGGAACAAAAGCTTTAGGGGTTTTATTTAGCTCCTAATCCGCACGCTGAGAGAGCCGAGGTCCATGTGAGCACGCCGGGGAGGGGCCCCCAGCAGGCTCGGTGCAGCCTCCTTTCTGGGACTGAGCCGTAAAGAAAAGACCTCTCGTGCCACCGTTGGGGAGTGAGGCAAAGTTACCGTGAGTGTTGTGTTTTGTCTACTAAGGTTTCAGAGGATTAATAATTTAGGCCATACTTTGAAATAGGAAACCCCCAGTTGGTTGTTCCTGCCGTCTCGGAAGGGTTAGAATCCAGCCAGGTCTGGTTTTGATGTATGTAATTGAAGATTTATAAAGAGAGGCTTCCTCCTCTGCCTCGGCCGCACTCATCTTTTTTCCAATGCCGGTTCCCAGCAGGCATATAAATATTGGGCGTTCACAGAGCTGGGATGCTGCCGGGTGGTACGAGGGCCCCTGGGAGATCGCCGAGGCTCCGGGGAGGAGCAGCTCTCTGACGGACGGAGGCGGAGAGGGACCGTGGTATGAGCAGCCGAACCCCGGGCTGCAGGTCGCCGCCATGCCCGGGGCCGCCGAGCCCTGCCTCCCCCCAGAGGCCTTGTACCATTCGGGCGCCGGAAGGAAGAGTTCCGTTCCCGACTTCACCTTTTACGACAGCAGACAGGCAGTGATGTCTGCTCGCGGTGGCCTGCTGCCTCGGGATTACTACGGTGACCCGTCCGGAGCCACTCGGCCACCCAAAGAGCCTCGCCACCCTCGAGACCCGGGACTCGGCCACTTGCTGCCCAGTTACGGAGTGCTTGGCAGCAGAATGATGTGGGATCAAGTGCAAGGCCGGGTCCCTGCCCTGCAGGACACTGGTCACCTGTACCGCGATCCTGGAGGTAAAATTATCCCTCAGGGGCAGCGGACACAGAGCAGGGCCCCGGCGCCTGCGCGGTATGCAGCGGAGCTGGCCGATGGCCGCTACGAGGCCCCCTCCTATCCCTCCAGCCAGGTCTACAATGACATTGGCGAGAGGCCTGCGGACTCGGCCTCCGCCAGACAGGCAGCCCCCACGTGCCTGGTCATGGACTCCGGCCCGGCTGCCGCCTCCGAGGGTGGCCCAGGGGCAGCCCCAGGCACGCTGAACCGGGGCTACGGCCTTGCCCAGGAAAGTATGCGCTCCAAGGTGGCTTATGAGAATTGTGAGGCTGACCTGTCCACCTTCCGGGGACCTGGGGGCAAGAGGACTGTGATGCCTGAGTTCCTGGCCCTCCTGCGGGCTGAGGGTGTGGCAGAGGCCACGCTGGTGTCACTGCTGCAGCAGGGCTTTGACTCTCCAGCCGTCCTGGCCACGATGGAGGAGGCGGACATCAAGTGCGTCGCGCCCAACCTGGGCCAGGCCCGCGTCCTGAGCCGCCTGGCCAGCAGCTGCAGGACTGAGATGCAGTTGCGGAGGCAAGGCCGGGCGGGCCCCCCGCCCCGGACACGCTCCAGCAGCTTCAGCCACCGAAGTGAGCTCCACAGTGACTTGTCTTCTCTGGGTGCCTCAGCCATGCAGCCCCAGCCTGTGGGTCCCCTGCAGGCGGCGTCCCCCCGAGCTGGAGACCTGGCTCGCCGCCCCTCCAGTGCACCATCCCAGCACCTCCTAGAGACGGCGGCTACCTACTCTGCCCCTGGGGTGGGAGCCCAGGCCCCCCACTTCCCCTCTAACTCTGGGTATAGCTCTCCTGCCCCTTGCACCTTGACAGCCCGGCTGGGCCCCACATATGCCCCTCAGGCTGGCGTGGCCTTGATAAACCCAGGTCCTGCGACCGCCCTTCATCCAGGCCCCAGAACAGCCTACTCCACAGCCTACACGGTGCCCATGGAACTGCTGAAGCGGGAGCGCAGTGTGGCCGCGTCTCCCCTGCCCAGCCCCCACGGCAGCCCCCAGCTCCTGCGGAAGCCCGGTGTCCCCGTGGAGCCATCCACCCTGCCGCCAGCCAGCCAGAGCCTCCACACACCTCAGTCCTCCTACCAGAAGGTGGCCCGGCGGACGGGGGCCCCCATCATCGTGTCCACCATGCTTGCTCCGGAACCAAGTAATGCACCCCTCCCTGCCTTTTCTCGCTTAGGACATTGAGGGGATAGTGCAGGTGGGGGTTCAAGCGCAGGACAGTGAGTCCTCACGTTTTTGTTGCTCTCTGGAGACCAGACCCACATCCTGACTCGCACGTATACGCACACACGCACACTCCACCAAACAAGACACCGCGGCCAGCCAGTTGACAGGGGTTCTCTTGGGTGAAGTGGATTTGCGGTTCAGGCTGACCCACTGGAACAGCATTGCCTCCCCTTTCTCTAGTTGAGCTCAAGTTGATTTGTGGATTTCCCTTTATGGTGGTGAAACACAACTGTGTTTCTGGGAGAAACCCAGGACCATTCAGAACAGAATGAAACCATCAGCCTATGAGGGGTGGTGTTTGCTCCAGTTCACTTTCAGTGGCTTTGGAGAAGGCAGGGATATTTACCCAATTCTTCCGTGAGTTGTGCATTGTTCACATGCCGTTAGAAGTGCATTATAGTGTGGCAATGCACCTCTGAAGGGTCTACACGCATTAGCAGAGGTGAAACTACCTGCCGTAGAGCTCAAAGCATTATGACTCCAGGCTTGTGTGTTAAAACAAAGCCACATGGTGAAATCCCGTAGAACCCCATTTCAAAAACAGACGTAGTCTCACATATTGGAAAATAGAGTTGGGAATTCTGCTTACTCGCGGGGAAGAATATATTTCCACGCTGAGGGAAGAGAGCGATCCTAGGTGGTTCTCTTCAAAACGTGAGACAAATGTCATGTACTGCGTACGTTTCCTTGGGCGTTGTGGGTAAACTTGTAGGTAGATATCCTCTGAACAATACTTAGAATTTTTATTTTAGCTCGAGAAACTTGACTGACAATTTAAGCTGAAAATCAGTTTCCTTCCTTTTCTTCCACTACCCTCCCCAACATAATTTAGAAAACTGAGTCCCTTTTAAATGAGTTTTTTTCTAAACAGCTAGTATTATAGGCTGGAGGCAGTGGGGTAAAAATAAGATGTACCTTTTAGAAAATACGCCTTAAACAGCTGTGGTGGGTGGGTCCCGGGACGCTCCACTTGCATCTGTGAGAGGCTGCATTAGTTTTCTCTCTCATGCTGGGGGAGCTGGTGATGATTGGGCTACTCATAGACTAAAATGGCTATTGTTGTATTACAGCTTGACCTCCAGGCATTTTTCTTTCTTATTTCCAAAGGAAGATTGAGTAACTAGTTGAATTTTCCTGTTGTCTCTCAACATGGCTTCTGGTTTTGCTTCCTGTGGATTTTTTTTTTGAGTCCAGTCGTAGAATTTATTTGACTTTCTGTAGTCAGTGTGCGACAGAAGAAAAGTCAGATAATTTTTCCGAGGGCCTTTGCCTTCTCCCTCACAGTCAAACATTCTTTCTTTGCAACCAACTAATTTGCATGGCGCTGACATTTGTTGCTCCAGTAATTTCATCTGATAATGGCCGGGCTTGCAAAGCGGATCTGAAAACATATTCCTTAATTATGTGTTGCTAAGCAACGGGAGGGTTTGGTCATAATCACAGAAAGATTATCTCCTCGTTGAAGTCCTGGAAAGGTTTTGCTGAAGGAAGACCTGTTAAATTGCCTTATTTTCTTCTCTTTCTGTTAATTTTGCACTGCCTCCTAACAAAAACGTTCACTGCTATTCGGGTGTGGGGTGAGGGAGATATTTAAGTTGTTAGGAGTGTGATTGTTAACACACTGTTTTGCAGACCAAAGGATATTGATTTTTGTTTCATTTGCATGGCAGCAAGCCAGTGCCAAGAGAGTCTGCAGTCGGAAGTCTGCCAGCAAATAAATTTCTGTCATACGGTCCGTCCTGTAGCTGCCGTTTTCCTCCTCGTTCCTTCTCATACATTCCACGTCTCATTATAACCCTCCCCCAAAAGCAGTGTGTCAGGGGCTGGGGTAGGAGCGTGGCTTCCCGGGAGCTTTCAGCCTGTATAAATGGCGTTTTGTGTGGCAACCTTGGTAGAATCAACAGCCAGATTCGGATCTGTTGGAACCTACAGCCATGCTCCTGGCGAGCCGCTTGGACCCCAAGAGGGTAACGTTTACCTTTAAGGAAAGCACCGCAGACCTCAGGTCTAGAAACTGGAAGCTTGTGCCCGGAGCCCCACCTTGCCTCGGCTGCTGAGCGGGGCTGAAATGGGAGACAGCTCTCTGTAAATCTAGATCTAGCCACCCTGGTCATTTGCGGCACAACCAGCATGAATAAATCTTCGTTTGGGTCTTCGCCTGATGTTTCCCTGTGATCTGGAGGGGCGGGGAATCAATGCCTAGGCAGTGGACTGTCTTCTCTCCTTTTGGAGAGGCAATCTGTGTGTTTACAGTGCGCGGTGTGTTTGTTTTTAAGTGCCTGGTTTTATTTTTATGTGCTTTGGATATTTTAACATACATTTGCTTTTCTCGGTCTGTGAGCTGAACTACCTGCTTCATCGCGGTTGGCTTGGTTCGTATAAACGAGAAGCTCCTGTTTGCTAGTCTGGGGACCGGGCAGGTCAGGGTGACCAGGCATGGAGGGACCCTGGTGCAGCCCGCCAGCCCCACGTGACTCGGGATTACTGGGGCTGCATGTCGGCCCCGCGTGAGCGTCAGCACCTGCTGGATCTGCTGTCGATCACACACTGACCTGGTTGACTGGCACAAGCTCTAGAACCTTCCGGCAGTGGCTGTAACCCAGTGATGCCCCCTCCCCCACATCACGTGGTGTCGACCTCGGCCAAAGGTTTGCTGTCACCGGAGCTGTCCCTGTGACGGATGCAGCAGGGCATGTCATGTAGACAACAATGCTGCAGCCATTTTCGTATTTCTGTCCTCCCAAAATACAGCAGAGCCCTTAGGCTGCACAGGGCTCAGCCGAGGGCCAGACCCAGCGCTGTTTCCCACAAGGGAAGGGCAGCCCCCCAGCCCACTCTCTGCCGTTTTTCTGTTTCCTTCCAGTCATTTTTCTGGATGCAAGCTAGATTTCAGTGCTTTTGCAGCACTCATCTCGTCACCAGGGGCGCTGTCCACAGGACAGGAAGTGTCCGTGGCCCGTTTACACTGGGGCGGTAGAAGAGGCTGGTTTTATCTGTCACCAGATCTCGTCACTCATGTGGCCTTGTTTTGCGTGCTGCTAACGTGGCACTGGCTTCTGGCGCCATAGGTGCGCACACCTGGTCTCCATGGTAGGCGGTCCCCCCTGAAGAAAACCTGTAGTCATCTCGGAATCGCCAGAGCAGGTGCATCCTGTTGGGCCGGTGCCCACCCGGTGACTCCTTCTCATCCTTGGCTATCAGGAAGATCTGTGCTGGTGGGTAGGGGAGCAGACGGTTCGTTGGTCTTGAGGACATGACTCACACACTGTCGGTCTGGGGGGAGGCTGGAGAAGGCCACCAGAAGGCCCTAAAGAACTCCCCGCTCCCAGATCTCACCTATGTCCCACCCCCAAAGCAGAGCCAGCCCAGGAAGGGTAGGTTCTCCTGGCTGCCCCATCTCAGCGCATGGGGACCTGTGCAGGTGGGGTGTGGGGACCCAACCCCGAACTGGCCTGCAGAGCAGCGGGGAGGTGAGCCCGGCACTGCTTGTATGGTCTGGCTGAAGAGACGGGTAAGGGGTGGAGAGACCTCTCCCAGGCTGCTGGCCAGGGCCGGAGACCCGATGCAGCCCCCTGACCCAGGAGGCGGGGCGTGAGCTCGGTGCAGGCTCGCTGATCTTTCAGTATTGACCAAGCCCCTGCTCTGTGCCGGCCCCGGGTCAGGTGCTTGGCACCCACAAGTGGATGAGACCCAAACCTGGGGGCTGGAAGAGGGGATCACCACGACCCGAAAACATAGGGCCCTCTGGAGCCTGGAGGCTTGGGAAAGCATTCCTAAGGAGCCTGTGTGCACTGGCGGGAAGGCTGAGGGCAGGGCACATGCTCCAGAATGGCCGTCAAACTGCAGCCGTCGTGGTCGGGCCAGGAGGATGGGGCACTGCTCATACCAGCCCGAGGAGGTGGAGACCTGTGTGTGGGGGTCCCGCCCTCCTGTAGCCTGCCAAGGTCCTGGCTGTTGGTTTGTGACTGGGGCATCTCCCAGATTTTTTCATGCAGAGTGGCCTACACCTCCATGGTCAAGAACTTCCATTCTCCTAAAGCAGGCGTGGGGCTTGTGCGAGGCCACCCAGCCAGGCCTCTCCTCTGCCTCTGGCCAGGGCCCTTTTGGCACACCATCCCTTCCCGCTCAGGCTCTGTGGAGGCGCCGTGTACTTCCAAGGTGCTGACATGACATCCTTGCCAAGTAAAACCCCTGCACTGCAGCACGTCCAACATCAGTAAATCGACGGGCCTTCTCTTGGCTTTTGTGCTCTGTCGGTCTTTCGGGCTGACCACTGAGCACATACTTGGAGTAAAACCTCACTCTCTGATTCATGGTTCTCCGAATTCAGGGTGCCCCCTGGTGGTCACCTGCCCTGGCCTCTGCATTCAAGGCCCTGCATGTGGCCATTCCCTGCCCTCTTAGTGCCCCCATGCTTCCTGCTGTCTGTTGGGAGCTTGCTGGATTGATTTTGTCATTCTGGGCCACCACTGTTGACTCTGCTATGTTCCCTGAGCGGGAACGATTTTCTCCCACCTGTCAGTGCCCGGAAGAATTTGGACCTTGGTCATTTGCTCCTTCCTGGCTAACCTCAATCTGAACTTGGCCTTGCCCTTTGTTCTTGTAGCTGGTTTTATTGGGCTGAGTCTGAGTTTCTCGGGTCCCTTATTGGACTCCCAGAAAAGCCAGGCACCCCAGGAATGATTTCGACCCAGGAACGTAAGGTAGTTGAATGTGTGACTCAAAGATGTACAGCCTGCTGTGTGTCTTCGGGCAAGTGTATTGAGTTCTCTGTTTCTATTTCCCTGTCTAAGGAGGATAGGCATTAAACCTACCTCGTGAGCGTGTGGGAATGCAGTGAGCAGAGGAAGGAGTAACTTGAGTATTGAGGTCATTAAACCTGCTTGGCCTTGCCTAGAGGCTGGGCTCATTTGAAAATGGTGCTTTTACCATCGTCATTGTCTCTTGGCCACTTCTCAGGCTGGGAGACAGTATGCTGCTGCGTGGTGGGGCATTTGAGGGGGGCAGAGGCCGGGCTTGTCCCCCAGCTCTGTGCCCCTCAAAGTAGCCTCCTTTGACTTTGGGTGCAGACTTGCTGCTTCTGTTTGTGGAGGACAGTGTCGGGGTGGGCAGAGGTCAGGCAGCCTGGAGAAGACGTCCCTGCGTGAGGGCTGCCCTGAGTCGGACAAGCCTCATGGGCCTTTCACAAAACTGCGTATCTGGGAGTTTCTATGAACTCAACTCTTGTAGGGCTCGTCTCCCCGTGACAGCTCAGACCCCCCCTCAAGGGTGTGTGTCAATGATTGTACGAGGGGTGTGGTCTGGGGAGTCACATGGGGACATGGGTGTGACCCCCAGTCTTGCCTCCCGGGGACAGTGGGCTCCTGGCCCGCTGGGAGGGCTGCGAGATCACTGCAGGTTTTCTGCCTAATGGTCTGGGCCACAGAGAAGGCGGTTAACGAGTTGGTCCTCGCTGTGCTCTCTTGTGAGTTAGTTTAAAGGGATTGGTCAGTGTTGTCACGGGGGAAGGAGCTGAGACTGCGGCCGGGGCACTGGCCAGCTCTACTCGAGCTCCCTTTCCAGTGGCCCGAGTGGGCACAAGTTGCCCGTCACCCTTCTCATCTCCAGCTGGACGTTTCGTCTTCCTGGGATGGATAGCAGCTCCATGTAGAAAGAGCGGAGCCTCATCCACCAGGGCCTGTCGCCCGCCTCTGCCTTCAGGAAGCAGCCCGTTGAATTCGACTTTGGTCTCTAAATAAGAGTTTTGTGTTTGAGTATCTCTTCCACCCCACATTCCTCCGGAGCCGATTGCCTCTCCCAGGCGGCAGTCTCGTTCATGGTGGGGGTCAGATTCTCCTGGAAGACGTGCGGAGCGGGGCACAAGGGCCCGAGCCGCATCACAGGCCCAGTCAGCGCCAGTGCGTTATCTGGCCGAGAAAAGGAGAAGCCACCAGACCCCTTCAGCGTGTTACTTTGTGCCGTGAGCCTTCTCTCCAGCGTGCGCTGCCCGCCCTGGGCTCTCCGAGTTGCATTCCGCTTTGTGGACCTCGCTTGACCTGGGTCTCCATGAGCCATGGGGCCTGGGAGGCGAGGCCAGAAGTCCTCGTTGGCTTTTGGTATCAGGCATGTGATTTGAAAATATTTTTTCCCATTCTGTGTTTCTTTTCACTTTCTTGATATTGTCCTTGAAGCATGAAAGTTTCCATTTTGAAAATTTTAAAGTCCAATTTATTTGTTTCTTTCTTGGGTTTCTTGAGCTTTTGGTGTCATAATCCAAGCTCATGAAGATCTGTGCCTGTTTTCTTCCCAGGAGTTTTATGGTGTTAGCTCTTAGATTTAGATCTTTGAACCATCGTGAGTTAACTTATATATGGTGTGAGGCTGGGCTCCAGCTGTGTTCTCTTGCTCAGGGGTGACCAGCTGTCCCAGCACCGTCAGCTGATGTTTTCACAGGGCTGAGCCAGGTGAGGGGCCAGCCCCATGGTGGAGCCGCGCACCAGACATAGTGTGTTTGGCAACCAGCCTCGTAAGGAAGAGAGACGGTTTTTTAAAAGAGGAAATCAACATCTGTTAGTTAACAGGGCAGGTTTCCAGGTGTTTGGAGCCCCTTTCTTGTCTGCAAGATAATACGAGGCAAGAATTCTAAAGCTGTTTCACAGATTCCTTACTGGTACGTGGGAGACTTTTTTTTTTTTACGTTTGTGAAAGAGAAATGATACTTGTAATCCGTAACTGATTAGCCCGCGTTAGCAATCTGGAAGCTGAATGTAATTGAATTACTGTGCTGCTGTTGGTGTGTTTTACCCCCTCGGAGGCGGCCCTACGCAGAGGACTTTCCAGTCTTTTTTCCTGTAAAGGCAAAAAAACAAGACTGTTCACTTGCTTGCTCCCCCCGCTGCTCAGGGAGCGGGAAGGGTTGCTGCCGTCACGTTGAGCCAAATGGCAGTGTGCGTGCAGCATGTGAATGAAACAGCTTTCACCAAGTTTTTAGGAGAGCATCAAATCAAACCTGTAAACGCCCTTGCCCACCGAGAGGCCCTGGGGACACGTTCTCCCGAGAGCGGTTGACAATTGATCCCAGGAAGGGTTTGCAAATGTAAGTGGAACAACTCGTGGTGTGAAGACCAGAGGGCCCTGTGAGCAGGAACTCTGGGGCCGAGTTTGTAGGAACAATGAGGGCTCCGGGCTGTGCTCCGCGGGAGGGAGGGCAGCAGGAATCTCTGACTCCTGGGTTCCCATCACAGGTGCGTGAAGTGCCACTGGGGGCGTCTGACCCAAGCTGCCCCCGATGTGTCTCTTTCCCCTCTACCAGGACTGGGGTCAGGGGAGCCAGCCTGAGAGAATCCAGGGCTTACTTAGGCCAGTAAACTATAGTAATTGTCACCCATCTAGAGTGTTTGACAAGCTTTATCAATAACCATCTGAATCCCTGGGAAGATTCTGGGCATTTCCCCTTTTAAGATGAAAAGTCTGTGGCTCAGACAGCTCAGTACTGTTCCCTAATTCACACAGCAGAGCTGAGACTTGAAGCCAGCCTGTCTAACTGCAGACCTGTGACTGGTCACTGTGCCATGGGGTACCACCAAGCACAGCATTGTAGGACAGCATGGGGAGATCAACAGTGACGTAAAGTCAGGGAGGGGCCACCAGTCCACGCTGGAAGCCGAGGTCCATGTCAGCACGAGGAAAGAGGATGAGTGGGTGATTCCAGAGCAGGAGTCTTGAGGTGCTCTGAGGCTCACTTCCCCAGGTGTGACATTGGGGTGATGGGCCCCCCGAGAGGGCTCCAAGGACTTCATCACGCCAGGAGCTGATGACTAAGCTCACTGCTCGCCTGGCTTCGTGAGCACCTGCTGGGTGCTCGCCTGTTCCTGGCAGGTGACCTGCAGGCTGCACTTGGACCCAGGCTGTGCGGCTGCAGAGCTGAGCCCCTTTCTCTGTACTGTGCTGCCTCTTGGGAGAGTTAAGGATATTCATTCTTCCAGATGATTAAGTGGAGTGTAAATGTTCTTGGTCCTAAGAGGATTTAAACCTAACTGTCAGGAATGGTTCTAACACACACAAGGGTAAAATTGAGTAGACAGACGTAAGCACAGGAAAAGATGAAGCTGGCTGAGAACACAGCATTCCCTGCAGTCCTGTGCACAAGGAATGGCACTCTGAGCTTCCTAGCAACAAATGCAAAGAGGGAAATCAGATCACTTAAAGGATTCACATTGTGCATAAGATAGGACTGACAAACCTACTGCTCAGAAGCCTTATTTGAGCAGTCCTGAGGTGAATGTCCCCTGCCTTTGACCACCTGTCCAAAGAAGTGGCCTCAGCTCTGTGTTTGCAGTTTGCTTTCTTATGTCACCTCCTCGTCCCATGCCCCAACCTGCACCTTCCCGTTTACAGGCTCAGCTGCCTCCTGAAGCCTCCTGTGTGTTGTCTTCTAATGTTTATTAAAATTTTGTTAGTTTTCACCAGGACCTCATCCAGTTGAAGTTGCTGAGCTCCGATGTGCCGTGTGACTGGGCTGGGCTGCTTCTGAGCTGACAGTGAATGCTCCCTGGGGTGCCTGCTTCTCCCTCGGGCCGGCACCTCCGGAGAGGCAGCCAAGTCTGCAGGCAAGTGGCGAGTCTTCTCAGGTGCAGGGGCCCTGCCTGAAGAGGTGAACGCTGTCGCCAGCCGCCCAGCGTGGGCCGGTCCGATCCCCGTGGGTCTACAGTGCTCAAAGCTGGCCTCGCAACCTAACCAGCTTCCCCACTGGGGATTTTTCTATTAGATGCTTTTTATTTGAGGGAATAAATGTGACTTTGTGATGGGTTCTAGTATTTTCCTGTGAACTGGGCTTTGAGCCTGGAACGCTTTAGAAGTGGTTGGATTTTAAGAAAAAGTTGTAGAGGAAAAGAGCAGGGAGGGGACGTCCGACCAGCTGTTGTGTTGGAGAAAAGCAGCTTCCTGGCGACTCTGGGGCCTGAGGGCAGCAGCACGCTTGGCCGCCGGCCCACCGGCCAGCAAGCCTGTTAAAGGTTCCTTAAGAATCACTTTCCTTTTTGGTTTAGGGCCGCATGAAAACCTGAGTTTGCTAGAAGACTTGGGCCTCCGTCCCTGTCCCGGCCTTGGTGGCCCCTCTAGCCAGGAAGCAGGGCGGTCTTGTTTTTGTGGGCACGTGGCCCAGGCAGTACAGTTAGAGAAGAGGGCTGCCTCTCCGGGCTCATCCAGGGCCCTGCGGGGAGGAGTGCCTGGTGTCCATTTCTCAGAAGCGCCGGTGGAGTCCTTCCATCTGATTCCAGGGGGCAAGCCAGTGGCTGAGGCAGCGACCCAGGAGGGCGCGGGCACACGTGGGCAGGCCTGCTCCCCGAGGGACGACCCGGCTCTGGCCTCGGAAGGACCTGGTGCGGCCAGCCTGCAGGGGCAGGGTCCTTCCCCGGCTGCTCCGGGGCCGCGGGACGCCCGGGTACCAGGAGGAGTGGGGGTGTCTTCAGCCTGGTCAGGGACCCCTCCAAGGGCTTCCCCAGCCTCACCATGCCCACACAGTTCACCCTCCTTGTCCCCCCAGACTGTATGAAGCCCCCCTGCTGGGTGGGAGGGCCCTCTAATACTTGGTGGCCGCGAGAGGTGGGGAGGCACGTCCGTGGGGTGGTGGGTTGACCTTGACCTACTGGGGTTCCTGTGGGCGGGCCAGCCGGTGGGTATGTGGCGCTTGCCTCCTCCAGCCCCCTCTGGTGCCCCTTCTTTCTTTTCTCATCTTTCTTTCTTATTTTTCTCAAACGCCCTCTTCTATTGTTGCTGTGGGCACATTCTTAGAATGGGAGACATACTCAAACGAAACACCCCGTGGCGGGTGGCGCCTTCCTGGGCACAGCTGGGGCTGAAAGGCGGCACCGGGGCAGCCAGTCCCTCGGCCTCGAGGAGAGAGACAGGACAGCAGGCCCCGCGTCCCGCCTCGGCCGCCCTGGACCGAGGGTGCGGACTTCTGATCCCCAGCACTCGGACAGGCGCCATTTCGGAAAACGGCTTTGAGTTCCTTGCTCGTGGTGTTTGGGGCTCTGCTGATTTTTGTGTCCATCCGAGAACCAGCGATTGCCCTCCCATCTGGGATGTGGCTCTGGCTGTCACAGCCAATTCGGAGAGAAGGCGGGGACCGGGTCCATGCCCGCGTGGCTTGTTTCTCCTTCTGTGTCATTCGCACGCTTGCGAGGCTGGTTTTCCACCTTGCTGCATGAGGTCCAGCACCGCCGATGAGCTGAACGGCGAGTGACTCTCAGAGCAGGAACGGCGGAGGTGGCCGAGCTGGCTGTCCGGGGACTGCTCTGCAAAGCTGTTCCAGGCTCAGCTAAACTGCCCAGAGCTGCTGCCAAAGGCTGTGGGACGTTTTTCCCTCAGTCTAATTGAAAGCCAAGGAACGGACACGTGGGCACTGGTGAGCACCCTACGCCCTGGGGGTTTCTAGGAAAATGCCTGGCGTGGGTGGCTCTGGGCGGCAAAGGCTCGCTTTTCTCAGCTCTGTCCTCTTGGACAAGGCCTGGTGGCTTCGCCATCTCTCCAGCTGCAGTTTCAAGGAGACGGAACTGCGTGCCCCACTCTGACCACGGCTGCTGGTGCTGGCTGGACACAAGAGGCCTGCAGCCCTGGACAGCTGTGATCGGCTGCGGCCCGGCTCTCGCTGTCCTAGCCACGTGGCCCTGAGCAGGTTGAAGCTCAGTCCTCTGGGCTCGTTCTGTCCCCAGACCCTGGGGGAAGCGCTTTTTCCTTCCGAGCCTGAGCAGGCCCTGCCTGGCGGCCCACGGACTCAAGGTGCAGAGCAGCTGGAACACGTGCCAGAGGCCCCATCAGGTTGCTTCCTGCAAGGAAAAGCATGTGTTTGTGGAGTCCTGGGATTTTAGGGGCAGGGGTCAAGGGCCAAGCTGACATTTCCTGCGGCCAGGTTTCTTATCAGCCAGGTCTATGGCTGTGTGTTGGGTCAAAGGGCACTCTGAGAAGTGACGGTGTGTCCCTGAGAGTGGCTTGGGGAGTGGGGCCTGTGCACCCACCATTGCTCACCGTCCTGTGGGATTCTCGGACTTTCCTGGGTGTGGCCTCCCGGGCTCCGTGGTTCTAGGGCACCAGGGGCAACCAGCAGACTGGAGGGGTAGGGTGGGCCCTGGGAGGCATCTCAGCTTGGAAGGTACTGAGGAGGGAGGGTTTGCATCTTTCTTCCCTGGTGCTACAGGATTATGTAGGATGACAGTTCCCACCCTGATATTCAGTTCTCAGGCCAGAAAATCGAGAGCGACCCCAAAGGCAGGGGTCCACCCCTGTGGTGAGAAACCCCAGGCAGCGGCTCTTGATTTGGTGAATTTCGAGCCGAGTATCTGTGATTGATGGACAGGGTGCTGCAGGCGGAGGGGAGCTTACGGACCCCCTCCCTTAGCCCACGGGTCCCAGCGCCCGGCCTGGTATTTGTGGCTGTCTGGTGCCCAGTTGTGCTGAGTTGAGCTGGTCCCCAGGGAGGTGTGGGAGTGACAAGTGGGCATGGACTGGCTGTCTCTGGTTGCTCTATGGTGAGCCCTGGGATTGTAACAACGTGGGTTCAAGTCCTGGCCCCACCACTTGTTCTCTCTGTGACCTTGGACGAGTGTGTCCCACCTCTCAGTCTCCGCTTCCTCATTGGTAAAACGGAACAGTGCCTCCCGGAGTGGGTTTTCACAAGGGTTTAAATGAAAAGGTGCAAGAGAGCTGCGCAGCACGGCTTCCATCTAAAGTTGTGGACCGATAGGATGGGCCTTGTGATGTGGGCCCACATGGACAGTGTGGGGGTTGCCTGTTTACCACTCCCAGTCACCCAAACCTTGGTTTCCATGTGTGTTCTGGCTTTGGGTGCACAGATGATTTTATTAATGCAATAAAATATTGAAAATCAGTTAAGAAATGTCTGAGAACAGTGGTGCCGGCCATGTGGCTTACTGTTTTAAAACTTTAGGCCAGTGTCAGGTGTGTCCCAGTTTCCAGGCACATCCTTGTAAAGTCTGGTCTAATTACTGCGGCGGAGGAGACCTCCTGGCTGCAGACAAGATTTTGATCTGCAGGTGAGGCTGAGCAGAGGGTGCGTGTTCCTGGTGGTCTCTCCAGCGAGCTCCAGAGCAGCTCAGGGCTTTGAAACCAGATGCTTGAGTCAGAATCTCAGGGATCCTGGGATGTGAGCTGGAACCAGAGAGTGCCCCCCCCCCGGGGAGAACAGGCCCAGGATGCCCTCGGCTGACCTCACGGCCAGTCGCAGCCCTCTTGTCGTGCAGAACCGCTGGCCAGCAGCCCAGGAAACCAAGGTGGGCACTGGCCAGGGAGCAGTGCGTTCACTTGACCAGCTGAGCCCTGGCTTTTCGGTCAGCGCCCTCATGGAAGTTGGGACCTGCAAACTTGTTCCCCAGGGTCTTAGCTAGTCTCCTGGGAGCCCCTTTTGTCCTGAGAGGTTCTTAGCCTTTAGCCGTGTAGTCTTTGGTGAAGTCCTGAGGCTCGTCTGTTCAACAGAGGCTTGGAGGGGCTGCCACAAGGAGGAAGGGTGTGGGGGAGGCACAGGTGGCTGTGAGTGTCATCTGACCCCTGGCGTGCCTGGCAGTAAGAGAACATGTTCCAGAGGATTCTGTCGGAGCTGTTTATTGGATACGAGGTGCAGAGGAGGTGCTCAGAAGGGGCAGCTGAGGTGATCCCCAGGCCCGTGCATAGGATAGCGATTGCCTGGCCCTTCATGGACTGTGAAGTGGAAAGGTGAGTTGTGTAAGCTCACCTGGACGGGAAGCCAGTGGGTCCTTGCTGGGGATCGCTGTTCCCCAAGCCCGGTGTCTGCTGCTCTTGGGCCAGAGCCACGCCCCTCCATCCCCTCCTCCCTTCTCCAGTGCTCTGGGACCACCCACATGAGGCTGGGCCTTTGAGGAAATACACGACATGGATCACATTTTACCAAAAATAGAAGCGGAGCCTCACGTTCTTGGCTGCTGCTCTGTGGAAGTGTCTTCCAAGGGGCATGTGTGGTTTTCACTGGCGTCCTTCCTCCTTTTGGGCCTGGTCAGTCGGGAGGGTCCGAGTGGGTGGTGGTCAGCCCACCCCGGTGGAAAACACCTGCTTTCCAGACCATCAGGTACTGTGTCGGGGCAGAGGGATTCACCAGGAACAGAGGAGGGTCCTTTGGGACTGGCAAGGGTGACAGAGCCCCAACACTGAAAACCAGGAGCCGCCCTTGGGAGGGTGCGTCCAGCACAGCAGAGCAGGAGGTGTCCGGACTTCTCAAGAGCCCGCAGGGCCGGCGTGCGAGGGCCTAAGAGAATCGTTTCAGATGAGCGACACAGTGGTTCTTGGGTTTGTTTTTGCTTTAAGCTCTGTTGGAAAAGGGAAAGTATCTGTCGCGTTTCTCTGTTCAGGGTCCCTGGTGTGATGTGGACACTGCACAGTTCAGGCTGCCAGCACAGCTTCCTGGGGTGCTCTGAGGAGCTGGTTAAAGTGACAGCATATGCTGGTCTTTCTGGAGGCACGGAAGTTCTCCTTTTCTTTTTAACTAGATGTTGTGGCATAAGTCTGGACATCTGCTTCCACTCCAGAGGACACTGCCCGTGTGCGTGCACATCCACACCCTCCCTCCCTCCCCGACACACACACACACACTGCGGTCACCCAGCGAGCCATGGGGTGGGGAGGGCACTGCCCAGGCTCCTGGGAGCACCAGCCTCACTCAGCTGGTTGGGTGGAGACGTGGGAGCCTGTGAGCCTCCTGCTTGGCCCACTCTCTGTCTAGCTGTTACCTGAGCCACAAGAGAGATGGCCTGAGAGCATCCTCCTTGGGGGCCATGACTCGTTAAGATCCATGTTTTATTTAAGAAGCTAATCTACTTACCACGGCGTTCCCGTGGCCGCCTCTCCACTGTGCCTCCAGCTGACTTTGCAGAGGATGCTAAAATCAGAACAGAGGAGCGGTTTAAAACCAGGCCCCTGTGGGACCCACCTGGCCTTCTGGGGAGCCCACTGAGTGTGGGTCACCCCCAACAGCCCAGCCCCTGGGTGCCCAGAGAGCTGGTTAGGCCAGGTTTTCCCACACTCGTTTTTTTCTGATGTGAACAGTGCAGTGGTTCGTGTACTCGTGGCTCAGGAGAAGAACCTGACCTCGGGAGACCAAGCTGAGTCCAGGTGGCTGGTGCTCCAGAATGAGGAGTGGCTGGGCTGCGTGTGCAGGGTCTGTCTGGAGCTTGTTTCCTACCTGGTTGTACCACTCGTCACTAGAGGAAATTTGCACAGTGCCTATAGTTGGTGAGGGTGCAGCCAGTTGCCACTTTCTTATTTTAGAAAGTATTCGTTCCTTTTTATTCACCTGCGCTGGTTTTAAGCCAGGTTGTTCTATCTTGTTCTTTATTCCTGCCGTTTTTTCCAGCACGTGGCTTGGGGCCAGCCCTCAGTCAGAGTTGAGTTAAATAGTTTTCTGCTGGGCGAGCGCTTAGCCGGCCTAGTGTGGTGACATGCGGAGCTCAGATCTGCTCACAGACCCACTGCTCACCTGTCGGGTGCCTGTGGACCCTGTCATCTTCCTGGGCCTTGGCGTCCCAGCTGTGGAATGAAGAGAAGCTCTGAAAGCTTCCTTCCAGAGGAAGAGAGATCTCTGACACGAGGCTCTGAGTCACCTGACCCTAAGATTTAGCACCAGACAGGGAGGCGTTCTAGCATGTTCCTGGGAGAGGTCTGAGAACAGGGCTTCATCCAGGAAAGTGAGAGGAGAGGAACGCTGTTTCCAAAGGCCCCTCCAGCATCCTGAAGCCTTGTGTTGGCCGGGCGGTGGAGAAGGCTGCTCTGAGTCTGCCGTGGTGGTGAAGCAGGCTCACCCATCACTGAGGGATGGAGAAAGGGGCTCCAGCCCTCACGGAAGGCTGCCGTGGTAATGAATCGCACTCCTGCAAACCCTGCCTGGGGCGCCGCCTCATCCCCACGCTTGGTGGGCTCCCCAGAAGGCTCTCGCTTCTGAGTTTATAAAAATACAGGGTTGAGCCACCCCGTGGTGTAGGCGTTAAGTTAGTGCGCTCTGCTTCAGCCGCCCGGGGTTCGCAGGTTTGGATTCCTGGTGCGGACCTACATACCAGTCATCAAGCGACGCTCTGGCGGCGTCCCACATACAAAATAGAGGAAGATTGGCACAGGTGTTAGCAACAGTCTTCCTCGCCAGAAAAATAAATAAATAAATTCAAAAAGTACAGGGCCTTCATCTGTCCCGGCAAGGCCCGGGGACATGCTTCCTGGGGTTCCTGCTGCATCAGCACTGGGTCCGTCTGTCTGTGTTCTCTGTCTGGTCATGGAGCACATGGTGAGTGCTGACCGCCTTGACCTTGCCTTCCTGAGCACATGTTAGCTGTTGCTGCGTAACAGATCACTCCAGAACTCCCTGGCTTGCAGGCGGCTCTGAGCTCAGCAGCGGCGGACGGTCTGCGGGGCCTCGCCTGCCTCAGCCGGAACGGCCGGGCTTCTCACTCTGTGGTCCTTCCTCCCCAGGTGCCTCAGTGCACGGGGGTCTCAGGTTCCGGCGTGAACGTGAGAGGCACAGTGCCTTCCCAGGAGGTCTGGCCTTGAAAGTGGTGCCACGTCACTTCTGCCGCTTTCCATTGTTCAGAGCAGAGCACTTGGGGGTGTGGCAAAGTCACATTGGGAAGGGGCTTAGTCATGGGAGGTGGGTGTCGTGGTGTCACCCAGCACTTGGCCACATGCAGCTGAGACTCCTCTGTGAGGGAGGTAGAGACAAACTGAGGCACCTGCCACGGAGCCCACCCTCCCTCTGAGGTCTCTCTCCCTGTCCTCTCCAGAAGCCCACCCTTCTCAGCAGAGCAGAGTGCAGTCCTGGAGTGACTGAAGGGGTCATGGGGCCGTTGGTCACAGGCCTGGAGGGGTGGCCCAAGAGGTCCAGTGCACGCCGTGGTCTGCCCCTGGGTTGGTGGACCTTTGCTTCCTTCCTACTTCCTGCTTCCTCGAACGCTCACAGTGT
This sequence comes from Equus caballus, assembly GCF_041296265.1. Classification (NCBI taxonomy): domain Eukaryota; kingdom Metazoa; phylum Chordata; class Mammalia; order Perissodactyla; family Equidae; genus Equus; species Equus caballus. The sequence continues at coordinate 8,834,182 of NC_091684.1, forward strand.
TCATAGAAAGCATGGAGCATTGACCTTCACCTGCCTTTACCTGTTCCAAGAGGGGATTGGGCTTGCTCAAGCGGGGCAGGCAGATTTCAACTAGCCTTGCAGGGCGACTCTGTGGGGCATTGGGGTCAACAGGGACTCTGAGGCCAAGAATGCTGGCTTAAGAAAAGAGTGCTGGGATCAATTAGTGATGTCTGTCATGAGCACAGAAAGAGAAAAGTAGTTGCATATTTGCATTCTCTGTCCAGGTTTGCTTTACTTTCTCCTCTTCAGTCCTCAACACACCGTTAGTCATAATGGCAATTTAGCTCCAGCCGTTCTTTGAATTTTGAATTCTTCCTGATTAAAACTTACTTCGTGTTCCCAGTTTTGGACAACTTGAAGAAAGCGTCTCCTTGAAGAAAGGTGTTTCTTCCATTAGCTGGATTCCCCATATGTTTAGAGGGAATGGCCATGTCTTGTTCCTTTCTGGGTCCCTAGGACCACACCAGGTGCCCGCGTCTGAGGCTGGGATGGAGTGAGGATGCATTCAGGTCTGAGGGTCCACTTTGGAGAGGGCAGCCTTGGCCTGCAAAAGCCCACGAGCAGGCCGAGCGCCCGTGGGCTGGGGTCCGTTCACGTGACTGACCTGCGCTTCTGCCTCAGCCAGGAAGCGTGCTGTGTGCTAGACTTAAAACCAGAAACTCTTCCTTTCAGCCCCAAGGTGGCCAGTGCACCATTCCTGGGCCAGTGAGAAAGGGCTCTTGTCCCCTTAGGCCGAGCAGGGGGCAGGGGACTGTTGGGGTAAAAGTGAGATTTGAGAAGAACAGCAGCCTGAGAAGATGGGGTTCTCCTCGGGCGGGGGGGCGTGTCTACACATCACTGATCTTTCAGAATTGAAGGGCAGCCGAGCCACAGCCTGGCTGCCCTGGAGCCGTGGGAAGGAAGTGGACACAGCTCGCTCGGCCTGCGAGAGGTGCCTGGGGACACCACAGAGCAGAGCACGTTTCCAAATGAAAAGGCAGACAGTGACATGGAAGCAAAGATGAGATTTCCAACGGTGACTGCATTTTTTTTTTACCTTAAGATGGTGCCACACTTAGCAACACGTCTTAGTTCAAATCACTGCCTTGAAGCTGCCCTCTGGACACCCCCTTCACGCTCCTCTGCTCCCATGGTCTTTCCCCTGAAAGATGTGGGGGGAGCTGCCTGTGCACCCGGCCCTCTCCACAGCCACCGTGGCGGGGGGCACCTTCCTGAGGTCTCCAGAGACGGGGGGACAGTCACCGTTCCCTTGCTGACTTTCCAGATCTGCTTTCTGAACAAACCCCAGCCAGTGGAGCATTCGTTGTTGCTGAGATCCCATGTCTGGTGGTTTAGAACAGTTTTTATGACGTGGATAAACATGTTTATAAAGCAAGAGAGGCATCCCTCACGTCGGCACGGGGCTCCGAGGCCACCTTCCCCGGGTGGGGTTCTGCAACCTCGTGTGCTGGGATGGACGGGGGGACCCCTCAACACAGCCACCTCTGCAAGCGTAACACCAAGCCTCCGATAGGTGCTCGTTTGTGTCCCAAGGTCAGCATCTGGCCCCTGATTTGCCCCAGTGGTAAGTTTCAGCTCTCGATTGTGCAAAGGCAAGCCTGTGAAATACGCCCCTTACCAGGCCCTGATGGTGTGTCTAGCTTTCTAAAATTTGGGACTGCTGAGCCCAGCCAACGGGATTGGGCTGTGCTGGCTTGCAGGTAGTGGCCTTTTTAACTGGGGAGAAGCTGCATTTAAGGGGGATCTGTTCTTGGAGTGGTGGGAGACATGATCAGACCCTTGTGAATGGATCCTGGCTGGAGAGGCAAGGGGTGCAGGTCTGCTGTGTCCCTTTCTGCCCACTCCGGACCTCTGGGTTTTGTGTGGCTTTGTCCCTGGACACGTGCGCGGGAGGATGGGGGCCCCGCGTGCTGCCTTGTCCTATCCTGCAGGCCCTGGGAACGGAGGCCTCTTTGGTTGATGGCTCCAGGGCCTCTCACTAAGCGTGCAGGGTGTTGCATTTGTCTCGGATCTTTCTAAGACCTGTGTGGGTCTCCTGTCTGGACCTTTCCAGGTACTTGTTCTGGTATCAGCTGTCAGGACAGCTTGTGCCAGCCCTGAGAATCCCAGCAACTGCCTTCGGACCCCGGAGGCTCCCAGCTGGGTCCCGCTGTGAGGCTGTGTTCTCTGGCCCCTGAGCAGCAGTGGAGACCTTTGCGTGGATTCAGGCTGCTGTGGCAGGTCCTTTCCCTTTGGTGATCCCAGCCGTACGCAGGCAGCCTGTGGGGGCCTCCAGGGGTAGCCTCTGTGTATTTGGCCAGCCTCTGTCAGGCGAGCAGGGAGGTGACCCTGTGCAGGTGGAGCAATCCGCACGTGTGGCCGTCATCCCGAGGTCCTGGCCCTCCCAGCACGGGTGTCTCGAGGCTTCTGCAGTGTTGAGCCGCTTCCATAAAATCTGGTCAGGCGTCAAAAGAGGCCTCTGCCTGCTGCGTCACATATGATTATTGCAGCCACTTTGCTTTGGGGTAAAACTGCTCAATTCCTGAAATCCTGAAAGTGGCAGAATCATGTCCCTGAGGCAGTTTGATTCCTGAATTGTAAGCAACAGAAACCGACTGAGATCTTTAAACACGATGCTTAGTTCTGTAGGAGGGATGTCAGCTGAATTCACAGTGTGCAGGAAGGCCAGAACATGGGTCTCAGGAACGCCACGGGGCGCCTGCATGTGGCGAGCTCCGCCCATTTCCCCATCGGTCACTCTGCTCAGGAACACAGCCCATTGGGCCAGCCACAGACCTGTCAGCTGCGTCACCTGGGGAAGAAGCAGGTCCCGACGTAAAATCTGGTGCTGTTGTCCATACGAGGTGGCGTCGAGGCTGGGTGGCCAGAGAGCTTCCTGTGGCCTCCCTGGGGAATGCCCTTGCCCCTTGGAATCCGTGAGGCCTTTGCAAAGACTTGGTGTTCCCCGGACAACTGGCCACTCCTAACAAAACTCCAGCAACTCGGCCTGGTGTCGTCTTTGTTTGCCACTGAGAGTCTCTAATTTCACAATTATTTACATGCCGCCGCAGCTCCAGGCAATACCAGGCCCAGGGCCGGACATGAGAGCTGGCCTCGAGCTGGAGCTCTCATCCGTGGTGATGAGCATGTCCCTGCTTGTGCAGAGACGAGCCTGAAACCAGCAAGTAGTGGACTCAGGGGAGTCGGCCCAGCTTTCTGCCCTGCAAAGTCAGTGCTGGACAAGTTGTCGAAAGTCATGCACTGATAGGCTTTCTGTGCTGTGTCCAGCTGCAGCTGGAATTGTTCTGAAATGGATAGGGCAAGGTCATCAGGGGGAAGTGTGACTAGAAAGGAAATAGTCATTTTGACCAGAGGGCCACCAGGACCCTCTGGCCTTTATCAGCAGGTGTTTCCTCGGACTCTGCTGGGTCCCTGGCACTGTGTGAGCCAGCTGTCATTGTTCCCCTGGTCTTCCTTGGTGTGGTATGTAGTCACTCTTAGCTCTGTCTCTTTGACTACGAAATGGGAATAAGAGCAACGTTGTAGGATTCTTGTCGGTCTCGGGGTGTGAGCAGTGTCTAGTAATTGGTAGCCTAACTTTTGATCATAAACCTCCATTTTTAGTGAATTCTCATGAAACACTGTACTTCGGCTTTCTCTCCTAAATTCTCTGACCCTAGAGGAAATAGGGCACCCCCCTCCTAAGCCTGGGAGCCAGCCCTTGCGTTGGTACCCCATTTCCCCTAGTCCCCTAAAGGGTCATTGGCCATCTTAACGTATATAGATCTGAATCCATGTGTCAATTCCATCCTAACATACTAAAAATTGTTCACATTGTCAGGAGTGAAAGACGTGTTGAGTAATGCGAAGCGAGGTGGAAAGTCTGTTTACAACTCCATCTCACTGGCGTTTCCTGGGTCTTCTGGGAACCTCTACCCTTGACTCCAGCAAGGCTGTGGGGACAGCGGGTGCCGGGCAGGGTGGCTTGAATTTAACTTGATTCCCTGGTGTGCGGCGGGACGAGGCCCTTCTGGGACTGAGCTAGCATTTATAGCATGGTCCCTTTCTTTATAGAAGCCAACCTTGGCAGCAGGCCCAGCTAAGCTTTCCCTCATCTTCAGTGGTGGGGGTCTCGTGTGGCCCACTTAGAGCCTGGTTCTCAGCAGCCCTACACTGGGTACCCACTGGTCCCTGCGCCTCACGCAGGACACATGGGAGTCTCGCCAACTCCCACCACCCACCCACCCATCCCTCCTCAGCGTCCTTCCTCAGTTTGAGCTCCTCTGAGCAGTGTGACCCTTGTGCAGCTCCGTTTCCTGCTTTGCTGTAAAGGGCTTGCAGCCAGTATCCGAGCTTGGGGCCTCAACTGGGAAGCGCATGGGTCTCATGGACCAGCCTCAGCTGCATTCTGCATGCCCAGCCTGCACCAGAGCAAAGGGTGGGTTTTGCCAAAGAGAAAGGCGACCCAAGTCAGGGAGGGAGGCAATCACTAGGCAACCTGGAGTTTGTTTCCCAGGTAACGGGATGCATGCACTGATGCTGTGGATGGACATCTTGTGGTGATGGCCCCTCAGCCTCTCCAGATGCCTTGGATGGCTCTAGATGCCTGCCTGTGCCCGCCGTCGTTTTCCTGTGTGATTGCTTTCTAATTAACAACTTGGATTTCTTATCGTGAGTGTGAGCTCTGCAAACGCTGTCTGATTAACCCTCCTGGCACCACCCCCGGGAGTCAGGTCAGGGGGTCCCACGGGAGTCTGACCCTGGGCTTCGTAGTAGGAGTGGGAGGGGAGGAAGAATCTTTGGAGGAGCATGGGCCCTTTGGGGTTCGTCCATCTCCCCATTTTCTTGGCAGAGAGGCAGGGCAGAGGTAGGAGCTTTAGTGTGTGGACTCCAAGTTGGCATCAGCTGCCCCACCTTCCAGCTGCTTTCTCCAGTGGGGTACTTTACACTCTGTGCCTCAGTTTCCTCATCTGTTAAAGGGGATAGTTGTGCTGTCTCGAGGGAAATGAGAGTGTGTAGGACTCTACATAAATTACTGCTCCTTGCCTTCCCTCTCTGCTGAGTGGGGGAAAACGGGGGGGTCTCCAGGGGTCCTGTCTGAAGATGTCACCCTTGGTCTTTGGGGGACCCGTCTCTCGGTTTGCGTATACTCACCTCAGCCTCTCATGGGATGGAACTGCTAGTTGGGCCAAGAGGAACACTAGTAGGGGGCTCACTGGCCCCCCAATAACAAATGGATGCGTGCTGTGTGGGTCAAGGGCTGGGAAGGACGTGGGGGTTGGGGGAGCCCCTGTTCCCTCCCGTGACAGGATGTTGGGGCTCAGCTTCACTTGGATGCCCTGCTTTGGGGATCCTGGTCTTGAGAAGCGAGTAGGAGTTCAGCTGCCTCTCAGGCTGGGAGGGACCATGGTCACTTGTGAGCCCAGGATGGAGAGAAAGCCATCCAGAGGTCGCCTGTGCCCCCAGCCACTCCATCCCATTCTTCTGAAGCCAGGACAAAAGCCTTTTCTGTGCTCCATGTTCAAAGAGCTGCTTGTCCTGTGCTGCTGCAGCTGTGGCAGTGGAGCAGCATCCCGGGCAGAGGCTGCTGTGCAGCCATCATGTTGGCACTGCAGGGCCGTCCTCCCCCACTGTGTGCAGTGCGATCAGGAACGTGGATGCAGCTCCACCCAGGATTTCCTCTTGCAGCTTCTTACTCAAGTGGGCGACTAGTTGGGTAATGAGTCCTGGTGGTCAGGTAGGGGCCTCCCTCACACGTCTGGGGCCCCGACCGGCCCCCTAGGTGGCCATTTCAGGCTGCCAGGAGAGGACCCCTTTCGTGTGGTCCTGGGCTGAGAGGCAGAGGCTACGCAGATGAGTGTGGCCTGGGCAGACGGCTCCTGCTTTGTCTGCTGGAGCCTGTGCCCACTGCCTTGTGGTCACAGGCGGGCCCTGAGGGCCAGGCCCACAGGCTGGTCCCAGGAATATCACACGCTCCTGGCAGGGGCCATGGGAGCCCCATCGAGCCCGGTGGCCCAGATGACCACCATAGAAGAAGACAAGTAGATTGTGTGTGGGAGGAAGGAAACTGAATGGGCTGAGCCGGGCCCTGGTGCAGCAGCCATGATCAGAGTACCGACATCTGAACGCAGCGAACTGTCTGGTTCTTGCTTCTCATCTCTGATGCTAAAGATTTCTGATTCGACGAGAAAGCAGAAGTTGCCCCTCTTGGCCATCTCAGTGTTGTGGGCCCTCCTGAAGCCCAAGGATAGTTCTCATGAGGCCAGGAGGTGGGTCGTGGTGATTCGGCACTGGGGCAGGCAGTCAGGAGAGGCTACAAAATCCAAGACCTTCTGGTGTCTGAGTTTGAAGGGAATGGTTTTGATGGAGAAAATGCTGCTTCTCTTTCATCGAGAAGGAAGAACCTGGGGCTCCTTTCTGCCTCCTAGGCTGGTGCATCCGCCCTGTGCCTGCACCTCGTGGTGTGTCCACGTGGCGGAGGGCAGGCTATCCTCCCTCATTGGGTTGGAGGCTGTGGCACCGCCCTCTTGTGCATCCTGCAGGCGGCTGCGCTGGTCTGTGTGGAACAGCTAGAGGGTCTGCCCTTGGCAGCGTGTAGGGAGGACCAACCCTGCCCTGTGCCCCTGCAGCTGTGGGTGCAGTTATCCTTTGTCGGGCAGCACCAGAATGGATGCCCCCTCTGGTCCTGGTACCTGATGAGCACCGCTTGCTCTGTGGCCCTTTGAGAAATTCGTTTGTTCTCCTGAGTCCCGAACAGGCCGCCTGCCTTCGCGCCCACCTTCTCCACCACCTCAGACTAGCCCAGGCGAGAGCGGCTGCGAGCTGTGCCCGGAGCGCTTGTTTCCACCAGGGGTTTCTCCAGGCAGCTCCCGCAGAGTGCAGGCACCGTGACGTGTCCCTCCCTCTTCTGTTTGTTTGGAGGGGTAGCTAGTGCCAGGTGGAGGCAGGGAGGCCCAGCAGAGGGGCTGAGAGGAGGACTCCATTCCAGCCTTGGGGGAACTGTGGGCCTGGCCCCCTCGTGTGCCCTGAAGTCTCTGGGCCTTGGTCGTGGTCCAGGGCCAGGCAGATGGCCACCGTGCTGTCCCTGGTGGCAGTGGCAGTTGTGGGCGCAAACAGATTGCTAGGCCCGGGTTCCACATGGCAATGGAGTTAGCTCCACGGTGGCTCCTATTAGCTACGTATGAGGTCACTGGTCGAGGCCCAGGTCCCCACCTGGAACCCCCTCCCCAATAGGCCCGACAAACAGCATCTTACCTTCTGCAGTCCCTCTCGGTCTCCTTAGCTTGTCCCAGAATCCTTCTCCAGTGGTTCCAGAGTAACCTTTGAGCCCAGGGGAGCCAGGGTGGGAGGGTAGACCCCTCATCACTTCACAGGTTAACTGTCAGCCTGGGGAATAGGGACGGAGCTGTGGCGACAGTTGGAGTCCTGCAGACCTGACAGGTGTGGGGATCGGGGTGGGGCGGAGGCTCCTCACTGGGAGCCCCTGCAGGTGGAGGCAACCTGGCTGCTCATTGTGTGGTCCCATGGTGTGTGGGACAGGCCACTCGGCCCGCTCACCGAGTCCACCTCCCTCATTGCAGGTATCCGCCCCCAGATCATGAACGGCCCCCTGCACCCCCGCCCCCTGGTGGCGCTGCTTGACGGCAGAGACTGCACCGTGGAGATGCCGATTCTGAAGGACCTGGCCACTGTGGCCTTCTGTGATGCACAGTCCACTCAGGAGATCCACGAGAAGGTTGGCCCCCCACCCTGCCCCGCAGGGCAAGTACCCCCAGGTCAGGTGGCAGCAGCTGGCATTCAGCGAGCACATGCTCCACCCTCCTGACGGGTTTCCTCCTGTTTCCACCCTCAGATCTCCCCCTGGCTAGTCCTTCTCACTTCCCCCCAACGTCACCTCCTCGGACCTCCCTGTCCCATCCCCCGACTCCACTGTGTCACCCAGAATCACGAGCAGGCCCCTAAAGCACAACTAGAAGCCACTCATCCAGGGGGTGCTGTCGCACCTAGACCATGTCCTAGCTGGGCATTTTCCTACCGAAATCCTCTGCTGTGGGTTTGGGGGTGATGGGGGGCCTCCAACCTGTACTCTGCTCACCCTGTCGCAGGTGTTAAATGAAGCTGTGGGCGCCATGATGTACCACACCATCACCCTCACCAGGGAGGACCTGGAGAAGTTCAAGGCCCTGAGAGTCATTGTGCGGATAGGCAGCGGCTACGACAACGTCGACATCAAGGCTGCCGGCGAGCTCGGTGAGTGCACGGCCAGAGGGACTGGCTCACGCGACAAGATGGCAGAGAGGCTGGTCAGAGAGACCCTTGCCAGGCACACTCCCAAATCCAGAGGTGGAAGGGTGCCTTCTGGGTTAGGAGGCCCCCTTGGTGCCTGTGCTGGCCAGGTGGGGCTGCCTCACATGGGAAGGACTCCAAAGCCAAATGAGCTGTGGGCCCTTCCCTGCAGAGGGGACCGTGGCAGTGGCCACACGATACTGTTGGCTAGCTGGGACCCATCACTAAAATACCCACGCTGGGTGCACAGCTCAGGGCTCCGGGGGAGGAGGGCTCCATTTCTGGGTCTCCTCCCGTCCTGGGATGGAGCCGTTTCCGAGGGCTGCTGTCCACCTGGGAACGTGCCCGCCCAGGTCAGGGCCAATGCGGGTGGACCACTGCCCAGCTGCTCCTGCCCAGCCTCTGCCATGAGGTCCAAAGAGAAGCAGGGCAGCAGATGCACACCGACAGGCAAGGCTCCTGGCTGCTTTCCGCAGCCCTAGCCACCTGCGCCCTGAGGGAGGGCCTCGGTGTGGTGGCCTCCCTGTTGCTGCTACTGGTGTGGACTCCATGTGCTCGGAGCGTTTGCAGAGGTTCCAGGAGCTGAGCACTGGGAACAGGGGCCCTGGGCTGCCCTGCTGTCTTGGAGGGCCCAAGAAGGTCTGGCCAGACAAGCCCCTCTGGTCACTCCCCTTGCTCTGTCTTTGAACCATGCCAGCCCTGCATCCGGGTGTCTGGGGCTCTGCCCTGCCTGGTGAGCACTGAGGTACCCAAAGCCAGGAGGCTGCTGAGGGGTACCTCAAAACAGCTAGGAGCCCAGGCCTCACAGCCTGCCAACCTTTGGACTGTGTTGAGGCCCTGATGGGCCTAACGGCAGCCTGGCCTGGTGCATGGGCCGGTGATCCATCCTCCAGCCCCCCTCCACCCTGAGTCAGCTTCTCAGCCCCCACTGAGGCCCCTGTGCTCAGGGGACAGGGTGGACACAGGGATGCCTGGTGTCACATCTGAGCAGGAGCAGCCAGCATCTCATAGTCTGGCCGCAGCCCACGGATGCCCCCCTGCGCTTTTCAGCCATGGAAACCCCAGTGGGCTCCAGCCTCCTCTCCCGAGGTCCTGGCCTAGGGTTTTGAGTGAGGGTCTGAGGTTTGCGTTAGTTGTCAGTTCCCCCGCTTGAACTGGGGGCAGCACCCAGATTCCTGACCTACAAGGTGAGTCTTGGGGACCGGGAGCAGGGCAGAGGGGGCCTGACCATGGTGGAGCCTGAGAGGGGCTGAATCTGGTCTGACTCTTCGTACTGGCACTGGGCGATCTACAAAGTGACAGGTGGTCTGGGAGTGCGGATGCGGCAGGTGCCTGTCCCACAGGCGCATCCCAAAGGCAGAGGCAGCTGCTCCCCCCAGGACCCCTTCTTCCCTCCCCTGCTGCAAGTGGGGAGCTGGGCAGCACGTGGTGCAAAAGATTGAACCTGGTTTTTCAGGGAGTCACTCGGCCGCGGATGAGCCATCATCATCTGGGCATCAGATTCCAGACTCACTTGCGGGTCTGGGGAAGTGGTGGCCGCCCGCGTCCGCCCCGGGCCTTTGCTTCCAGCCTCAGCGTCACTCAGAGCCCCTCTTTGTTGCAACAAAGAAACTTGGGAGGATGTGAATCTTCAGAAGAATGTCTAATATAAACTAAAATTTTCCGTTTTTTTTCGTGGCACCAACAAGAGTTATTTTTGTTTGAAAACAAATGTTCTCTGTGCTCTTGGAAGCACTGTGATCCCAAGTCTGAGCAGTGACAGAGACTATGGCGTAAGGGGCGAGGGGCTCCCATGTGCTTCCCTTCGCGCGCCTGCCCCTCGCCACCCGGCTCCTGGCAGCACCGCAGCCCGGCGTCGCGTGAGCTGTTCGTGCTGAGTCTCCTTGACGGGAACCAGCCACTCCTTTCCAGGGAGAGACGGGAGGTTCTCGGGAGTGAAACTTCCCGTTTCTTCAGTTGCAGCAGCTCACCGAGCAGACAGTGGTGGGCTGGGAGCAGAATCTCATTTCCCTAAAAAACAGCAGAGCTCAGCTCACTCAGCCCTGTGGCTGCACTTGGCCAGGAGCCCCTGGGGGAAAGGGTGTGATCCCAGCGTCCTGCAGCCCACCGAAGACGGCCAGGGCCCACAGGTGTGAAAGATGTCAGGGGTGGCAGCAGTGGTGTGTCCATTGGTCCTGGCCCAGTCTCATAAGGGAGCTGCCTGGGAGACATCTGCTGGGCACTTTGAAGGGCAGTTTTCAATGTTGGGATCTGGAGAAGGAAAGTAGGCCTTTGTCCAGGCGCCCTTTGTCTCCAAATACCCTGTACCGATCGTCCGGGCAGCAGAGCTTCTGTAGTGAGGGCGGGACAGAGGGCCCCTCCTGGGGAACGGTGCAGGGGGTTCCTGTCCGGGCCCGGGTTCCATGCCTGCAGAGCAGCTCCCTCTCCAGCACACACTGGAGCCCCTTCAGGAGCCCTCCAGGGGCCCTGGGCTCCCACCTCCAGCCCGGAGATGATGAGCGAAAGTCCATGCTTTGTGTTCAGAGCAGGGCGAGGCTTGGGAAACGACCGTTTGACCTGCCTGGTGGAGGGGACAGGACCTGGAGCTGGTAGAGGGATTCTTCCCGTCTGCAGTGTCTCCCCAGGAGCCACGGAGGAGCAGGGCCTTGGGAGGGTGCTGGAGGCCCAGGGCCGGAGCACACCTGCTGTCACTCTGCCTGCCCTCCTAGCAAGCTCGTTGGTCTGATTTCCAGTCTGGTCCGGTTCAGAAGGGGTTACAGCAAAGAGTGAAAGTATTGACAGTGAGAGAAAAAGCAGCTCAGCTCTTGGGCTCAGGCCTTGGGGTCCATGGAGGCTGGTGGTCTTGCTCTGTGAGTGCTAGAAGCTGGTCCTAATGAAATTTGGAGAATCACCCTGAAGGCAGACCACACCCAGGGACCTGAAGAATGGTTTAGAAAGTTCTGCTTCAAGAGGGCCATCGGGTTATGGAGTTTTGGGAGGAAGGCACCGATGCTATCCAGGCAGGATGGACCAGCCAATGCCAGCAGCACCTCCTTCCAGTCCTTGGTCCCACCTGAGCCCGTGCACGCTCTCCCGGTCCTTGGTCCCACCCAGGCCCGTGCACACTCTCCCACTCCCATGCACACTCTCCCGGTCCTTGGTCCCATCCAAGCCCGTGCACACACTCCTGGTCCTTGGTCCCACCCAGGCCCGTGTACACTCTCCCGGTCATTGGTCCCACCCAGGCCCGTGTACACTCTCCCGGTCATTGGTCCCACCTAAGCCCGTGCACACTCTCCCGGTCCTTGGTCCCATCCAAGCCCGTGCACACACTCTCCTGGTCCTTGGTCCCACCCACGCCCGTGTACACTCTCCTGGTCATTGGTCCCACCTAAGCCCGTGCACACTCTCCCAGTCCTTGGTCCCACCCAAGCCCATGCACACTCTCCTAGTTCTTGGCCTTAGGCTCACCATACAGGCACTGGAGCCAAGTAGCTACGTTTCAGAGTTGTGGTGTGAAGGCTGAGAGGTGTCCACCGCCCCCCCTCCCCGGGTCGGGTGATGGGGTGCCTTATCTCACGTCTTCCTGCAGATTCTCACATCCAGCCTCCTCTCTTCTTGTCTGCCAAGGTGTGGCCAGTCCCCTGGGCCCGGGTAGTTGGCTGAGCTGCAGCAGAGGGTCCGTACTCAGCTGGACCTTCCCACTGGGCTTTAGCCAGAATAAATGGAACCCCTCAGAGGAATGAAAATTGTCCCCAACTGCCAGAAGATTTTCTTCAACCTCTGGCCTCTGCCTCCGTCCAAACTGCAGTAATGCCGTGGTCTCTAGCCCAGCCCGAGTTTTATGCTTGGTTATTTCCAATGAAGTAGGCCATGTTGTGGGTGTTCTGCAAGATTCCTGATTTCTAGCTTGTGGGAAGTCTGCCAGCCCAGATCTCAGTTAAACAATTGTCTCCTGCAAGGTGGCTGTGGCCGCGTGGGGTGGGTGGAACGATGTGCTCATGGCTGCTTTCACACTCTGAGCTGTGTGTCCTCCTGAGGGGCTCACTGAGACCCCGGACCTCGGGGCAGCCCTCATGGGGTGGCGACACAGGTGCTACAAAGGGGGTGCTCAGCATGGGTGGTCCTGTTTCCCATTCAGTGGAGCCTCAATTGCCATGGTACACCGTGCCCCCGTCCCCCAGCTGGAGGACATAGGGGACTGCAGGGCTGCCTTACAGGTGGCCCAGGCTTTCGTCCCTGGGTGTTGTCCCTCCTGGGGTCCCAAACCCAGGATTAAGAGGGAGCTGTTTGAGCTGAGCGACATGCTGCCCAGACACCTGTGCCCCTCCTCAGTGATCTGCTTGCCTGGCAGACCCCAGCCTGGCTTCTTCCTTTGCCCTGCCACCGCAGACCCCCATCCCTGGTGAGGCCCCTCTGCTCTCTGCTGCATCCCCGTCCTCGCCAGGGGGAGGGGGCTGGATCCAGGCCTGTGGGGCAGCAGAGAAGGGCTGTTCCTGGCCTGGCTCTCTGCATGTCTATGCCCTTTCCAGGTCTGGCAAATGTTCGCATTCCTTCCCCAAAACACCCTCCCACCAAGGAGGGTCAATGGCCGGGCCCTTCCTGCCTGAGACTTGGGGTAGTTCCCCCTGCAGCCCCTTGCCGTGGGCCCCCCAGGCTGGGAGACTCTTGGCCTCATCTCTGTTCCTCACGCGGAGCTGAGCTGCTCTCAGCCCCCACAGCTCTGTCACAAAGCAGGCCCGGCGCCCTGTCCGCTCTGCTTTCCTTCTGCCAGAGCAGGATGGTGACCAGGGCCCATGGTGAGGTGGAGGGGTTGAGTTCTAATTCTGTTGTCTAACGTTATTTTGAAACAAGTAATAATGCGTTCATTACATTAGACTCTTAAAATACCATAAAACAGAAAGCCGGTCTCCATTACCCCCGCCCAGCCCCAGGAGGAGGATCCTGGAGGGGCTGCTGTGAAGAGTCTCTGCTCTTCTGGACCCCACGGCCCGGCAGGAAGGGGCCTGCACACCGGCTTCCTGTTGCTCTGCGCCCGCTCTCAGAACAAGGGGACCGGAGCTGGGCACTGTGACAGGTTTCCAGCTTCTCGGCACTGGCTGTGGACAGTGGTCAGAGCTGGCCGCTTCACCCCTCCAGCTGCCCACTGCTCACTTCCCTGAGACAGACCCCAGGATGAGGGGTCACGGGAGCCGGGAGAAAGCTGCGCACACCCCAACTCAGACCACCAGGAGCTGGGCTGGGGTGAGGCAAGCCCCGGATGAAAGGCCTCGCTGGGGATGACGTGGGGGCTAGAGGGCGCTGAGCAGTAGAGCCAGAAGGCCTCTGTCCCCTAGGTGACAAGCAGGCCTCAGAGACCTGACCTGCCCAGGGCCGCACACCCAGTTAGTGGCTCAATGGCCAATTCTGCCTTCCCCATCCCCCAGCTGGACTGGGAGCCCTGGAGCTTCCCCCAGAACTGGAGGGTCCTCATCACGGGGCCTTGCCCTTGTCCTTTCCAGGGATCGCCGTGTGCAACATCCCGTCCGCGGCAGTGGAAGAGACAGCCGATTCCACCATCTGCCACATCCTCAATCTGTACCGGCGGAACACGTGGCTGTACCAGGCGCTGCGGGAAGGCACGCGGGTGCAGAGCGTCGAGCAGATCCGGGAGGTTGCCTCGGGAGCAGCCCGCATCCGTGGGGAGACCCTGGGCCTCATTGGCTTTGGTACGTGCGGCTGTCCCGCCCTATCCCCCACACCACCAGGGCTGGCCAGGGACCCCTTGGGAGAGGCATATCCAGCCCTGCCCTGAAAGGGCCCAGCACTGGCCCGGCCCCTGGAGTTGAGGTTCATTGCTGTGGTGCCTGTGAGAGGAATCCTCTGTCAGCCAGAGGAGAGCCAGTGCCCCCCATCCCGGCAAGCTGCATGGGGTGGGAGGTCAGAGGTCAAGACTGATCAGAGAACTTCCCCAGAGGTAACAGCTAGGCTACTTCTGGAAGAACAGCTCTGATGTGGCTGGGTAGAGAGGACACAGCAGGAGGGCTGTGCCTGCTGACTGCCCTGGGCAGAGGGAGAGGGTGCAGGGCACAGGCTGTCCAGAGGGGCCATGCGGAGAAACGAGCAGGCTTGGGGTTCGAATAGGGGCTGGCAAGTGAGCGGAGCCCTGGGCAGTGGGCGAGGCACTGAAGGATTTTGAGCCAGAAGGTACAGGCTCAGGTCATTAGCTTGGAAAGCTTCCCTGCGAATGGGGGCAGGAAGAGGTCTTCCTGGAGTCAGTCAGCTGTTGTCCAAGGTGGGACACAGCTGGTGGCCCTGGGAGGGCCTGGGGCAGGTTTCCAGGAGCGGGCCAGCCATCATGGAAGGCCACCTGATGCACGGCTGTTGGCAGCATACAGGCTTGAGTAGGGCCTCCACTGCGCGGACCTCAACCCCCACCTGCTGGCCCTGTGGCCTTGAGGATGTTACTTGACTTTTGTCTGCCTCAGTTTCCCAAGATGTAAATTGGGATTGAAGTGATACATGGCTGCCTCTTAGGACTCAAAGAAGGCGTGAGAAGCACATGGGTGGGTAGTAAGGACTGGGCCTAGCTTCCGGAACGTCCCCCAAGCTGTCACTCAGCCCTTAGCTCAGAGCTCCGTGTTCCCAGAAACCTGAGGGTCAGGACTCCTCACCCCGCAAGTCCCTGCTCTGGGGGCCTGGGTGCCAGCTTGAACGAGGCAGGAGGAGCTGGGTCTCCTCCAGGAGTGCACATCTTTCCAGCACCTGGGGTCCGAGTGGAGAACCCAGGTATCGGGGGTGATCACGCTCAGGAAGCTTTTCTGTTAGAACTATTTACAGAGGAGTCTGCAAATGACTAAGAAATGCAGCTGCGCTGTGAGAGCTGCAGCGCCCTCTGCTGGCGCCCGCCTGGCTTCCCTCCCTCTGGGAAGTGGCTCTCAGAGGTGGTTCTTAGGACTTCACACCACCGTAAGCCGCTGCAGAGGTGGGGCCCTCGGGTGGGCTCTGGGCGGGTTGCAGAGCCTCAAGTTGTGAGGGGCCCACACATGCTGGCACCCTCACTGGCAGAACACCTGTTTCTGTGGCTTCTGACTGCAGCCATCATGGCAAGTTCTTACCGGAGTTTCTTTGGCTGTGCCCTTTGCCACCCATCTTTTGGAGGCGCTTACCAGTCTCCTGAGGCCAGTCCCGGGGTTTCAAACCCTGTTTGCTGGAGACCGTAAGCCAAGCACTGCTGCAGTCTCAGATCCCCATACGCACTGATTGTGTTGTCTCCTTGCTGCCTTTTCAGGTCTCTCCCTAGCCTTCCAGAACTCAGACGGGAGGAGGCACGGTCACAGGCAGCCTAGCCACCACCCTGTCTGTTAGGGCTGAAAGCGCTCTCTTGCCTGGGGCCCTGAGGAGCAGCGGCAGACCCCGGGGGTGGGCCGAGCCCACGCCGCAGTGGAGGGGCCTGTCGGGGAAGGCCCCTGCTGGTGGTGGGATAGTGCTCCAGCACAGCCTCCGGGTTGGGAACATGGACAAAAATTTGAAGGGAAAGCCAGCCAATGCTAACAGTATTTTAAAAAAACGGTAGAGGCAAGATAATTGGGTTCTCCCTCTGCAAGGCTGGGTTTTGATCAAGTCAGTAACAGAATTAAGTAATTAGATCTTGTAATATTTAGTCAGGAAAACCTCATGGCCAAAGCAGAAGCCAGTGAGGAGATTAGGGTTTGTGATGCCCCCAGGAAGTAAGGCCCCAGCAGAGTCAGAACTTCTGTGCTGAAATCTGGGCTTGGCACCTCAAGCCCCTGGAGCCGCAGCTGGGAGGCCCCGTCTCGAGTTAGAGGGTGTGAGGATGTGGAGGAAAGCAAGGCGGCTGAGGGCCGTTGAAATGGGGGGAGGGGAGGCATGATCGTGTTGAGTGTGAGCTCCCGGAGGCCCCCTGATAGGGTCCCATATTTCCAGCACATCATTGAGGGGGTCGTCGCTGCCGCTCTGCCCTCCATCCTGCCACCATTCATCGCGCCGGCTCCTCTGCCGCTCTTTTGGGGTGTGTGCCTCTAGTTTCGCTGTGTCCAAGTGGTGACATTGAAAAGGCATGACATGGGAATGATGGCCCACCGATTACCCTGCGGCTGTGCTCTTGGTCAGAATGGCCTTATTAAACCTTTGCCTTCAGACCACAGCAGCCGTCTCTGTCCTGCCCAGTTAGATCACAGGTCAGCAGGGGCGGGGACAGTCACTCTCACAGGCATCCTCTTTGGGAAGGTGCGTCTTCCCATGTGCTCGTCTCTCCCCTAGCACATTTGGGCAATGGTTTTAAACAGAGATTTATTCTGTGCTCTTCCCAGATCACCCCATTCAAGCATCACTCACACCATTTTGTTTTCAAGCTGAAAACTGCCCCGGGAAGCGAGAGAAGCTGTCCGTGAGGATTGATGGGTCTGTGCAAATGAGCAGGCCGCTCGGGAGTCGGGGCTTTCAGCTCCTGTTAGGTGCGTCGGTTTCTAACTTGCCGGAGGCCCGGGCTGCAGGCTGGAGAGAGGCCCAGGGCATGGCCTGCTCACCCGAGAGGTAGCCTGACAGCCCCACGACCCCACCTCTCCACCGCAGCAATTTCCCACACCGAATGGTGCTCAGACCAAACTGCAGGGGTCAGTTTTGATCGTTTTACCCTTTCTAGGAGCAAACCCAGCAGTAACTAGGCAGGAGAGCTTCCCTGTTAGACACGGAGAGCAATAAAGACATGAAGCTCAGGTTAAGCAGCCTGCCGTGTAGACAAAAAAAGTAGGGGAGGAGAGGGAATTACAAATGGGGGAATACTGGTGATGGGTGAAGCTGGGGAGGGCTCGTGGAGCTCACTAGATCATTCTCTAGTTGTGTTTATGTTTGAAAATGTACGTACTAGGAACTTAGAAAAAACAACTTGTGGCCCATCCAGACAACAAACACTGCAGTCCTCACCCAGGAAGCTCGGCTTCGCTTCGGCCCCAGTGGCCTGGGGAGAAGAGCTGGCCTCGGGCGTCAGCAGGCTCCAGGCACGTGGTTCCTCTGATCGGTCCAACTGCCAGTGGGACAGCAAGCCCAGGTGCCAGGTCGCAGAAGTGATGGCGGCAGCAAGGCTGGGGCACCATTCAAGGCCCCAGCATGGGAGTGCCGAGCGCCGGCAGGAGAGGCCGGGGACTCACTCACCTGGACACTCTCTCTCTGCACAGGTCGCACGGGGCAGGCGGTTGCCGTTCGAGCCAAGGCCTTTGGATTCAGCGTCATATTTTATGACCCCTACTTGCAGGATGGGATAGAGCGGTCCCTGGGCGTGCAGAGGGTCTACACCCTGCAGGACTTACTGTATCAGAGCGACTGCGTCTCCTTGCACTGTAATCTCAACGAACATAACCACCACCTCATCAATGACTTTACCATAAAGCAGGTAATTTGAAATCGGTGCCCTCAGAGCCTGGAAACTTCTATCAGAATGAAGGGGGCGGGTGGAAACGGTCCGCGGACACACCAGCAATCAGGGAGGAAAGTCCCCTGAGAGACGTCAAGCATGGAGCTAGGTGAGGCGCCCCTCCGTGGGATGGGCCGTGTTGAGCAGGGAGGGACAGGAGCTGGCCCAGGACCCAGCAGGGGCCTGTTCTAATCAAGCCTGGCCTCCCAGAAGCAGTAGGTAGGTGACAGGTCACAGCGCCAACCTCCTGCCTTGTGGCCTCTCTCAGGATCAGCAGAAGCTGGTCCCTGGCCTCCAGCTGTCGCTGAGACCCCACACTCCTTTCCCCCGAGAACTGCCGCACACGCATCGAACAGCCAGACCAACAGACTGCCTCTGGTCCGTGGCTTTCTTCTTTAAAGCTCGCTACGGGCGTCCCCGAGGCCATGGCATCTATTTAACCAGCCTTCCTTCCCCCCACAGATGAGGCAAGGAGCGTTCCTAGTGAACGCAGCCCGCGGCGGACTGGTCGATGAGAAAGCCTTAGCCCAAGCCCTAAAGGAAGGCAGGATACGAGGGGCGGCCCTCGACGTGCATGAGTCAGAGCCTTTCAGGTAGGTCTGGCAGGCCGCCAAATGTTTGCAGCCCCAGCTCCTCCTGGGAGTTGCCAGGGCCCGCTTCCACACCTGTCCCACGCTTTGAACATGAGGCACTTTCCCAGAGAAGCAGGGCCTGGGTAGGAAACTGGAGACAAAGTTTATAGCATCCGTTCTTCTAAGGGCTGTGCTGTAGGCTCATTAACTGTAAAAGGGCCAGAAGGTCCCCAAAGCTGATCAGAAAGTGGAGAGGCAGAACACTGGGGTCGGGGTGGGCATGGCGGTGTGGTCTGCAGGCGAGTGGGCTTCCTCTGTACCCTGGACTGTTACTCTGGTTGCAGGCAGGCAGGCCGGCCCTCTGTAGAATTGTTCCTTCTGAGGCCCTGATTACTCCTGACATTATAATTACAGAACAGTTTTAATAAGTATGTTCTTAAACCCCCAACCTTTCGCAAATACACTACAAAATGCCCCTCGATTTTATCTGTGTGTAGCCTATATTCCACATGGCCAAGAGCTAGCTCCCTTTTGATGAGTAATGGTGTGCATTCCACGTTTCTCATTTACTGTGTTTTTGTACATTTATCTAGCTTTGCTCAGGGCCCCTTGAAAGATGCACCGAATCTCATTTGTACACCCCACACAGCCTGGTATAGTGAGCAAGCTTCGCTAGAGATGAGGGAGGCAGCTGCCACCGAGATCCGCCGGGCAATCACAGGTGAGTGCGCTGGCCTGCCGAAGGGCAGCTGCCTCTGAGCGGGGCCGGACACATGAACACGGGTCCAGGGGCTCAGCACGGGCAGAAATAGTTTCTAGGGGTCACGTTGATTAAATTTTGAATGAGTTGGGCCCTGTTTATGCAAGCCCCGAACTAAATTTCAGTAGAAACCAATTCCATCTTCTATCACCCAAGGTGAGTCTTGCCAGCTGTGGAGAGTGACCCCCAGAGGGGGCAGAAGCGGGGCTCCTTTCTCTTCTGGCTGAAGGCCAGTGTCAAAGAGCTCAGTGTTGAGCCTGGGACATTTCACCTTTTACGAAAATCCAAGGGCCGGCCCATTTTCTTACAGCGGGAGAGACTTTACAACAAGACTTCCATCAGTACAAACATTGGAACTTACTTCCCTCAGTAGCAGCTACTAAGTGTAATATTTAACTTATTGTGACCTTAACAAATACATATGATTAATTTTAATCATCTTTTTTCAGGTCGCATCCCAGAAAGCTTAAGAAACTGTGTGAACAAGGAATTCTTTGTCACAACAGCGCCCTGGTCAGTAATAGACCAGCAAGCAATGCATCCGGAGCTCAATGGTGCCACATACAGGTGAGGAGAAGACCGGGATCTGGCGGGGCCTTGGTGCCGCTCCCCAGTGGGGGCAGGGAGGAGAGGCAGGAACCTGGGGGTTAACGCAACCTGAGCGCTCGAGGAGACCGTCCACTGTGCTCTCAGCTCCTCCGCTGCCTCATTTTCCTGGAACAGACATAACTGCCAGGAGACAGCCTAGAACTGGCGTTCCTATTTTGAAAGGGGGCAGCGGTGGGAGTGCATTCCCCCATGGGTCTGAACACTGGGCCAGGAATCGCCCCTCATTCCGAAGCCACTTCAAAACCAGAGGGTTTTTAGGTGAGAAGGCACCAGAAGAATCTTCAAGGGAAAGGGCCTGCTAGTGGTGGTTTTCTAATTTGAATCTTCATCCAAGGAAAGCATTCCGGCTAAAGACCAGTGCGTTTGAGGAGGGCCAGTGCCCTTGTACACCCCGTGTCTCAGTGAAGTGGAAAGTTGGGTGGGGGATGGGGGTGTGACAGGGACTTTGGGTAAACAGTGTGACTGAGGCAAAGCCCGGGACCTGAGCCAGGACCCCTTAGAAGAGAGCAGGGGTTTCATTTGTGCTCTTTTCCATGGTTGTCCTCCCCCAGCAATCCTGGCTTCCAGGGAAATAGCTCCTTGCGCCTCAGAGAGAGACGCTGCAGCCTGGGATCCCAGCAGGACAGTTTTGCTTTGCTTACGCTAGCGTAGGTTGCCTCACCTGGGCAGTACTCACACGTTGGGCTGGACCGTTCTCTCGTGGGGCCATCGTGTGCACTGTAGCACGGGTAGTAGCACCCTGGCCTCCACCCCCTGGATGCTGGTAGCACCTCCCACTCCCAACTGTGACAACCGAAAATGTCTCCAGACGTTGCCTTGTTGCAAACCACTACTCTAACCTAGAGGCGGGGGCGAGAGTGTTTAAATATAGTCTGTGGAACAGGACCCATACATGAAGGCTGACTCCGAGGAAGCGATGCCGTTTCTTCCTGGTCGCATGGCTTTACTTACATTTCAGTTTGGCGTGTTCTCTTCGAGTCCCGCCCACTTTGTATCCTTATAAGCATTTTCAGGTATGGGTACTTGAGCCTGTCACAGCAGATTCCCGTTCCTTACTCCAGGCGGCCTACCTTTTAGGGGCTGTGTTGCAATTATTCCTTGAGACAGACCAAGGCTCCTGGCCCTCTGGAACACTGCTTGTGCTTGAGGGGCTGGAGCTCACAGCGCGCTTATCCATCAACCTCCAGAGCGCCCCTTGGGATTTCTGGCCAGTGAAACGTGACAGGCTGTGGGATGGGGGCAGGGTGGTTTCCACAGGAAGAGAAGCCAACCCCTTAACCCCAAAAACAAATAAGACTAGTTCTAAAGTACCGGCCTCCTAAGTATGTTTTATCCTCATAAGAATGTTTAAACACATCGAGTCACATTTGTGCCTAAGAACTATCTGTTCTGTAGGTGGCTAATGGCACATGTCGTCGCACACACAGCAGCTCTTGGGCCTGCAATATGACACGAGCCCATGTCAGGCACCCTCAGAGGACTGGCACCAAGCCCATCGCCAGCATAGCACTTCTCCGGCTGCTGTCCCCTTTCACATCTCAGGCCATGGGAGCACATCACTGACCAGCCTGGGAAGCCACATTTACTATCAGAGAGTACTTCATGCCGTCTGTTTAAAGCATCCGGAAAACTTGGAAGTCTGTTTTGTACAAAACGTTTCCCAAATGCAGTACAGTGTCCACAGATGTAATTAGTGCATACTCCTCCTAAAAGGCAGAGGATTAGGGGCCCAGCGTTTTGATTGGACTCAGTAAGTAGGTTTTGTTTATGAATGACATGTCCATGTTTTAGGTTTTTTTTAACAGAGATTTCTCTGTTTTGGGGGTAGGCAGGATGACAAACTGCCCCATAAAAAAAGACCAGAAGTAGGCAGAGCCAAGAGCTTGGCAGCTTCCCGCCCTGGACTTACCTGGCCTCTCTCTGCTCCTTAGATACCCACCGGGCATCGTGGGCGTGGCTCCGGGAGGACTTCCTGCAGCCATGGAAGGCATCATCCCCGGAGGCATCCCGGTGACTCACAACCTGCCCACAGTGGCACACCCTTCCCAAGCTCCCTCTCCCAACCAGCCCACAAAACACGGGGACAATCGAGAGCACCCCAACGAACAATAGCAGAGAATGACGAAAGGTAATCATTCAGATAAACCTGGGACCAAGAGACAGTGAAAAATAGATGAACTAAAAGAAAAGGAATTTGACAGTCTTTTTAACTGATTCTGGACATATGCATCATTGACGTTGCAGTGTTAAAACTACAAAGGAGCTAGAAGCTGAGACGCGGGAAAATTGAAGATGTCGTCTGCTTATGGAAGCGCTGAAAGACTAGGACGTGATTTATTAACGACCAACTTCTGTTATTGTGTGTTAAGTTTTTCATCTGTGCATCAAATCACAAAGAATAAATAGATCTTTTTCCTTTATCAGTCCCTTGGGCACAGCAGGTCCTGAACACCTTGCTCTAGAATGTTGCATCAAGAGTTCCAAACACCAAAATAAAAAATATTAAGAGGAAATCCCCATCCTATGACTCTAGTCCCTTCAGTCCATGGGGCTGGTTACCTCTTTTGCTAATAGGAAGATTAAATTACCGCAAAATGGGGAGAAAACTGTTTGCCTGTGTTAGACATCTGCAAGCACAGGATGGAAGACCGTACAGGTTCCTGTACAGAGAAGCCCCTCTCCCATTTGAACTGCAGACTGAGCAGGCAAGTTGGTTGTGAGTTCAGTAATACCCTCTGATGATGCAAAAAAAAAAAAAAAAAAGTATTAAGTTTCACAAGCTGTTTGTACTCAAATATATTTTCTCAGTTTCAGATCCTCAGCTATTTTATTGAGTGGAGAGTCTTGAGCCAAAGGGTTCAAGAAGAATAATGTTGCATTTCCTTATGTCTCAGGAAACACTTTTTATGGTAACTTGTCAGATTGTCTATGAACAAAACTCACTTTTTTAGACATTGATAAAGTCTTCTTTTCTTCACGTGATATTTTATACAAGAACACTTCAGGTGTGTTATTAGATGTGACTGATTTTAACAAATCCTATTAGATTTGTATCAACTAGTTACATGTTATATTCATAGTCTTTTGTGAATCATCGCCTTTTTGTTTAAAAGATGGCCTATTTTGAGCCTTTGTATAGGTACATTCCTGTTTTTGTGACAAAAAAAAAACCTTTAAAACTGTCCCAAACAGAAAAATAATGGCTATCAGAACTATGTTTTGTTTTAGTGTGAGTTACCGTTACTGTATTTGTTTATTGTAAAGGTGGACATTTAGCGTTCAGTGCAGTTTTCAATAAAAAGTAATAAAAATTTGTTAAGTTCTGAAATTCAAGTACATCTCACCAACGTAAATGTTCTCTACTTGAGATGTTTAAAGGCAACTGCATTTTCAATTAGCCAATTTCCAACTCTTGTTACTCCAGGGTTCAAAGAGTAACAATACTTTTCTATCTGCCTATTCCATAACCAGACTCAAGAATGCTGATGATTACCTCATGTGGAAGAGTTTTAACTGAAAAATCAAAACCTCATGTAAGTCCATCATCGTCAAATAATGCCATCCTTAAGATGAAATAGTGAGTTAGAACTAAGTCAATTCAAGAAACAAAATTGGTCAAGTTTTAGAGTTTTGATTTTAATTTACCCAAAAGCAAAATTACCTGGCTCAAGCATTAACGCAGGAAGGGAGGTGAATCTCCAAAAAAAAAAAATTTTAATGATATTTACAAAGAAATGTTGCAAAATAATTAAAATCAGCCATTCCCATATGTTAAGAACTTTAAGTTGACTAAATGGATCTTCCTTTTTCAATAGTGGTGTCTGCAACTGTCAAGCCCAACTCCCTTCAACCATTTCCTTACCCTTCCCTTCCTTCCCATTAAAATAAAAGTCGAGGGTGTCTTAAAGCATCAACTTCCTCACTCATTTTAAAGTGACGGTCCCATCCCAACTTTCACATGAACAATTAAGACAACCTCATATGGATAGATGGAGCACATGGTTACTGACCTATCACTCCACAGAGCAGAATAATTCGACATCATCTTCATAACCACTTGTCAGAGGCGATCACTGAGGGGATGGCACATGCACATAAAGTAGACCCCACCCCACCCCAACCTGTGAACAGCAGTATTTCCTTAATACAGATTAAGTCTGGGACACAAGGAGCTTAAGAGTCAATAACATAAAAAGGCAGGTCCAAATCCACGGTGCACCTAGGTTTTGTTTTAATTAGAACAGAAAACCTCACCCTATATTCTCCCTAGAAAAAGAACCCATAAAGTTAACACCACACAATTAAGGTGTTACTGTCCAGAGTCAACCAAAAGACATACACATCTGTCACCCGGCCACATACAATCTTTGAGTAAGGACTGCGTACTCTATCTTGGGACAACAATTATGGCTGTTTAATAGTTCAAGAGCTTAACATAGCATTGATTCACCCAAAATGTTGGCTGTTACCAGCCAATCGGCTGTGAAAACCATTTAAAGCCCCATCCCTTGCCTGGAGCCTAGGAAATGGGATCCTCTATAATTCTTTCCCACAGGGAAGAATGCTGTACCTGTTCAACTAGATGTGGTCAGGGTCACTGATCATAAATAAATAAATAAAGAGGCACCTCAGGAAAAACAACACTCAGCAGACCACAACACACAGAGGCTAAACTCCGAGCCTGTAATTTCCTGGACAGCGCTGACGGCACTGCAGACCGCACTGACTCGACGCTTCTCCCTCGAGCATCTCTCTTTGGCTTCTTCCACTCGGAGGGTAGTTTTTGTGTAACAGAAACTAGAACAGGGTTTCTGCCCACTAAAGAATTATTCCTGTATATGGAGAAAAGTTTTATAGAGATGCTAAGTAGTCAGAAGGTAAGCCTTCTAAAAACTTGATTAATAACCGACTAAAATGAAAGCAAACCAGAGAGTCAATTTGTAAGAAAACATTACCCGCTTGCAACAGTAACATTTACCATTATTACAATATATCAAAATTTATTCAAATTGAAAATACTTTTCCTGCAAGTTTTAGCATGCAGCAAAAGTGATCCTTTCATCCTGGGAACTTTCAGCGAGTGTTCAGAGAGGGGGGGAAAAGAACTAAAATACATGACAGCTCCTAGTTATGCTTCTATTTTTAGTATTCCGGCATCAAATTGAGATTGTGCACATTTCAATATCATCTACACAGAACTTAGAAGAAAACAAGAAGCAAATATTTAAAGGTTTTCACAGCCTTTTCAGCAAAGAGAAGAAAATATGTGTGTGTATGTGTATGGGACTTCTTTCCAAATTCCTTGCCACATCATTAGCCTACAGCATGCTTATCAGGACACTAAGTCTTTTTTGTGTTCCTGAGATAGGTCTGAAATTTTTACCCAGTATTAAATGTATACCTGAAGTGGTCAAATAATACTTTTTATGAAAAGTTTTTCTACCTAAGATTATAGTTTTAACTTTAAATAAGAATGGCCACAATTAACCAACATGCAAAAATTCTCAGACTGCTCACTGAGAAATTCATTACACAGTGCATTTACGACCTTACTCAATTTTTAAATCTTTATTCTCTACTGAATGATATTCCCAATTAGCCCAAGCAAAGGCATGCCTTTCTAACACGATTTGCTTAAAGGAGGGTTGATGATGAAAGACAGACTCCAAGACCCTCCGCACGGCAATTTGGGAGTATAACACTGTCGATCACTCAAATGAGCAAACTGCACACAATTCATTTAGTTACGAGGGGGCGGGGGGCCTGCTCCCCAAGCACTTGCCTCATTTACACCCAGGGAATAACTAGTCACCAAGAGACTGCTGCCCAGAGTCTGGGAGAAGAACCCTAACTTTAAGGGCACTCTTCCAAACAAATAAATACCTAAATACTGAAAAGGGGCATACGAGAAACTTAAACGAGACCAAATAATTGAAACCAAAACCCTTTCCAAATTAAGGGAACAATGTCTATATGAAGTTCACTCAATAAAAAGTTCCTAACTTTCCTTGCAGTTTGTTCCTTAAAGATTTGATTTTATTTTATTGGGCAGAACAGGAACTACATTATTAATAAAATAAAAGCTTGTTTTTATTTTTATGTTTTGCTATGGATAATTTGTACAAAGTTTCCAAATCTCTAACAAGCTCTAGTGAGACTTAATGTGAAATGGATTTTTAAGATGGAAGTAGAATGCCAGGTTCTACTTAAAAACGAATATCTCAAAGGAACAAAGAGTCATCTACCATGTGCTTTTGGAGGTGCCCATGCTGGAAAAAACTTCTCAAATAATATGAAGATGCTGGTACAACTTTTCCTATTACACAACTTCTTACACAACCACATGCGTTACATTTATAGACAGATTTACAATTTGAAAAGAAAAAAAGTTCTGTCTTAATAAAATTAGTTTTTTACAAACAAAGTTCCCTGTCTCCTCGCGCAGCAGATGCATCATCTCCATTGGGTGTGTGGATCAGAAAAACCCCTCCGAGCAGGTCCTGCCAGATTTGCTTCGTTCCATGCCGTGCACTCTGCTTGGAGCACCACGCTCACTTTGGGGTCACCACAGAGCCGATACACCTTGGTCTTCTGCTCTTTGATTTTTTTCATTCATCTTCGTCGTCTTCGTCTTCCTCTCCATCAGACAGGGATGTACAAGGCCGGATCTGCCGGTAGCGGTCTAGCCATTTTTCTACCATTTGCGTGACCAGGGGGTGATTTCGCCGCCGAGAGCTTTTCTGCATGGCAACAAGAACTCCCCCCTCAGTCACACAGCAGTCCAGCCACTCCCTGAGCAGTTTTTCTTGCTGTTCCTCATTACCTAGCTTTTAGAGGAATGTGAGGAAAAGGGAAAATAATACAACAGATGAGAGACTTGATAGGAAAAATTTAATAGAAATCTATAGCTGATATGATTACCAGTGAAAAAGCCAAAGCAACAGATTGTTTTAACATGGTTTCAATCTCATCAATTTTATGATTAAAACCCAGTTTCCTATGGTTAAATAGAAAAAAAGACATCACATGGGAAAATTCACAGAAAAACCTAGAGGGAAGAACCACCTAGTAATAATTTGTTTTGATAGAAGAGCAAAGGGAAATCTTATCTAAATTACTGATCCTGGCAAAAACAAGGCTGAGAAAATTCACAGCTTCCAACACATGACAAGGTAAGTAGACTCAGTAAATTACATACAGGCTGAAGTTATGAAAATTATGGTCTATGGATTTTTTTCTTAATGCCATGATTATGAAAGTTTTATAATTACTGGTATATTAAATAAAAGACCAATCATTTTATAAGAGAATGGGTTTTTCTGAGAGTGTTCTTCTGCACATTCTCACCTCCCCTGCCTGGTCTCTACTACCTCCCCTCCATCTCCAGTGGTCTACCTGGTGTTCCTGCTCAGGTCACTGCCCCAGGGTCTAGTCCCAACTGAGCAGCCAGTGCTCCTCTTCTGTTACCCAGAGTAAAAGCCAAAGCTTTAGAAGTCTGTTGACGAACCCAAACCCACTCCTTAGCCCCTCAGCCTCTTTCCCCCTTGCCCAATCACCACAAACGACACTGGCCTTGCCATTGCCTCTACCTAGAACTCTTCCCCTAGATTCTGCAAGACTCACTTCTCTTTCTGGTCTCAATTCAGATGTCACCGCAGTGATGCTGTCCCTTACCACCCTATTTAAGTGACAAGGCCCATGGCCCCCTGTAGCTCCTCCCTTTCTCCCTTCTCTCCTTCTCTTTACTTTTTCTCCTCAGCACTCATCACTACCTGAGGGCAGGGGCTTCCATCTTCTCTTCACTGCTGTATCCCCCACACAACACATCCTACACAACAGCTCTGAAAAGGTAAATTCCAAAGTCTGACCAGTAATTACAGAAAGTGACAAATACCACGACCAAATTCAAAACTTTAACTGGTAGTACAGATAACACCACCCCTGAAAGGCACCCTAGGCTGGGTTCTGGTACCCCGTTCCTACTTAAGTAGTTAACAGGAGAAAAACGCTTCTTACCTCCTGAGCAGAAAGAAAGTGCACGTGGAGTAACTTCCTTTCGCTGTCAACCAGAGGCAGAAACGTGATGGTGACATCGTCATCAGTGTTCAGGTTAGCACCAGCACCTCGGTTGCCATAGCCATCATTTTCCATGGCAACCAAAGCAGAGAAGTGGCCCCGTGTATAGCCCAGAGCAATCGGACTTTTCCAACAAAAACTCTGTTCCCACAACAAAGGCAAATAAACACCTGCAAAGAGGGAAGAGAATCACAATGAGCTTTGAGGGTGTGGCTACAAACTGCATTATAATAGGAAACAAGAGACTACTAAAATACTCTTGAACATGGCTTACCTTGAAACCGAGTATATCCTAAAGTTTCTCCCCGGAAACTTTTATAATATTTTACTCCATAAACTATAATTGGTCGTCTAAGAATATGTGCAAGTACAAAAATGTGTGTCTGTTCCAAACTTGCTCCAGGCTGTACAGAACAAAATAATAGAAAACAATTCCTTTTTAAAACATGCATTACTACCTACCCTGGAAAACTGATGTGTAAAACACATTACCCTCCTTCAGTACACTATCTCGATTTTTTTTTTTTAAATCATATTGTCAAGCTAAAGCAGCATCTGATTCCTCACATAACAAAGTCCAATAAAACTGTAAAAGAAACTTGCCACCATCCAAACTCAAGAACCAAACAGATTTGCTGAAATACTGACCCCAGGAACAAGTGAGTCAGACAGCAGGGTGTGCTTGGTTTATATAATCGCCTTCTGGTTAAGCGACCTGTGAAAGTACTACCTACAACAAGGTCCTCCCGAAGTAAAACGATGAGCTTTGTTATTTCATACAAGCTTAAATGGCAGCATCGCCTAATTCAAGCTAACTAAACAGGCCTGCCTTCCCCCACAATGATTGTGACAACACGTTTTCAGGAGGTACCTGTCGCAGATGTCAAACAGCCACTGTGGCAGAAGGTACTTCCTTCACAGAAGGTACCCTCTTCACAGGGTTCAAATGAAATACAGTGCTTTCTGCAGAGAAGGGGAGTGGTATGTTGTGCATATATTTGAACTTTACGGTTTGGTATACTGAACATGCTTCACAAAATAAAACTAGCGTGAAACTTAGAATCTAAGAGGGACAACGCTACACAATTCATTTGTAAAAGCTGACTTCCAAGTTTATTAGAAATCACTCCCGTCCACGGCCCCTTCTCCTTGACCTGCCTCACATGGACAGAGCCTCACCCCTGGGGAGGCTTATGAAGGTCATGACTTGATCCTCAGGGCCTGACAGCTCAGCACGGGCACAAGAGCGCCCACTACTAGCTCAGTGACCTTGGGTAAGTTGCCCCTCAGACACAGAACAGGAGCTAACCTGCAGGTAAGTAAAACCGGCATAAAAAGCCACCTTCCTGAGAGGACAATTTAAATGAAGAGCAATCTGAAGAAATATGTAAGTGCTTAGAATGATCAGAGGACAACTTTCATTTTGACAGTTTCATAATCACTTAATCTAAGGAACATGTTACTCTCTCTGTATTGCAGTAAGGAGTTGCCATAGACATATAGTGGATAAATAGCAGTCACAACTAGAACCCACGTCACCTGAGGCCAAGTCAAGCACTCTTTCCTTTGTACCACATGGCCTCCAACATGGTTACTCACAAAAATCAAGCAATTGAGAGCACGTGGCTTAACTTTTCTTCTAGATGTACATGCCTTGCAGCATTCTCACCTGACTAGCAAGAGAGAGTATAAATGCCCAGTCTTCTTGCCACTGTTCTTCTCTCAGGGAAAAATGTAAACCAAAGCTCTGAGAATACCACGATTCCCAATCTTTCCAGCGTGTATAAAACCTAAAAAAGTAAGACAATAAAAAATAAGGCTCCTATAAACAGTACATTTAATGTTCCAATCATTTATCTAATGTAGTCTTTAAGCAATTCATGTGAAGAGATTAACAATTTTATTAAATTTTACCTGGCTTGCAATATATTTTTCAAATTAAAAATGCCTCCATTCTGCTAAGAGACATCTTTTAACATATCCTCAGACATAATTTGATTCACCACCCACCAAATTTTCATCAGAACTTTGAACACTAGTGATGAGAACAGTTAATTTCAAGTGTCTACTGCTGTTTTACAAATTCAAAACAAAAAAATTCTTGAAATCATCTGAGATGCTGGATACAATCAAAGACACCCCATTTCTCCTTAATGTACAGTATTCACTACTTGGTCACTATACAAACAACAGACTTGAAATAGCCCAGGTGTTCACAGGAATATCAACATCACTTGAGATTTCTTTCAGTCTCATTTCCGATTATCACATGATAATCCGAAAAGAAGAGTCACTGCACCTACAAACCAATTCTTTCCCCGGATTTAATACCCCTTTAATACTGCAGGCTGATAGATTACAAAGACTGAAATCAAGCTAGGTCAATGGTAGCCTGAATCACTAAGGACAAAATCTATTCTTTTTCTTTACATCAAGTATAAAATTAAAACAAAACCAGATAAAATTATGCTCAAAACTGTTCAGTGTCTTACAAAACAAACCAGGACAGGTTTACAAAACAAAAGAGGACATTTAACCTGTTTGAAAGATCACATTTCTCTCACTTAGAAAGAACTAGAAATCCCAGATACTTTCATGTATTTGAATTCTAGGTTAAAAAAAAAAAAGCAAAAGATAAAAACGTTCTTTTGCTATTGTTGAAAAGCTCCAGCTTTTCTAATTTTCTAATTAGTGATGAAATGCATTGTTTTGAAAAGTTCAAGGAGAAATATCATGGAACAGAGAAAGCTGTTACAAACTGAAAGACAGAGGCAGTTAGAAATTTCTTGGTTAGTGCCTACAATAATTTTACGAATGAGATAACCAAGTTTGCCAGAAATTCAATGATGACTGCACTCAAAATTCCTCAAGAGACTGCAGTGTAAGTGAGTTAAGAGAAATATACTTTGAAAGTTAGCGTGCTCAAATAGTCCCACCCACCACACCAAGATCTACACTCTCAAGCTACCTGACTCCTCAAGAACAGACAAACAAACCTAATCCAGGAACATATGAGCTACTGGGACAGCAATAAAAGTCTGGTTTAACATTCAAAAATCAATTCCATGTTCATGGATTATAAGACTCAACATACTGTCAAACTGGTAATACTTCCCAAATTAATCTGCATATTCAATGCAATTTCTATCAAAACCTCAGAGGATTTTTTTGCAGAAATTGATAAGCCGGATCCTCAAATTTATACGAAAATCCAAAGGATCCAGAATAGCAAAATTAATTTTGAAAAAGTAGTAGAAAGTTGGAAGACTCACACTCCTCATTTAGAAACTTACCACAATGCTACAATCACCAAGACAGTCTAATTTTGGCATAAGAATAGGCAGAAAGATCAACTGGAAAGAACGGAGTCCAGAAACAAACCTTTACTTTTGTGGTTAAATAGTTTTCAACAAAAGTGCCAAGGCAAGTGACTGGGGAAGAAACAGTCTTTCCAATAAATGGTACTGGGACAAATGGATATCCACACGCAAAACAGACGATTTTAGATCTTCACCTCACACCTTTAAAAATTAGCTCAAAAGTGACCACAGACATTAAATGTAAAAGCTAAAACTGTGGCTGGCCCCATGGCCTAGTAGTTAAGTTTGGCATGCTCTGCTTCAGTGGCCCAGATTCAGTTCCTGGGCACAGACCCACACCGTTCATCATCAGCCATGCTGTGGCAGCAATCCACGGACAAAATAAAGGAATACTGGCACAGATGTTACCTCAGGGCAAATCTTCCTCAACAACAACAACAAAAAGCACTAAAACTATAAAATTCTTAGATGAAAATATAGGAGTAAAACTTTAAAACAACTAGGATTAATACTCTAATGGATGAAGCAGACAGCATGCAAGAACAGATGGGCAATATAAACACAGATGAAAATTCTAAGAATCAAAATGAAATGCTAGAGATGAAAAACACTAACAGAAATGAAAAATATCTTTGATGGGCTTATTAGCAGAATGGACATGGCTAAGGAAAGAATCTCTTGAAGATCTATCAAAAGAAACCTCCAAATCTAAAAAGCAGAGAGAACACGGATGGAAAAAAACAGAAGAGAAGTTCAAAGAACTGTGGGATAACTACAAAAGGTGTAACATAAACATAATGGAAATAACAGAGGGAGAAGAGAGAGGGGAAGTAACAGAACAAATACTTGAAACAATGATGACTGAGAATTTCCTCAAATTAACATCAGACACCATACCACAGATCCAGGAAGCTCAGAGAACACCAAGGAGGAAAAATGCCAGGAAAGCACCTAGGCATGTCCTACTCAAATTACAGAATCAAGAAGAAACCCTGAAAGAAGCCAGAGTAAAATGACTCCTTGCCTGCAGAGGAACTGAGATAGGAATCACCTCTGAGTGCTCTACAGAGACCATGTGAGCAAGAAGAGAGGGGAGTGAAATATTGTAAAAGCTGAGAGGAAAAAAACCAGTAACCTAGAATTCTGTACCCTGTGAAATTATCCTTCAAAACTCAAAGAAAAATTAAGACTTTCTTAGACAAACAAAACTTGTGGGAATCTGTTGCCACCAGCAGACATGCTTTGCAAGAAATGTTTCAGTTCTTTAGAGAAAAGGAAAATAATAAACAACAGAAACTTTGATCTACATAAAGAAAGGAAGAGCATCAAAGAATAAGAGAAAGTTAAAGAAAAACTTTTATTTTTCTTATTCTTAATTACCTAATAGAAAGCACTTTTGTTCGAAATAATAGCAACGATGTATTTGATTATGCATGCTTCTGTGTGTGTGTATATATGTATATACATGTTTATGTATGCTTACATCTAAGTGAAATGAATGACAACAAAGATAGATACAAGGGACTAGAAGGAGGAATTAGTTTTCTTATTATAAAGTAATCACACACCCCATGAAGTGGTATAGTGTTATCTGAAAGTGAACCTGGATTAACTCAAATATATACTGCAAATTCTAGGGCAACCACTAATAAAACTAAAAAAGAAAAAAAGAAGTGGAACTCATATGCTAAGAAAGGAGAGAAAATGGAATCATATAAAATGCCCAATTAAAACCCACAAAACAGAGAAAAAAGAATAGGAACAAAGAACAAGGGCAAAAAATACAAAATAGTAGTGAATATGGCAGACATTAATCCAACTATATCGGTAACCACTTTGAATGTCAATGATCTAAGTCATTACTGACATTACATAACTGACAACACCAAATGGTGACAAGGATGTGGAGCAACAGGAACTCTCAGTCATTGCTGGTGGTAATGCAAAATGGTACAGCCACTTACGAAGACCATTCAGCAGTTTCTTACAAAACTAAACATACTATAACCATATAATCCAGCAATTATACACCTTGGTATTTACCCAAAGGAGTTGAAAACTTACGTCCACACGAAAACCTGCACACACATGTTATTACAGCAATTGTACTGATAACTGCCAAAACTTACAAGCAACCAAGATGTCCTTTGGTAGGTGAATGGATAAATAAACTGTGGTACATCCAGACAATGCAATATAATTCACCACTCAAAGAAATGAGCTATCAAACCATGAAAAGACACGTAGGAACATTATATGCATATCACTAAGTGAAAGAACCCATTCTGAAATGGTTACATTCTGTATGATTCCACCCATACGACATTCCAAAAAAGGCAAAAATACGGAGTGAGTAAAAAGATCACTGGCTGCCAGGGTTAAGAAGGAAAGGATGAACTGGCAGAGCACAGAGGACTTTTAGGTCAGTGAAAATACTCTCTATAATACTATAATGATAACACTGTACGATACTATAATGGTAGATACATGTCATTATACATTTGTCCAAAACCAGAGAATGGACAACACTAAGATGAGCCCTAATGTACATCATGGACTCTGAGTTGATAATGATGAGTCAACGCAGGTTCAGCAATTGTAACAAATGTACCACTCTGGTGGGGGATGTTCATAATGGGGAGTTACACACATGTAGGGACAGGAGGTACATGGCAAATATCTGTACCTTCCTCTCAATTTTGCTGTGAACTAAAACTGCTCTAAAAAAAATAGTCTTAAAAAAAAACTATACAGAGAAAATGCTAAGCTACAGACCGCTCTACCAAATAATAACAATATTTCTAAAAGACCTGTACTGATTTTTTTCCCTATTTACATTAATTATTCCCACTTGCCTCTCTGAAAATTTGGACTGACATCTCAATTAAAGACAAGTACAATATTCAGTTTTAAGGACATAAGTCAACTCAAATCATAGGTAGCCAACAGAACAGCACAGCTACTACTAGATAAGAATAGCCTATCTTGAAGTGATGGGGGAGGGGTTTAAATAAAAGAAAATGACTTTCTCAGTTTTCCTTTAGTATTTCACATGACTTAAGAAAGCTTCTCATCCCAACTGATTTGAATTACATGCAAAGGGCACCTTAGCAAAAAACTGATTAAAAGGGAGACTACAGACAAGTGATATGCTGTCTCCTCCTCTCCTAGCCTACGAGAGGGGCCAAGTTTGCTCACTCCCTCTCATTCTTTTTTTTTTTTTTCCTGGGAAAGATTTTCCCTAAGCTAACATCTGTTCCCAATCTTCCTCTCTTTTATTTTTCTCTCCTCAAAGCCCCAGTACATAGTTGTATATTCTACTTCTAAGTCCTTCTAGTTCTTCTATGTGAGCCACCACCACAGCATGACAACTGACAGACAAGTGGTGTGGTTCCACACCTGGGAACTGAACCCGGGCCAGCAAAGCAGAGCACACTCAACTTTAACCGTTAGGCCATCAAGACTGCATCTCATTCTACCTTATAATAGTCACATAAGAACCCAGTCAACAAACTTGTCACAACTAACATAGTCAACAATGTAATGGTTAATCATTAAGGCTACTATATTTGACCTATACTAATGCCTTGAATCTATGGCAACTGCTTCCTCTCTCCCCATTTGATAATCTTCATTCCCCTCCCCCTAATGCTAAAGGATGTCTGTGCCATCACTACAATCAATGCAGCTTCCTATGCCTTAACTGTAAAAGCAATGAGCCCAGATGGCAGGGATCAGAGGAGATGGTGCCAAAGGCACACATTGTTTTGGGAAGCCTGTCCATTTGCCAGCTCTAGGTCCTCACTCCTGAAGCATCCTTTTAGAGTGAAGGCCTCTATTACGGAAAGATCTGCTGCAACACTTGCCACTTGTACACACACACACTCTACACATTCCTTCTCACTCTAACAGCCACTCCCCCTCTCTGGCCTATTTACCACCTCAGATTACGGTGCTCTTTTTTCTCCCTACCTTCATGCTAGACTTTGGGGACCACAAATGACTCAAAACCAGTTGAGAATTCCAGTCCTAATACGAATATTAGTGGCAACTCCAATCCAGATTACCCACTGGCAGCTTTGAGAAACAGGTAGCATGTCCGCAAATTATTATTTACTAGCCAACAATGTCTTTCTTTTTTTTAAAGCCCTTACAATTAGGAAAAATAGATATCACCTGCTAAAATTTATCGTGCACTTTCAGCCTTACAACAAGGTCAGAATACTACCACTAGAAAAAAGGCTCCAGTCCAAGGCTGGTTTTTTAAAGGGACTTGCAAAGTGGTAGATTTACCAAGGAGAAGATCTGGCTTTCGGGCTGAGAAGCCAGACATCATCCACACCCAGAGAATAGATCCATCTTTCTGGGGCAGCATCATATTAACTAAACCCACAAGGCAGACCTGTAAAACCACAATGCCCAGAAACCACTGTCATAGGAAGCAAACCCCTCTGGTCCTCTGAGTGTGGGCAGGCCCACATACACAGCTAAATCATCATCAGGATGTTGCCTGGTAAGCAGGCAATCTAATCAGGAAAGGTTCGATGGGCTGAACATTTACTGGCATCTGATGAATCCACTTCACAACAGGAATGGTCTTGCCCATACCACACTACCAGATTAATGCACAGCAGTCACTCCCACTAAATAGCACAAAGCCCTCTCCCCTGGACAAAGGCTAAATGACTAAACCATCCGTTCTGAATGACACATTCTTTCTTCAGCCATATTAAACACCAATCAGGTCACCATCTAGGCTTGCCAGACAGGGAGATATTTTATGTTTTTGCAGGTGACCACAAATTTTTACTCTATGGCATGATGCTTTGATCTATAATTTAGCTCTCAAGAAAGTAATTATGTTGCTCTCATTTTCAAATTCTAGAGAGTATGTTTTTTGCTGAGAAGATTCACCAAGCTAACATCTGTTGTCAATCTTCCCCTTTTTATATGTAAGCTGCCACCACAGCATGGCCACTAACAGATGAGTGGTGTGGGTCCATGCCCAGGAACCGAACCTGGGCCACCAAAGCGGAGCACACTGAACTTAACCAGTAGGTCACAGGGATGGCCCGAGAGTATTTTCATTCAATAAGTATTTAATGTGTTCGTACTATGTGTCAGGCTATTGTAGGCACTAGATCTTCCACAAACAAACACAACAAAATCTCTGTTCTGATGGAGTTTATGTTCTAATGAACCTCATGTAATCCCTAAATACTGACAACAAAACGTGTAAGTAGTAAGTGCTCAAAAATTACATAAAGATACTAGGGTAATAAAGTTATTTGGAGTAGGGCCATTATCATTATTGTATAAGCACTGAATTAGGTATAACGGGGGGAAAAAAGCACATTTTGATACTGTTGTACAGAAAGTAGTACACCATTTTTAAATGACTTCTGCTTCCTACTAGGTTCAACAATGGGCAATTTAACCTCTTTCAGCTTCAATTTTCTCATTTATAATATGATAAGTAAATGAGATAACATATGTACAGAACCAAGAAACTACCATGAGTCAAATAAATGTCTACATTATTTGCAACCAATAATGTAGACCAAACCACTGATTCTTAAATACAGTCATTGCTTCCAGCGATAGCAATGGGTGAATTTACAGTTGAAGTCTAGTCATATACTTGAATGGATAAACATATATGTATGTATGTATAGAGGATATTTTTGAGACAACTGGAAAATGTGATACGGACTGTTATGTTGGATAACTTGGGTCAATGTTGATTTTCTCAGATGTGGTCATGAGGATGTGGTTGGGTAAGGAATATCCTTGCTCTTCAAAGATGCACACTGAAACAGAGAAGGATAAAGCATCAAAATGTCTAAAACTAATTGGCAAACGGGAGCGTTTACGTATACAGATGAAACACGTGTGGCGAAATGTTAACTGGTCAATTGAATGAAGGAGATATTGGGATCTGTTGCACTGATTAGTTTTTAACTTTTCTGTGGGTGTGAAAATTTGCAAAACAAAAGAAATAGTCTCAAGACCACAGGAAGTGCCTCAGGAAGGAAAAAAACTCGTAATACAATGTCAACACAATCTCTTACAGTTTAACAAAATATGAAATCATAACCACTTACAAATATGAGCAAAGTTCTTAACAATATTTAAGGCTAACTAGTACAACTTCAAATGTTTCTATTTTAAAGTTCACTAAAAAGATATAAAAATCATTGAGGGGCTGGTCAGGTGGTGTACTGGTTAAATTCTGCTCCATTTCAGCAACCCAGGGTTTGCCAGTTCAGATCCCGAGTGCTAACATACACACCTATGACAGGCGCCCCCCCCTCCCCCATATAAAGTAGAGGAAGATGGGCACGGATATTAGCTCAGGGCCAATCTTCCTCAGCAAAAAGAGGAGGATTGGTGGCAGATGTTAGCTCAGGACCAATCCTCCTCCTCAAAAAAAAAATCACTGAGATGTTCAAAGTGTCTCAATGTCGAAAACCAAAGGTGTTTCCCCTAGCATCTATAGAAAATCTAAGAGAGGAAAAATATCCCACCATTGTAAGGAAATGATTCAGCAAATGCACTCCTGGGTTTAAAGAGGAAAGGATGCTAGCTCACCAATGTGAACAGTCATGCAGGCTGTCATGCAGGGCTTTCCGAAGCACCGAGTCCTTGTCATAAATGCCCCAGGTAGCTTGTAGTACTGAATCAAGTAAGCAGTCTCCTGCAGTCCGGTTCCAAAGTGCATATAGTCGACTGTCCAAACGTGTAGCCAATTCCAACGACCAGTTTATAATTGGAGATTCTTCTTCTAACTCTATATGAGGAATTTAAATAACATGTTTATTTTCATGCCTATGCAATTAAAGAGTATTCAATAGAGGAAAGAACCTGTTCTCCAGATGTTAATAGGTTTATGTGTAATTTACTAATGAACATC
Source organism: Equus caballus (assembly GCF_041296265.1). NCBI lineage: Eukaryota > Metazoa > Chordata > Mammalia > Perissodactyla > Equidae > Equus > Equus caballus. Next base: position 8,872,109 of record NC_091684.1, read on the forward strand.
TAAATAAATTTGATCAATTGAAATATAAACCTTTTGAGCAGCTGAAACATCTTGTAGGTCTGGAATAATTTACTCAACTTTTAAATTCTTTACAATTTAATTTCTAAAAATGTTTAATATGGAACTATACTCATTCTAGAACAGGAAGTAGAAAACCAAGGTTTAAAAACTTTTATACTTTTATTAATTCACTCTATTACATTTAAGAGCTGCGAATGAGAATTTTTAAACCATTTTTCCAGTTTTATTGAGATATAATTGACAAAATGAGCATTTTTAACAGCACGATGTGACACTATTCTTAAGGACTTTACATTTTTTATTTAAATACAAGTAAAAATACAAGTTGACCATACAGTGAACTACTCCAAACCTTATAAAACAAAGCAAAATGTTTATTGAAATCGATGAAAGGTAAATTACACTCAATCCCATGCTTACCTTTTTGAACATCTCTGTCAAGCACCTCATCAAATAATTTTTCTTGGACTGTTGGAGGTAAGTCTTCAATATCTACAGAGAAAAAGCAGACTTAAAAGATCTTACATCTCATAACTTAATAAATTTGATACCAGCATCTAATAGTGACTTCATCTACAATAACTCCCTTTCCACTGAAGGCTGTCAAGTAGCTTCTTTTAAGAAATGTGCATGTATAACGTGTGTATGTGATGGACACTATTTCCTTTATGTATTTCATTATCAAAACTGTGCTCTATCTACGGGCCAGCCTGGTGGTACAGCAGTTAAGCTCACATGTTCCGCTTCAGCAAGCCACCAGTTCAGATCCCAGGCATGGACCTATGTACCACTTATCAAGCCATACTGTGGCAGGTATCCCACATATAAAATAGAGCAAGCTGGGCACAGATGTTAGCTCAGGGCCAATCTTCCTCGGCAAAAAGAGGAGGATTGGTGGTGGATGTTAGTTCAGGGCTAATCTTCCTCAAAACAAAAGAGAGAAGAATAAAAAGGAAAAAAAAATTGCTCCATCTAAAAGTAATCAAAAGACTAACATTTGGACCACTAAGTACATAAAGCTATCATCAAAAAGACTAGAGATAACAAGTGTTGGCAAAGATGTGAAGAAAAGGGAACCCTTGTGCACTGCTGATGAAAATGTAAACTGGTATAGCCACTATGGAATAAAGTATGGAAGATCCTCAAAAAATTAAAAATAATGATCCAGCAATCCCACTTATGGGTATATATCCAAAGAAAATGAAAACATGATACAGAGGAGATATCTGCACTCCCATTCTTGTTGTAGCATTACAACAGCCAAGATATGGAAACAACCTAAGTGTCTGTCAATGGATGAATGGATAAACAAGATGTGGTATGTATATATATACAACGGAATATTATTCAGCTATGAGAAAAAAGGAAATCCGGCCATTTACAACAACATGAATGGATCCTGAGGGCATTATGCTAACTGAAATAAGCCAGACAGAGAAAGACCAATACTGCACGGTACCACTTATATGTGGAATCTTAAAATAAAGTCAAACTCATAGAAACAGGGATTAGAAAAGTGGTTGCCAGGGGTTTGGGGAGGTGGAGGTTTAAAAGGGTACAAACTTGCTGCTGTAAGATGAATAAGGCTGAGGACCTAACATAAAACATGGTAACTATAGTAGATAACACTGTATTGTATAACTTAAATTTGCTAAGTAGAACTAAATGTTCAAATAAATAAATAAATAAATGAGATGACAGACGTGTGAATGAACTAGATGGAGGAAAATCCTTTCACACTGTACCCATGCATCAAAACACCACAACGTACATCTTAAATACCTGACAATTTTATATGTCGATTATATCTCAATAAAGCTAGAACAAAAGAAAAAAAAGAACAGGGCTATCTGATATTCAAGTTAATGATAATAATAATAATAATAATAATAATAATAATAATAATTACATACAAATTTTTATCTGTTCTCTTCTTCCCAAACTCTCAACCTCTGCTCAAGCCTGTTATTTTCAGACTTCAGAATCTTCTTATAAAAGTTAATGAACCATTCATTTTGGCACACAGATCTGTTTTTGTCATCTTCTTTAAATTCTCTAATGCTCTATTCAGTTTACTAACTGAGTAGTCTAGAGTGAAAAGCATTACCCTTCAAAATGAAAAAAATTAAAAATTTTTAAAGCTATTTTCAATTCAAAACAAAAATCTAATCATCACTTGGGGTAAGCTTAAATACATAGAGACTGCATTTCAAATGAAATTTGTCTGATTTTAAAAGGCTTACTTATTTCCTAGCATTTGTAAAAACCTATGTTTATGTCTGAATATAAAAGCTCAAAACACTCAGTACCAAAATGGGGGCTTTATTTTAGAAACTTTTAGTGTTTGGTGCATTTATTCAATGCCAAGTGACAAAAAGCATCCTGAAGACATTTCCAATTGTCATTGAAATATGAAAAGCTGCTTCACAAATATAGTAAAAATTAATGTAATGAGTGAAGAAAGTAATGACACTTTCAAAAGAATGCCGGTATTTTTTATTCAAATAACGTGAATCTACCCATCAAAAGCCCATGTTTTTTTTAATGCTATCTCCTAATATCAAGTAACCAATAGCTATCTAATTTCAAAATAACAGGTGTGAAAAGAAAAGAAAAAAGTAGACTGATAATATTATAAAATAAAACCAAAGAAAAAAGGGAATGGATAAAGCAGATGTTTTTAAATATTTGAGGCCCATAAAGAAGTCAGTTATTATTAGCTGCTGTCTTCCTCCCAGATCTAAAACCTTTGTACTGGTCACTTCCAGTATAACTAGGGTAGTCAAGTAATTTAAGATGCACATGTTAGTAGCTATGTTATCTACTTTCTAACAAAACACTTCCAATCAGACATAATAAAATTGTAATAAAATGTAAATTTCTTTTCACATTGAAATTTGGAGTTACCTGCTGGCAACGTAAATGTTACAAGGTCAGTTAGAAAATAGCAAGCAAAATCCCCCTTTCTCTGATGAAGAGAGGCAGCTATCTCTCGCCGGATTTGCTCTGTCAGTTCAGGACACACCATTGCTGGAATACACTTTGCTGCTTGCTGAGACACCTTAAATACAAAAGAAACTTTCGTCTGCATCTCATTTATCATCAACAGAAGCAGAAAACAACAATATTTAAAAGAAATCACCAAAATTTTCCAATAACTCAAGGTGGTTTTTTTTCTTTTAATTTTAAAATAGTTTAGGTATTGGCTATTATTTCCTCACCAGTGGAAGTATACAGTAGTACAACTTTCCAGGAAAACAGCCATAAAAATGCTTTACCCTCTGACTCAGCAATTCTTCATCTTAGGAATTTATCCCAAGGAAATACACAAAGATGCATATAAAAATTTAAGCAAAATGGTCTTATTCACAAAGGTTCAGCATAGGAGAGGGAGGGAGAAGAGGAAACAACCTAAGTCAGACTAACCATCATTCTCCTAATAAAAAACTCTTAAGAAAGGGAATTCCAGCTCAGAGAAAGAGAAAAGTACAAACACTCTTCTCCCACTCTGTTAAGAGTATTTCAATATTTATTCTTTGACTTGGAATAAAGAAAACATGATATTTTTAAAGAGTTAGTTCCCACCTACTTCAAATCCCTCCCCATTGGTTATAACTCAGAATTGTTTAAAAAGCATTTGGCTTCTCCAAGAGCAAGAGAGACAACAGACCTTTGAAGTACAGCCTGATGGGAATGAAACAAGAATGCTGGTGTAGTGGGCACTACCACAGAGGACCTCTAAACAAGGAGATGGCTAGAACTTTCCTTTTTAAATAATGAACAGCAATAAATGATGCAAAGATATTATCTTACATTTAAGTTGTATTCCTTTTGTGGAGCTCAAGAAATCTGCATACAGAGAATTCTGAAATCAAAGCTGAGCATCTGCTAGAGAGGAAATGAGCCTGGTGTGAACCTTGAGTAAGCCAGTTAGCTCTATTCTCTGTGACCTTCCTAAACGTAGACTTAGACTCACAAACGGGATTTGGAGCAGGAGATCTTCCAATAAGCCTCTCAAAGATTAAATCTTACTAATAATGTCATCTACGTAATATGTGTAGACAACTTAATTGTAATTGCTACTAAGGTAAACTGTTTCAAAAACTCTGCATACCCAACACAACCATTAGATGTCCTTTTCTGAAAACTCCTACATGAAAATTCAGTTCTACTAAACTTTACTGGCCAAGACTACCAGTAATGATGAAATGCTCACTACATCTTAACTCCATGAACCCAATTTTCAAGCAACAAATTATGGAAAACCAAATATTAAATGTTTTCAGAATATAATTGACTATTTCTCAAGTAACAGTGTAAAAATGGATCCCAAAAGTAAATTCAAGAACAGCTTATTTTAAACTCGTAGCCCTCAGCCCCTTTCCAAAAACCAGGGAAGATTTTTCCCAAAAACAACTTGTACAGAAACCTGGACACTGCAAATACTCCAAGAGGAACCTTATAGCCAGTGAATGGCCTCCAAGCTTCCTCCTCCTGCCGCCATCCGTAAGCCTGCCTCCCATCTTCTAGCCTCTTCAACCTTCTCATTCTCAATCATCTCCCTTAGGCTAGCAGTTCTTAACTTACGGCCCATGAACTTGGGAAGGGTGCGTGAACCTGAATGGGAATTTTAATTAAATTTAAATTCTTCATTTTCACTAGTCTCTTGCCTATATTTAAAATGCATTTTCTTGGGGCTGGCCCCGTGGCTGAGTGGTTAAGTTCGCGCGCTCCGCTGCAGGCGGCCCAGTGTTTCGTTAGTTCGAATCCTGGGCGCGGACATGGCACTGCTCATCAGACCACGCTGAGGCAGCGTCCCACATGCCACAACTAGAAGAACCCACAACAAAGAATACACAACTATGTACCGGGGGGCTTTGGGGAGAAAAAGGAAAAAATAAAATCTTTAAAAAAAAAAAATGCATTTTCTTATACATCACAAGTTTGATTTAATATTCTAATAACTATATTTTAATACAATTGATTTCCTTTGCAATCCTATTTATTTTTATTTTACACATTTAAAAACAGTATCTTGAAAAGAAGTCCATAGGTTCCACCAGACTACCAACAGGGTCCATTACCTAAAATCCAATCAAAACCCCTGCCCCAGATATATATCCCCAGAACAGAATGATCTCCTATTCTCACTCCAAAAGTACGTGGCTCTGTGCTATCTCTGCAGACACATCCCTTAAACTAGATTCACACACTCCCCCATCCAGTCTTTCTACTGGCCCCTTCAATTCTGTCCTTTGGACTGCCTACTCTATTGAGACTACAGCCCATTATCAATTTTGTTCTTTCCCTAAAACAATCCTTCCTTCCTCTCTCATATTATATCCGGGTTGTCTATGTGTCCCACAGAATACGACAAAAATGATGGTATGTCACTTCCTAAATTGGGTTATATATAAAGGACACTGCAGCTTCCATTTGGATCCCTCTCTCCCTCTCTCAGATCACTTATTCTAGGTGAAAGCAGCTGCCATGTCATGAGCACCCCTATAGAGGGGCTCCCATCAAAAGGATTTGAAGCCTCTAACTACAGCCATGTGAGTGCGCTGAACCAGATTCTCTAGCCTCAGTCAAGCCTTCTGACAACTGCAGCCCCGGCAGTTTGTAACCTCACGAGACCTTGAGCCAAAACCATTCAGCTAAGCTGGTCCCTGATTCTTCACCCTCAGAAACTGAGAGATGACGAGTATTTGGTGTCTTAAGCTGCTAAGTTTTAAGGTGATTTGTTACACAGCAGTAAGTAAGAAATACACTGGGATTCTACTGTCTTCCCACCGTCAATCCCCAGATTGCTCTTAGGAGATCGGTGACTTAGGCCAGTCCCTCCAGAATCTTCCCATACTCCTCTACCAGCCTGAGGGGAACCTAAAGACTTGAGCCTTGGTTCACAACTGCTTTTTCTATCCTGTCTCCCGCCACCACCAGCAACCATAACCCCACATGCTGGCCCCTCTGAATCCACAACACAACTGTAGCCAGACCTAAGACACTACAGAAACTGCCTGTAACTATTCCATCCCACATTCCAGAACTCTGGCCCTCTAATCACATTGCTGCTTTTCAAACAGTACCCTTTTCCATTATACTCAGTAAGCCTACCCTTTGTGCTCATCTCAGCTGTCTTTCAAGCCCTCCCCTTCCTCTGAGTCTATCAGGTGCCCCTGGTGTCACTGGACTCTTACCAAACTGAACACAGTGGCCAGCCATCTCAATCACACTTTCATCTAACCCTCACATTTCATAATCCCCCCACCCCAGGGCTTTGTTCACATGGTTTCCAAATACTGGTGAATTTGAATATGCAAATATGCATGAGCACATATGGAAGATGTATACTGACAAAATTTGAATCCACAGTTGATCTGACTCTCTGCACTTTTACCGTTTCCCTTATCACTAAAAAAATTACCTGGATAATATAGTCACGTCCTGAGTAATTCACTTGCAACCTCTATCATTTGTAAAATCTACCTAGTTATCTAAGCCAGAAACCTCAGAATCAACCTTGACCCTATCTCATCATTACTCTCCATATCCAATCTATCCACTTAATCCTGACTACACTGCCATCATCTCTCTCAAACCAGCCCACTTCTTTCCATTTCCACTGTCACTACTGTATGGGCATAGGTCTCACCAGCACCCCTGCAGTGCCCTCCTAAGCAGACTTGCCCCTCTCCCATCTGCAGCAACCAAAACACCCTCTGATCTCATCACTTCCCTGCCCCTCTACCTAACACTTTTCAAAGCCTTTTTACTGCTCTCAGAATAATCTTCCAATTCCTTGGCCTAGAAGACCCTTCATAACGCAGCCCCTGCTTACCATTCACACTTCCCCTCTCAGTTCCCAATCACCATCACAACCATGCTGAGTTACTTTCAAGTTCCTGAATTCACCACAAATACCACCACCCTGAATAAATGAATTCAAAAAATTCTTAATAAATGATTTCCTCAACTCTCTTCTCTCCTCCACCTACTTTATGAGGCTAACTCCTACCCATGATCTCAGCTAAAATGATGCCTGCCCTAGGTAAGATATCTCAAAACACTTTCTCAAGTTCTGCCACAGCCCCTGGCACTTACATCTATGACAGCATACTCTGTACAGAATCATCTGTTTATTTCTCTACTTTTCTGGAGGTTCACTGAAGGAGGAGCTAGTGTCTTCACAATTAAATCCCTTATAAGCACAGTGCCTAGCACATAGTAGGTACTCAATAAATATTTGTGAGCTGAGAGAATAAATGAATTAAAGAATGACAGGTACATCCCAGTTTTTTTAAAATCAAATATATGATTCAAATGTTATGGCAAAATGTCCTGTTTTAAAAGCATATACCCTTAAGAATCATATACTACTGAAGTCTTTTAAATTTAATGTGATTTTTAAGGGGGGTAGAAGAATGTAAAACATTTCAGAACTGTTTGGAGAAACATTATAACATCAAAAATGAAAACTAAAGAACACATTGCCTTCACATAAAAGAATGTTTAACCAAAATGCACACTCACCTCCGTAAGCAATATCGCTAACATATCCTGCCTCTGAAAACGTATAGCCAGATGTACCAGAGTATAGCCAACATCAAAAGCAGAAGGACGATTCAGCAAGCGCACTTCATCTGCAGTGAGCTGCCGCGCAATGTCCCCTCCTGATGACTTGTATGCTTCTATAGCAGCTAAATCACCTTCTACAACCCCTAAAACAAGCATCGAAATTGAAAAGAGTTTAATTCCATTTTCCTTCAAAAGGCAGAAACCTGTAGCATTCACTCTAAACTCTTTAAGTGTTTCTCTGTGCTTCCTGGATCCTGGGGCATCATTTAAATGTCATAAAGAATATAAGGAAAATTAGCATATTCCTCTTTAATTTCTTTCCAGAACTAGAACTGCCTCGTTAGGTACTTACCTTCACATCAGTGCTGGCTCCACGTTCTGGGGGCATTTAAAGGAATTGTTAGACTGTATTAATTGGATCAAGGATTGGTAATCTAGTATAAGAAACTAGACTTCATAGAAGACACTAAGTACCTGTTCTGGTCCTGACTCTGAAGAAACCAAGGAGACAGGGAAGTGCTTCCCTTTGGGCATTGGGCTGCTTTTGCCCTTTATATTGCATTTTTAAAGCTGAATCAAAACAAACGCTGAATCTTCCACATTGCTGTTTAGCTCTGAAACACTTCAGAGCAATTAAAACCATTCTCAATGCAAGTGAAAGTTAGCAATATTTTGATTTCAGAATCTCTCATAGCCAAGTCTTCTTTACACCCATTAAGAATTATTAATACAGCAAAACTTGAACCAGATGATTTCAAACAAAAATATGCTAAAATAAAACACTACAAATCAGTTGGGGGGTGGAGAGAGAAAACACGTATCACTTTTTCCAAATCCATAAAGAACTTTCCCTTTCCCGCTGAACCATGTTATTAATCTTAACACAAATTAACGTTAGGTTAAGACTAATCCTATTTACTAAGCAGTACAGTACATCTATGTATAATAAACAAATAGCCTTGACAAAAAATGAAGGAATAGGTTAGCTGTCAAATTTACCACAAAGAGTGTTAAAACACACACATACACACACATGCACACCCAAAACTATAGGACCAAATAATTTTAAGTGTTTCCTAAGAAACAACAGGAAAAATTTGTTGGGTAAAATTCTAATACTAGCTTAAAAATATTCTTGGTATACTTTAAAAGCAGCATTTTTAACTGCTTTCTTGAATTAGGAATTAGATAAATAAGAGCTATTCCTGAGAGTACAACAGATTGGTACAACGTAACTATTTCCCCCAGTCATGAAGAATAACAAAAACTTTAGAATAATTTAATTCCCACATTCACCGAATGCCCATGACATAAAGATCACCACACTAGGCAATGTGAGAAATGCAAAGAGAGTAAAAACACAAATCCTATACTCAAAACAGTCCTTTTTCATCGCATTTGTGAGCCATAAAAGGCCAGCTGCACAAGTTTTCAAACTCTGGGGTCAAAGATCCTTTCTGCAGGGGCCAGCCCCATGGCCAAGTGGTTAAGTTCGTGTGCTCCGCTTCAGGGGCCCAGGGTTTCTCCAGTTCGAATCCTGGGCGCTGACATGGTACCGCTCATCAAGCCATGCTGAGGCAGCATCCCACATGCCACAACTAGAAGGACCCACAACTAAAAATACACAACTATGTACTGGGGGGTTTGGGGAGAAAAAGAAAAAATACAATCTTTAAAAGATCCTTTCTGCAAATCTAGATCCTCTCCCCAGAAAAATGACCCCCTGCCTCAGACACAGATACTTTTCAGGTTAAGAATCCATATCAAACGAAAATACCTTCTTATAGGAATTTTTATTTCCACAACAATGTAGGTTAATACCTTCCTCAATATATATACAAATACCTAAGTACAGCTATAACCCCCACCTCCAACACATAAAGGGCTTCAAAACACCCTTATGGGGCAGAGAGCCCTGCAGAAGTCATCAGGGCTACAACGTGATACGGCGGGCATGACACAAGGGGGATCAATCTTCTCTGGTTGGCCTAAGCCTTAAGAATAGACACAGAAAATACTACTTGAAATAAAAGCAAATACATGGCTAAAGAGTCAAGTACACAAAGAACTCTAAAATTTCTGCTTAACTTGTTTTAATAAACAGACGAGAATAATCTAGTAGAGCTCCTAACTTTTTGAATGAGTCAATGTAGTTTACTTTAGAACTGAAATGCGCTACTCCATTTCCCTTTGGGTATACAGTATTTCCTTATGAAGGCAACCACTTTGCACTTCAGTCCTATCAAAGCTAAAGTATTTCCAGGTGCATATAGTATCAGTGAACCTTTTACAGTTTTTAGCTTTAACCTAAAAAGCATGTATTTGTAAAATTTCCTTGTTTGACATAAGAAATGTTCTAAGCACTTTCAAAAGCAAAGCAAGGACCAAAAAGTCTAATCAAGTTTACCTGAAAAGATAAAGAGGAAGACCTGCACAGTTTTTGTGCATGAGCATGTTTTTGTTTCCCAAAGACAGAGATGAGGTGATCTAAAGCTAAATACCAACTAACTGTTCTTTTGGTTGGAGAAAGGAGAGATCTTCCAAATCACTGTCTTTACTATTTTTAGCTAAGTCAACATATAGCTGACGTCTGGAAAAATCTCATCTTAGAAATTCTTGCTTAAGAATTCGTTTCCTAATGTTTCTGAGGGATTTCTGTAATTAGAAACTAGCAGAATCAAAGTGGGGAGGGGTACAGACTAAACAGTACAACAAAGTGAGCAAACTGTGCTTTGGAAGTATGATTTACCATGTCACCCAGTCTGCCTTCAAATTAAGTGTTTTTTAAAAATATACACAGATGGGCCAGCCTGGTGGCGCAGCGGTTAAGTTCACACGTTCCACTTCGGCGGCCTGGGGTTCACCGGTGCGGATCCCGGGTGCGGACATGGTTCCGAATGGCAAGCCATGCTGTGGTAGGCGCGTCCCACATACAAAGTAGAGGAAGATGGGCATGGATGTTAGCTCAGGGCCAGCCTTCCTCAGCCAAAAGAGGATTGGCAGATGTTAGCTCACGGCTAATCTTCCTCAGAAATAAATAAATAAATAAAAATAAAAACACACACAACTTCAAATGGTCTGCATGGTATGTGAATTATATCTCAATAAAGCTGATACACACATACACACAAATAGGATTTCTATCTGACCTAACCCAAAACACCAAAAACAATTACTTCTCCCGATCCCAAGGCTCCACATTAAACTGCAGATGGGGGATACTGCCCACTTGCTACCATGGACTAAATACAGGAGGGCAGAAAATGAGGATGAACAGAATAGAGATTTTGTTCTTATTCTTCACAGCATAAAACTCTCCAAACTTTCCAGAACATGAAAAACATAAATTTAAGCATAGGCAAAAAGTAATATTTAAAAGAAAAATATTTCATTGTCTAATGTTTTGGGAATATATAATTCCTTTCTTTTCATTAACTATCACTAAGAGCTCATAGTCTTGGTTACGGGTGAGTTTTCAGCTACAAAAATGAGTAAATTTATTACAAGTCCAATTTCACAAGAATGTCATAAACTGTCCAAATTTTTGGTATATCTTTTTTTACATATTGCTCAAGGAGAGCTACTGATTAAAGTTTAGACAGTTTCTTGGTAGATGGGTTTTCATTGTAAATACAGTGTTTAAGAGAATTTGGCACATACTCAGTTTAAAGTTTTTAGCCACAACAGGTTTTCTACTTGGGAAGAAAAAAAGCATCAGATTATATGTGAAACAACTTACAACATGTCTTTGAGCTCTTCACATAACAATATATTTTTATCACCTTTTAATATTAGGGGATAAAAGAAAAGCAGGAAGAAGGTAGAAGAGTTGGCAAGAAGGAAAAGAGAGCAAATAAATGTAAGTGGTAATATCTCACTTAACGTAACAGAGACTGAGAAAAAACAGAAAAGTTCCAGCAGAAGAGAAAGAGGTGGGGCTGGCCCCGTGGCTGAGTGGTTAAGTTCGCGTGCTCCGCTGCAGGCGGCCCAGTGTTTCGTTGGTTCAAATCCTGGGCGTGGACATGGCACTGCTCATCAAGCCACGCTGAGGCAGCGTCCCACATACCACAACTAGAAGGACCCAGAACGAAGAACATACAACTATGTACTGGGGGGCTTTGGGGAGAAAAAGGAAAAAAAATAAAAAAAATAAAAAGAGAAAGAGGTGATACATATATGCTTTCTAGGTTAATGACATCTCACAATGCCTCCAAGAACAACCGAACATCTTCCTGTTAATACATTTTTTGAAAATTCAACAAACATGTATTACACGTTCTGTCCCTTCCTCCTCCATGCTATGAAGCCAAATTAAAAAGACAGCTGAAGGCACTCGGAGAAGACTAACTTTATAAAACTAACCTGCAGTATCATCATACTTTCAAAATTGATTGAATGAAAAACACAACTAGCTAAGTAGTGGTGCATAACTACATAAAGCAAAAGTGTAAATATACTTTTGAAAACATGAAGACCTAAGAGTAAATGAAAGCTACTATATTATATATTACACAGTTAAAACAAACAACAACAAAAAAAGCAGCTCATATTGTTCTGTAAGCTGGGCCAGAAGTAGAATTTAACATATTTTGCAGCCACAGGTCACAACTTACTGGGGACTTCACAGCTACTATGGAACTCCGTTGGTTAGAATATAGAGCTGGCTTATAGATGTTTAGAAAACAGACATTTTTTTCCCCCATATATGGCACAGTTTTCAAAGTTTTGCCTTATTTTCTTTTATGACATAAAATCATAAGGGTAACTAACTTTGAAAAGAATGCCAAATGGTAAAAAAAAAAGCCAGGACTTACCTGAGCCCACAGGGGCCAGCTCAACACTACCCTGGAGTTCTATGGTAGCTGTGACATCACAGCATGCTTTATGCTGTGGGGTCAGGGTGGACTTGGAGTCAGCTGGCACAATTTCAGGAACCCTTAAAGAGAAAAGTTAGTTTTAAGTGGTAATGTTCAGAATCCTTTACCAGGGTCAGTAGAAAGATGCAGATGTGGCTGGCTATGACGTCTGGGTAGTTTTCCTCTATCCAGAGTTAAATTCATTTAACTGGTTTTCCATATTAAAAAGGAAACTATACCACTCAGTAATACTTTTTCTTTATACTCCTAACCATTTGGCTGTAGTTCAATCAGGAACTTGGCTTAGATATTCGCAGCAATCTCAGGCATGAGCTGCTTTTTAAATAAAATGACCTCAATATTTTTAAGTGTATCTTCAAGTAGGCACAAGCTTAGTGGCAATCCTAAAAATAGCAACACCAAACACAAATCACCTCCTAGATGCATTTTCACATAATGACCAAGAGCAACAAGTTAAAATCTACCATTTCTGTTCCTAGAATAGTGCTATAGAACAATAACCTTTTCAAAAAACCAAAAGAGGTGAAAATCACAAATCAGAAATAAACTCAAATTTAATCTAATCTACACCAAGATGAGTTTCTATTAATTCATTCAATAAATTCACTCCATTATGAAAACACCCTCTTCAGAAAAAAGATTCAACGATAGGGAAGTCAAAATAATCTCTAATTAAGGACTTTAAACGTTCTATTATTAATCATGACAAACTATGCCAAATATAGTTTATACTTTGGAGCTCTTACTTCCTTACATCTTTGATCAGACTGTTAACAACCCAACTGCTGTGGAAATATAAATCCCCAAATTCATGGAAAAATATCTGAATTGACAGATACCTTCGTGAGAAAGATCTTGCCATGCGGAAAGAATTACTGCTGTAAGCATGATGGAAGGGTTTAAAGGAACAATGTCACAAAGTTATCTTTAGGAAGGTGATCAGATATGAGGACCAACGTTAATGGCTTAAAAAAGATGAATGTGAATTCAAATCACAAAGTTCACTTAAAATATTGCCAAAAGAGTCAAGTGAGGGGATATTAAGGTTCTTAAAAATCTAGGCTTCCAGTCATATAAAATAGTGTATGTCAAAACCACATTCACCACTGAAATCAAGTCCCAAAAGTTTTTCTGAATTCAAGTAAAACTTTCACCTGCTACACTGCCAAGCTATCCTGGCTGAATTTGAAACCAAACTTTAGATTTTTAGAATCACACTGTTTTAGGTAGGCCTGAAGGGACTCAAGAGTCCAGCCCATTCTCTTTACAAGTGAGAAAACCAGAGTGTAAACGAACATTTTACAAAGGGGGGAGAGGTACAAAAGAAAAAACTTTCATGACAGCATAACATCATACTGTTCACATTCTATCCACGTAACTCTTCTTCTAGTCAAAAATACTCTGATAGAACTAAGACAATCATCAAATTGGAAGCAATGTTAAAAAGTTACTTAGTCCATCCTGATGAGGTCCCCAGGAAAGTCGCTATAATTTGCCACTCAAGAGAAGGTTCCACAGCTTCAATAAACACTTATCCACATAAGCTGAGTGGCAGAGATTTCCCAAAAGTTTCAGGCCCATATATCCAACAACGCTTTAGACATCCTCACTACATCATACCTAAAACTTAACTTCACGTCTCCCACATTTAGGAAAAATGATACTGCTACCCAACCCAAGGATCCAAACCAAAAGTCTGAGTAACTTTCTTAACTGTTTCTCTCCTCGGCCCCAACATCAATTCTTCCAAGTTTTGTCGACCCTACCTTTGAAGTCTCTCTAAAATACATCCCCCTTGCCCCACATCTCCATTGCCTCCACCATAAATCAAGGCAATACTCTTTCTGAGCTGGATCACTTTAATTTCCTCCTAAGTGGTCTGCTTGCCTCCAGTGCTGCCACCTCCCAATCTAGTCTCTCCGCTATGACCAGAGTGATCTTCCTAAACCACAAATCTGATTAAGGCAGTCTACTTCCAAATGCTTACCATTGCCCTTATGTTCGGAGCTAAACTCCTTAGCCAGAGCAGCAGGCCTTGAAAGGTCCAGCATTACCCTGAAGCTTCTCTCTCACAGCTCCCATTCTACACTCCAACCCTGCCAACTTCTTTCAGATTACTGGACAGGCCGTGACCTCTCCTGACTCTGGGGTCTTAACACATGCTATTCCCTCTGACAGAAACATTGTTCCTTCTTCCTCTCGGTAAGGTTTTGGCTTAGGCCACTTCTTCCTGAAAGCCCTCTCCAAATCCCCAAATAAGATAAGGGTATATACTCCTCCAGCACTAGATACCTCCCCTACTGAACACTACATTGACTTGTTGAATTCCATCTTCCTCCGCCAGACCACAAGCCCGCCGAGAGCCATGACTTCTCTCACAGTGCTTGGGAGCACACTCAATGACTATCTGAACATATAAATGAATGGACAAACAAAGAAAAGGCAAAAGCTAAGATACTTGTGAAAAGCAATGGGAGGGTGGAGCATGATAGACTTTCAAATTTTTAAGCATGCCTTAGATTTTTTAATATCTAATAAAGCTATAATTATTTAAGCAAAAGTGTGATATTGATGTAAAAAACAAAATAAAGAGCCTCAACGAATGATGTAGAATCATTTTATGTATGATAGAACCACCCAAATCAATAGGGAAAGAATTTATTTAATAAATCATATTAATGGACATTATTTTGAAAAATATTTAAATTCTTAGTCCAATCCAAAAAATTGTGAAAAACAACAAAGATAAAATGCTACTAGCACAGCTCTCCCTACGAAAAAAGGGAAAGAAATTTGCAACAAATATGACTAGTACATACTTTTAATTATTTATACATATTATTTACATACACTTCACATAACTTGATAAAATCACAAAGGAAAATGGACAAATGATGTGAATCAACAATTCACACAAAAACTACGAATGACCAATTAAATCAGACAGCATGCCTCCCTAAATAACACACATTAGCAGAGATACAGCTGCGCCCTTACACTGATGACGGGAATAGAACTGGTACAGTCCTTCCAGATAACAATTTACCAGTATGCATAAAGTACCCTTTAAGGGATTTATATCATTTGATCCTATAACCCCATTTTGGAAACCTAAGAAAATCATTAGAAATGCTGACAATTTTGTCCATCAAAACACTATCAGAATAAAAACTTTTCAAATAACCTAAAAGGCTAATAATAAGGGATAGATTAAAGTATAGTAACTCAATGTCATATTCTGCATTCATTTTTAAAAGATGAAAACATTTTAATTACTTCAAAATGTAAAGTTCAACAAAAAATGTATAATTTCAATTATATAAAAATAGATGTAAAAAACCTGAAAATACACAAAAATACAATAGATTTCCTCTAGACAATGATACTATAAACTATATTTTTTCTCATAGCTTTTCTTATCTCTGAAAGATTCTACAATGAGTATGTTCTGCTTTCATTATTTAAAAATGAACTAAACTCTCACACTGTTACAGGAAATCTGTACATAATAACATCTAAACTTGATATAACAAGAAATACGGATATGTCCATCAACAGATGAATGGATAAACAAAATGCGGTAATATACATACAATGGAATATTATTCAGTCTTAAAAAGGAAGGAAATTCTGACACATGTACAACAAGGATGAACCTTGAAGACATTACACTAAATGAAGTAAGCCGGTCATAAAAGGTAAAATACTGTATGATTCCACGTACATAAGGTCCCTAGAGTGGTCAAATGCATAGAGCCAGAAACAAGAATGGTGGTTGCTGGGGGCTGGAGAAGGTGCAAAGGGGAGTCATTGTTAATGAACACAGAGTTTCAGTTCTGCAAGATGAAAAAAGTTCTGGAGATGGATAGTGGTGATGGCTGGACAACAATGTAGATGTACTTGATGCCACTGAGCTGTACACTTAAACATGGTCAAGACGGCAAATTCTATTATGTACATCTTACCACAAGTAAAATAAATTTTAAGGAAAAAATGATACAAGGACAGTATTCAAAGATATTAGCGATGATGCTTCAAATAATATCACCTATGTAGTATTATTCCCTCCCGCAAAAAAAGTCAAATGTTTAAATTTAATCTACTCATATCCAAATTGAGGATCATTCTGTAAAACACATGGCCTGGACTCTTTGAAAATGTTAAGTGTCATGAAAGAGTAAATAAAAGAAGAAAAACAAAAATCACCTGAGGCACAATTTAGATTAGAAGAGACTAAATAGATAAAACAAATAAATAAAATGTATAATCCTTGATTGAATGGGGTTGGAGCAATAGCTATTAGTGAAACTGAATATGGACGTTGAATATTAAACATTCTCAGTAATTATACTGTGTGATACAGGGAAAATATCTTTGTTTTTAAACCTACGTAGTGAAGTATTTAGGGACAAAACGTCATGACACCTGCAGCTAACTCTCAAACGGTTCGGGAAAAACTCACACAGAAAGAGACAAATAGAGACAGTGACAGGGAGAGAGCAAACCTGGCAAAGTACTAACCATTGGAAATTTTAGGTCAAAGGCAGGCAGTGTTTGATGTACTATATGGTAACTTTTTCAGAGGTTTTTAAATTCCTCAGAATAAAAGAGGGATGGGGGAAAAAGTGAGTTGTCTCTGCACAGCAGGATGGAAGGTGGAAAGAAGAAAAACTATTGCTTTTCTTTATAAACTTATCTATATGGCTTGATTTTTTTTTAAACATGTGCATAGTTTACTCTAATAAATGTTTAAAATTAAAGTTATTTTACGGTAAGCAGTAAAGTTCTCTGGAGCCTAAACACATCTTTTTATATTTAATACTTAAACGATACATTTGGATTTCATAATTCAATGTGTTCATTTAATATAGTGCTTTTAAAAAATGAAAGCCTTTACTAAATCAATGAAGCATATTCAAATGTCAGTATCACATAATCAAGAATCACCACACATATTCTCTCTGTCAGCATAGGGAGGCACATTATTAGTTGGTAGGCCCGTGTAATCAATCATTTCTAAAAGCCAGGAATTACGTCTCAGACAGACTAAAGGCAACCAGGAGAATACTGCCCGGGGCTCTATTTCTACCACTGCCGTGCATTTGCCTTAACAGACACTCATTCCTGGAAGGTTCTTTTTTATCCCAGGTGTCCGGAAGCACTTTCAAAAGCCAAACTAAACTGGCCAGGGGAAAGAAAACATCTGTGTATTCCCTACTGATTAGAATCTTTTATATGTACTGCTGAGAATTACCACAATTCACTTAAAAATCACAATATAACATGTTATTTTATATCCAGAATTCCAAAATCACAAGAGGAAATCCTCAGAAATTTGAAGAAAAACTATCTGAAGATAACACTCCTTTCATGGTGCTAAAAACAATTCTATTACCTGTAATATTAACTACCTTAGAAAGGAAGGAGATCACATCCAAGAATGTGGAGTGAAAGTGGACATGGCAGTTTTCATAGCTACACACACACATCCCACGTAAGAGTTATCACACAAAGTTAACCAAGGACATACAAGGCATTGCCAGCATTCTAGCAGCTTACTTTCCTTTTATGGATGCAGTGCCAAAGATTTGCTGCAGGAGTCTGCATGTATTTTGGATTCTATTAAAAGCTTTTATTAGGATATTTTAACTCAAACTATTTTTGTTTAAAAAAACTTGATGGTTTTAAATGTCAAAGACTAGTAAGACCTAAGACCTTTTTTCCGGCTAAGCTTTCATTCACATGCAAAGCAATGTATTAAGGAAAAAAGGACACCAAATCAGAAGAGCATCTTTCAGTAGAACACTCAGTATGGTATAACAGAAAATCAAGTTCATAACCAAACAAAATGGCCCATTAGCATCCTGGAATAAATCCAGGACTTAAAAAATAACCATAACTTGGGGCACCGGTGGAGTAATGGTTAAGCTCACGAGCTCTACCTCAGCGGCCCGGGATTCGAGGGTTCAGATCCCAGGCACAGATCTGTACATTGTTCATCAAGCTATGCCATGGAAGCATCCCACATAGAAAATAAAGGAAGACTGGCACATACGTTTAGCTCAGCAACAATCTTCCTCAGGCAAAAAGAGGAAGACTGGCAACAGATGTTAGCTCAGGGCCAATCTTCCTCACCAAAAAAACAAACAAAAACCATAACTTAACTCTACCAGAACAGTGAACAGTTTTATTAGCTTCCTCTCTAAATTCCCAGATGATGATCTCTAAAAATTAAATATTAGAACACAGACCTGCTACTGGGATACCAACTCAGTGAGGATGGCCACAAAGCAATTCCAGAGGGCAGGAAAAATTCTAAAGATGGAAAATAGATTGTCCGAACAGCTATGGTATACACCAAGCTGAAAGTAGGCAAACACAAGCAAAGCAAACAGAATACTACAGAAATGCCACACTAAAAATCAAGTTCAAATAAGGTGGCCTGATCATGGAATGCTGGGAAATACTAGGAGGTGACAGACTACCTTGGGACACAGCAATCAGCTCCATATAGGCATATTTATTTAGCTGACTTGGAAAAAAAGGACTGAAAACATTAATATTCATAGGCATCAAACACTATGCAGAAGTTCCAGTAACAGTACTCCTTTGAACCATATGGAGCAGAAAAAAAAACACTGAATAAGAAATATCTACTTGGTCTTCCTCCACTGTTCCTGGCACATAGCTCCTAAAACCCTTGTAATTTCCTACATAAGAGTCACAGAGGCATCTTTCGTTATAATATTTAGTTTTGTTCTCAGTTTCTGAAACAGCTCCAGCGATAAAGGTGAAATAGGTGTCTTGTTATTCACATAACGAGCCCCTTCAACCACTTCTGAGTTTACGTTAATAAGGTGACTTTTGGAGAGCCCCGAAGGATGGGGGGTTGGTTGCCAGGGGAAACAATCATGTCATTAGAGGGTTGGAACTTTCAGCCCCACCCCATCCCCATCTCCTGGGAGGGGAGAGGGGCTGGAGGTTGAATCAGTCATAAAATGGCCAACGATTTCATCAATCTTGCCTACATAATTAAGCCTCCATAAAAATTCCAGAAATAGAACCGGGCTGGTGAACACGTGGAGGTGCTGGGAGAGTGGCGGCCAACATGGCAAGCCCCCTCCCTTGCCCTATGCATCTCTTCCCCCTGGCTGTTCACGAGTTATATCCTTTTCTAATAAAACAGTAATCTAGTAAGTAAAATGTTTTCCTGAGTTCTGTGAGCCATTCTAGCAAATTAATTGAACCCAAGGAGGAGGTTCTGAGAACCTACAATTTATAGCAGGTAGATGAGAAGCAAAGGTACTGTACTTGAGACTGGCATTTAGGGGACATGTGGGACTTGACACTATCTCCAGGAAGACAGTGTCAGAACTGAGTTAAATTGCATGACATCCAGCTGGTGTCTGGAGAATCCAAGAATTGCTTGGTTTAGGAAAGTGCCCACCACCCCCTCAACACATACACACACACACGTGGTGGCCAGTAATGCTGTGAGCATAGCGTAAGGCTAGAGGAGACACAGAGAAGAGAGTTTTTCCTTCCAAACACCCATACCAACTTTGCCTAGAAAAGGATAACAACATGGCTACATCATATCCAGCGAGTCACTTAGCCTCTCTGTGCCTCAGCTTCTCATTACATAACAAAACGACGATTATCATCCCCTCTAGGAACTGTTGAGGGTTAAGTTAAAATTTTCCACAAACTGTAAATTAAGATGCTATTTGTAATTTTTTTTGAAGAAGAAGATTAGCCCTGAGCTAACATCTGCTGCCAATCCTCCTCTATTTTTGCTGAGGAAGACTGGCCCTGAGCTAACATCCATGCCCATCTTCCTCTACTTTATATGTGGGACGACTACCACAGCATGGCTTGCCAAGCAGTACCATGTCCGCACCCAGGATTCGAACTGGCAAAGCCCAGGCCGCTGAAGCAGAACGTGCGAACTTAACTGCTGCACCACCGGACTGGCCCCTATTTGTAATTTTTTAAAAAGACGTTATTTGTATTAATTTCCTGTCACTGTCCTAACAAATTACTACAAACTTAGTGGCTTGAAACAATACAAGTTTTTTATCTTAAAATTTGGGAGAGGTTAGAAGTTCCACATGAGTCTCACTGGGCTAAAACCAAGATGTGCTCCTTGGGGAGGTTCTGAGGGGGCTTGCCTTTTCCAGCTTCTAGAGTCTGCCTGCATTCCTCAGATCACAGCCGCACATCACTAGGACCTCTGCTGCTCCACTGTCACATCTCCTTCTGTGACTCTCTCCTGTCTCCCCCATTCACTTCTAAGGGGCCTTATGATTACAGTGAGCCCATGTGGATAATCTGGGATACTCTCTCCATCTCAAGGTCCTTAATTTAATTACATCTGCAAAATCCTTTTTGCCATATAAGGAAGTATACTGATAGATTCTGGGGATTAGGACTTAGACATCTTGGGGGGCTGGAGAGCATTATCCTGCCTGCCACACTATTTAAATCATTCACGTAATCAGAAAAAAGCCCAAAGGCGGGTGGGGGAAGGAGCCTAAAGGAAGTCAAGTACAGTCATGTGTCACTTAAGGAGGGAGAGACCCTCTGAGAAAGGCATCCTTGGGCAGTTTCGTCGTCATGCTAGCATCAGGGAGTGTACTCACACAAACCTAGATGGTATAGCCTACTATACGCCTAGGCTGTATGGTATCAATCTTACGGAACCACCATCATTTATGTGGTCCGTTGTTGCCCAAAACGTCATTATGCAGCGCATCACTATAGTGGGCAAGTGAAAAAAATACAGATTTGGACACTGTAATCCATCTCGTTAATAGTGTATTTTTCAACATACCTAATGTTTTGTGCCTTCAAATAAGTCATCATTAAAATGTCTCTGTAGAGCAAATTAATAACTTTTAAAGCTAAGGAGTACTGAACTAGAGAATTAAAAGCCTCTTATATTTTTTTCTTTACAATAATTTATATGCCCTGAGTTTCCCCTAAAGTTAAAAAGTCAGCCACAAAGACATCTTAATAAATGGGTAAAATCACTATTGTGTCCTATATCAAGGGTTTTTTTTTCTGTTTTGTTCTGATGTGGTCATTTTCTCAGTATAAATCACTTCAGCATTCCAGTTCATAGTACTATCATCTCTCAAAAACTAATCTTACGTGACTTTTTCTTCCATTGAAGTTAATTTAATTTTGTTTGGATTATTGTACAATACTCCTTTCACTTGACCAGACTCTATATCTCAAAACTAGGAATTAAAAAAGTCACCATAGCATATTACACTTTGCAATAAATTTGTTTTTCCAGAGAAAGAAAAATAACACTACCACAACCTTAATGGTTTACTTCATTGAGAAAAACCATTCATATACATATATTTAATACCAATACCAAAATAAATTGAAAAGAATATTTTAAAATATAATAAACCTAAACATTGCTAATTTTTGTTAAAATGAAAAAAGAGTGTTAGTGAAACCCCATGGACAAATACATTCTGACATGTTTAACACCATACAAGTTTTAGACATTCCTACATTTATATGTGACACTGTGGAGTGGGCAGACAGATATGACACCGTATACAGGTTTCTGGAAAGGGGGCCAAAATACAATTGGCATCAATACAGAAAATAACTGCCACAGATATTGATCTTCAACACAATTAAATTAGGAGAAAGGGTGAAATGTTAGATCAAATATAACAATATTTTTGGGGTTGGCCCCGTGGCCGAGTGGTTAAGTCCGCGCGCTCCGCTGCAGGCGGCCCAGGGTTTCGTTGGTTTGAATCCTGGGCGCGGACATGACACTGCTCATCAAACCACGCTGAGGCAGCGTCCCACATGCCACAACTAGAAGGACCCACAACGAAGAATATACAACTATGTACCGGGGGGCTTTGGGGAGAAAAAGGAAAAAATAAAATCTTTAAAAATATATATATATAACAATATTTTTGCAGACAACTTAAAAGTTAATTCTAATATTTTTCTGTGTTTTAAGAATCATACAACTTTTTAGACACATCAAAATTTTACTCAGGAATAATCAAGACTACAATCCTCAGGATTCCATTTCAGCATGCTCATTCATAAGAAGATTCTAGTTTACCCCGTAAGTCAGTGATTCTCAACAGGGGCACCAGTGCACACTACAGGTCGCCCGAAAGCTGGGGAGCAACAGAAGATATTTTGATGCACGTGTTCTCTATAACGCCACTGCCATGGGACAACTGAACACTTCAGCAAAAAAAATTCCAGTTTCAACATGTAGCTGTTATACAAGCTTGACTCTTTTCCCCCTATGCCTTTACCACCACCACCCCCACCAATCTCAAATCTTTCCCATCTCCATTAGCAGGGTCACTGAACAAGCTAAATGGAAGACAGATGCAGCTGCTATTTAAGATGTGAGACAAAATGCCAAATAGGAAGCATTAGATCCAATGACAACTGAATAAAAAATTTTCAAGTAAAAAGTTTATTTGATTTAGGACGGTAGGTATAGCAAACACAGACGATGATTTTTTTTCTTTATAACATATATTCATCAAATTATCAAATATTCATCAGTGAAGGTAGGAAGATAGAGAAATTAAACGTCAAGAAATCTGACTTCAGGCTTTCCATATCCATAGACTGCCTGGTGATAAATTGAGGCCTCTCTACTCTTTCCAACAAAACCCTATGATACCTACTTCCTCTCTCTTCCCCTGACAAGGAGAAGTCAAGATGGCTCCCACGGGGTCGAGCCCCAGGTAGTCTGTAAAGTAAAAACATACAGAAAGCAAAAAGTCTAGAAATTCAGGAGAGGAGCAGAAAGGTCTACCTGTTCAAATCCCAGTTTCCAGGAAGATTTATTCACCAATTGATTTAACAAATATTTGAATATTTAAAGCACTGTGTTAGGTACTAGGATATAGCTGTAAACAAGTGACAAAATTCCTGGCCCTCATGAAGCTTAAATTCTAAGGAAGAGAGAGACAAATAATAAGGTGACCAAGTGTATTAGAAGGTGACAAGCGTTGTGAAGAAAATTAGAGCTGGGGGCAGGGTTACAGGACAGGGCTACAACGTTAGATACAGCAGTCAGGGAGGCCTCACTGGGAAAGGCAACATTGAGAAAAACTGAACAAGTAAATCAGCTTTCCTGCAACCTAGAGAAAGAGAAATGCAGGCAGAGGAAACAGTAAGAACAGAGGCTTTAAGGCTCACTTGTAGACAAGAAAGGTAGCTAGACCGGCTGGAATGAATGAGCGAGGTTGAGAGCAATAGACGAGGTCAGAGGGAAACAGTGTTTATGGGGGCAGAGAGGTGCAGGAACAGAGAGCCTAAAGAGTCTTTAAGAGACTGGCTTTTACTCTGAGCAACACAGAGAATCACTGGAGGGTTCTGAGCAGAGTTTTAAAAGAGTAGCTTCTATGTGGAGAACAGTTTGTAAAGGAGGACAAGGGCAAAGAGATCAGGTGGTTTGGACCAGGGTGGCGAGAAGTGGTGAGATTCTGGATATATTTTAAAGGTAGAGTCAATAAGATTTTCTGACATATAGGAATGGGGTATAAGAGAAAAAGAGGAGGCTCAAGGATGACCAACGCTTTTGGAACAGCAAATGGAACGAAGAACTTGTCATCAACCGAGATGGGGGACTGTGAGAGAACAGATTTGAGGGAGAGACCAGTTCAGTTTTAGCCTCACTGAGTTTGAAATGAGCTTTTTAAATATTAGATATTCAAAAGAAGATGTTGCATAAGCAGGTAGCTATATAAGTCTAGGGTTCAGGAATACAAGAAGTTGTTACACAGATTTAATTTAGGACTCGACTCTGATCCTGTGTCTTTTCAAGGGATCAACTTGGGTCACAAATTTAGATGTTCTTTTAAAAGACCACTGATTCAACACAATAGCAGAACTAAAATGGTGCGCTAGGTAGTGCTGCCCTATTCTCTAGAGACATTATTATCTATCCAGTGGGAAAGGCAGTCTATGCTTAGCACCAACATGTCCTCCCAGAAAATACCTGGCACCAAACTGCAGACATTCCAGAGACAACTGCACACTTAAATTCACACCTCTGCCTTTACCATCGCAGCTCCCACTCCCAAATTCCACTTTTACTGATGTCAGGTTTTGGCATTGCTGTCCCCAACATCCTCTCACCACCCAAGATAACAAGGCTTATGTGAAACTTACACCCAACAGTCATTTAAAAGAGTCTTGCTCAATACTGATGCTGCTTTAGTTTACTCTTGCCTTCTCAACAACGGAATCTTCCTCATTCCTATTTTACCAGCTACAAAGCTGGCCTGAGGTTGAGATTTTTTTTTCCAATTTTAAATGAGAAAGTCTCACGTTTTATACTTAATATAAATTTTATACGCAGTACACATTTTATACTGAGCATATATATTTTGGAAATGATTTTTTTTAATACACGTGCTGCCAAAGCGAGCACTTAGATGATTTTTTTAAATGCCTAACGTCAACAAGCTATAATATGTCATCTCTAATGAAATCTGGAGAACATAAGGCAGGCAGAAAAGGGGAAATAAAGATTAATTTTCATTACATGTGGACTTCTGGTAATTAACCCAACACAATGTAAACAAGTAAAAAAAGTTTTAACATACTTCAGTTATGTTTACAAATCAGGATATGACTACCCAATAAAGATAGGGCCATAATCTTTTGTACAACAGTTCAGAACCACATCGTGTAGTGAACAGGCAAAAAATATTTGCTGACAGGAAAGAGAGAATCCACATTACTAAGAAGCAAATACAATCAATCCTTGGCTCTAAGAACCTAGAACCTCTGGATTGGGTGGGAACAGGAACTTAAGGACAAAGAAACTGTTTTGTAAATGAAACAAGACCAAATCCAGTATTAGTCTTGCTCGTAGGAGTTTTTGTTCCACCTTTAAAATGAACTCACAGCTATCAGAATGCGAAGTACAAGGATCAAAAGAAAGAAGAAAATGTGGAAAGAAAAGGCAGCACCAAAAAGACAGAGTACTTACAAAGACAGGAAATAATAGCCATAAAGATAAAGTTATACTGATTGGTCTAACTTGTGTGTTTTAAGAGGAGAAAATATTTCAAAGCAGGAGTTCTTATCCTGAGACCCACTAACTTGAAGAAACAACGAACCTCTGATTCCTAAAGGATTCTATGACCCCAAAAGAGGTTAAGAATTGTTCCAATGTAGTCCATTTCCACCTATAAACTTACGTGTCCTATAAGACCACCTTGTAGTAAATGCATGCATGGTACACTACTGCCTGCAAAAAGGATTTTAAGAACGTTCCAAAAGGTATACAGGTAATTAAAAAACAACCATGCCTAGATACAAAAAGTCACGTAATGTAAGATTCCATTTATATGAATATCCAGAAGAGGTAAATCCATAGAGACAGAAAGCAGACTGGCGATTATCAGGGACTGTGGAAAGGAGGGGATGTGGAAAAACTGCTTAATGAGAACTGGGTTTCCTTCTAGGGTGATGAAAATATTTTGGAACTAGACAGAGGTGGTGGCTGCATAATACTGTGAAGGTACTAAATGCTACTGAATTGTTCGCTTTCAAAATGGTGAATTTTAAGTTACATGAATTTGGCGTCAAAAAGAAAAATAAATAATAAATAATAACGCTTTTTATCTCCAGGAGGGAAAAAAAAAGATAATCACACACCATATGTGGTACCCCAATTTGGGGAAGGAAAAAAACCACGGGATAAAATGGGACAACAGAGATAGAAAATGGCTCAGTATGCTTTCATCCCTAGTCCTCAGGACAGGAGAAAACCGGAGCTAACAGTTACTAGGTACCTTCTAAGTCTGGTGTTCAGAAGGGCTTATCTGCTGGGACATTGTTTTTTGCCAGGACAAAACTAAAATAAAAAACTCACATTTCCTAACATCTACTCTTAGGACTTGCAGGTCCTTACAGTTTTGTCTTACATAGTCTTGGGACTATATTCAAGGAGATAAACAAAAGAAATCAGTACTAGGGAAAAATATATATATATACAGCTAAGCCATGTTTAAGACTTAGCTACTGTTCCACATAATATTTAACTTTAGTAGTAACTCAACTTTCCTTTACAAAACAAATGCCAAAGTAAGCACTCCATCCAAATAATTTAAATCATAAAATTCAAATAGCTAAACTACTCAAAAAAAGAAGAAAAGAATATACAGAAAAGTCAAATAACTGCTTTTGTGAATTACATCACAAATAATTAACTCACAAGGTCAACAACTGGAGAAAACCCTACTCTCAGAACATGTCTCTGTCCTTTAACAGCTCTGAGCCAATAACTGGGATCAATATCCAGAATTTCCTTAGGAAAGCACTAAAACCACAAAACACAGATCATAATTGAACTGTGAAATCAGCTTCCTAAACTTTGCAATTATTTACTACATGACGTTCATGTTACATTAACATTGGTATTTTCAAGGTCAATATCATGTTTGTTCAACTTCTTGGAGTCACACATTTTTGTGATATTTTTAACATCTGACTAAAGCTTCTATCATCACAAGATGCTCACACTGTTTACAGACATTCTGAAGCAGCAGCTGGTGTTCCTCAGGCACATCTTGTTATAATAGAGTAACAGTTTTAAACTCCAGGTGTATATTTTACTACTGAAGTGTAAAAAAACTCTGCTTTAACTTAAAAAGTTTTCCTCCCTAATGATGGAGAGAGACATACAGAATGAAATGGAGGCAAGTGAGGACAACGTTATGACAAGATCACAAATACAGAGATTCTTATGCATGCATACTGGGAGTACAGCTAGCATGCTGAATGTACTAAAGGCTAAATAATATTGACCCTGCTTAGATCTTTCATGTCATTTTTAATATATTTTCCCATCCCATTTAAAAAATGTAGAAACTTACCCACACAAGCATTGAGGAACAGCCAATCAGTCTTTTTCATCCTGTTTTTAATTTGCTTTAGTTTTTTGAAGTCCACTTCAAGTTCCTCCTTGCTGCCAACAGCACCAGCCAATTCAATCCTCTGAAAATCCATTTTCATTTCAGAGTCCCGTTTCGTAGTAGGAGGCGATCTTCTTTGGCTATTACCGCTGCTGCAGCTTCCCCTCCATCGAGCTCTGTCTTGCTCATTTATTATTGAAGAGGCCTCTTCAGTCTCTGCCAACTCTATTGCTTCAATATTATTAGGTCTGGGATGATCACAAACAACACATTTTTTAGCCTTGGCCCAGTTTTCATACGTGCAAATAGAACATGTCCAATGCTGGGTCCTTGTGTTCAGTTTATTTCTATCATTGTATTCCTCACAAGGATCAACAGAAAAAGCAACTGGTCTTGAGCCAGATCCTGAGGATTGAGGAGATTCCGTGGGACTCCTGGTCCTACGTTGGGATAAGCACTGGGTACATCTGATTGCTCTTGGCCAGTTCAAATATGTACACATGTGGCACGACCATTTATTTGCATTTTCCATGCTGTATGAAGATTTAACCCTCGGTCTTGCACTTGAGTCTGGACATATCAAAGGACTACTTCCTCCTTCAGTGCTGGAAGGATCCCAATCTCTACCAACATCACTTGAACCACTTTTGAATGGATCTTCTGTAATAATTGTTCCACTAGGTCTTTGAGCACGACACATAGTACACTTGATTGCAGACGGCCAGTTTTCATACGTACAGTATTCACAGGCCCACTTAATTCCACGTTCTGACATTGTGCACTTCTTGAAGTGTGTTATGTCAGGCAGGAAGCTATAAACAATTAGGACATGGTTATTAAACAATAACTATATAATTCTATCTCTGAAAATACGCCCCCCAAATAAAAGTACCCTTCAACTTACAAAATACAAATTTCTCAAAAGATACACGTAAGATTTCATACTGAACTATCCTTATTTTTTTTTTAATTTCCAAAGAGACACCAGAGATAAATTTCCAAAGCAAAATCTTAGACCTAGAGATTTAATGAAATTGTACTTTGGAATGCAAAACAGATAGGCAGAAGAGAAAGGCAAGTCTGTTCTAAGAGAAAAGGAGGTTAAATAGGGAAGCTGCTAACAGAAATGTTTAATTTCAGCCAAGTCATCACCATCAATTTAGAAAAATAACTAATACTTAAAAAATTCAAAGGGAAGGGAAAGAACACAAACCAAATATCTTAGATAACCATTCTCAAGTTATGAACAATATAGATTATTAGCCTACCTAGGTAGAGTATCATAACGTCTTATTCACTAAAGAATTCAGAAGATCAAAGTCAATTCTGTTATTCTTGCTAAGGGAGAAAAGCAGCTTTTTTAAAAGTGCTAATTATCCACTGCTCTTAATAAGCACAGGTAGAAAAGAAAGATATTGAGAAGTAATCTTTACAATTAACGAAGTAACACTGTGAAATAGAGATAAAAGTTCCCTGATAGCCTATATCCTCAAAATCTAGTTCTGTCTGGAGGACAAAAAATAAACACTGCACATCACTCATACTTGGGACAATCAAACCAAAGGAACGTCCCTGAGAAAACTACTAGCATAATCACGCGAATATAATTTTGAATATTCATACTCAAAATATTCAACATTTAAAATATACTCACAATTGTATTTACATTAAAAATATATGAACTATTTAAAAGGTTCCTAGGATTCTACACTGGGCTTACTAAACACTACTATAATGAAGACTTTATTATTTAATTACAACTAATTTATTAATAAAGCAATTACATAGCAAATTTACTAATGATTTTTTCAATGACTTGAATTTAGACATTGGCCTCTAAAGTCAGCCTCCACTTTCTCAAATCCCTTCTCAACTAAACTAATATCATCATACCACCTATTTTTAAACAGGAAAGTAAAAGGAATCCTAGGCAGAGTAATAGAAGCTTTCCCTCTCTTGGGGATTCTTCCTGAACTTGGAAAGCTAAATCTTTCATTTCACTTGATAAGCATATGATTATGTTCCTGCTTGCAAAATCCTCACCCCATTCATAGTGTGAACTCTGTTAAGATGACAAATTCATTATAAGAAAGGCTACTATTTAATAGCTAAATTAAAAATCACTTACTAAGATTTTAGTTTCCATGCTATAACATCCACCTTGCACATGGTTAGAATAAAAGTACAGTTTATAAATCAGACCAAAGACAAGAGTCAGTCTTCATGTTGGCTCAGATTCTGACTTCCTCAGGAGATACTGCAAAACATGATAAGTGTTCTGACTGTGAATAGCTATTCCTGTAAAGGAGACCAAAACTGAATTTCACTTGAAGCCTGCTACTTTATCCAAAAGTATTAATTTTTAAAGGCTTTATTTTAATCAATTCTCTATCTTAATTCTATTCATTTCTTTTAATAATGGACTTTTATATTTAGAATTTTAAGTTAACACAGCAATAAAACTAGCTAACTGATTGGGCTGGTCACTCAAATTAGACATGGGAAAGACACTTCTCTCTAAAACCTTAAACGTGTATGTGCACTAATATTATCAGTAATATCAACTTGGTAAAGCTAAGTCAATTCCTATCTGTAGTCCTTGTTATTACTGAAGGAGGTAGGAGCAAAGGTGGTATACCAAATAGAAAAAGCAAAAAAAATACTGCTTCTATTTAGCTTTAAAGTCTGTTCCTCTCTCAGCAACTGTATTTTTTCCTAACTCAGGTAACTTGTACTTATCTTGTTTAGCTTTTTAAGTTTAGTTTGTGCATATATGACACAAAATTTGACAGCAGTCCAAGAGTGCTGAAGGGAGGGGAACTATAATCATATAAGCATCCATAAAACGGACAATCGAGATTTAATGACAATATTCATACTCATTAGGCAGTTTCTCCCTTTAGCTTCTCAGGAATGAAATATAAATAACTTACTCACGCTATTGGAAATTAAAACAAGCAAGCAAATACTTATCATGACAAGAACAAATGACATAATGAACACATCCAGGGCTTCTATAAGTAATTTCAATATTTCATTTTAAATTGTCATATTCAAAAATCCATGCTTCTTTGATAAGTCTTACTTTGATATGTTTGTAGGCTCAATTAAACAGCTTGTGACCTTACATTATCTTAGTTAATCTTCAGGGAACTAACGTGCCAGTAAAACATATTTAAATGTCCATGTCTGACAGAAAAACAAACAAAAAAGCTACCATAAAAAATAAAGAATCATTGTCAAACATGCCTGGTATTAAATAGCCTACCCCTTCCAAAAATTAGGTAATTAATAAAACCAAGCTCAAGAGTTTTGAGATAAGTGCATTCATTGTATTAGATAATGATGTATACAGTATCCACTCTATGGGGAATTAGAGACTCGGTAGGAATATTGTTTTCGGTAACTGAAAGCTAAAATTTATTGGAGAGGATTACCTGAGAGAGCCATTTGTACCTGTGGTAATCAGTAAATGGAATGGAAGAGTAAGGATAACATCAGCTCAATTATGTGATTTTGCATTACTGAGATGAAATTAACACTAAGTACACTTTTTCTTCCAGATGTCAAAACATCCCAAAAAGAACATAAAATTATTTAACAGCAACCAGTTCTGAGAGTTAATATTGCACACTGAAATAAAACCGTTACAAAATATCTTTTAAGTTAACATACATTCATATAACCAAGTAAATTTAAGTCTAATTTTACAGGTAACAGATTTCCAAACTCCATCTAATAACTCATACTTCAATTAATTGGTATAATAAAAAGCAACAATAAAATCTGCATAATCTGAACCTTCTTTAAGGTGAACTAGACACAACTGCTACTCTTAAAAGAAATATTCCTTGGTTCAAATGCATACCAGGATTTCCCATCCTGTGGACCAAAGAGTCCATGAATCCATTTGTACATCAAGCTCTAGCTGTAGACAGACTGAATAATGCCTCCAAGTATATCAACCATTTTCCAGTACTAAATTCGTAACTTCTCTTCATTATATACTTTCCAGTTCAAATAACCATAAAAGCACAAGTATTATGGGTGTATGGATTAACAGCTGGGGAAAGGGAGGGACTAGTAACTGAACATTTTTATACTGTCGTGCTTAACAATGAATTAATTAGACCTACTTGTGAAGCATTAGTAAACCTTGTAGAAGAAATATATCTATACTGAAGTCAATTCCTCAAAATTGCAGCTATGCTACAAATTTCCCCAACCACCTCCTAAAACTCTATGAAAGAGAACTGGAAAAGTAAAATAATCCTCATCAAGTACAAGGATTTAAGAAACAAACCAAGGGGCCAGCCCCATGGCCGAGTGGTTAAGTTTGTGGGCTCCGCTTCAGCAGCCCAGGGTTTCACCGGTTCGGATCCTGGGCGTGGACACGGTACCACTCATCAGGCCATGCTGAGATGGCGTCCCACATGCCACAACTAGAAGGACCCACAACTAAAATATATACAACTGTGTACCGAGGGGCTTTGGGGAGAAAGAGGAAAAATTTTTTAAAAAAGCAAAAAACGAGAGATCGGTTGCCAATTAGTTTCAGACAATGAGAAGTTATCCAAAGGAACAAGTGACAGCAGTCTTTAAGTTCTGTATCACCTTTATCAGTAAGTCTATACTTACTACTATAAATACTTATTAATATAAATTGTTGATGTAAATATTAATTAACATACATCTGTGGAGATTCACAAATGCTCAGAAAGCATCTTAGGGCAATACAGATGAAAGCTAAAACTAAAACGATATTCCAAGCATGCTGAATTTTCAGGTTCTGCTAAAATATCACACGGTAATTCTGAATTGTAACATTTATATAAATAAAAAGTACTACTTAACTCCTTAAGCCAAAAATCCCACATAGTCATTTCCTCTTTTCTCCTCAGCAT
The DNA here is from genome assembly GCF_041296265.1 of Equus caballus. NCBI lineage: Eukaryota > Metazoa > Chordata > Mammalia > Perissodactyla > Equidae > Equus > Equus caballus. Next base: position 8,904,428 of record NC_091684.1, read on the forward strand.
CTTTCCTTTTTTTTTTTAATTAAAGATTGGCAATTGAACTAACAACTGCGGCCAATTTTTTTTTTTTTCCTACTTTGTCTCCCCAAATCCCCCCGGGTACATAGTTGTATATCTTAATTGCAGGTCCTTCTAGTTGTGGCACGTGGGATGCCGCCTTAACGTGACCTGACAAGCAGTGCCATGTCCGCGCCCAGGATCCAAACCAGCGAAACCCTGGGCCGCCGCAGGGGAGCGCGCCACGGGGCCAGCCCCTCTCCTCAGCATCTTTCTACATCACTATCTTCCTCGCAACAGTCAACAGAAAAAGAACAACTAGTCTTGAGCAAGATCCTGAAGACTGATGATATGATGAACCCTATATCTACTAATCTGACCTCATTTCAGGGCTCCAAGAGCTTATCACATCCTACATTAAAGCTCTTATCTTCTTCTCACAACAAACTCCTATCCTGACTTCTCCAGTTTCCATTAAAGACACTTAGTAACACCCCCGCCCCCAGCACAGAAACTCAGAATCGTCTTGAATTCTGCCCTGTTCCCATAGATTCTCTTTAGTGGTTTCTGTCCAATTAATTCTTTTCTTCCCATTCCAACTGTCATCAACCCTTTCTCAGTTCAGGTCAGAACCACTGCAATAGCCTCCTAGGCCCATTCCCTTTCTAAGTCCATCTAGCTCACTGTTACCAGAATAATCTTTCTAATAACAAGCTCTCTTTCTGAAGCTCTTCTGCAATAGTATAAACTCTCAACTCCTTCCCAGCACACAAACACCCACTCCCAAACACACCTCACATACCCTAGACTCGTGGCTCAGTTTAAGTCTCATCTCATGAAGTTTTTTTTTCAAATCACTTCAAGTGCACTCCAAGTAACTACGCTTCTACTGACATTTGGCACTTTCTGTATTTCCTCTTCGGGCTGGTTTCTGGAACACGGATTTGTGTGTATTTTCCCTGTATCATTACCCTCCCCTCGGTTTTCAGTCAGGTAGCCAAGCTTTCAAAAACTTTGGCTCAGGGATTCTAGTGGCATGGAATGTGGACCAGCCCTGTGTTTAGTAAAACCCATAGAAGAGACCATGTTGACTGACCTGAAGAAAGAGAAAAGAGTGGAGCTTCTGAATAATCTCAGGCAAAAAAGAGAAATTCTAGAGGAGGGGATGCACTCCTGTGGCAAGACCTCAGTAGAAAGTCTCTGTCACTAAAAGCTGGGGGCCAAGCCATAGGTACTCATGAGCTGGTTAACTAACCAAGTCCTGTGATGTAAAGGGCACAAGTACAAAAACTTTTGCAATCATTAAATATCTTCTGAAAGTACTACATTTAGGTGAAACTATGTATAAATAATCAAGAATCAGTAGATCTCAAAAATGTGCTGAACTTCCTCCCATAGAGAAGTCACTATTTTCTCTATTATCTGTATCTAATGAGTAGATTTGAACTAAACATACTTCCTAAGTAAGGCCCCGTCCCAGGAATTTATGGACAAGCTGTACAAAGTAAATTTAGCTAAGATAACAAAGTTAAATAACACCTGCCATGGTGACAGTGGCCTTACTGGCACTAAACCGTAATTAACTGAGGCAATTACCCATACGACTAGTATATCTAACTTCATTCCAACCAAACTTAAGTCCTTGAAATATAACAAGGAATATAAAGTTTACATTTCAATATGTCAACACTGCATTGATTAGAAAAAAATGTAATAAAAGTTACCATTCTAATAGTTGGTTGTCTTTTTTTTTTTGCTGAGGAAGAGTCACCCTGAGCTAACATCTGTGCCGATCGTCCTCTATTTTCTATGTGGGTCGCCACCACAGCATGGCTGCTAACAAGTGATGTAGGTCCACGTCCAGGAACCAAACCTGGGCCACCAAAGCAGAGCTAATGGAACTTAACCACTAGGCCACAGGGCCGGCCCTAAGGATTGGTCTTTTAAACCACTAGAGAATTAGCAATGCACTGATTAGAATGGAAGATGATCTACAGACACAAAATTAATTTACCTGTCAAATCTCACATGAAACAAAGGCAATGCTCTTTCTTTCTTTCTTTTGAGATTTTATTTTTCCTTTTTCTCCCCAAAGCCCCCCAGTACACAGTTGTGTATTTTTTAGTTATGGGTCCTTCCAGTTGTGGCATGTGGGACGCTGCCTCAGTGTGGCCTGATGAGCGGTGCCACGTCGATGCCAAGGATTCAAACCGGCAAAACCCTGGGCCACCGCAGTGGAACACACGAACTTAACCACTCGGTCACGGGGCTGGCCCTCGCAATGCTCTTTCTTTTAATCTATTTTAGTCACTTCAAGAGGAATTCTACCTCTTCACATACTAGGGCTTTTTCCGTAATTTAGCCAAGTTCCTCTATACTCTCTAGTTCCTAGACAGTAACAAGAAAGGAAGGAGGAGTAACACACGTGTATCTTGAGCTACTGTAGAACAGTTCCTTTACATAATTTCAGAGACATCACAGGTCAATCACACACCCCAAATTATAATCCCAAACAAAACTAATTCAATGTAACAACCTAAGCCGAGTTACCAAACGTCTATTATACACTCAGAAATGTGGAGAGATGTAAGTAGATAAAACACTGTCCTTGCGCTCAGGGCACCTACAATCTGATTAGATGAAAGATGACTACGATTTTCTTAAACATACATGGAAATGGGGTGATGATCTCCAGGACCGCATATCAACCCAGCATTTAAAAAATAATAAAACTTTTGCAAGCACTATGAACAGGCTACCTCATTCAGAATTTGATTTATTTCATTATCCTATCCATTCTCTGTTCACACTGAACAGATTAGTCTCAATTAACAAAGTATCCATAGGAACCAAGAGTCATTACTACACCTAGCTCAACTAAAGGCCATCTTTTCACCAAACACTATGATGTCACCTGTGTGATAGAGAAAGAAAGGGAAGAAACCTGGAGCTTTAAGACAATCAGTAAATTCTGATATAAGTAAGAAAAAGATGCAAAAAGCAAGCAGAAGCAAGTGGATGAAATATTCCAAGGCAAAACCAACTCAGAGCTACCAATCTTGTCCAAAAATATCTTTTTCTTAACACCTCAACTTTTCAAATTTCTTTGTTATTTTGCCTAACTTCCAATCCATTAAAATTATTTGAATTAAAACTTATTTTATAAATACAAGTTCTTTACAAATGCTTTTATTAGTAACATTCAATTACATCATTTTTCTCATGATTCCTAGTGTAATGAATAACAGGAAAACAGGATGGGGACTTTGTGATTTCAGTTTTCATTGCAGGGACAGGGAGAACAAGTAGGCAACAGTTTAGCAAAGGGCAACTTGGGAAGGAATGCCGAAGACAGCAGCAGGTTTAAGGCACTGCTTGCTCAATCATCAGAGATGGACGACTGTCTAGGCCAACTCTGTCTATTTTACAATTCTGCCAGGGTCATCTTTGTCCAACTGAGAAGAAAAAATAGCTAAAACTTATGCATTTACTGCATGCTAGACATTGTTCTAAGCACTGTACATATACATTAAGTAATTTAATCCTCAGAACCCTATGAAACAAGTACTATTATTATCTTTAATTTTACAGATTGGAAACAGAAACAGAGTTGAGTAACTTGCCTAAAATCACAAAGCTACTAACTGGCAGTGCCAGGGTTTGAATCCAGGGATTCTAGCTCCAAAGTCTGTACTATACACACTATGTAATAAATATACATTTATAGGGCAGCCCATACTGACCTGGTCCCATTACCCAGAATTTGAACTATTTCAATAAAATGGGTGTAGAAGGAAAGTACCTCAACATAATAAAGGCCATATATGACAAACCCAGCCAACAACATACTCAACGGTGAGTTTCTCACTAAGCAGTCCTTCCTAGACGACTACCGACAGACACTATCTAAAGAGGCAAACTTAAAAAAAAAAACTTTAACACACATTTTGCTCAAATTTTAGCTTTTTAAAATTACACACAATCTTCCCAAAGCATATCTAGTTTGACAACTACTCCAAAATGTCTAAAAAGTTGAGCAAGTAGGCAAGATCTCAGAAAGTGATTTATAAAACAAGATATACTAAATTTAACATCTAAAATTGAGTGAAAAAAGACAACTTGGAGCATTCACCATGGTTTCAGACTATAAAATACCTTAATTATTTTTTATTTTGGATGCAATCCCTAAGGAAGAAAATATTAATAATAAAAGTCAGCTTGACTTCTCTTTAATACACTAATCCAGATTACTAAACAAACTACAGTATGCCAATTAAAACAAAAAGAGAAAGCCTTCCATTTTCATTCAGACAATCAAAAAAGGGGAATCTCCCCAAATGGCACGTGTATGAATTATGGTAACTATACAAGGCCCTGTTTTAAAGGAAAGCAAAGAATGACTGTGAGACAGTAAGGAAATCATTTTTATCTTTTACAGCCTCAATTTTCTCATTTGTAAAAAAAAAAAAAAATGAATGAGTTAGACAAGATGATCTCCAGAATCCCCACCCTATATAACTCTAACTAGCAAAGAGTCTGACATTTTTCTACATAAACATTCACTTGAAAATCCTGTTTATCGAATTTATTTTGCAAATATTCTTTTTCCAAAGATGAGTTTTTTAACTTTTCCCTGCTCCACTTGTGACAAATTCTGATATTCAAGCCCAAATTTTACAATATACGCTAGGATTAAGTTAATGATCACTTAACAGATCTAAGCAGTATCAAAAATCTATTTTTAAAATAAAGCTATCATATATCCATACACCAATGTGAATTATTTGTGCCAAGTATTAATAATATTGTCATCAAACCTGAATATGATGAAGCTTCTAGACCTAACTACCAATTTACAGGATTACAGGGTACAGAGGCATAAACTGATTCTGTGGAGATGCAATTAACATATTTCTGTTTGTGTATTAAAACACATATATGTTAAAAAATTACCTGAACACCAATTTGATATTATTAAGAAATTATTAAAGATTTAAGGTATGATTAACAGCATGGTACCCACGTTTCTAAAAGAGTCTTTTTCTCTTAAGAGACACATACCGAAATACCTACAGTGTTATAAGATATCTGGAATTTGCTTTAAAATAATCCATTGGGAGTAAGCAAGAAGAATATAAATGAAACAAGATTATAACTGGGTGATGCATACATAACAATTCATTCTCCTAGTCTATCATACTTAATGTTTGAAAATTATCATAATGGAAAGTTTTAAAAATCTATCAGGAAGGTAAAAAATGCTGTACTAGACTGAGAATTAAGGCTTAGACTGCTAAGGCTAGAAAAAAAGCAGGAAGCAGTATATTGTCTACTGCTGATTGCTACTCAAAACTTGGTCCATGGGGGCCTGTGATAGTCTACAAACTTTATTGGTCTGTAGAGAAATTGAGAGTAAGCACTTAGAAACTTTTGTAGCAATTTTACAGAATTTTATGATTCTTGAATCTAATAATAAAACACTTGGGCTTGTTTGGGAAGCAGTGTTAAAACATTTGGAAAGCTTATAAATACAGCTTCTTTCTACAACTCGCAGGTACAGTTCATAAAAGAGAGAAAACATATCAAATTATGAAGTTTCTTTCAGTCTAACCTTGCACAGATGAACATAACACTTCAGAAAACTAAGACAGACAAACTGAAGTGATCAAAATCTGTCTTTTTAATGTCTCTCATCAACAGACGCAAAATCCTCAACAGAATATTAGCAAATCAAATCCAACAATGTATAAAAAGAAATATACACCACAAGCAAGTGGGGTTTAACCCAGATATGCAAGGCTAGTGTAATGTTCAAAAATCAATTAATGTAATCCATCATATCAAAAGGTTAAAGAAGAAAAAAAGTCACATGAACACATGCAGAAAAGGCATTTGACAAAAATCCAACACCTACACATGATTTAAAAAAAAAAAACTCTCAGCAAACCAGGAATACAAGGAAACTTCCTCAATGTGATAAAGAGCATGTACAAAAAAAATCTATACCTAACATCATACTCAATGGTAAGGAACTAGAAAACTTCCCACTAAGATCAGTGATAAGGCAAAGACATCTCCTCGCACCACTCTTTCAATAATGAACTGGAAATTCTAGCTAATGCAGTAAGAAAAGGAAATAAAAAGCATACAGATCGGAAAGGAAGAAATAAAACCCTCTTTATTTGCAGGTGACATTATTGTCTATGTAGAAACTCTGAAAGAATCAACAACTCCTAGTGCTAATAAATGACTATAACAAGGTTGCAAGATACAAAGTTAATATACAAAAGTCAACTGCTTTCCTATATACCAGCAATGAACAAATGGAATTTGAAATTAAAAACATATCACCATTTAGATTAGCACTCCTAAAATTGAAATACTTAGATATAAATCTAAGAAAATATGTACAAAATCTATATAAGGAAAACTGCAAACCTGTGATGAAAGAAACCAAAGAAGAACTAAATAAATGGAGAGATATTCCATGTTCATGGATAGGAAGACGCAATATTATCAAAATCTCAGTTCTTGCCAATTTCATCAAGAGATTCAACACAATCCCAATCAAAATCTCAGCAAGTTATTACGGGAGTACTGACAGACTAATTCTGAAGTTTATACGGAGAAGTGTAATTCTCAGAATATCCAACACAGTACTGAAGAAAAAATAAAGTCAGAGAACTGATTACCCTGATTTCAAGACTTACTATAAAGCTATAGTAATCAACGGTACGGTACTGGTGAAAAAGAACAGACAAATAAGTCAATGGAATAGAAAAGAGCCCAGAAATAGATCCACATATAAAGTCAACTGATCTTTGACGAAGAAAGAAGTAAAGGCAATCCAATGAAAAAAAGATAAGTCTTCTCAAAAAATGGTGCTGGAACAACTGACATCTACATACAAAAAAAATGACTCTAGACACAGACTTCACAACCTTCACAAAAATTAACTCAAAATAAATCACAGACCTAAATGTAAAATGCAGAACTATAAAATTCCTAGAAGATAACGCAAAAGGAAATCTAGATGATCTTGGCTATGGCAATGACTTTTTAGATAAAACACCAAAGGCATAATCCATGGAAGACATACTTGAGAAGATGGACTTGTTAAAATTAAAAACTTCTGCTCTGCAAAAGACACTGTCAAAAGAACAAGACAGAAAAATAGGAAAAAAATCTGCAAAAGACATATCTGATAAAAGACTATCATCCAAAACATACGAAGAACTCTTAAAAACTCAACAATAAGAAAACAAACAACCCAGTTAAAACATGGGCAAAAGGCCCGAACAAACACCTCACCAAGATATACAGTTGGCAACCAACCACATGAAAAAATGCTCAACATTCTATGTTATGAGAGAATTGCAAATTAAAATAGCAATGAGATACCACTACACACCTATTAGAATAGCCAAAATCCAGAACACAAGTACGACAACACCAACAGTGGCGAGGATGTAGAACAACAAGAACACCCATTCGTTACTGATGTGAATGCAAACTCGTAGCATGACTTAGGAACAGAGTTTGGCAGTTTCTCACAAAACTAAACATGCTCTTATCACACGATCCAGCAATTGTATACCGTGGTATTTACCCGAAGGAGGTGAAAATTTATGTCTACACAGAAGCCTGCACACAGATTTTTACAGCAGCTTTATTCACAATTGCCAAAACCCGCAAGCAACCAAGATGTCCTTCAGCAGGTGAAGAGATAAACTATGGCACATCTAGACAATGAAACATTATTCAGCACTAAAAAGAAATGAGCTATCAAGCTATGAAAAAACATGGTGGAACCTTAAATGCATATTACTGAAGTGAAAGAAGCTCATCTGAAATGGCTACATACTATATGATTCCAATTATATGACATTCTGGAAAAGGCAAAATAGAAGCAATAAAAAGATCAGTGACTGCCAAAGGTTGGGGAGGAGGGAAGGATGAAAAGGCAGAGCACAGACGATTTTTAGAACAGTGAAACTATTCTGTATGATACTATAATGATATATACATTACATATTTGTCAAAACCCATAAAATGTACAACACCAAGTGTGAACCTTAACGTAAACTATGAACTCCGTTTGACAATGAAGTGCCATGGTAGATTCATCAATTGGAACAAATGTACCAATCTGTTGCAGGATGGTGATAGTGAGGGAGGTCACTCATGTGTGGGGGCTGGGGGCATGAGAGAACTCTCCGTACTTTCTGTTCAATTTTGCTGTGAATCTAAACTGCTCTAAAAAAATAAAGTGTACTTTTAAAAATCTACTGCTTAATGATGTCTTTTAGTCACTAATATACAAGAAACATTTTCTTAAAAAAAATCCATTCTCAAAGAACGATGGGGAGTTTCAAAAAGGACACAAACTTTTGGTGTGAACCTAAAACTGCTCTAAAAAATAAAAATCTTTTGGGGCTGGCCCCGTGGCCGAGTGGTTAAGTTCGCGCGCTCCGCTGCAGGCAGCCCAGTGTTTCGTTGGTTCGAATCCTGGGCGCGGACATGGCACTGCTCGTCAAGCCACGCTGAGTCAGCGTCCCACATGCCACAACTAGAAGGATCCACAACGAAGAATATACACCTATGTACCGGGGGGCTTTGGGGAGAAAAAGGAAAAAATAAAATAAAAATCTTTAAAAAAAAGGGGGGGACACAGAAATTAGCATGAATAAATTAGCATGAATTATCACCTTACACCCGTTAGATTGGCAAAAACATCCAAAACCAAGAGTGACAAATGTTGGAGAGGTTGTGGAGAAAAAGGAACCCTCATACACTGTTGGTGGGAATGCAAACTGGTACAGCCACTATGGAAAACAGTATGGAGATTTCTCAAAAAGTTAAAAATAGAAATACCCTATGACCCAGCCATCCCATCACTGGGTATCTATCCTAAGAACCTGAAATCAGAAATCCCAAGAGTCCCTTGCACCCCTACGTTCATCGCAGCATTATTTACAATAGCCAACACGTGGAACCAACCTACATGCCCAGAAACTGATGATTGGATAAAGAAGATATGGTATATATACACAATGGAATACTACTCAGCCATAAAAAAAGACAAAATTGGCCCATTCGCAGCAACGTGGATGGACCTCGAGAGTATTATGTTAAGCGAAATAAGCCAGTCAGAGAAAGATGAACTCTATATGACTCCACTCATAGGTGGAAGTTAACATATTGACAAGGAGATCTAATCGGTGATTACCAGGGAAAAGGGGGGGTTGGGGGAGGGCACAAAGGGGGAAGTGGTGTACCCACAACATGACTAACAATAATGTACAAGTGAAATCACACAAGGTTGTAATCTATCATAACATTAATAAAAAAATAAATAAAAAATAAAAATAAAAATCTTTAAAAAGAAAGGGGGGGACACAGAAATTAGCATGAAGGGCTCCCACTAGCCAAAGCTGGGTCAACTTGAGCAACCACATAAATAATAACAGTAAAGGATTTTAAGGCATTGAATAAAATAAAAACCCATAAGTCTACACAGATGTTGATAAACAAACAGATAAATAGGAAGAGAAAGCTCTTTCTTAGAGTAGAAATCCAACTAATAAATGCAAAAGAATAAATGGATTAGAAAATCACCATTTGGCAATCTTCACAATAGATTCAGAAAATAATCATCAATGAATGTTAAAACTACTGGGTGAAAATCTGACAATTAACAGGATATTTAAATAATCTCCAAGTATCTCCCCACAACAACTGATACGTTACAAAACCTAGTAGACATCTAGAAAACCAAGTAATCAAAACTAACCACACCAGTAATGACGTCTTTTGCCTCCTGACACTGTCATACTAAGAAAAACACATCACTTCTGTGGTAGTCTTGCTAGAAACTGCAAATTCTGACACCAGAGAAAACATCAGATATACCATATTAAGAGACTTTCTACAAAATAACCAGTCCTATATTCTTCAAAAACACCAATATCATGAAAGACAAGAAAAGACTTTACCATTCCAAATTAAAGGAGCTTATAAAAAACATGGCAATAGACTACAACACATGATCTGAGATTTTCTTCTGCCATTATAAAGAACATTAATGGGACAACTGACAAAATCTGAATAAGATTTGTACAATCTTACTCTTATTAAGAATTACATAATAATATCATACAACGTTAATTTCCTGATTTTGATAATTATCTTCTGGTTATGCTAAGAGAAAGCCTTTGTTTTTAGGAAATACATACTGAACTACTTAGGGATAAAGGGATATCAAGTTTGCAACTAACCTTCAAACAGTTCTGGGGAAAAAAACATACTTGTGTTTATATATATCCACATCACACAATAAACCTTACAAGTCACAAAATACTTTGAAATACATCATCATTTTATCTTGGCAAAAACCATGAAATAGGTACAGAAGAGTCCTTTTACATGAGAGTAAATCTGGTCTCCTACATTCTAAACCTTTCTCAAGAACTGTCCCTTCTTTCCATCCCTACCACCAAGCCCTAGTTCATCACTGCTCTCCTTAACTATTTATTATTCTAACTAGTCTTCCTACTTTAATACTCCACATCTCTGCCAGAATGGTCCGTCAAAAAAAAAAAAAAAAATCACGTTGCTATTCTGTAGCTTTAAAACTTTGAACAACATCCTACAATGTTAAAAGTCCTAAATAGGGCATAGGCCCTTCATGACTGATGTTGAAGTATCTCCTCAGCCACCCCTCCAAACACACACACACTCGCACATCAAGAATATCCTACAACATTTTCCTTTCGTGATCCTGTACTGCCTTTCACCAAAGCGTTATTAAGGTGAAAACTACTTTATTTTACTATAGAAAGATCAGTTCCTTCTCTTGATATTTATACCCAGTTCTCTCACATAAAGGAGAACACTGCACTTCTTAGACATGAGTTCACGTCCCTCTCCACCCGAATGGAATCTGAGATACTGGCCAAATTCTTAAGACCCAAGCCTATTCATCTGAAAATAATATCATAATGCCTTATCTGTCCTAAAGCTGGGGCTAAAACCAATAATCTCAAGATCCACGTACTATAAGTAATGTTACAAACAACTGCTTCAAATAACATGACCTTAAATTCTGTATGGAGCTTAAGACCACAAAAAACTCATATAATTTCACTTAAACCTCAGAACCCTCAGGTACTTCCTCCTAAGGTACCCCAGAATCCTCCTGAACTAGAAGTACTTTCATTTTACAAGAAATCCATGGCTCCAGGAAATGACTTGCCCAGGGTGACAAAAGCTTTAGACAGTAAACCCCAGATTCTGACTCCCATTTTCTCTCACTAGGGCACCACAGCCTTCCAAGGCTACAAAAACATTTCCCTAGAACGAAACATGAATATTAGGTTACAAGACAGGCTAACTGTATAGCCACTGTCTCTAGCTACCACAGAGCATCGCCACTGTCTCCAAAACAAGCCCCCAAAATCTTTACTTTTCTCAGGACTCCCCTCCCACATCCCTAACGTGAGCCACCATCAACCCCCACGTGGATTACTGCACAGCCACCCCACTAATCTTACTGCTTCTCCTCTACCCACCACCCTTACAGAGAAGCCAGATGGATCCTTTAGCAATGTAAACCAGGTCACAACACAAGGATTTAAAATCCTCTAATGGCTTCCCAATCCACTCAGAATAAAATTAAAATTCCCCAGTCTTTCTTGCAAATCTTTACATAAATGTGGATTTGTTCTGTTCCTTTTACAAGTAGGCTCATTCTCACCTTAAGAGTTTTGCAGTAGAAATCTCCTCCACCTAGAATGCTTTTTCCCCAGATTTTCACATGGCCAGTTGTTGTCACTGAGATCTAGGTTTAAATATCACCTCCTCTGAAAGATTTCCCCTGACTACTCAGTCAGTGTCTACCACTTCACCCTAGTTTCATTATCTGCATAGCACTTATCACAACCCAGTATTTTTTTGTTTGCTCCTTGATTGTCTCTCCACATTAGAATATAATTCAAGTAACAGAGACTTTCTTTGTCTTGTTCATACATTTGGTATAGTTATTTCAGAAATGCTTAACATTGAACAGGTCATTACTAAATGTTTTAACTTCAGTAGCCTTTGCAACAGTGTTTTACGTAATCTACTTTTTGAAAATCCTAAACAACCTCAGATGACACAGTATGTGCCCAGTAATTATTAACCTAATTTGCTGAGTCAATTTCTATAAAAACAATGCCTTCAGATTTTCAACTTAATACCACAAATACTCCCAACATATCCCCCTACACACAGAGACAGAGCTAGACGGAGAAGGGAAGAGAGAACTCTCCCCTCTCCCATCTGTGAAGATGACCCACAGGGAAGAGGGTCCCTCTCCTTTCTAATTCCCAGCTCTGGGGAAGAATGAGATCAGGGGCTGAAGAAGGAATAAGGCACTCATAACCTGCAGGTCCTAGGAGTGCCTTTCCAACTTCATCCACACTTTAGCCACACTGAACCCTCTGCTGGTCCTTAAACATGACATGTAATCTTCATGTCTCCATGCCTTCACTCATTCGATTGCTTCTGCACAGGATGCTCTCTCATTCCCACTCCTGATTCTTACCCGGTTTTATATACCCAGAAACCTGTTACTGCTCCTCCTTCAGTGAGCAGCTCAATGTTGCCACCTCTGTAAAGCCCTTCCTGACTCAATACTAATCTTGTGCTAAGTTAATTTAGTCATTTCTTTACTAGTACTTAGTCTAACCGATTAGGGTTTGTTTCTAATGATCAATTGTGAAAAACTCATTTTTATGTCTCTATAAACAGTATCTGCTATGCAACACTTGCTCACTAATCATTTAGTCAATAAAAAGCCCCTCAATCCTCTACCAGTATCAAAGGATAGTATTCCAAAAAAGGATTAGTCAAAAATAGTCCTGCAAATTGCTATAGTTTCCCTGTTTAAAAACAAACTTTAGTATCATTAAATACCAAAAAATGAAGTAAACTACCCACCCCAACCAAAAAAGCAAAGAATTTAGAAATGGTTTGTTAAAAATCACCGAGAGGGGCCAGCCCAGTGGCGCAGTCCTTAAGTTTGCACGTTCTGCTTCAGCGGCCTGCAGTTCGCATCCCAGGTGCAGACCTATGCACTGCTTAGCAAGCCATGCTGTGGCAGGCGTCCCCCACATAAAATAGAGTAAGATGGGCACAAATGGTAGCTCAGGGCCAATCTTCCTCAGCAAAAAGAGGAGGAACGGCAGCAGACATTAGCTCAGGGCTAATCTTCCTCAAAAAAAAAAAATCATAGAGATGATGTCCTGCCTTCAGAATTCCAATCACAGGCGTATTGCTGCAACCTAATGCTCAAGACTAAGCAGAGATCCTTTTCTCCATCTGCAAAATAAGGATAATTTCTTCATATATCCAGGGAATATTGTCTTGCAATAATCAATTTAGAGTAGAGAATAATTATATTGTTAAAACTAAGTAAATTTCAGCAAATGGTGCTGGGACAACTGGAAAGCCACCTGCAAAAGAATCAAGTTGGACCCCCTACCTCATACTATAAACAAAACAACTCAAAATTATCACAGACCTAAATATAAGAGCTAAAACTATAAAATTCTTATAAGAAAACATATATGCAAATCTTCTTGACTCTGGATTAGACAACGGCTTCTTAGAGACAACACCAAAAGCACAAGTGACAAGAGAAAACATAAACTGGACTATAACAAAATTAAAACCTTCTGTGCTTTAAAGGACACTATCAAGAAAGTGAAAAGACACATACATATGGTGACTGACAAATAATAATGTACAACTGAAATTTCACAATGTTATAAACTATTACGACCTCAAAAAACAAAAAATGAAAAGACAAGCCACTGAACAGGATAAAACATTTGCAAATTATTTGTCTGACTTGTATCCAGAATACATAAAGAAATCTTACAACTCAACAACAGAAAGACAACCTAAACGAAAAACGGGAAAAGTATTTGAATAGACATTTCTCTAAATAAGATAGACAAACGGCCAAGAAGCACATGAAAAGATACTCAATACCATTAGTCATTAGGGAAATGCAAGTAAAAACTAGGAGATGCCACTTCACTACGATGGCTATAATAAAAAAGACAAACAATAACAAGTGTTGATGACAATGTAGAGAAATGGGACTGACACATTGCCAGTAGAAACGTAAAATGGTACAACCACTTGAAAACAGTCAGGAAGTTCCTTAAAGGTTAAACACAGAGTTACCATACGACCCAGCAATTCCACTCCTAGGTATATACCCAAGAGAAATGAAAACTTAACTCCACATAAGAACTTGTACACAAATGTTCATAGCAGCATATTTCATAATAGCAAAAAAGGTGGAAATAACCTAAATATCCATCAATAAATGAGTGGATAAACCTAAGCAAAATGTAATATATCCATACAATGAAATATTGATTATTCAGCCACAAAAGGGAATGAAGTACTGATACATGCTACAACATGGGTAAACCTTGAAAACATAATGCTAAGTTCACAAAGCTAGACACAAAACGTCATATATCATATGACTCCATTTATATGAAATGTACAGAAAAGGCAAATCCACAGAGACAAAGCGAAGTAGCAGTTGTCAGGAACTGGGGCAAAGGGAAATGACTGCTAACGGGTACAGGGTCTCTTTCGGGGGTGATGAAAATGTTCTGTATAGTGGTGATGGTTACACAACTCTGTGAATACACTAAAAACCAAAAAATTGTCTACTTTAATAGAGTGATTTTTATGGTATATAAAATAAACCTCAAAGAAGGTGTTATAAAAAAAATTAAGTTAAGAAAAAGCTGGAAAGATATGCAACTGATTTCCAACACCTTATCCATCCAAATATTTTTTTATTTATGTGAATTTAATCCACATAAAAATTTAACTTACCAAAGGATGGAAAAAAAAATTGTGTTGGTTGAGGAGGAGGTGGGACAATTTGGCCTCAATATATGAACTGTAAAAATAAAGGAAATTAGTTTCTTCATTACTAAAAAGTTGAATTCACTAGGAAGCTGAAAAATTATTAACTTTACAGTCAATTTACCTGATCAACCTCCATTTTAAAATTCAAACGGATTGCTCACGTCAAAAATTTCATCTCAACCAAAATACACCACCTTGCAAGAAATCAAAGAATGCTTACTGATCCAGATTTCTCAAATGCTGAAATCACTAATATAATTCTATGAAAGTGCCTCTTAGAAATGCAAGTAGCCTAAGTAAAATGCCTAGTATTTCTGGAAAGTTTAACAGACTAATTTTAGCTTCAATTATGCTAAAAAGGTTTCTGAAGCTTAAAAAAAAGTTTTCTTGTAAACTACTTTCTAAAAGTCAGTCAATTCCAAGGGAAAAAAATATTCTGATGAACTGAAGGAAGAGGACAAGTTTTCAGACAGATGCAGTAGATAAATCAAGATGGTTTACTGCTGAGAGACTACGTATCCATAAAATACCAGGACTCCTACTCACACACACAACACAACAGAAACACACACACCTATTTTCCAACTACATTAGCATCCACCTTAGTACTACATAATTACATGAATTATTCTTGGTATACAAAAATACCACGGACCAGCTTGTTTGTGTTTTCTTCCAACAGTGTTGACAGGTAGCAGTGAATCACACATTCTCTTGAGTCGCATTTGCCTCATGATCAGTGACACATGCCGCCAACATCCGAGGTTAAGGATGCAAACTGAGACTACAGATTATTTTCTCCTTCCCATGATGCTGTTACCTATATACACATATGGAATGACCACCCTTGGTGTCACTAGTGCCAAACTCAATGGAAGTAATTGTCCCAGACTCAAATCTGAAGTAAACTATGGAACTGTCATACTTTTATTTGAATAACAAGACATAACCACTATCAAAATGTTGAGCATCTTCTACAAGAAGAGAACTAAGCTGATAATTAACACACTGACTAAAAAAAAATTTTTGAGAGAGTCACAATTTCAAATATTTTGTCTCATAAATCATCAAAGTCCCAGAAACTACAATACATAGAAAAGTACAAACTGATGTCCTGGAATACTTTTATAACCAAAAATACTTTGGCAGACCATGTATCCATATTTTCAGTGCTGAATATATGGTCTCCATAGATACAGGGTTCAAGTTTCATACTTATTTTTCAGAGTCTGAAAAATCTAATTGGGAATCAGAATAAAAACATAAAAGAAGACAAACTGAAATCCAGGCTAGCATATGCTAAGAAAAAAAAACAAGAAAACAGTCCCACCCAAGAGAGGAGTGAACAGACCCCTTGGGGCTGAAGTAGTCAAAAAAGCCTTCTCAAGAGACAGGACTTAACTAGGTCCAGAGTAAAGAGAGTATCCATGAATACAAACAGAAAAAGGCTTCAAACAAAAAGAAGGGCATAAAGAAAGGCCAAGAGGGGTGACTCAACAGGAACAACAAACAAGTCAGTCTGGCTGAAACTAAGGATTCACAAAGGGAAGAAATAAAGAGTTAAGACTGAAGAATGGATCACGGCCAGATTATAGAGGAACCTGAATACCACACCAAAGAGCTTAAACTATACTTTGCATGTAATAAAGAATGTCCTGGAAGTTTTTATGCTGTGATGTGAGGAGGTGAGAGTATTAAAATGTGCAAGGTATTATTTACTCAAAGCATAAGCAGAGCACAAATATTTCAACTGAAACACCCCATTACTGAGAGACAAAGTATTCAAAGCCCAGGTAAAAGGGCTTATTATTGGTGGAGGAGGGACTCCAGCAGCAATGCTCAAATAATACATTGAACCAAATTAAATAAAAAGTTACAATGGTCTACTTTTGCAACTCCCATATATTTAAAGTTTCCATTTATTATAAAAGCAATATAAGTATAAAGCACATTGAACAGTTCTCACTACATCAATTACACGAGGTAATTTATGTCAAACATTGTACAAGAGGATTGTGAGCTCCAGAACTACGTTAATCCTCAGACTTTAAATGTGATATGCCATAACTCTTATCAGTGCACAGAGCAGGATCAAAGCCACATTACCATGAATGAGTTCATCATACTATCCCAAGCACATTTCAAGAGTAAACAAATGGGTGTCTCAATGCTCTGAAGCATTAATAAAAGGTGCTGAAACATTTACAGAAATAAAAATCCCTCATGATAATCTAATATCCTCCCTAAAGATTAATATGTGTCATCACTGTCCTCTTAGTCCCCCTACAGCCCAATAAACACGTTAGGAAATTTTAGTAAAAGGAGACGACTGCATATCTCGTAAGATTCAAAAATCAAGGGGAGCAGGGTTCTAAATTTCTTTAGAATCATCTCACTTAATAATAATAACCAAGAGGAGAGATCCAGCTTTATTTTTCACATAGTTTAGATGACTTTCCCAAGGCCCTTGGCACAAGCCAAGATCAAAATTCCTTATGGTTTTCCCTGGCTTATGGTTTGTACACTGAGTCATCCATATTTGAGCAAAACAGGGGTACCCCTGAGGTCGCACAAGTGATAAAGAACAGAACAACCACTCATTATATCACGTTTCCAAGAGCTAAAGATTTCTCTTCAACTGTGTTCACAAAACAGTATTTTCTGTATACTAAATCTGTTGACAACCTACAGATCAAACGGTGAGCAAATAAACCAAAATATCGGGTAGAGGGGACGGCGTTTAACCCGACAGTCTATGGAGTTACGGAAACGGGGGATCAGTTGACTGATACTCAAAATTCTGAGCAAGAAAATTTCAAAACACAAGTGTATCTCAAAGATAATGGGCCAGTTCAAACTTCCAGACTGAACCTAAACTGCCCGCCCCTTGTGCTTAACGCAAGCATTCATTACAGTCCTTTTGTCTGTGAAATGACCCACAGCAAGCCACAGGGGAGAAAATAAGACACTTGCACTGAACTGAACAATCGTTATTGCCAGCGAGAGGGGCAATCTTTCCACTAGTTCCGGCTCCTCCTTCCCAGCCCACCCCCGGTGCCCCCCACCTTTATTCTCTTAAACAGAAATGGCAACAACGGGAGGCCACCGCGGGAGGCGGAGAGGAAACGGCCAAGGGACCGAAATACAAGTTTGGAGACCAGCACCAACTTGTGGCGATGAACCCAAGTGTTTAGGGCCTAATGCAGAGTGGGAGCGAAATCCCACTCACCCGCTCGTAGGTGGCAGGAAAAAAAGTCGGGGGCGGGGCGAGGAATCTGGCGGAAGAAAGGTAACAGGGCAGGCGGCGCGTCCAGCCGCGCCTGATCGACGGCCGGTAAACAAGCGGGGAGGACCCACCCTCCCACAGCCCCGGGCCTATCCTCGCACCGGGAAAACTCAAGATGGAAGCGCGGCGGCGGCAGACCGTGCCCCTCCCCTCGCCTGCGACGCCGCCCCAGGGGGCGCGGGCAGGCGGCCCCGGAGACCCGGCCGCCTGAGCGCCGCCTGGGAGCTAGGGGCCGGGCAGGCCGCGGCGGGAGCCGCGAGGGGCCTGCGGGAGGGCGCCCTCCCGGGACCAGGTTACCTGGCGGCGGCAGCTCCTCCTCCAGCTCCTGCTCCTCCTACCCGTCCGACGCTCGGCGCCCGGCGGCGGCGGCGGCGGCGGCGGCGACTCCCCGAGCAGCCCGCGGCGACGAGCCGAGCCCGGCCCCTCTCCGCCTCCCTCCGCGCCGCCGCCCGCCCCGCTGCTGCCGCCTCCGCCCTCTCCCCTCAGTCAGGACATGGTCTCCGCGGGCCCGCGCGCGGCTCCCGGGTGCCGGAGGCGGGGGCAGAGGGGCGGAGAGCAGGCGCGGAGGCGGGGGGGCGCCGGGGGGCGGGGGTAGAGACCAGAGGAGGCGGCCTCGGGCGCTGCGGGATCCTAATGGCGACGGTGAGGGGCCCCGAAGCCAAATAAACCCCACGGCGAGCAGCACAACGTCAAGACTGGACCTCGCCGCTCGGCGCCCTATCATTGGCCCCGAGGTCGCCAGCGGCGCAGCCAATGGGCGGCCGTCTCTTTCAGGGCGCAGGAGGCGGGCCGCAGAAAGGTGACGTCACGCCGGCGCCCGGCCCTATTGTGAGGCGGTGGCGCGTCGGCGCCGCGCCCCGCCCCGTGTGCGGCGTCCGGGCTGCGGGCCTTCGGCGACGTGCTGGGGACGCCGGGAGGTGACGGGGCGGCGTGGTGTGCGCCGGGCTGGGAGGCCCGGAGGGGGTCGTCTGGGCGGCCCGTTTCGCTTTGCCTCTTGTGTGCAATGGAGTCCCCGGGCTCCTAAGGCAGCCCTGAGTCTCATGTCCCCGTCTCTCCACATTTACTTAGGACAGATTCTGCTTCACTCTTTCTTATACGCTTTCAAACTTTTTTTTTTAAATATATATATTTTTTAAGATTTTTTTTTTTTTGCTTTTTCTCCCCAAAGCCCCCCGGTACGTAGTTGTATATTCTTCGTTGTGGGTCCTTCTAGTTGTGGCATGTGGGACGCTGCCTCAGCGTGGTTTGATGAGCAGTGCCATGTCCGCGCCCAGGATTGGAGCCAAGAAACACTGGGCCGCCTGCAGCGGAGCGTGCGAACTTAACCACTTGGCCATGGGGCCAGCCCCGCAAACTCTTTATAAGACACCGAAGAAGATAAATGTTTAGGTTGTTCGTGATACTTTTTCATATATCTATTTTAATGTCTTATTTTTTCCTCCTGCCTTGGAGGCAGCTATCCATTTATGTGTGTATGTGTATTTATATATATTACATGTATGCATACGTACATGCATGGTGAAAAGCCGTGGAGTTATATGCCAATTATATTTCAATAAAGTAATATTTTTTTAAGCAAAAAAAAGCCAGGGAGACTTTGCTTTTCGTTCTCTTCTACTGCTTCCTAGCTCTAATTGTGGGCAAACGCAGCTTTCCTGTGGTTGCCTTTTCTGTAAATTGTAAATTTAAGGCAGAGGATAAATTACAGCTGTGGAAAAAATACTGCCAGGAGAATTCCCAGAGCCCAAGTTCTAAAGAGAATGTATGTGGTGATGTATTTTGTATATTTCTTTCTTTTACTTACCGTAAATGTAGCCAAATAGTGGGAGTCATTTAGCCATTTGCTAAAACCCCATAAGTGTGTCAGATTTTTCCACCTAGAGAGCTTTGTTTTTCCCAGTGAGACTTCACCTTGCGTTTTTCATACTTCAAATTTTTTATTTCAATAATTTAAAAAGCTACAAAACACAGCAACTCTTTAAAAGTTGTAATCCTCTTTAAAAGTTATCTGTAGGGCAGGCCTGGTGGCATGGTGGTGAAGTTTGTGCACCCCAGTTCATCGGCCTGGGTTTCGCAGGTTCAGTTCCTGGCCGTGGACCTAGCACCACTCATCAAGCCACACTGTGGCAGCATCCCACGTGCAAAATACAGGAAGATTCGCACAGATGTTAGCTCAGTGACCATCTTCCTCACAAAAATGAGTAAAAATAATAAAAGTTATCTGTTGAAGAATATAGCACCGTCAAAGGGCATTTATCAGTTGTATTGGACACCTCAGCTTCAATGAGAAGACTGTGTTTATTCAGAGGTTAATTGGATTTTGAAAACTTAGATGGAGACTTCATTTAGTAAAACTTCATGGTATTATTCTCAGTCTCTCTTTACATAAATATGACAAATGTGGATGTACAGCTTCACAATGGCCACTCAAGAATAACACCTATATAGCTTCCCCTCGCCAACAACCTCTCTCATTGGTATATTTTATCCTCATAGCCATTCCTTTGATATAAACATTTTCAATAATCCCTGTATTCCCAAAGCAACATTATTTGCTCAAGAACTTGCCAATAAGTTGAGTTTAAACTGCAATAGTCATTTGCCTACAAAACTTTACACACATCCTCAAACATATAATTAACACAATTTAGATAAAATTAATCACCACAGTATTGTGTAAGAACAAATGATTGAACGAACATTTTGCTTTGAAAATATCTTAAGTGCTGCTGAGCACCTCCAGCTTCCCCTTCCTGAAGCTCAGCTGCAAAGCATCTCACCTATAAGTTAACAAGAACCGCAGAATTTGCTGTTTTTGTTTAGTTGGAGTTGGAGTTTATTTTGTTAAGGGAGGGTGATAGCGTTTGGTTGAGGCTTATTAACTCTTCACTGAATTTAGCAAACGTAAAGTAAGTACCATGTACC
Source organism: Equus caballus (assembly GCF_041296265.1). NCBI lineage: Eukaryota > Metazoa > Chordata > Mammalia > Perissodactyla > Equidae > Equus > Equus caballus. Next base: position 8,925,576 of record NC_091684.1, read on the forward strand.
AAGGAACAAGAAGCACACAAAAGATGAGTAAGACGCATTCTGTGTTTGAGGAAGCCACAGCCTGGAAAAGAGGACAAGACAAAAATAGCCATAATTATAATATGAGGTGGAATGTGCTAAGTAAATTCAAATGAAAATTATCAGCAAATCCAAAAATGACTCTGTTAAAGCTGGAAAGATACTTGATATCAGTCCAGGCCCTGGCTATGCATTAGAATTGCCTGAGGAGCTTTTTCAAAATACACATGTCTGGGCCCCACCCCAGCCCTATTGAGACTATCCCCAAGAGGAGAGCCTGGGCATGGCTATGTTTTAAACACACTCCCCGGGTGACTACAATGTGCAGCCAACTACTGACAGAGTCACACCCCCGCAGTTTGCAGATGTGGAAACTGATACGTAGAGATTTTAGGTGACTTAGCTAAAGCCAGACCATCTAGGTCTGGAATTAGGACACAAAGCTTCTGATTCCTCAGTCGAATCTTCTTTCCATTGCACCTTATTTGAGTAAAAAAGATGTCAACAAATGCGTAGAGAGCATTATCACGGTTAAGGACTTATTCATGCTGTTTGGCACAGAGATTAAGTTATCATTCTCCTTACATATATTTCTGAGAAATATTTCTGAGTTCTGAGAAATATTTCATTTGGGGAAAAAGGTATCCACTGTTTACAATAAAAAGTTCTTTTTCTTAGAACCCTTGTGTTAGAGTGTAGTGACAATACAGTTTTGTTGACAATTAATTTGTTTTGACTTTTATTTCGGGTGTTCCCCAAACTACTTGTAGAAGATAGAATGTCAATTTACTTTTTCTGCCAGACTGTGAAGGTCTTGAATGCCAAATCACGGATCTGTACTTAATTTCATTACTAGTAGAAAGCCATGGAAAGGTTTTGAGCAGGAAAGTGCCAGTAATAGAGCTATACCTTATCTTGGAATGTCTGTGGGACAAACTAGGGTAGAATTAGAAACAGGGACAGAGAAACTAAGAGAGAAGGACCAAAACCAAACTCGCTGTGGGAATGGAAAGGAGAAGGCAGGAGTGAAACGGGATGGTAGAAGGTTCAGGGGTTGCCAATGTCTGAATCTGGGACAAAAGAAAGAATCAAAAGTCAGAGAACTGTGAAGGCTAGTGGTGTGATTAATGGTGGGAAGCACGGAAGAGTGACTAAAGAAGAGGAGCTGTGGACTACGGATCAGGTACGCCGACCTCCTGATTCAGGGGGAAGGCAGGTCTGGAATTTGACAGACTGGAGCTGGAGATAAACGTCCTGGAGTTATCTATGTCAAATTGACAAGTGAAGCCACAGGATTGGGAAAGAAAAAGAAAAACCACCAAAGGAGGAGAAAAAGATGGGTCAGAAAGAAGATGGAAAAGGTGTTCTAGGAGCCAAGGGGCGGTGAGCCTCAAGAACGTGGTAATAAACAATGTCGTATTCCGCAGACTCAGAACAGAGAAACTCATTCTACAGAATGAGAACAGAGAAAAGGTCACTGGATTTGACAAACAAGAGGCTTTGTGACCTTCTAGAGAACAGTTCTCAGTAGGACGGTGGGGAGAAAAGCCAGATTTCAAAAGCTGAAGGCATGTGTGGGCATCGAAGCAGTGATTATAGTCTACCAGTCCAAGACATTTGGCAATCAATGAAAGGAGGGCAGGAGATAGAAGAATAGACAGAGGGAGGAACAAGAATGAGGAAAAGGGTCTGTTTTCCTATACATATTTTTTTAAAGAATGAGCATATCTGAGCACTTTTGTAAACTGAGGAAAGAAAGTGGATAGGGGAAAATAAATGATAGAAATCCAGGAGGGAGGTAAGCCAGAGCACAGTGATTTGTCTTGGCGAGCAGGGGGGCCCTTTCTTCCTCAGAAACAAGAGGAAAGGAAGACATGAAAAACAGAGCTGCGGAGAGATTCTGTTGGAGGGGTAGGGATGGAGTGGACTTCACATCCTTTCTCCTCCTGGGGGATTCCAGCACAGGTCACCTGCTAAGGGTTGGGCTGGGAGCTGGAGGAGAATGGAGGGACTTTGGGGCAAGGGTTGTGAGGAAGCAAACCAAGAAGAGTGAGGAAAAAACTGCAAGGAGCCACTTTCTCCAACAAGGTCCAGTGGTCCGGAGCCAGGCCTAGGACAGGGAGGCCAGACCGCAGAGGCTACCTAGAGGTGGACATGTCCAAACAAAGAAAGTTAAAGGCATTTGCTGAAGGAAATGACAATAGGTCCAGCTTAATTAGAGTCTGTTGGGGGATCTGTGCTTTTATGAAGCAAGTTTTATAAAACTGGTGAGCTCCCTTCAAAAGAATGCTAGAAAGTTCAACTGTTACAAGAACAAATTCTCAGCCATATTGCAGAAAATGTCAGTTGTATAAACTGCAAAATATCTTCCACTTACTATTTATGATCAACATGATTCCTCAGTGGAGAAACCTCATTATGGTAGAAAGTACAATATAATAATACTGCCTGGTCCATTCTCATGCAATAAATGACACTGTTTTGTGGAACATAGGATCATCCTGTGACCCGTCTAGACACCAACCACAGTCTTGCCTGGGGCAAAGTATGTGTGTCAGGCATCAGATAGAATACAGCTCGTTTGACTTACCCCAGTGGTGGTCTGTGCTAGGACTATTCTCATCTCCATGGATAGGAATTTATGTTCCTAGTGACACGATCACCCTACATCTAGATTAAGAAATTTTCATAAACCTTCAACTAGGTATTCTTGTAAGCTAGACTTGCTGAGTTATGAGAGAATCGTTGAAGTTTTACTGAGTCCTTTTAAGAAGTTTGGAGACATCAAATATCTGAACCAACTTCACTCGCCTTTTTCTCTGGACCTAAAAAAGTTTTATAAGAGACAACAGTGAGGGGTGGAAAGAACGTGGACTTTGGAGTGAAACAGACCTGAGTTTAAATTCTTTTCTGCCGCATAGTTATCCCGACTCCCAGTTTCTTGATCTGAGAAATATAGGGTAACATTTCTCAATCAGATTAGAAGCGATATTTGAAGATTCAATCAGATTAGAAGCGAAAACCAGAGCTGGCCTGGTGGTGTAGTGGTTAGGTTTGCACACTCTGCTTTGGCAGCCCAGACTTCGTGGGCCCAGATCCCGTGCACAGACGTATACACTGCTCGTCAAGCCATACTGTGGCAGTGAGCCACATACAAAATAGAGGAAGATTGGCACAGATGTTAGCAACAATCTTCCTTAAGCAAAAAGAGGAAGATCGGCAACAGGTATTAGCTCAGGGCCAATCTTCCTCACCAAAAAAAAAGAAGTGAAAAGCCTTGGCAATAACAAAAGTATTGGATAAATGTCAGTTTTATTGCTTTGTCTTTCAGTTAATTCAGATTACATTTGTTGAGGAATTACTCCATGTCAGGCCCTGTGCTGAGTGCTGGCTACGTAGAAACAAATAAGGCTGTCTCTGCACCAAGGGGCCAACCATCTAGTGGGAGACAGTTCTTATCCTGGGATCCCTGTACCCTCTAGGAGTCTGTGAAATTGGATGTGAAGAAAATACATCTTTATTTCCACTAACCTTTACCTGATATGTAGCATTTATATTAATTCTCAACATAGTCAACAAACCACATCGTATTAACAGACCTGTGTCTTTGGCACCAATAGAAATTACAGATTTCTTAGTACGCATTACAATTGTAGATCTCAAAACATGGTTTATGCTCATCACAAGTGCAAAATTATGGCAGCCATTAGACTTGCCACCAGCTTATTATTTAATCTTTTTTAAAAGTACTTACCATTACAGATTTTGTTCAAATTTTGACAGCTATATTTCAATTTAATCAGTTTCCTTGTAATTTCATTTATTTTATGCTTTTAAAAAATTATTCTGAAGCGGCCATGACGCAAAAAAAGGTAGAGACCCTAATCTAGGTAGTGGACGGTTGAATTGTATTCATTTCTCAGAACAGAAAGGCAAACTCCATATAAAATAACCAGATTACTAATGTTCTCATGTAGGGCGCAGAATAGGAAAGCCACTCATTCCCTGGGAAAGTGGAAATGGGAAGTAGAGGCTGTGTTTCACGGGTAAATATGATTCGCTGAGCAAGGAGAAGAGAAAAAGAACCTGGAGATAGTGGGAAAGACGAGGGACTCCGTGAGGGATGAGATTTCTCAATTGGGAAACCCTAAAAAAGTGAAAAGCAGAACAGATATCTAGTCAGCCTCAAATGTGTTTTAAGTCTCACCGCATGTGAGTGACCTCAGAGGGGGTATTTACCCAGTTTATGGTTTTTGTAAACATATCTGTTCCCATTTCAGTGCTGACAAGATGACACCTCCACCAGCACCCCCAACACACACCCCCACACCGCCACACACATATGCACACACACACATGCACACACACGTACACACAGGAAAAAAACTAAACTGATCTAGAATCTAATACTTTATTACATGTCTTATTATGTAATGCTCATGGAATTGAAAATATTCTGCCATTTTGCTAAACACTAAAATGATAAATTGTCTAAAAAGTTAGGAATGCCATAATATTTTTCATTCCTTTCCTTACAGTCATTTCAGAGAGAACATAGTCTAAAAATATTCGAAAGTATTCATGATGTCATTCAAGTATTTCTTTTTTTTTAAAGATTTTTCTCCCCAAAGCCCCCCCAGTACATAGTTGTATATTCTTAGTCGTGGATCCTTCTAGCTGTGGCATGTGGGACGCTGCCTCAGCATGGCTCAATGAGTGGTGCCATGTCCGCGCCTAGGATTCGAATCGGTGAAACACTGGACCGCCACAGCAGAGCGTGAGAACTTAACCACTCGGCCACGGGGCCGGCCCCTCAAGTATTTCCTAAATTTAATTTAATTTAATTTAAAACACACAAGCTAACTGTTAAAAAGGGGCTGATCAGAGAGAAATGTAGTTTTATGACCAACACAAAGCTATTCAGTTCCACATAAGGAGGAAAATATGAATTATATAACTAGTGAATTCATTGGCTGCTGGTATCCAGACATTACCTGGAGCTTTAATAATGGATAGAAATTAGCATCCTGTATTTTTGACACTGACTCTGATTCACTGATGCATCCTGAGCACCTAGAATGGTCCTTGGCACATACAGTTGCTCAAGAAATATTTATTTATCAATTAACTTTGCTTTCTTGATTTTATACTTCAGGATATTTTCAACCATCGTTATTCTGGTTCAATAACCTAATGCATTTAAATGTTGTTCAAGAACTTAGAGTAGTTTGATATTTCTTTTTCTTTTTCTTTTGGTTTGTAATTTATATTTCTTGTGAAGAATTTTAAACGTCAAATCATAAATAAATACAGGTGAAAATTATATCTCACATTTACATTAACTTTGGCATTTAGCAATCTTTAAAAAGAAAACAAGGTGTATTTTTTCAAATTTGTCCAGGGTGTGGTGGGCTTCAGAAGACCCACGGATGTCTTGAAATTGTATGAGAAAATCCTCTGGATGTCTTATACTTTTCTGGAGAGAGGATCTGTAGCTTTTATCAGTTCTCTGAAGGCATTCATGACTCCAAAAGAGATTAAAAACCACTGGTTTAGCCTGTATTTTGTAATTTTTTAGGTAACAACAATAATTTGTTTTTAGGGTATTTAAATTTTCAAAGCAGTTTAGTCTGCATTATCTCATTGTATGCTTATCAGTTTTGTCAGGTAGGTGTTATCCCCAATGATTGAAGAGAAAGCAAAGGAACAGGGAAGTCACAAGACCCGTTTTTTTCTTTTTTAAGACTTTTCTTTCAGGAATTCGAACACAGGCCCTTGAAGTCCTCCTAACCCAATGACCCTTCCCGCAACCTTTTCCATCCACCCAGCTGTGACCCAGATGACACAGATTACAGATGCTTTTACAAAAGATGTGTGGACTAAAACTAAATATCAATACCTTCTCTGATTTTAAGATTCAGTTTTTTCCAAGAAGCAGTCCTTGCAAATAAAATTTATCAGAAGGTCACAGGGTACTGGCCTCATCACACTTGTGAAATCAGAGTCATCCCAGTTGTGGGGAAAATGAGACACAGCCTACGTGCTAAGTTGAAGCCAAACTCCAGCAGTGATGAAGCTGAAAAAAGAACGTGCTCAAGCTGCGTGAATTTTCCACCCAAGGTTTTAGGACAGGTGATGAGCATCAGCTCTAAAGCACTTCGTTTCAGGAAGACCTGTGACAATCAGAACACAGGTGGGTGATGGGGCAAGGAAGTAGCAGGTGAGAGAGTTAGCTGGCGTCCATGCTCCCTGCCTGAATAGGCTGCTGGGGGGTTGGGGGGGCTGCTGACCAGGGGAAGGCCCACTGGTACTACATTTTCATTTGACCCTGGGCCACAGTGGCAAGACACCACTTAACAAGCTTCTGGGAGCTCTAGCAAGATGTCAGCAGCCTGCCTGGAGAGACGGTTGAATTGTACAAATACCTTGCAGAACTACATCCTTTCTCTTTTTTCTTTTTTTTTTAAGATTGGCAGCTAAGCTGACAACTGTTGCCAATCTTCTTTTTCTTTTTCCTGCTCTTTCTCTCCATATCCCTCTAACACATCGCTGTATATTTTAGTTGTGGGTCCCTCTAGCTGTGGCATGTGGGATGCCGCCTCAACGTGGCCCAACAAGCGGTGCCATGTCCATGCCCAGGATCCAAACCAGCGAAACCCTGGGCCGCCCAAGTGGAGCACACGAACTTAGCCACTTGGCCACGGGGCCGGCCCCAACCTTTCTCTTTTATATTCTTGAGAGAATGTAAACAATTTACGACTCTAGCAGTGAAAAACAAACAGCAAGGGAAACTTAAATTGTCCAGGGCCTTGTGTGAAGTCCCATTCATGATGACATTTTTTAAAGTCATAGGCAAAATAACTACTATCCCCGAATCTTAGAAATTGTCATTAGAACATTGCATATCAGTGTCCCAGGCAGAAATAGATAGCTGGCTCCAATGGGAAAATTGAAATTCTTTACAAAGGTGTGAGCAGGGTTGAAGAAAACCAACAAGGAGGGTGAAACAGCCCTAAGCTGGCAATAATTGGGGGCCATTACCAAATCCTGGAGAGAGAGCAGTTGTTGTAGTGAAGGACACCTGGCAGGAGCTGTGGCCTTCCTGGAGAAACAGGACCTGAGGCCCAGCAGGGAACAAGCTAGAGTAGATTTCCTGACCCCTCTCTCCTCCCTCCAGTCTCTGCCAGGGCCTTCCGTTGACCAAACCAAACTGGTGATCATAACACTAGGGATTCATTGACACAGTCCTTGTAGGTCCGTCTGCCCCAGGGGCACAGAGCAAGGGGACAGCGGGTCTGGAGGGACAAATGGAGGCTTTCCAGCCAACAGAACCTATAGCAGAGCAAATGTAAAAGAATGGATATTTCTAGAGCTTTACTTGGAGGTAACATTTATTGCCCTGTTGAATCCCTTCGCCTAAGCAAAGACTATTCCACCTAAAGACAATATATTTTGAGAACATCTGAATTTTCCTTTTTCTACTACAACATGGCTATATGCCATAAAAAAGAATTATACTAATCCATTCTCTAGCTGAAACTCAGAGAAGATGGATGTCAGAGGTGGTACAGAAACATTCCCGTGAAATAACGGAGAGTCAGCAAGAAATGCCTTCCCAAAGCCATAGGAAAAAGGTTTAAGTCCATAAACTGATAGCTTATCTCTCTAGCAGCGTCTCTTTGAAATGAAATGGTGTATCCCAAAAGGTAAGATTTGTTGGAGCCTAGACTGAATTTAATACCAATCAACCTCCAATGTTAAAAAATTCAACTATATTTCCACAGCTTGGGGATATAATAGATTTTCCTTTTATGATTTTGTCTTACGATATAGTTTTGAGTCTGTCTGCAGGATTTCCATCGCTGAAATCAGGATTAGAGGCAAGGAATCTTTTATATTAATAAGTAGGAAAGAATTATGTTAAGAAGCTAGCTCTAACTCAGAGATAAATGTATTGTAATAAAACAGAAAGATTCACAAATGACTATAGCTTTATGTTAAGATAATATTCCTGAAAGCTTCTCTAATCCCAAGGGAAACCCTACCCCGAATAAAATATTAGCAGTTCAATCACCGGGTTGCCATGCCCAAAGGTAACTGCCATCCTGGTGGCCCACAGTCATTGTAACAAGCATAACAGTTTTCTTGTGTTGCGATGTGGACAGACAACGTCTGTCACCATTACAAAGAAAGAAAGTGAATCTTCAAGAGGAAGGCATACTCTTGTTCAAGAGCTAAGAAAATAGACTTCTTTTTTACAAAAATACATTAGCTTTCCATCAGAAAGCCATTTATACGATATAAAAACTGTCTGAGCATATACTGCATTGTGGCATAGGTCAACAAGAGAAAAATGCTTTCTTTGTTGGAGATTATTTTCAACAGGAAAAAAATGTAAGCTGTCCATTTGGAAATGCTTTTTTTAGAGCCCGGAACTTAAAGTAATACCGTTGCAATCAACCCATTATTGTTAGTTCTTTTCTCATGTGCACGTTTTAAAAAATTATTTTGTCTTATAAAACACAAAGACCCCTACAACTACAGTGAAATCATCCTTGACTGCTTTTGACTGCCTGCCTGTACAATTCTGAAGCAGGTGAGATGGCAGACTATTGAAGTAACATATACAAAGATAATGAGGATGACAGAATCTAAATTAATTCCCCTTTGGAGTTTTTCATTTGAATTTTAAAAAGCTAGAATGAGAACATTTTAAAATGTAGTTTCTCAAGGACCTAGGAGTTAGATATTGATTTATTTTCCTGAGATTTTTAGCCTTCGAAAACTTAAAAAGAAAATGATGTCAGTGATCGTGGCACAACTTGTTGGAGACTCTTTCCAATATCCATTCTCCTCTCCCTCCCAAACAACAGAACGTCAGTTTCTAACAAAACTGTTACTCAGCTAAGTGCCTTTACTGTATTTCCAAGTCTCTATTACCTATCTACACAGGTAGATGTGGCCATGTGACTAAGTTCTGGCCCACAATGTATTTATGACATATATATATATATATATATATATATATATATATATATGGAAAATATAAACATATATATATATATATATAAATGAAAGTATTGTGAGGGATTTTATGGAAATTTTCCCTGAAAGGGAGGGAACAGGCCAGTACATTCACCCTACCTTTTTTCCTGGAATATAGATGTGATGGCTGCAGCTCCTGTGGCCTTCCTGAACCATGAGGTGATTTTGAGGAATGGTGAAGCAGAAATATAGGCCATGCATGGGCTGCCATCCCCTAGACATCTTATACATGGGAAAGATACATGTGTCATGTTTAAGCCACTGTTATTTGGAGATTTTCTTTTGCTAATAGCCTGATAGACTAATACTCTACTTCTCAATGTGGAGAAATTGCTTCCTTTTTCTTCTTCCTGCAGCTTTCCATTTTTATTACTTAACGCTCTACTTTGCTTCTGTGGGAAGAAACCCTGTTGAGTAACTAAAAGAATGAGGGGAAAAAAAGATCATTGCAGAAAGTGTTTAGTCCTCAGAAGATGCCAAAGATAACTTTCCCAAGTCTCTAAAAATACGTCAATAAATGAAGTATCTGCTTCAAAGAAAATTGAATTCATAAACCTAACAGTAAAAAAAAAGGTTTCCAACCAGGATATTTTTTACATGACATTTCCAATGTTTAAAATAACTTATAACTAAAATTGAAAGTTATACAGGCAAATTTTGACTAAAAAGGTGGTGATATTGCAAATACAGGACTCACAAATCCTCATGATTCTGATAGGCCTGTAAGTAGTATTTACAAGGAGAATAACTCAATAAAGGACAGAATGTGGTGCCAGCCACCACCCTCCCTCTCCTCAGGTAAGTGACTTGCTCCAATGTCACTTTCCCAAACCCCAGCATCTACAATTTAACTCACTCATCCCCTGTCATTGCCACCCCCACTGACGCTTCCGTCTCTCTTTAATTTTTCTTGGTAGCATCTACCACTGTCTAACATCCCATATACATCTATGGAACATATATCTGTACATATCTTCTTAGTTGCCGATCTCGGATGCCAGAGGTCAGCTTCCTGAGGGCAGGGACTTTTCTCTATTTGTTATCCTCATACCTAGAAGAGTGCCTGGCCCACAGCATTTGCTCAATTAATATGTGCTGAAAGTAGGACTGTTGAAACACACCTGCCTCTGACCTAATTGTAAGCACCACGGCAGGTAAGACATCTAGGTTCCCGCAGATGGATGGTTCAGCCACCAAGAGGTCTGGTGGCCGGGTACTGCCTAGCCTCGGGAGGGCTTCAGAGTATGCAGTCCCACGGGATGCAGTCCCACGAGGCCTTGCTCTGAGGAGGCCCCACACTTGGGGTTTAATGCTCCAAGGTTACTTGCCCTCTTGAATTTCTTTTTTATTTATTTACTTATTAATTTTTTGAGGAAGATTAGCCCTGAGCTAACATCTGCTACCAATCCTCCTCTTCTTGCTGAGGAAGACTGGCCCTGAGCTAACATCCGTGCCCATCTTCCTTTACTTTATATGTAAGACGCCTGCCACACCATGGCTTGCCAAGCAGTGCCATGTCCACGCCCGGGATCCAAACTGAACCCCAGGCCCCAAAACAGGACATGCGAACTTAACCGCTGCACCACTGGGCTGGCCCCTTGAATTTCTTAATTTTATCTTTGAATTTGTGTTTCGTAAGTGCAGTTCAATGGGTCAATGGAGTGTGCACCCAGAAATCAGAGCCCGGGTGCACCTACAGTGTCGCCTCCCGCCACCTCTACCCTCCACAGGATGGGTGCTCAGCCACCCTCTCGTGTCACCGCGCAGTGACCACCGCTGCCCTCATTCTGGGTGGGGTCCTGGGCACGGGCATCCAAGTGGGTCATGCCTGCCCTGTGTGCCGAGTCACCTACCAGGCGAGACCCCAGGTGACCATGGGGCATGGCATTTACCCCACAAATAACCCCATGCCAGAGAGAACATGACATTAAATAGCAAATAAAGCAAGCCGGGAGTGGTGGAGAGAGAGGGACCATGGGAAAAGGCTGTCTCCTGCTTTTGAACAAGGAGCCCCGCATTTTCATGTTGCCCTGGGCTCTGCGAATTATGCAGCTGGCCGCATCTGGCACAGACAGAAGTGAAAGGGGCAAAGGAACCCCAGGACCCGCTTCCAAGGCAACTCAGTGCTGCAGCGGGAGTGCTGGGACACCCAGACGTCCTTGAGGCGCTCCCTCCCCACCCCTCCAACATCCACCAGCTGATGCCGAGCCCACACAGCACAGAACCCCTTAATGTCCTCTGGTCCCAGCCAGCGAATGGAGGGGCCCGTTCCTCACCCGTGCCTCGGGTTCCCCTTGATGCTCTTTTGAACCAGGCTGTGTCTAGATGTCAATGCTCAGAGGCAGTGGTGTGCTGGTGTTTAACAACCAGCTCTCTGGGCATGGCAGCCCGAATTTGTCGAGTCTGCTGATTGCCATGGTGGAAATATTCCCACAGGGCCGATTTTCTGCTACCAATATTTGATAACCAATTAGCAAAATTCTTGAAAATATAACATTTGACTCTCATAAGCTAACGCAAACAGGCTGCTGCACATTCCTGCTTGGAGGGAAGAAGAAAGAACGCGCTGTGATTTCATCTATAATCTGGAACAATGTGAGCAGATAATTCACAGGAAAAAAACCTGAAGAACCAGGAAATGTAAAAAGATGCTCAAATTTGCATTAGGATAACGCAAATAAAACAAAGAGGAGATATACTTCTTTTTAAAAATCAGATTGATAAAAATGTTAGATCTCAAGTTTAGATGAGATGCACGGCTGGTGGGAATGTAAATTTGTGCAGACACTTTGGAGAGCAATTTGATAGTATCCAGTAAAACTTAAAATGTATAAAGGCCAGCAGCTCCTCTTCTGGAAATTGTGGACAATGCTGTTCTCCGCAGTCTTATAATCATCCCGAGCTCCAGGTTCCATCCCCCAGCTTCCACGATTATCAGCTCGTGGCCAGTCTTGTTTAATTTTATCCCCATCTGCTTCTCCACTTTCCATATTATCTTGAGGTAAATCCCAGAGAGCCTATCATTTCATCCATAAATATTTCCGTATCTCTGCAAGTAAAAAACAAACAAACAAGAAGCCTGGAGCAGGCCTTTGTTGGGTATCGGGGAGAGAAATCCCAGCAGAGGAATTGGAGAAGGGTGGATGAAAAGACAAAGGTACTCTGATGAGCGCTCTGGAGTCTGGGTAGCTTAAGAGTAGTGTTTCAAGTGTGTTCCCTGAGGAAATTGTCCCTGTTTCATCAGACACAGCAGGCTGAAGGGATAGCCTTCTGGTGCTTAGCAGATTTTGAGGTCAAACAGAATCTGTACTAGGTAATCAGCTTAGTGGACAATAAACTAAGAACTGACATTGCATGGTGCTTACAAAGCTCCCACTTAGGGGGCTGACTCATATTTCCATAATGTCTCCCTTGAATATTGCACTTTATCATCATTATTTGGAAATATATGCCTGATTAGTAATACCCAGTAAGTAAAAATACCCGATGCATAAATAGCCACATGAGAGGTCTTTAGAATGGCAGTGGCCTTTGATTGCCAAATTCATTCCCAGCTCTAAAATCTTGTCTCAATGAAATATTTCATACTGAAAAAACAGTTATTCTAATAAGAATGATTTTCCAGATTGTTTATCAGCATTAACCAAAATAATTCCCCTTTCCAGATTGCTGCTTTGGTCTGTGGAAGGAGCTTTACAATTTTGTTTTAATAAGAAAATAAATTGGCCAGAGATTGAAAAGTCAAAAAAGAAAAACTTTTACATTTTACGAGATGGCTGTACCAAAAGCTTAGTAAAATGCTCTGTAGTTAGTTTCTGATTAAGTGCTAGAAAACTTCCAGAATACAACAGAGAGCATTATCTCCAAGTGGAACATGGTTTCATAATTCCTGTACACATAATTCCCCCAAATTGTTTCCTTACTCACTTTCACTCAGTAAAATTCGTTACTGACTTCTTAGATTTTAAGAAGCAAGCAGCTGGAGGGCAGGGCAGAAGAAAGTCAGAGAGTGCAAAAGAACGGTGGTTGATTGGGAATTTTTTTCTACATCCTGATTAAGACATCCTGAAAGCGCAGGATCTGGTTAGTTTTTTCAGTAACAGTAAGTCAGCACTCCGCCCTAAGGCCTGTGCTGTTAGGAGATTGAACCTCCATCAAGAGCAATCGCAAAACTGAAATGAAATGACTGGGATGGAACATTGTTGGATGATGAGTGTCAGCTCCCCTGAGAGCAAACAGGGCAGAGCTGTGGCGTCCACATCCACACAGCAAGAGGCGTTATCCTCAATGGAACTCTCCCAGTCATGCTTCTAGCCCTTTAGCAATATCATAACTTTCCTCTGGGGAATCTATGATTCCTGCCCCTTTTAAAAGCCCCCACATATTCTCTTCATTGATTAATTTACTTATAAAGATAGTTGTTTCATTTCAAAATTTCATCGTGACGTTTAGAGCCGGGATAAAATCTTATATGTTATGGAAATAAATGCTTGTCATTTAGCCTGGCTTGTCCCTTGGGGGTGAGGAATGGGACTGCTCCGAATTGGCTGACCCTCCCGTCATGGTTTCTGCCTGGGCAGCAGGATAGCGTGACGGTCGAGAGCCTGGGCTCTGGGGTCACCCACCTAATACCAGATTGCACTGAGCAGTCTCTGTTTACTCATCTGTAGAATGGGAATAATAATACACCTGCCTTGTAGGGTTGTTGTGAAGACTAAATGAGAGAACGTGTGTCATCCTCACCTTAGCAGCGTGACGGAGAAGGCTAACCGCAGGACTGAGCCTCGGAGAAGCTCCTTCCGTTCCTCCTGAAGCCCAGACTCCACCTCCAACTCCTTCTCTGCCGAGGGCCAACCAGCCACTTCTCTCTAGGCCTCTTTCATAAAATAAGTAGGTTAGAGGAGATCATGAATAAGTTCCTTTGGAGGCATAAAATTCTATTAACTCCTTTTGAAATGATTGACACACCATCCTTCGCTTTTACAAAACAATATGCAAAATCCTATAGTCCGTGAAACTGTGGTCAGATTACAGGGCCCCTCCTTGCATATATTAACCTACCCGTGGGAAACCCACGTAAAGGGCTCTGAAATGAATTAACCCAGAAGGGACTGATGGATCCCCCGATAAAAAACAGGGTTTGTGTTTATGAAGCCAGGAGGAATCATACTTCCTTTTACCCAAAGGAAAAGAATTTTACAGGAAATTGCCATGACCTGTCAAAGTCCAAAGTTCTTGCATTGGAGTGTAGAATGGACTCCCTAAGGGCATAAAGTGGATAATCCTACCTATGCATTGACCTTTATTTGTACCACATCTGACCATTCTCAAAGCATTTTCACAGCCGTTATCTCCCATAGGATCCAATTCATCCTGACGAAATCCTTTTCCAGAAACCCCAGTTATTCTGGAGACTGTGAGGACCTCCAGTCCATCAAAGTTCAAGCACCTCCACTGGGGAGCCCACCAAAAGATGGTCATGACAATTTTTGAGAATGCATTTTTTTCACCTACATTGTTGAATCTTGCGTGTGCATGTGTGTGTGTGTGTGTGTGTGTGTAAAGATGCCATATTTCATGGAGTTTAAGATGTACATTTTTTACATTTAATGTCTTTGAATTCAGGACGTGTCTCATAATGGAGTCTTAGCCTACTGTCTAACCCTATGTACTGGCTTCAATACTGTTCCCCAAAATTCATGTCCACCTGGAACTCAGATTGTGACCTTATTTGGAAATAAGGTCTTTGTGGATGCAATCAGTTATGATGAGGTCGTACTGTATTAGGGTGGGCCCTAAAGCCTATATGATACTGTCCCTGTAAGGAGAGGAGAGGACACACAAAGACAGAGAGGAGACACAGGGAAGAAAGTCATGTAACAACGGAGGCAGAGATTGACATGCTGTGGCCCCAAGCCAAGGAACACCAAGGGTTGCTGGCAACCACCAGAAGCTGGGAAGAGGCAAGGAAGGATCCCCCCTAGAAGCTTTGGAGGAAGTGTGGCCCTGCTGACACCTGGATTTTCATCTTTCCTCCTTTGGAACTGTGAGAGGACACATTTCTGCTGTTTAAGCCGCTCACATTGTGGTAACTGGTTGTGGAAGCCTTAGGAAACTAACATACCCTGCAGAAAGTGTGCACTTAGGCATGTGCATGCACACATACACACACATACCACGCACGTGGGTTTGGTTGGTTTTCATTTCTTTTCCCTCGTCCACAGGGGAGGGAGGAAAGGAACTACCCTCCTCTGAGCTGCCAGGTGTGCACTATGCTGGCTGGTCTCGCACAGGCTGGCTCCTGGAATTCCCACAACTCCCTGCGGGCAGCGCCCGTTTGTAGAGAAGGAATCCGAGCACAGGGAGGCAAGCTGGGCCCGACCATTAGGTGCTGGCAAGGAGAAAGTCATGTATTTTGAAATGAAAGGAACATACTCAGTAATCACGATGTCAGTCTTCTGCTCATACAAGAGAAATGGTTAGTGTCATAGAAAGTTTTCTTGAACTCAATTTGTTGAGTGCTCTGAACTTGTCTTAAAGGATAAACCTTTGCCTTCTCTGCCCCTGCAGTCTCAGGGAAGTCAGGAGTCTAGGCAGCAATAGCAATGGAAATAAACCATCCTTGGACCTGAGCTTCATTTGAGATTCTAGGAGAACCTCACGAGGCCAAACGCCCGCAGGCCTATCTTCCCAGCAAGACACCACTCTCCAGTGCTGTCCTGGTGGTCTTGCAGCACAGCAACTGGAAGTCTGTTACTATTTGCAAGTGGGAAGGAAGGGAGAGAGGGAAGGAGGGAGGAGGGAGGACCTGGAACCTAGCAGGTGCTCCCCTGCTATTTATCACTCCACTCCCTGTAGGAAACAGAGCTGCTTCTATGTCACTACAGAGGGGTCTCTCCCAGTCAATACCACCTTTACACCCGGGCTCGAGAGGCCCCTTCCACGTGCCTCATACATGACAAACACACACAGCCCGTGGATTCAAGAGCACGGGCGTTTGGCCACCTGGGATCCTGTGCTCAGCACTGGCTCAGCACAGTGATAGCTGTAAGATCCACTCCCAGGACTAACACTTGTCAGGCCTCAGGGAAAGGTTCCTCCACAATCCCTGGCCTCCGTCCTGGAGCAGAAGGTGGCTGTGTCTGATCGCCCTGGAGATTCGTGCTCGTGCTGCTACCAACACTGGAGACAGACACTGCTTCAGACAGCAGGGAGGATTCGGACAGGGGAAGATCTTAGGTAAGAGAAAGACAGATCAATCAACTTACCAAATTCTCAAAGAGCACAAACACATCAGATTCTCACATAGAGAAGCATCATTTCCCGGTAGTCCTCTGTGCCTTTTTCTTCTTCTCCTTGTGTTTGGATTCAGGATTGGAAGATACTCACAGATTAGTACAGTTTTCACGACAGTTGCATACGGTGGCCAAGGAACACTATGCAATATTACACAATTCATATTATTCTGAAGTGTGTCTGTAAGTAGGTTTCCATGTGATACATGTGAAGCATAATGCCAGTTATCTGCATTACTCCGTGGATCTAGATATTGCTTTAAGAGATGGAGACAGCCAGCCCTGATGACCTGGTGGCTCAAGTTCAGTGTGTTCCACTTCAGCAGCCCAGGTTTGGCTCCTAGATGTGGAACCACGCCACTCGTCTGTGAGTAGCCATGCTGTGCAGCAGCTCGCATAGAAGAACTAGAAGGACTTACGACTAGAGTATATAACCATGTACTGGGGCACTGGGGAGAGGGACAAAAAAGAGATGGAGGAAATTGCAGTACAAGTAATAGAAGTTTATGTGGCAAAATTCAATAAATTGTAACATTTTTCTGCAATAAAAATAATTTGTCACATGCAACCCCATTACAATGTTTGATTCTAATATGTGAAATCCATGGCTTATTTCTGAATCTAAATATTGCTCTAATGGTTTTACTGACAATTCCAGTTGCTATTGCTTCCACGTGAAGTTTCTTCCGACTGAAATTAAGGAGAGAAAACCACCAAGAACTACAATGACTCAATAAGGTTGTCTAATTTAGCGTTACTGCCAACAGAACACAATTTATGTGAAAATTTTGCCTATAACAACATAGTGACTTTGCTAAAATGCAGGAAAGAAAAATAAATATTGTGGCATTAATATAGAATAATTTATGAATTTCGTATGTCTTTACTACTCACGCAAACGTCACCAGCCCATTAACAAAGCACTTAGACATTTACAATGATAATTAAAGTCAGCTGTCTTCGATATTTTTCTGGCTTTCTGAAAATAAAAACCACAGCTTCATAAATAGAAATATTTTCTTGCTTTCTCATTATGAAGATATATTTATCAAGATAGGAGGGTAGAATCTATTTTTATGTATCAGTTGAGGGACTTGATTAATGATTTTTAAGCATTTATACACATGGCATGTGGGCCTCCATGCCCACTCCTGCCCTGGACCCTGAGAATGCTCAGGGAAGGCCTGGTCTCCCGGCCTCCAGTTTCAGCACGTGCATGACATGAGTGGTGGACAGCTCTATTTTAAATCAAAAGAGCTCTGATGGCATCTGCTGGGGAGGTGCCCCTTTGGTGGTGAGCAATGAGAGCTAGCAGAAGAGCCCATCTGGGGGGCCTGGTGGGTAGAAGCCACTTCCCAAAGGATGCATTTCTTCCGTTAGTCCCTCTCCTGCCTCTGGGTCTTTATACAAGTCACTTCAAGGCCCTGGTTACTGGCCCTGGGCCTTAAGAAAGAGCAGGGCCAGCAGTTGGCCAATGGAGGACTGGCCAGAGTTAGAACGAGCATCCTAGATGGGGTGTAGGTGGTACAATACCAGGGGGAGCCAAAGTGAGTGGATGGGGAGAGTCTACGTGAGCATTCACAGGGAGCTGCCCCAGAGCAGATGCTAGGAGGATCCAACATACCCTGCAACCTTAAGGGGCACATGCAAGGGTGTACTGGAGGAGATCCGAGAGTGGACCTAAGTGGAGAGGCTCCACAACAGACACTAACACCTGGCACAGCACTAGGGCCATCTAACTCAGGCACCGTGGCACTGGTTGGAATTGTAGAGTCTGATCGGCTCAGCATGGGTGCAGCGTCTCATTCAATCATCTATGGCTAGGGGCTGGGATCACCTAATGCAAACACAGCTACCTAGCTCCCCTTCTTTACCAGGGCTCTGGGGCCACATCCAGAGAGGGCATGAGGGTGCCCCCAACAGGTCCATAGCAAATGTATCTACATGCAATTTGTGTGTAACAAATGGTTGTCCAGTTGACTTAGGGGTGAAGGGTCAGGGTGGAAAATTTGGTACACTAGAGCTCCTTTCCTGAGGCTGCTTAAATCTCCCCTGACAACAGGTAGGCTCTACCCCCCAACTAGGGGGTGGTGTGATGAGCATGGCTGACAGTGGGGTCAAAGGGCTGCTGCTGGAGGGAGCTGAGGAATGGAAGACAATGAGCTAAGCAGGTGGCAATGCGTCTTTGGAGATCAGCACCCCTAAATCCAGAGGGACTTCCGGGCTGACTTCCCAGTAGCAGTAGAGTTTGTAAGTGCAATGAATTCAGCATCCTTTTATCAAATGGGTTATTTGCTTTAACAATTGATTGTAACTTAGTCAGTTGACAGAATCAAGAGGGTGTTCAGATTAGGATCTGAGGATGATGCAAAGCCCCCACTGCATCTCGGATGTCACTAAGCAGCTTAATCTACACATAACCCAAATCTACACATAACACAGTGTCCTCTTTCTCGGAGAGGCACTGGCGAAATAACAGGATTTCAGCATTTACAGGCCATTTCCAGCACCATGGCAACCCATATTGCACAACATATAACAGCATCTGGAGATTCTAAACCCTGAGCCTGGGGCCTAAGGAAAAAGAAGTCACTGCAGCATTAAGAAGACAAGCTCACTCACTGAAGGAATTAAAATTAAGAATTTAATACACAAAGACTTGATAAATTATTGACCTGATGACAATCTTCTATCCTATATTCTAGAAGAGGAGACAAAAGGGAACAAACCATGCCTCTGGACTTCATTTTGACCAAGAAGAGGGACTAACAAGTGGCAGAGAACAAACAACATCATTGTGAAAGAGGGCTCCTGCAGGGTCACCAAGATACTAAGTCTGGACTCAGACATTCGTCCGGGACGCTTAAGAAAGCAGGTCCCAGGTGCAGAGAAAAGGTGTGTGTGCCTCCAGGGCCCAGAAAATTCTGTCTACCCCTACATTATTCCCATGAAGAATTATGGAGTCCAACAACAACAAGGCCACAGGCCGGCTCCGTGGCTGAGTGGTTAAGTTCGCACGCTCCGCTGCGGCGGCCCCGGGTTCAGATCCCGGGAGCGGACATGGCACCGCTCATCAGGCCACATTGAGGCGGCGTTCCACATCCCACAACTAGAAGGACCTGCAATTAAGATATACAACTGTGTACGGGGCGGGGGACGGGGGCGGGGGCGGTTGGGGAGATAAAGCAGAAAAAAAAAAAAAAGATTGGTAACAGTTGTTAGCCCAGGTGCCAATCTTTATTAAAAAAAAAAAAAAAGCCACACAGGGACTTGAAGACAAGGAACAAGACCAACAAAGGTCAGAGGGGTTATGATGAGGCCCTGTGTGCCGAGACCTCAACAGTCCTGGGGCCACCAAGGGGCAGAGAAAAACTGCAGCAGTGTGACTCTGAGCTCCCAGCTGGAAGATGCTCCACTCCCCAGATCATCTCTCTTCCTTGGTCCTGGGTGGGTCATGCCTTTCCCCAGAATTACTGCTGCTGCCTTTGTGTTCTCTCCCATCTCTTGGTGGCCTTGTATCTCTTGAGGCTGTGGCGCTTGCAGGCTCTGGCTCCTGCTGTTATCACTATTGTGGGTCCCAAAGGTTAGAGAAGGGTTTTGCCAAGACCATTGTATCTGGCCCTTCATAAGGCAGCAGACAGAGGAGTCTGTCATGCCAAGAGAGAGAAGAGGGATAAAGATGTGCATAGAGGAGAACCAGGGCAGTTTCATTACTCTTAGGATTATGTTTTCCAATATGTCTATGACTGTAAAGATTGTCCCCGTGGAGATGGCACTCTAATGACTCTCTTCCTGTCCACACAGGAGGCTCAGGCTCTCTCAAAAAGGCCTTGCACTTCCCTCTTGTCTGCCCAGGGCAGTTACACCCTCCACCCCCAGCCTTTGGACTTCATCCGGTTCTTCGAGTTTGCCCCTGGATTGTCTCTCTTACTAGCCTCTTCCAGCTGATGATGCACTGGACAGTTTACCAGGCTTTCTGCTGTGACATTTTCCCAGGATCCCGCCTTTTAGATTGCCTCCTAGGGTCCAGGTATGCAGCCCCCCTGACCCTGGCTTCTCAGAGAGCATCCCCTGCTTCTCTGGGAAGAGAAAAGCAAACAAAAGTCATACTTATTTCTCACAGAAGACCTACAAACAGGAACAAAGAAAAAAATAAAAATTACCCATCCACCCTAAGCCAAGGGAGATAATCACAGATAACATTTTAAAGAATTTCCAGAAATATGTTATGTGGGTAGATCATTATCGGACCTGGTCTGTGTTTGTATTTACGTACACATTCTGCTTTTTAAATTCACATTTATCATTTCCATACATACATATATGTGTATATGTATAAATTCTTTGAAAACATTTTATTAAATAACTGCTTGAGATTCTGTTTTATAAACATAGGATAAGTTAGCCATTCCCCTACTGCTGGACATTAGGTTGTTTCTGAATTTTACTATTTGTAGGAAGAAAGGCCATCAACAGTGCTCTCCCATGCTCTTGCCTCAACATACACAGGAGGTGCTTCCACAGCCTTCTCTCTCCAGCCCCAGTTCTTCCACAGAGAAGGAGGGCTGAATCCCACTGCCCGGACTTTGACCCTAATTTGGATCAAATTTTTCCTAGTGCCCAGTGTTCCCAAGCCTCAAAAGTGGGCATTAGGCAATTCCTCTTTCACGGCCTGGCTCGAACGCAGGAGGTCATCTTGCCTGTGTTCCTCCACCCCCTCCCCTGGTGTAAGGATGCCTGTGACTGTCGTCTGTGTAGTTGCTGGGGAGAGTGGACGTGAAGTTGGTTCTACCTTTTCTTTCTCCACGGCACACCTGATCATGCAGATCCTGTATGTCAATTTGGCATGAGAAGGAAGGTCATATGAGACCTGTGACCGTCAGCCGCAGGTCTCAGCAAGCTATTAGCAGGAGGCTCTGCTTTGGGGTTATAGGCTGATTGCCTAGAGTAGTTATTTAATAAAATGTTTTCAAAGGATTTACTCACACACACACATATATAATTATATAGGGAAATGATAAATGTGAGAGAAAAAAGGCAGTATACATGAATACCCACACCCCCTCCCAAGACCTTACCATCAGGATAAGCAATACTATGGTGAACATCTTTATGCTGAAATCCTTCTCTAGATCTCTATTTTTTGTTGTTGTTGCTGAGGAAGATTCGCCCTGAGCTAATATCTGTGCCAGTCTCCCTCTATTTTGTCCATGGGTTGCCTCCACAGCATGGCCACTAGCGAGTGGTGTAGGTCTGTGCCCAGGAAGCAAACCCGGACCACCAAAGTGGAGCATGCTGAACCTAACCACTAGGCCATGGGGCCAGCCCCTTTAGATCTCTGTTTTAAACATACTTTATCAGCATACAAACATCGTATTTATGAATCTGCTCTGTGAATGCTTCTGCCTCTTACCCTCTGGACATCCTGATGGGCAGCAGGATGTGGTAGAAATCAACACAGAATCTGGAATCAGAATTCCTGAGATAGTTTGGCAGCATCACCACCTACTTCCTGTGACTTGGGCAAACAAATCCCTTAATCTCTCTGAGCTTTGGTTTCCTCATCTGTGAAATTTAAATTAAGGTAATGAGAACATCTGCCAGGTCTCCTAACCTCACTGGGGTATGGTGAGAATAAGAAGCAAATGAGAACACAGACGTGAGAAGTTCTGCATGGGTGACTGACTGGGTAAGCTCTGTGACTTCAAAGAGAGCATTACAGACATTTTTCTCTGTTTTAGCTCAGAACTTTCTCTCTTGGAAAGATGTAAAATGACTCAACACACAGGAAAAGAAGTCCAAAAAGTCGAGATGAGGAATTATTTCCCTTTAATGCATGGGATATTTAGGATGACTTATTTACATGAAAGGACACAATAAACAGAATTGGGGGATGGATTTGAAAAGCCCTTCATTCTCCTAATTTTCAGGGCCACTAATATGTTCCTTATTTATTGTCTCCATTTTCCTGATACATCATTTTACCACATGTGTCCTGACTTTGACTTGCTATTTAGCAATGCAGCCCCCTGCATCTCACATGTGAACAATTAGTCAGAGAAATACTCTTCTCCTCCAGCTGCTGGCCCTGAAGGGGTGGAGGTTCTTTCATCTTCTGTCAAGGCGATTTTGATGGCTTTGCAGAAAACGGCTTTAGAAACAAGTAGAGGAGGAGCAGGCTTGCAATCTGAGATCTTAGTCAACAAAGAATTCTTTTTGCAAATTCAGTTGTGAATGTTTTCCCCAGACAAAATGCAGAGGCAATAGACATCACCGTTTTAGTAGAACTTATTTTCAGACAATTCTGTGCCTGGGCCGGCCATGCTCATTTCTTCTCATTCATTAACCCAATAAACACTGCTGAGCAGCCCCATGGCAGGGTGCTGGGCTCCGCGCTGGGGTAAGGCCCAGCCCTTGCCCTTGAGGCCCTGGGGATCAGATAAACACCTGTACTGCAGAGTCAACAGTGCCCTGAGAGAGGTGGGCGTGGAGCCATGCAGTCCTTGTCCGGGAAGGCTCCTCAGAGGAGGGACATCTGAGCTGAGTTTTGAAGGACAAATAGAAGAGGGCTGGAGGGATTTCTGGCACCTTCTTTAACCCATTTCTTCAGAAGGACTTGCTGTAGTTAGGAACCAGCTGTATCTGTCTCCCACCAATGCCGGACAAACCTCCCCTGCTGACTCTTCTCCTCCCAGATGACATTTCCAGGGGATCCCATACCTTCTCAGTGGTTTCCAGGTGTTGACCAACCGTCCTCATTTTCAGTCCTTGAAGAGTACAGTTTGAGTTAAGTCAAAACCCCAATTTCACTTCCAGTTCAAAGCTTCCCCCTTTCTGCCAAGGTGAGCCTGAAAAGCGGTCTGGCTTCTGCATTCCACCCACTTCTCAGTCATCCCGTCCCCAGCTTGCAAAGTGCTCCCTGTGGCTACTCCAGGCTTGGGGCAGGTAGAAGGGAGAGATGGTAAAAAAGCAAAAAGGTATTTATCCTTAGTGTTACTCCCCGTTGGCTGTTAATGCCCTCCATCCTGGCAGATGTCTAAATGCTGACTCCTTGTCTCTTGGGATACATTGGGGGACCGACCCACACCTCCAAGGCTACCCCTGACATCACACAGGTCCCTGATGCAGGTGAAGCACTGTCAGGCTGGCCTCTCCCAAAGCCCCAGCTCCCAGGCCACTGCCCTACTCCTTCAGGGGTGGCATTTGGCCCACTGTGACCTCCCCAAGAGCTTTCCTAAGTTCGTCACTAGTACACCACTAGGGGCAATTCTGCAATTCTGCAGGCATCAATCTGAAGGCTGAGCCGACAGTGCCCCCTATGGCAAGCACCCCACTGCCTAGGGTGGTCCTGTCAGTGCCCACCTCCCTTGGCTAGAAGAGGGAGGGTGTGGAGAGACCCTCGGGGCCCACTGCCCATAGGCTAGTGTCCCTTCCCAGCCCATCCTCACTCTGATGTGGGCTGGGGTGGGGGTGGGGTGGCAGGGCAAGTTTGCAGAACCAGTTTTGCCCACTCTCTGTGCTGCTCCTGTGATGTGTCCCATTCCCTTCTTTAGAAGGTGGGGACACTTGTCACTCACCGACCTCTCCTCCTAGACAGAAAAAGTTACGTTAGCAAATGAGACTCCATTTCAATCAACTGCTGAGAATCGTTTGACTGCGCTCATTGCAGAAAGAGGCTTTGTTTTGTTGTCACTGTCAAGGCTGTTTTAATAGCTATATAAATAAAACACAGAGGAAAGCAACCCAAAGTGGAGATCCCACATAAGGTTCTGTGACTATGGGGTCACCAGCCCCACAATTCTGTTCTCAGCAGCAAGGGAGTGAAAGGAGCCAAGTGGGCGGAGCTGAGAGGGATACCTGTCCCACAGGTCCAGCTGGACAGGGAGGGCTGGCTGGAAGTGACCAGGGAGCTTTGTGCCGGGACTTCCTGGAGGCGGGGACCTGTGAGGCCAGGATGGAGGGGGAGGGGGAGGGGGAGGGGCCCCATCAGCACTGAAGCCTCACTAAACAGGCATGCTTCAGGCCCGATGTGCTCGCTGCAGGTGCTCAAGAATTCTTTGAGTTTCACATTAAAATTACTATTCAGACAAGAGAAATTTCAGTGTTGTGTGTTGCTTCCAAGAACTTTCATACCATGACTATGAAGACAAAGCAAGACCTTTTTTTCAACAGTCTTAAAATGAATTTTGAAGCAAGAACTTGAGAAATTCAGTAATGTTGGAAATAAAATTTAAAGCTCAGGGGACCAACTTTATATTTTAAAATTCTGCTAGATTTGCCACATAAGAATAGAAGAAGAATCAGGACATACTTTTATTTAGTTCATTACAAAACAAGTAAAAGATAGCGGGAGGATGGCTAGGTTGAAACGGTGGATTGAACACATGCACCTAACTTCACTTCCTCCTGAAATCTACCATAAAGGGATTTGAAAAACAAACAAAAACAAAAATAGAAAGGAATAAGTTTAGAGAGAACGAGAGAGGAAAGCAGCAAGAACATTTTGGAAACTGGAAATCAAATGAGCTGATGGTAACCGACTTGGGAGACCCGAGAAGGCCAGCTCCTCCACCAGCAGTGAGGGAAGCTGAGAGCCTTTGGTTCACGCGGCAGAACCTTGAAAAGGCTCGGGAACCCGCAATAGCAAAGACGTCTGAACTGGAGGTGAAAGCGAATGTGTCAGAATGAGGTGGGCTGGGTGGAAGCTGTTTGGTATCCATTTGGATTCCTAGACGTGCTCCCGAATCTAGGAGACTGCGTGATAGTCCCACCTCCAGCCCCGTCTTGGTAAAACAGGATCTAAGCTAAGGGATGCCAAGCGCAGTTGGTGGTGCGGGCACCATACCAAATGCACATGAATACTGGATACTGATAACCTTTGCCTCCTCCTGAACTGCTAGAAGGCTGGCAGCCAGGCCATGGCTCTCTAGACAGGAGATGGGAAGGCTATGTCCCGGGGAATCTAGCCAGCCACGGGGAAGTACCAAAAGTTATGACAACAGGAGTTCCCCCAGTGAGCGGTCCACCTGATCGTCCCCTAGAGGAGATGAAGTCAACAAGTCCCACTCGTGTGCACAGTTTGTCCAACAAGTTTTTAAGACCCCATTTTGTCATCATGAGTATACAACCCAGGATTATTAAACATCTGAGAAAACAGAGCATCTGAGGCAACCGAAAGAAACAAATAGAAAAAAAGAATTTGGTGGAAACAAAGACTATGTCCAGAAAAGAAAATTAAATTAAAAGAAAAAACTGTCAATGAGAGAAAACAGAAGATATTGCATCATGAAACAACAGTAGGACGCTATGAAAAAGTTACATCCAGAGAACAAAATTTCTTGAAAACACATGCGCAGCAGTAAAAAACTCAGAGTTCTGGCAGTGGATTAGGCAAGGAAAAGAAATAGAAGGCATAAAGATCAAAGGAAGAAGTGAAACTGTATCTGTAGACAACATTATTATCTACATCAAACATCATAAGGAATCTATAAAAATACTATAATAAATGAATTTAAGTAAGACTACAAGGTCAGTATACAAAAATTATTCTATTTCTATACACTAGCAACAAAGAACTAAAATCTTTCCTTTTTAGGGGGTGGGGGGAGATTAGCCCTGAGCTAACTACTGCCAATCCTCCTCTTTTTGCCGAGGAAGACCAGCCCTGAGCTAACATCCATGTCTACCTTCCTCAACTTTATACGTGGGACGCCTGCCACAGCATGGCTTTTGCCAAGCGGTGCCATGTCCGCACCCAGGATCCAAACCGACGAACCCTGGGCTGCCAAAAAGCAGAACATGCGAACTTAACTGCTGCACCACCGGGCCGGCCCCAGAATTAAATCTTTTAAATACTAAAAGAAGGCAGGGGAAGATCTGAATAGACACCTCACCAAAGATGATATACTGATGGCGAATAAGCAAATGAAAAGATGCTCACTAGGAAACTGAAAACTAAAACAATGAGACATCACTACATACCTATTAGAATGGCTAAAATCCAAAACACTGACAACACCAAATGCTAGTGAGGATGTGGAGCAGTAGGAACTCTCATTCATCGCTCGTAAAAAAGCAAAATAGTACAGCTCCTTCAGAAGAGAATTCTTACACAACTAAACATGCTCTTACCATATGATCCAGCAATCAATTCCTTGGTCTTTACCCAAAGGAGTAGAAAGCTTGTGTCCACACAAAAACCTGCACATGGATGTTTATAGCAGCTTTATTCATAATTGCCAGGACCTGCAAGCAACCAAGACGTCCTTCAGTAGGTGAATGGGTAAATAAACTGTGGAACATCCAGACAATGGAATATTATTCAGCCCTAAAAAGAAATGAGCTTTCAAGTCATGAAAAGACACAGAAGAACCTTAAATGCATGCTACTAAGTGAAAGAAGCCAATCTGAAACGGCTACATGCTATATGATTCTCACTATATGAAATCCTGGAAAAGGCAAAACTATGGAGACAATACAAAGATCAGTGGTTGCCAGGGGTTGGGGGAGGGGAGGATGAACTGGGAGAATACAGGGGATTTTTAGGGCAATGAAATCACTCTGGATGATACTGTAATGGTGGATGTGTTTCATTATACATTTGTCCCAAGCCACAGAATGCACAACTCCAAGAGTGACCCCTAATGTAAACTTTGGACTTTTGATAATGATGTGTCAATGTAGGTTCATGGATTGTAACAAATGTACCCCTCTGAGGCAGGGATGTCATGATGAGGAAGGCTGGGGAGGGGTGGGGAGGCGGGGTGTTGGGGAGAGGTATATAAAAAACTCTCTGTACCTTCTGCTCAGTTTTCCTGTGGACCTAAGACTGCTCTAAAAAATAAAGTCTATTAGTTAAAAAAAAAAAGTACCCTTCTGTGTTATGTTTAGGAAGTCCTTTCTCTGCTTGGAATGTTCCCTTTTAATACGTTTATGGTTTTAATTTTCATATAGTCGTCCTTCAGGAATTTATTTTGGTTCATAGAAATCAGAACAGTGATTTTGTAAGGAGTGGGGAGGAGGCAGGAGATTGACTGGAAAGGGGCAGGAAGCAATTTACTGGGATGATGGAAAAGAATACCTCTTATTGGGCGGGTGGTAACATTGATACAGACCTTTGTCAAAATGTATCAAGCTGTGCATTCAAAATCTGTGCACTTTATTTCATGTAAATAAATACTTCAACTTTAAAATTACACTAGGGAAGCTTAATAGAAGGTTTAGAAGATAAAACTGAAGAAATTTCTCAGAAAGTTGAGTAAAAAAACAAATAAATAAAAAATAGTTTAAAAAAAGAGTTAGAAAATCAGAGGACCCATCCAGGAGGCACCACTTACAACTAACACAAGTTCCCCAAAAAAGAGAAATGAGAAGATAAAGAGGATAGAGTCACCAGATCAAGAATTTAAGAAAATTTCTCAGAAAGCATTCTACATACACATCGTAAATCTTGACTTTTCACATAACCTCGCTGCTTGGGGATCATGCCCAATGTCACTCCTTACAGACCTGCCTCATTATAACCACCACATGGTGTTCCCTTGTGGGCTGGCTCGTAACGACTTAACCAGTGTCCTGATGGCTGACATTTACGCAGCTTCCCATCTTTTGATATTACAAGCAATGTTGCTAATGCCACATTGGCACAGTTGTCATTTCCTGTGTGAGAGTCTATCTCTAGGAAAAATTCCTGGAAGTTAAATTGCTCAGTGTAAGGCATTTTAATTTTAATTGGTATTGCCAGACGGCCCTCCACAGATGTGGTACAGTCTCTAATCCCACCCCGATATGAGCCGCCATTCCCCTTATTCTCATTAATACCCTGTGTCAGGTAGCTTTTTCATCTTTGTCAGCTTGTCCCGAACTGGCTCCTGGACCAGAAAAATGACATTAGCCGGAAAACTGGCAAAATACGAACAAACTGTGTACTTTAGTGAATAGTATTGTCCCGAGGTGCTCTCTTAGTTTTGATAATTGTACCACGGTTATGTTAGATGTTAATATTAGGGGAAGCTGGATGAAGGGTACATGGAAACTGTATTGTCTTTAAGCTCTTCTGAAGACTACAATTGTCTCAAAATAAGAAAGGTTTTCTTTGATTTTTTTAAAAGGTATTTGTATTCCCTTTTCTGTGAACTATCTGCTCATGTACACTCATTTTTTAATTTGATTTTTTGTCTTTTACATAAAGATTTCTAGAAATTCTCTCATACATTAGAGAAAATGGGGTTTCTGTGATATGTGCTGTAAATACTTTCTCTCCATCTTTTGTCTTTGATTTTGTTTCCGATTGCTTGTAAAGCAAAAAATTGTTTCATTTTTCCTTAGACAAATTGGTCAGCCTTTCCTTTATGGTTTCGTGCCAAGAAAGCTCTTTCTTCCTTTAGAAAATTTTCTTCTAATATATTTATGGTCGTATTTTTTACGATTAAAACGTTTTTTCCTTCTGGAATTTATTTTGGAATATTTTTTCTAAAATGGCTACCTGGTTTTTTCAATATTTTTACTAAATTATTCACCTTTTCCTCACTGATTTGAAACGCCACCTACGTTATGTACATAATCATTCTATATACTGATTTTTAAAAATTAGACAAACTGCTTCTAAGGTTTCTATAAGTAAATATTCAAGAACAGCCAGGAAAATTCAAAGAAAGAAGTACAATGAGGACAGAACTTACCCAACTAGGTATTAAAATGCATTATAAAACTACTAGTAATTCTAATTATTTGTTTATTAGGCTGTGAGCTCATTGACTGCAAGGACTGATTCATCTCTGTGTGTGGAACAGTTCTGGTGAGAGTAGGGAATTGATAAATGTTTGTTGAATGACTAACTGAATGAATGAGTAAACAGATTGGGAGAGGTGAAAGAAACTATGTTGTTGAAAATCTGCTCTGTCTCAGGTATTATACATTTGTTTTCTCCTTTTATCTCCATTTTTAACCCCCATTTTACTCCTAAGCAAACAGGCTCAGAATAGTCAGACCAGGATACTCAGCTAGTGTAAGGGGTGGGGCTAAGATTTGGTCTTGACTGATTCCCTGCTGAGCTCACCAGGGCCTTGAAGTGGCATCACCTGCAGCTTGCCCAAAGAAGCTGGTTCCTCTAGCTGAGCCCAGGTCTGACAAAGCCAGCTCCTGTATGGGGCTGGGTCACCACCTCTCAGTGTCACTGCCGGTGCTGCTGTAGAGGTTGACTGGGGACAAATTCTAGTTTTGTTTTGTTTTTTAATTACTTTATTAAGGTCATAATCGTTTATAACTTTATGTAACTTCAGGTGTACATTATTATGTTTCAGTTTCTGTATAGACTGCATCGTGCTCACCCCTAATAGTCTAGTTTTTATCCATCACCATATGTATGTGCCCCTTTACCCCTTTCACCCACCTGCTACTCCCCTCCCCCCTGGTAACCACTAATCTGTTCTCTTTATCCATGTGTTTGTTTATCTTCCCCATATGAGTGAAATCATGTGGTGTTTGTCTTTCTCTTATGGGCTTTTTTTGCTTAGCATAACACCCTCAAGGTCCATCCATGTTGTTGCAAATGGGACAATTTGTCTTTTCACGGCTGAGTAGTATTCCACTGTATATATCACATTTTCTTTATCCACTCATCCGTTGATGGGCACCTCTGTTGCTTCCATGTCTCAGCTATAGTGAATAACGCTGCAACGAACATGGGGGTCCATAAGTCTCTTTGAATTGTTGATTTCAAGTTCTTTGGATAAATGCCCAGTAGTGGGATGGCTGGGTCATATGGGATTTCTATTTTTAATTTTTTGAGAAATCTCCATACTGTTTTCCATAGTGGCTGCACCAGTTTGCATTCCTACCAGCAGTGTATGAGGGTTCCCTTTTCTCCGGATTGTCTCCAAAGTTTATTTTTTGTCTTGGTGATTATAGCCATTCTAACAGATAATATCTCATTGTAGTTTTGATTTACATTTCCCTAATAATTAGTGATGTTGAGCATCTTTTCATGTGCCTGTTGGCCATCTGTATATCTTCTCTGGAAAAATGTCTGTTCATGTCTTCTGCCCATTTTTTGGTTGGGCTGTTTGTTTTTGTTGTTGAGTTGTATGAGTTCTTTATATATTTTGGAAATTAACCCCTTGTTGGATCTACGATTTACAAATATTTTCTCCCAGTTGGTGGGTTGTCTTTTCGTTTTGCTCATGGTTTCCTTTGCCTTGCAGAAGCTCTTTAGTCTGATGTAGTCCCATTTGTTTATTTTTTCTTTTGTTTCCCTCGCCTGAGTGGATATAGTATTCAAAAAGATGCTGCGAAGACTGATGTCAAAGAGTGTACTGCCTATATTTTCTCCTGAGAGTTTTATAGTTTCAGGTCTTACATTCAAGTCTTTAATCCCTTTTGAGTTAACTTTTGTGTATGGTGTAAGATAATGGTCTACTTTCGTTTGCATATGCCTGTCCAGTTTTCCCAACGCCATTTATTGAAGAGATTTTCCTTTCTCCATTGAATGTTCTTGGCTCCTTTGTCTAAGATTAGCTGTCCATAGATGTATAGTTTTATTTATAGGCTTTAGGTTCTGTTCCATCACTCTGTGTGTCTGCTTTTGTGCCAGACTGTTTTGATTACTGTAGCTTTGTAGTACATTTTGAAGTTGGGGATTGTGATGCCTCCAGCTTTGTTCTATTTTCTCAGGATTGCGTTAGCTTTTCGGGGTCTTTTGTTATTCCACATAAATTTTAGGATTCTTTGTTCTATTTTCCATGAAGAATGTCATTGGGATTCTGATTGGGATTGCATTGAATCTGTAGATTGCTTTGGGTAGTATGGACATTTTAACTATATTTATTCTTTCAATCCATGTACATGGAATATCTTTTGATTTCTTTATGTCATCTTCAATTCCCTTCAATAATGTCTTATAGTTTTCAGTGTACAGGTCTCTCACCTCCTTGGTTAAATTTATTCCTAGGTATTTTATTAGTTTTGCTGCAATTGTAAATGGGATTGAGTTCTCTTTCTGCTAGTTCATTATTAGCGTATGGAAATGCAGCCAATTTTCGTAAGTTGATTTTGTACCCTGAAACTTTGCTGGAGTTGTGGATTATTTCCAATAGTTTTCTGGTGGATTTTTTTGGGTTTTCTATATATAGGATCATGTCATCCACAAACAGCAAGAGTTTCACTTCTTCCTTTCCAATTTGGATTCCTTTTATTTCTTTTTCTTGCCTAATTGCTCTGGCCAAAACCTCCAGTACTGTGTTGAAAAGGAGTGGCGAGAGTGGGCACTCTTATCTTGTTCCTGTTCTCAGAGGGATGGCTTTCAGTTTTTCACCATCGAGTATAATGTTGGCTGCGGATTTGTCATATATGGCCTTTATTATGTTGAGGTGCTCTCCTTCTATACCCATTTTACTGAGCGTTTTTATCGCAAATGGATGTTGGATCTTGTCAAATGCTTTCTCTGCATCTATTGAGATGATCATGTGATTTTTATTCCTCATTTTGTTAAGGTGGTGTATTACATTGATTGATTGTGGAGGTTGAATGATCCCTGCATCCCTGGTATAAATCCCATTTGATCATGGTGTATAATCCTTTTAATGTATTGCTGTATTTGGTTTGCCAATATTTTGTTGAGGACTTTTGCATCTATGTTCACCAGCAATATTGGCCTGTAATTTTCTTTCTTTGTGTTGTCCTTGTCTGGTTTTGGTATCAGGGTAATGTTGGCCTCATAGAATGAATTAGGAAGCATTCCATATTTTTCAATTTTTTGGAATAGTTTGAGAAAGATAGGTATTAAATCTCTGAATATTTGGTAGAATTCTCCAGAGAAGCCATCTGATCCTGGACTTTTGTTTTTTGGGAGGTTTTTGATTGCTATCTCTATCTTTTTACTGGTGATTGATCTATTAAGATTGTCTATTTCTTCTTGATTCAGTTCTGGGAGGTTGTATGAGTCTAAGAATTTATCAACTTCTTCTGGGTTATCCAATTTGTGGGCATATGGTTTTTCATAATATTCTCTTAGAATCCTTTTGTATTTCTGTGGTATCTGTTGTAATTTCTCCTCTTTTATTTCTAATGCTATTTATTTGAGCCTTCTTTCTTTTTTCCTTAGTGAGCCTGGCAAAGGGTTTGTCCTTTTTATTTATCTTCTCAAAGAAACAGCTCTTAGTTTCATTGTTCCTTCCTACAGTTTTTTTATCTCTATTTCATTTATTTCTACTCTAATTTTTATTATTTCCCTCCTTCTGCTGACTTTGGGCTTTGTTTATTCTTTTTCTAGTTCTCTTAGGTGTAGCTTAAGATTAGTTATTTGAGGGGCTGGCCCCGTGGCCGAGTGGTTAAGTTCACGCGCTCCACTGCAGGCGGCCCAGTGTTTCGTTGGTTCAAATCCTGGGCGCGGACATGACACTGCTCATCAAACCACGCTGAGGCAGCATCCCACATGCCACAACTAGAAGGACCCACATTGAAGAATATACAACTATGTACCGGGGGGCTTTGGGGAGAAAAAGGAAAAAAATAAAATCTTTAAAAAAAAAAAAAAAAAGAGATTAGTTATTTGAAATTTTTCTTGTTTGTTGAGGTGGGCCTGTATTGCTATGAATTTCCCTCTTAGACCCACTTTGCTGCATCCCATAAGAGTTGATATGATGTATTTTCATTTTCATTTGTCTCCAGGTATTTTTATATTTCTCCTTTGATTTCTTCATTGATCCAATGGTTGTTCAGTAACATGTCATTTAGTCTCCACATATTTGCAAATTTCCCAGCTTTTTTCTTGTAATTGATTTCCAGTTTCAGAGCATTATGGTCAGAAAAGATACTTGATAAGATTTCAATCTTCTTAAATTTATTGAGGCTTGCCTTCTTTCTCAACATATGGACTATCTTTGGGAATGAGCCACGTGCACTTGAGAAGAGTCTGTATTCTGCTGGTTTTGGATGGAATGTTCTATATCTATTAAGTCCATCTGGTCTAGGTTTTCATTTAAGTCCACTATTTCCTATTGACTTTCTGTCTGGATGATCTATCCATTGTTGTAAGTGGGGGGTTGAAGTCCCCTACTATTATTGCATTGCTGTTAATTTCTCCCTTTAGGTCTGTTAATAGTTGCTTTATATACTTTGGTGCTTTTGTGTTAGGTGTGTATGTATACATGAGTGTTATCTCCTCTTGGGGGCATGTACCTTTTATTATTATACACTGCCCCTCTTTCTCTCTCATTGCATTTTTTTTATCTTGAAGTCTGCTTTATCTGATATAAGTATGGCAACACCTGCTTTCTTTTGTTTGCCGTTAGCTTGGAGTATCGTCTTCCATCCCTTCCCTCTGAGCCTGCGTTTGTCTTTGGAGCTGAGGTGTGTTTCCTGGAGGCAGCATGTTGTTGGGTCCTGTTTTTAAGTCCATCCAGTCACTCTGTGTCTTTTGATTGGAGAATTCAATCCATTTACATTTAAAGTGATTATTGATAAATGGGGGCTTAATATTGTCATTTTATCTCTTGTTTTCCACTTGTTCTATATTTCCATTGTTTCTCTTCCCTTGTATTTCTGACTGCCATTTCAGTTTGGTGGTTTTCTATGATGGTTTTCTCAGTTTTCTCTTTATTTATGATTTGCGTTTCTGCTCTGATTTTTTTTGTTTGGTGGTTACCATGAGGTTTGTATAAAAAATCTCATAGATGAGATAGTCCGTTTTCTGATAGTCTCTTATCTCCATTAGCCTAAGCATGTTTCATCCCTTTCCTCTTGCCTATCTAAGTTATTGTTGCCACAAATTATTCTGTTTTGTGTTGTGAGTTTGTGGTTAAAATGAAATTTTTATAGTTATTTTTGATGCTTTCCTTCCCTTTATCTTTTATGTCATAGATAAGTGTTTGCTAACCTATTGTGATAGGGAGCTGCAATTTTCTGATTTTGTTTATCTATTTACCTCTTTGCTCAAGGTTTTGTAAACCTTTGCCTTTTTCTTTCAGGTGTG
Organism: Equus caballus; assembly: GCF_041296265.1. Taxonomy (NCBI): domain Eukaryota; kingdom Metazoa; phylum Chordata; class Mammalia; order Perissodactyla; family Equidae; genus Equus; species Equus caballus. The sequence goes on from NC_091684.1 coordinate 8,959,902, forward strand.
AAGGCATCCTTGATCATTTCTTGTAAAGGAGCTCTAGTGTGATGAACTCCCTCAGCTTTTGTTTATCTGGGAAAGTTTTTATTTCTCCATTGTATCTGAAGGATATTTTCACTGGATAGAGTATTCTTAGCTGGAAGTTTTTGCCTTTCAGTATTTTGAATAGATCATTCCACTCTCCCCTAGCCTGTAAGGTTTCTGCTGAGAAATCTGCTGAAAGCCTGACAGGGGTTCCTCATTGACTTTTGCCACTTTTACTATTATGTGCTTTGGAGAAGGTCTTTTTGCATTGATGTAATTAAGAGTTCTATTGGCTTCATATACTTGTAAGTCTAGTTTTTTCCCCAGGTTTGGGAAGTTCTCAGCTATTATTTCTTTGAACAAGCTCCCTGCTCCTTTCTTCCTCTCTTCTCCCTCTGGAATACCTATAATCCTTATTGCATTTCCTAATTGAGTCAAATGTTTCTCAAAAAATTTCTTCATTTTTTTAAGTCTTAGTTCTCTCTCTTCCTCCACCTGAAGCATTTCTATATTTCTGTCTCCTCTGAATTACTAATTCTGTCATCCATAATGTCAGCTCTGTTTTTTAAGGTTTCTAGATTGTTTTTTATCTCATTCACTGTGTTCTTCATCTCCAGAATTTCTGTTTGTTTTTTTTTAGAGTTACAATCTATTTTGTGAAGAATTCCTTCTCCTCATTAATTTTATTCTTGACTTCATTGAACTGTCTTTCTGACTTTTCTTGTAACTTGTTGAGTTTCTTTATGATGACTATTTTGAATTCTCTGTCATTTAAATTGTAAATTTCTGTGACTTCAGGATTGGTTTCTGGAGACTTGTCATTTTCCTTCTATTCTGGAGTGTTATTGTAGTTCTTCACAGTGTTTGATGAAGTATTCTTTGCCAGAGCATAGTAGTAGTATCAGGTCACAGATTCCATCTGCCACCACCGTCGGGGGCAGGAGCTGTGTTTTCTGAATCCACCACATCTGCTGGAAGTTGTGCTGATACAGCTCGTCTGCATTTGCCCACTGGCCGCAGCTGCTTGGTGAGTCAAACACACACACGCAGGCACTCTGGTATGGATCCACTGCCTTGCCCAGGACCACGCAAGCTGGTGCTGTAGGTGGGGGAGGGGGGCTCTTTTGCACGGCCCACTCTGTGCTCATGGGTGGTTCATCTGGGCTGCTGCACTTGGTGGGGGTGCCCATGTAGTGGCTGAGCCACACCACTAAGTGTAGAGCGTTCCTGTGGACTGGGCTGCAACTCTGAAAGTGAAAGTGTTCACCTGCAGGCCTGCCTGCTCCCCTGCCTCCTCTTACCAGTTGCACATCGGCTGCTGTGTGAGGATCTGTGAACTAGATTGCTGCTGCTGGGGAGGGGGAGGGGATCTGCTTACCTCCTTCCACTGTTTCCCAGGGATCCAGTACCCCTGCCTTCAGATATATGGCTGCGTGGATCTCTCAGATGTCTTATTGTGCTTTATAGGGAATCCTCTGTTGGTTAATGAATTTCTGTTTGGTTGTAACTTAGGGGGTAGAGACCAAGGAAACAGCTTACTCTGCCACGATGCTGACGTCACTCCGCCAAATTCTAGTTTTGCTGACAGGAGCTGGACCCCAGCCCAGGACCTGTGGAGCCTTCTGGAATCCTCTGGTCCCAGCCATCAAGGGAACAACAGCCACATGCCAGGGCAATGACCCAGGAATTTATGTGGTTGCACAGGAGACTCTTGGGTCAGTCCTGGGCATCACAAGACAGCCAGATCTTGGATGGGCATGGATTAGAGGTTGGGCAGGCAGGGTTCCACCCCAAGCCCAACTGCTGAGCATCTTAAGCAAATCCTTAACCTCTCTGAGCCTCATCTATACATTGGGGATTTTTTCCTTCATCGTGGTAAAATTTATAAACTGTGAAATACACGGAATTTACGGTACTATCAATGAGTTTTGACAAAGTATAACCAAAACCCAAGTCAAGATATAGAGCATTTCCATAACCCTAGTGAATTCCCTTCTCGGTTCCCTGCCCTCAACCCCTTAGACACTCATTATCTGTCTCCAGAGATGAATTTTGCTTTCTTGGACTTCCTATAAACACAGTCACACAATATGTACTCTTTTGTGTCTGGCTTCTTTTAGCATAAGTTTTTATGATTTGTCCATATGGCTGCACATATCCACACTTTATTCCTCTTGATTTATATCCATTATTGTTTGGACATACCACCCATATGTATCCACCCACGTGTCTATGGACAGTTGGATTGTTTCCAGTTGGTGGCAATTATGATAAAGATACTAAGAGCATTTTTCCTTCAGTTTTGGTGGATGTGTATTTCCATTTATCTTGGGTAAATACTTACGTGATGGCCACAAAGGAACACCACTTGTATCTTCTTCGAGAGAACCTGCTGCTGTGGGCACAGATGGCTGACACCCCAGCACTGCCCTTTAGGATCCACCTGCCTCAGCTGACCCCTGCCAACAACCAAACAATGGGGACTTGTGCCAGCCCATTCCTCCAGGACATGGGACTCCCCACTGGGCACTGGGGCTCAGGGCCTCCCCAACAGTCTGGCTGAGACTCTGTTAGAGCTGCCCTGAGGCCTGAGGCTCTTCCTACTTGTTATGGGCTGCAGTGTGTCCCCTCAAATTCCTATGTTGAAGTCCTAACCCCCAGGACCTCAGAATGTGACTGTATCTGGAGACAGGGCCTTTAAAGAGGTGATTAAGGTCAAATGAGGTCATTAGGGCAGGGCCTAATCCAATCTGACTGCCGTCCTTATAAGAAGATTAGGACACATACGTGCACGCACACAGAGGGAACACCAGGTGAGGACACAGCAAGAAGGTGGCCATCCACAAGCCAAGGAGAGAGGCCTCAGAAGAACCCAACCTGCCGAGGGAGTTGATTATGGACTTCCAGCCGCCAGGACTGTGAGCAAACAGATTTGTGTAGGTAGCCCCCAGGTTGTGGTGTTTGGTCTTGGCGGCCCGAGCAGACTAACACACCACCCAGTCTCCCTTCCTGTCTCCTCCCGTTGCTCAGGGCTTAGACCTGCATCTTTACCGTCTTCATGGGAGGGCTCCCTGCTCTCCAGCTCCCTTCTCTCATCCCTCCCAGGCATTTCCTCCAATAAATCTCTGCTTATCTGACCCTGTCCTGTGTCTGCGTCTTCGAGGATGCACAGACATAACCTGGGTCATATACTACCCACACTTTGGGGAGGTCGAGGCAGTGAGGCAGTGCCTGGCACGGAGCAGCTCCTCCACCTGGCAGGGTCAGCTGGGATTCTGGACAGGTAGGTGGGTCCACAATGCTACTTTGCAGCCTGGAGCTGGGACTCAGATCCTTCCTCTCTCACCCAGGCAATGGTGGGGCAGGAAGGAGCAGGAAAGCCCTGACAGCCGCTGGCGTCTCCTTGCCCTCAGCCCAGGACTTGCCCCAGCAGCAGGGCAAGAACAGAAATTCCAGAGCAGGGAAGGACCTCAGAGGAGACTCTGGAACATGGGGAAACTGAGGCCAGGGTGGTGGTGCTGTAATCAAGGTCGTCAGGCACACAGGCTCCCATGTTTCAGTGGGCCCAGCCTTTGGATGACTAACACAGGGAGAGAAATAATGCCCCTAGAGGCACTGCCTGCCTAAGTTTGGGGTGGCCCTGCCCGCCTGAGTTTGGGGTGGCCCTGCAGGTGTGTGAGTTCTGGCTACTACGAAGAGCTCCGTGCCCCACCCCCACCCACCGGCCATGGCTTTGAAGGCTCAGGGAGAGAGGCTGCGTCAGGGATTCTCTGAGCGGCCGTCACCATCAGAAGAGAAAGGTGAAGAAGGAGAGGCTTCCCCAGAGAGAAGGCGGGGTCAGAGGCATTTGCTTTCAAGAGTGAAGAGGGCACAAGGACGTAGCAGGCAGGAGGTTGAGGGGCTTCAATGGAGAGAGCGAGGGGGGGGGGCGGGGAAGGGAGGGAAGAAGGTAAAACCTGACAAGTCATCTTGCTCTCTGTAGGTTATAAAACGCTGTTCCACACGTTAGCTTTTTGATCTCACAACCGCCTGTGAAGAAGGCAGGTAATTATCCTCATTGAACAGGTGAGAAACCCAGGGCTCTGGGAGGCGGAGGTTGGGCAGCCTGTAAGGATCACGCGGCTGTCACCTCAGGCCTTCAGACTCCAGCCTTGGGCCTGTCCAGTTTCTAACCTGGCCTCTGTCACACACACCCCCACCCACCCAAAAGCTGACTTGGGCTCACCACTGTGGGCTTGCTGGCAGCCCCCAGTCCATGTTATCCATGTTAATTGGCCTTGCTCCCAAATCCTCGTGTTCTGGGCTGGCCCCAGCTTTACAGAGGAGCCTGCAACATCAGGACCACAGAGGCAGTCCTGAGAGCAGGTTTTCTTCTCGCATCTTCCAGCCCCACCCCCATCCCCGGGGGTGACCATGGTGTCTGGGGAAGCGGCCCAGCGTCTCACACCCAGCCATTTGTTCCGTCATTCCTCCCAAGTCCCCCCTATGTGCCAGGCATTTTGCTAGGCCCTAGGAACCTCTGGTGACCAAAACGAGGGTCCTGCTGGACAGGATGAGGGAGCTGGGCCCACAGCCCAGGCCCAGGGCCACCACATCAGCTCCCTCCCACTGGGTCACTCCATCCAAACAGACTGTATTTTGACAGGCACTGTCCTCCCTTGGGACAGAGGACTGAGCAGTCACAGAGTCACAGGCAGATGGGAAGCAGGTGCTCAAAGGCAGGGGTTCTTACAGCCTGACCCAAGTCCTGCCACCTGGGACCCTGGCTGGGCCCCCTCTGCAGACAGAGAAGGAAGATGGCTGCAGAGGTGGGCCGGGCCTTACCCTCCCACCCTGGCTCTCAGCCCCCTGCAGATGACTCAGGAAAGATACGAAAGAATGTAGATGAATAAGCACAGAGACTCACGGAAACCAGAAATACCCACCTGGGGCCAGCTTCGTGGGTGTGGAAACTGAGCTGTCGCACAGGACCCTACACTCAGAACGCTACCCACCCTTTGGGCTTCATGCTCTGCTGTCATCATCTTAAAATTCGCAATAATCTTATCTTTGAATCTGCGTTTATAAGTGGAGTCTGATGGAGTGATGGAGCAATGGAGTTCGCAGGAGGGACGCTGAGCCTCAGCTCCTGTGTGTGCCGGCCCCCTCGGAGGGGTTCTCAGCCACTCCTCCCCGACCCACCCAGCAGCTACTGCTGCCGCCCTCCAGCCCCAGCCTGCCTGCGGGTGCGGGCAGGACCCAGGCCCATTGCTCTTGTCTTGCACATGGAAGCACGAGTGGGGTCCCGAGTGCCTTTGAGGGTCTTCACTCCCCTGCCAGGACCCCCACGCCTGAAGGAGCACAACATTCCAAAGCAAATCAGATACCCTGACACGTAAAGACCATAGAAGAAAGGAAAGAGCTTCTTCCTTGCTCTTTGAACAAGGGGCCCCATATTTTCATTGTTTACTGGGATCCATAAATTATGCAGCCAGTCGTGTCTCCTCAGAGGGGCAGCAGGAGCATGTTCCAGGAGGGGCTTTCTATTCAAGAGGAGATCTGCTTTTCTTTTCTTTTTTTATATAACCTAAAATTTACCACTGTAACCATGGTTAAGTGTACAGCCCAGTGGCATCAAGTACATTCACATTGCTGTGTGACCATCACCACCATTCATCTCCAGAACTTTTTCATCTTGCAAGGCTGAAACTCTGTACCCATTAAACACTAATTCCCCATTCCTGACTCCCCCGCCCCTGGTGGCCACCATTCTACCTTCTGTCTCTATGAATTTGCCTATTCTGGGTACACCATATAAGTGGAATCATATAATATTTCTCCTTTTGTGACTGCTTATTTAACTTAGCATAATGTTCTCAAGGTTCATTCGTGTTGTAGCATGTGTCAGAATCTCCTTCCTTTTCATGGCTGAATAGTAGTCCATTGCATGGATATACCACATTTTGTTTACCCATTCATTCACCGATAGACACTTGGGTTGCTTCCAAGTTTTGACTATTGTGAATAATGCTGCTATGAACGTGGTGTACAAATATCTCTTTGAGATGCTGCTTTCAAGTCTTTTGGGTCTATTCCCAGATGTGGAATTACTGGATCATATCATAATTCCATGTTCAATTTTTTGAGGAACTGCCATACTGTTTCCCATAGTGGCTGTGCCTTTTTAGATTCCCACAAGGCTGGCTTCTCTGAAGCCCATTCCCTTGATGACATTCACCTTCCGTCCTCATCCCCTCTCTCTCACACAGAGACTGAGCCTGCAGCCCCTGGGGGAGTTGGGGTGGGGGTGATAGTTAATAGTCATTTCTGAGGGATCCTTAAATCCAATTTCCTCCAGCTCGAAGTGCCTGGGTCCCAGCATGCCCATCACGTGGGAAGCTGGACTCTACCATGTGGCATCAATAGTGTGCCCAAGGTGCTCAGGCATAAAGCAGGAGGCCAACCTGCTCAGGCAAGACAGAGGGACCAGGTGGCCACAATCTTTCCAGGCTTGGTGGTCTGTGGTTACAGAGCAGAAACATTCCATTTTGAAGGTGGGATCTACACTCAATCAACATCTTCACGGTTGTTGGGGATGGGGTCCATGTTGTGAGCATCCTAGAGGACATTAAACACTGACTTCAACCACATCACCTGGGGACCCACAGCTAATGAACCAGTTAAGCCTATTGCTGTTTCAGTAGCTGACTGACCAGGTTAATAGCGGTCATGTGGTTATGCTATGCCTAACTGACACCAAGGATCCCTATGTCTAGAATAAAAGATTAGGGAAAATACGTGAACATATTAACAGTGATTGTGTAGGGGAGGAATCTAGAAGTGACTTTTTTCTATGTTTTTGAATTTTTCTAATTTTTTTTTTTTTTTTTTTTTGCAGGGAAAGATTCACCCTGAGCTAACATGTTGCCAATCTTCCTCTTTTTTTTATTCCCTCCCCAAAGACCCAGTGCGTGATTGTATATCCTAGTTGTAAATTTTTCTAGTGTTTCTATGTGAGCCTCTGCCACAACATGGCAATTGACAGACAGGTGGTGTGGTTCCACAGCTAGGAAGTGAACCCAGGCCACCAAAGTGGTGAGAGTGCCAAACCTTAACCACTAGGCGATCAGGACTGGCTCTGAGTTTTTCTAATTTAATGTATATGTATTATTATTATTAATATTATTATTTTTAGGAAGCTAACATCTGCCACGAATCCTCCTCTTTTTGCTGAGGAAGACTGGCCCTGAGCTAACATCCGTGCCCATCTTCCTCTACTTTATATGTGGGACACCTGCCACAGAATGGCTTCACAAGTGGTGCAAGGTCTGCACCCAGGATCCAGACCAGAACCCCAGGCCACTGAAGCGGTACGTGCAAACTTAACTGCTGTGCCACTGGGCTGGCTGCATTATGTATTATTTTTTTCATGAAACACTTTAAAGCAATACTATCTTACCTGTGTGATTCTAGAAACACATGATTTTCCACCTTTTCTCCTATTATCTCTATTTTCCACCACTGTTTACTTGATGTAGTTGTTAACCAATTAGACATTCCATGTTTGTTTCATTTGCTACTCTTCTTAACGAAATGTTCTTAAGTCCTTGACTTTTATTTAGTAATTTTTAAAAGCTCCAGGCATCAAAATGACACATATTTATTATAAAAAATAATAAAGAAACATATCAAGAAGAATGTGGAAATTATCCAAAATTCCATACCCAGAGATAGCCTCAATGATCATTTTGGTGAATATCCTTAGTTTGCACAAACCCAGTCACTTTTTAACCGATTTTATTATATTTTTAATTAATTCCTTTTTTAAGTGGTTACATATTCACAAGTTTCAAAATCAAACTTCAAAACATGCAAAAAAGTGAAAGTAAGTCTTCCTTAACAATATATCTTGTTTCATATCGGTCAATATCTGGATATGCCTAGTTCTTGAGAAAGATGGAACTGTCTTCCATGGTATGGAGGGCCCGTAATCTATTTAATGCATCCTGGCTGGACATCCTGGAGGACACTTTGCTCATATAGATTCACTCTTACATCATGAAAGCACCTACCACATGCAGATGAGTAAGCGCTACAGACTACGACATCAAGGTCTTTGCTTTTACACTGACCTGAAGGAGAACCTCTTCCTGTGCATTTGAAGCTTCATCAAGCCCGGCCTCATGCACTTCAATGAAATGCCTTCTTTTGCAGGACCTTGATATCTGCTTTCTCATTGAGTATTACGTTTGAGAAATAAGTCTGCAAGAAAGAGATGGTTCATCGTCTACACACATCAAAGGCTTTTTGTCTCTCGATGTCGTGCCTTCCTGTGAGGTCAAGGCCCTTCCTTATAACGTAAGTCCAGCAACCAGCGCCTCTGACAGCTGGTGTACACTTGCATTTCACAAGTTCGTGACAAATTGGATGGGAAAAAAATTCCAGTTGGGGCTGGGTGTGCCTGAAATAGTTAAACATGTAGCACATTAGCAACAATCTTTTTTGGAATGTTGGCTCCGCTTGTTCAAAAGCGCAATCACCGACGTGTAATGTGGTTTTGCCTTTTCTTGTTTTTCAAGCTGATTCCCCACCACCCCCGGAAGCAGCAATCTGAAGTCTGTTTCCTTGGCTAAATATTTCTTCCTTTCTTCCTCAAGGGCACACGTATCCGCACACATTTGTATTGGAGGGCCAATCCTATGTCCAGGATGAATTGATTGTGGTTTGGAAAGATCAAACAAGAAAAAAAAATAATGTGCAGATCAAAGATTCCTTGAACTTTCTGGAGCTGATACAAGAGCTGAAGGGGCCTTGGATATCAGATAAGTTCTCCTGTGTGGCTGGCACAGGAGAGGTGCCCTGCCAGGCCCACGTGCAGGACCAAGGGCAGGGACGCAGCTGAGCAACAAGTGCCTAGCCAACAGACAGGAGGTGGCAGCCATGCATCCATGTCTGCCGACATGTGAGGTGTGTCCAGTGTCCCACCTCTCATGTTTCCCACCCGTGCAGCTGGCGTTTTCTGGAGCAATCTCTTCCAGAGTCATAGGGAGAAGGACAGCACATAGATGACCCATCCATTTCGGAAGGAACTGGATGTCCAGGGAATTGGTCATTGTTGGCCACGATGTCTAAGACTGAACCAGGTCAGCTGTACACCTTTCAGGAAGGCAGTAAAATATCCTTGTCAGGGGACACCTGGGCTGGGGGAGGGGAGAGTGTGCTGCTTTGGGAAAGGCCCAGTTCACCTTGCATCTCTTGGGGCGGCCCCGTGACTCTGACCAAATAATGGAGTTACTGAGGCACAGGCTTACAGCCAAGCTGCCGGAGTTCTAGTTCTGACTCTGCTGCCCAGAAGTCCTACAACCTGAATTCACGCCAGCTAGTCTCCCGGTTTCCTTAGCTGTACATAGAGCTAGTATTAGTAGCTGCCTCCTAGGCTGTTCCGAGGGTTAAATGGGATAACTGTGTGCAGCACGCGCTGACCCTGTGAAGGGCTTGACAGATGTCGGCTATGGTCATTGTCCTGAGCATGCCACCAGGGACTAACCAGATCTGCTGTAATTACAACACACCAGAGATGGAAGCGGGCAAGAAATCTCAGGTCAGAGGTGCCGTGCAGCCAAGGACTCGGTTGCTTTTCCTCCAGATGCAGGATGTCCAAGTGAGAGGGCCTGGGCGGCCAGCGGGCCAGGAGCTCCCAAACCCTGCTGTGCTTCAGAAGAGACTGGAGAGCTTAAAAGGCCGACAGACTAAAACCTCTCCAAGTGGGGTGGCCAGGCTCATGGACAACGGAGCTAGTCCAACTCCCCATTCCCTGGACAGCTAGGGGAACGGAGGCGCAGGGCGGGGAAGTGGCCTGCCCCAGGTCCTGCAGCCAGTTGGTGGCCAAGCTGGGGACAGCACCTGCAATCGGTCCTCAGAACCCAAGGCCTCTCCTTTCCTGCAGGGGCTCCCTGCAGCCATAAGGCAACATGGGAAAACCAACGAGGAGGCCTCATGTCCTTGGAAGCATTTTTTTTTTTAATTCAAAAGGTGGAAGAATACATTTCCTGCCAACATATTTAAACACTTTCCTTTTAAAGAAAGTAAACCTCATGATGTTCAGATTTAGCCAAAACTGAGTGGGAGCCTTAACCTGACTTGTGGACAGAGATCCACTGGTTGGTGGGCTGCGTTGACACCTTTTTAATTTAGAGGATTGTTTCTTTGCAAATCAGGGACATGCGTGCTCAGCCGTCTGTTTTAGAACTCGCTCTTTTCGGGAGGATAAATATCAGTCTGTCGTTTTGAAAGGGAACATATGGGTGTCAAATGACCATCATTTTCTTTTAATGGCAGACTTGTGCTGATGAATATGTAAATATCCAGAGGTGAGGCCGGGGACACTTGGCCATCGTTGGACAGGATTTCTTAGAAATATTTTTTTGCACCGAGGACCAGATGGCCGTTGGGCTGCCAGAAACTGACGCTCAGAGGAGCGGATCTTTGCTCTTCCCTCCCTATCCTCTGCAGGCAGCCCTGGGGAGGGGCCCCATTGGCTGATTTCCGTTCTGGAGGGCCTCCCCTGGGAGGGAGGGTTAAGGGGACACACGCAGGCCTCCCAGTCAGGATGATTCCCTCTGGTGGCCTCACTGCCATCACCACAGAGTGTGGATGGCGCCACCTGCATGATGCATGTAAAGTGCCCCAAGCCTGGCGGGTGGTGGGTGTGCCCTGAGTGACAGCAGCTGTGGTCACCCGGGCCTGGACTCCACCCACCAGCCTGACCTGGTGTGGGGCCGAGAAGCTGTCGCAGTGCCATGCTGTGCTCTACAAAGGGAATGTTGTGTCAGGCCACAGCTGCAGAGTGGCCAGCCCAGGAAACGAAGCCTGTTTGCCACCCTGTCATTAAGAGCCCAGGTGATCTTCCCAGGCCTCAGTCATCCCTCATAAGAAGATGCCTGGATGGAGGTGCCCTGGGCCCCTCCTGCTTCAACAGGCTGCCCACTTGAATGGTCGTGCAGACTTAGAGTGGCCGTCTCACCCCTGACCACGCATCACAATCACCTGGTAAGCCCTGTTAGACGAGAGCCCAGTGGTGGGGCCTGGGTCTTGGTGTGTTGCTAACAATCCCTGGAGAATCAGAGTGCAGCCAGGGTGGAGAACCCTGATTAGAGAAATGCCTTTCATAGAGTTGATCGTTTAGACTTACAAATCCAAGGCCAGTGACCTTCAGGTGTGAATTCAGCACAGCTGAGCCAGCCAACTAGCCCCATCCCAACTGTGAGGCCAAGTTACAAGCTGTTACACAAAGGCAGGACTGCAAAGCTCAGCCAGCAGGGCCTGCTCCACTGCCCTGGTCTGGAAGAGGTAGGACCCTTGCTCAGGAGTCTGTTGCGGTCAGAGGTCAAGCCTAACCTGGGCTGCGATCCTGGTGGGGCTGCCTTGTGCATGCCCACAGGCTGCGCCTAAAGGGTCCTGGCCCAACAGCACACCCACCCACGGGCTGGGAAGTACAGCCTGTCCAGGAATGGCACCAGCCTCTCTCTGACAGCTGGGCCAACCCGGCAGCGGCCTCACACCCCTTCCAGGTCCTTAGTGGTCTGCAAAAGGCTAAGGACTGAGGTCCAGTGATTTTAACAATAACAACAACAACTTCGTTACCACCCCTTTCTTGAGGGCCGCCTCAGTGTCTGGCCAGTATTACCTCCTTCACGTGCATTAGCCAAATCCTACTTCCCGCAGGATCCCCGTGAGGCAGGAGGTATGGTCCCTATTTCATAGACAAAGAAATAAGCTTGGTAACTAGTTCAAGCCTCACCTAGAATAAAATTGCTAAGCCAGAGTTCATTCCCTAGTCTGAAGGGCCAGTTGTCCCTGAAACTTCTGTCAAACCACCCTGCCCCCTTCTCCCCATGTGGGCCTGAGACTGCCTGCTGGGCGAGCCCACTGCCCCGACTTGCATCTTGTTAGTGCATGTGGAGCTAGGGTTTAAGCTCCTCACACCTCCTTCTTTCAGTCATGATCCACTTGCAGCAAAACTTGATTTAAGAGACTTTCAGGGAATTCTGCTTCCAGCTATGGTGCAGTAGCTTCAGGAAGACCAATTTTCTCTGAAAACAACTAGAAAAACTGAGTAAAACACACACACACACACACACACACACTCCAGGTACATATGGCTTCACCAGAGAATCCTTTTGAACAATTTAGGAAGAAATAACTCCAATCTTACACAAACTGTTCCAGAGAATAGAAATAGATGGAACACTGTCCAACTCATCTTGCAAAGCCAGCGTAATCTTGATTTCAAAATCTGATAAGGGCATTACAGAAATGGAAAATTACAAGTGAATCTCTTTCCTGAACACTGATGCAAAATCCCTTAACAAAGTATTAGGAAACTAAATCCAGTGATATATGAAGAGGATAATATCTCACAAGAAAGTTTATTCTACAAATGTAAGATTTCGTGTGTGTGTGTGAGGAAGATTGTTGATGAGCTAACATTTGTGCCAATCTTCCTCTATTTTATATGTGGGATGCCACCACAGCATGGCTTGATGAGTGATATGTAGGTCTGTGCCTGGGATTAGAACCTGCAAACCCCAAGCCACCAAAGCAAAGCATGCAAACTTAACCACCATGCCACCATGCTGGCCCTGAAGGATTATTCTAACATTAAAAAAAAAATTCAGGGGCTGGCCCCGTGGCTGAGTGGTTAAGTTCATTTGCTCCACTTCGGCAGCCCAGGGTTTCGCCAGTTTGAATCCTGGGTGCGTACATGGCATTGCTCATCAAGCCATGCTGAGGCAGCATCTCACATGCCACAAATAGGACCCACAACTAAAAATACACAGCTATGTACTGGGGAGCTTTGGGGATAAAAAGGAAAAATAAAATCTTAAGAAAAAAATTCAATCAAGGTAGTTTATCACATTAACCAAATAAGTGGGAAAATCATATGCATTTGATAAAATTCAATATTTATTCATAGTAATAATAAGAAACTCTCAGAAAACTAGGAAGAGAAATTTATAGAAGAGTGAGGAAACTTCCTCAATATGAGAATATCTGCAAAAAAACTGTCGTGAGCATCCTTCTGAATAGGAAATAATGAAAGCTTTCTCCCTGAGATCAGGAATGAGACGAGGACGAGCCGTGCCGACTCTTCTGTTAAACATTATACAAAGGGCCAAGAAAGAGCAAAAAGGTAAAAAGATAAGTAAAAGGTATAAAGAATGGAAGGGAAAAAATAAGACTGTTGTTAGTCACAGGAAACATGATTGTACCCATAGAAAGTCAAAAAATCTGTAGATAAACTCTTGGAATTATAAGTGAATTTAGCAAGGCTGCTCAATGCAAGGTCAATATCCATAAAAGTTGGTTGTATTTCAGTATACTAGCAACAAACAAGTAGAAAATGAAATTTAAAAATATTGCTATTTATAATATTGTATGTGCACACGCACACGTACATGCCACCCCCACTCCCCACCCCATCGAATGCCTTGGAATAAAACTAGTGAAAGATGCACGAGATTTCTACACAGAATACAAGTCAGTATTGCAAGAAATTAATAAAAGCCTAAATAAATGGATAGGTATATCTGGTTTGTGGTTCAGAAGACTCAATATTGTAAAGATGTCAGTTCTTCCCAATTGATCTATGGATTCAATGCAATCAAAATCCCAGCAAGATTATTTGGGGGATGTGGAAATTGACAAGCTGATTCTAAAATTTATATGGAAGTGCAAAGAGCCAAGAATGTCCAAAAAGAACAAACCTCAGGGATTTATACTACCAGATATCAACAGTTATTATAAACCTATGTTACAATAAACAGGCCATGAGAACAAAAGAGAGTTCAGAAACAGATCTGATTTGATTTACAACAAATGTGACGGTGGGGTGTTATGAGGAAAGGACTATCTTTAATAACTAGTGCTGAGTCAACTGGATATACACAGGGAAAAAACAAATTTTGACGCTCAGATCATTTAACAAAAATTTTGATCCTTACCTCACACCATATGCAAAAATTAAAATATGAAAAGTAAAACAATAAACTTCCTAGAAAAAAATTCAGTAGAACATTTTCATGACTGTGGAATAGGTTAAGATTTCTTAAATAAGTTGCAAAAAAACTTAACCATAAAGGAAAACAACTGGTAAATTGGATTAGATTAAAATTTAAAATTTCTGTTCAGCAGAAAACACCTTTAAATGCAGACACACAACATACGCACACATACATATATGCATACATACATATTTCAAAAACATGTCTGGAGTGTATAAGAACTCTTACAAATCGATAAAAAAAGGGCAGACATAAAAAAAAATGAGCTCAAACAGGAACTTCACAAAAGAAGTTATTCAAACAGCCAATAAACACACAGAGAGGTGCTCAGCCTCGTTAGTTTCTAGGGAAGCGCAATTTCAAACCACAGTGATCGCTGCTCACACTAACCAGAATGGCTAAAATGTTTCAAACTGACAAACTCAAGCGTGGGTGAGGATGGAGCTCCTGGAACTCTCATGCTTTGCCGTGGGAGTATGAATTGGTGTGACAACGTTGGAAAGCTGTGGGCTGTATCTACTAAAGCTGAACATTTGCATCCCTATGACCAGCAATTTACTCTTTAATATATACACCAAAGAAATACAGATGTAGGTTTAACAAAACACATGATGAGAATGTCCCTACCTGCATTATTTGCACCCTCTTCCAGAAAAGTCTCAAAAATCCATTCAGCTGAACAATTGCTGTACTCACCAACATGGAATCTTACAAACACAATCTTGAGAGAAAGAAGTAGACAGGTTCATAAATAGACAAAATTAATTTATAGTAAATTAGTTTATGGAGAGTGTTGTAGTCAACTCGGGCTGCTAGAACAGAATGCTATGGATTGAGTGGTTTATAAACAACAGAAATGTATTCCTCACAGTTCTGGAGGCTGGCAGTCTGAGATCAGGATGCCAGCGTTGTGGAATTCTGGCGAGGATCCTCTGCCTGGTTCTCAAACCCTCTCCACTTATAAGGGCTCTGATCCCAACCTGAGGGCTCCGCCCTCATGACCTAGTGGAGCCCTAATCACCTTCCAAAGGCCCCACCTCCAGATACCATCCCCCTGGGGAGTAGAGTTTCAACACATGAAATTTGGGAGGACACAAACATTCAGTCCACGACAACGAGACGAGTCAGGAGAGGAGGAGCGAGGACTGAGGGAGCTTGCAGGAGCATTCTAATCCACAGGTATGTTCTATTTCTTTTTTTTAAATTGAGATATAATCGACATATAACATTATATTTGTTTCAATTGTACAACATAATGATTCTATATATGTATATATAGCAAAATGATCGCCACAATATGTGTATTTCTTGATTTTTGTGCTGGTTTCATAGGTATGCTTGCTTTGTGAAAATTCAACAAGCCATAAATTTACACTTTGTGTCCTTTTCTATATATACGTTACATTTTGATAAAAATTTACTTGAACAAAAGAGAAGGGAAGGGGAAAAGAGGAAGGAGGTGGGAAACAGAAAAAGAGAGAGCAAGGGAGGGAGGGAGAGAAGACACCACATCCCCCACTAAGGAAACGGGGCTGACAATCGGTCCCACCAGGTCTCCAGGCGCCCGGAGCATGATTTCCCAGCATCGGCTGCAGTAAAGCGCACTCATGCAGGATTTGGTGGGGGACAGATGGCGAGAGAAAGGTGCCAGGATCTCTCCTGCCAGCCCCCTTCTCCTGAGGGCTTGGATGTCACTCAGCCTAGCTTGTAACTCTGTGCCCACTCTCCCTGGGTGGGTGGAGACTTGAATGCCAGCCTCCGGATAAAGAATGGGGATTAATTTGATCCCCCACCTGGGTACCTGTGAGTGGGCAGAACTCGGGAATGAGCAGGTGGAACGTGTGCGTGAGCCGCAGACATGTGACTGACCTCCACCTTGATCCAGCCCTTCTTACCCAAGCTGGGGCAGAGGGAGGAGTGTGCTGGTCAGGAAGGGGTCGCCTAGATTGCAGCTGCCCAGGCGAGGTCCCCTGACCCCTGCCTGGCTCTGGCCTGCCTGCTACTGTAGGGCCAGGACACCACTGAGGGCATCGCAGGCTTAGCCAAGGGCAGCCAAGCTTCCTGAGCAGGATGCCAAACCCCACGGGGGCTCCATAGTGAATGCTGCAGCCTGTTCTTTGTTTGCGTCAATCTGGGACAAATGTCCCCTGAGATGGGCTAACCTCCTGAGTCCATGATGGTCTGGAGCAGACACAGCTGAAGGAGGAGGCAGGAGGCCTGGACTCTGGTTCTTTCACCAGCTTTACGGCCTGGGGCCCATACAACACTGCCCTTGCCTCAGTCCCTCTTTGGGACATAAAGGCCTAGCGTCCTGTGCTGCCCAATATGGTAGCCACTGGCTATTTAAATCTGGATTCAAATCAGTTAAAATGGAATACAATTAAGAACTCAGTTCTTCAGTTGTGCTAGCCCATATGTTAAGTGCTCGGTAGCCACACGTGGCTAGTGGCTACTGTATTGGATGGTGCAGATGTAGAACGTTTCCATAGAAAGTTCTATCGGACCATGCTGGGCTAGACCAGTCTGTGGTTTCATGACCTTTTTTTATTAGTGAGTAGAACTCTTTCTTCCCACCAAAGCTTACCCAAAGCCCCGTGTAGTCAACAGATAAAATGAGGAAGAGGCGCCCTGAGCTCCTGACGTTCTTCACATCCCACTTGGCCCCCAGATTCCTCCACGGGGCCCCTTCTGTGGAAGACCTTCCAGCGCCAGTGCTTGCCAACTATCTATAAAGCTGTGTGGGATGAAGACGTGGTTCGAGACAACAGTAGCCCCAGGTAATCGGCACTTATTATTGTCTTCCAGACTTTGTTTTCAGGACATCACCTACTCTATCTCACTTAATCCTCACACTAACCCTATGAAAAGGTATTACCCCATCTCTAGGTACAGATAAGGCACAGAGAGGTTGAGTAACTTGCCCCAGGGCACACAGTTGAGGAATTCAAACCCCAGGTGATTCTGATTCCAAAGGCCACTTCATAGCACTGTTTTAAGCTACTTCCCAGGCCTAGGAGAGGTGGCCAGCAAGCCCCTAAGATCACCACTCCATAATGGGGGTCTCCATCACCACTGCACGGGGAATGTGTTTGTGCAGAACGCCTTAGTTCTTCTCTGGGGCAGCTAGTGTGCTGGGGGAGGGGGCTCAGGAGAGAAGCCAGAGCTGAATGGACAGGGAATCTGTCCAGCTGGACCAGAACTGATGGCCTGGACAGGTGGGGGGTAGTGCAGACTAGTGCCTTGTCTCTGAAAGGAAGGAGAATGTGAAAGTCGCTCTTAAAGAACACCACGCAGCAGGTGAGATGGTCCTGGCTACTTGGAGGACCCCGACTGGCTTAAGACATCCCATGGAGTCCAGGCCTGGTCTATTCACTCCCCTGCCGCTGCCGCTGCCGCTGCCACTGCCCCTGCCCCTACCCCTGCCCCTGCCTTTCCTCCTCCCCTCCTCCCTGCCGTGGGTTTCTCCCCTTTGGCTTTTATTTACCCTAAGGTCATTGTTCATCCAGGTGTGCTCATTTCTTCTAGTCTATACAGCCTGCAAGTGAATACACTCCACATGGAGTTTTACTAGCTCTGGTTGGCCCAGGATGCACCAGGCTTTGCCAATTTCACCCAAGGAAGAACCAACTATTAAAGCAGGCTGGGGAAATCACCAGGGGTTTGTAGGGATGGTAATCCTACAAAATCACCATCCTTGAAACGTCATTTGGATCCCTGAGTTCAGTTTCGAGTGGATGTAGGATGACCACCATTCTGAGAAGTTTCCAGGATGTGGGAATTTCAGTGCTAAAATGAGAAGTTCCTGGCAAACCAGGATGAGTTGGTCACCCTAATTAGCGGCTACTCTCCAGGAAACTCATCTTCACTTTCTAAATGCTGCAGGCGCCATGGGCCTCAGCCGCTGAAGGCGCTTTGAGAACTGTCGAGCGGAGGAAGATGATGGGAGCTTGGCTTGGCAGGCAGGCTGGACGTGCCAGAAACGCCCATGCCAACACCGCACACGAAAATGCCCGAGCACTTGGGAGCTTGGAACTTCTCAATAAATAATGCACAGTTGCTGAGACAGGAGGAAAAGGGTGGGATTGCCAGCCACCGAGCAGGAGGGGCTGGCTTGAGAATGGGAGGCCCAGTGCTGTCTGAGGACAGAACCCTTGCTGTGCTCCTGTTCTGAGAGGCTTCAGGAAATACCCACTGACCTCAGGTAGAAAAGGAACGAAGAGAAAGCTCTCAGGTAGGCTGTGTGTCCCCACTTGAGTGGAAGATGTTTCATCTCTCCCCCACTCTCTCTCTCCTCTGGAAGGGAATCTGCTCCGGGTTTTGACTAGAAGAAACATAAGCTAGCATAGCATTCATCTAAATAGCCAGAGGAGAACAGAGTGTGAGGTGGGGGCGGCGGGGGAGGGCTGTCTGGGACGCTAATCCCTACTGGGTGCTATGCATAGCAGGTCACAGAGAGCCCTGTCTTGCATCCTCTCAGGTCATTTTCATGGCAACCCTGTGACATAGGCAGGTTGAGTATTAGCATCAGCCCGTTTTAAGGGTGAGTAAACTGAGGCTCAGAAGCTTGCATAGCTAAGTGATGGAACCCCCACCCAGGGACGTGGTCCATGTGTGGTCTTAGGCTTGGCCTCCTCAAACCAAGACCCAATCCCCCATTACTCCCTCAAGCTGAATATCCCTTTGTGGGGCCCTTATACCTACTAGACAGGGACCAACTCCTGTGTGCCATGCGAAAGCCCTCTGTGTTCTAGCAGCAGTGGGCTTTGCCCACCACAATATTCTCCATTGCACCCTCAGTCACGAAACTACTGGTCACTGTGGATAAATAATCTGTGCTACGTCCAGACAGAGGAATATTATTCAGCACTGGAAAGAAATGAGCTATCAAGCCATGAAATGACATGGCATACTGCTAAGTGAAAGAACACGACCTGAAAAGGCAAAATTACGGAGACAGTAGAAAGATCAGTGGTTGCCGGGGGTTTAGGGCACAGACTGAGGGAGGGATGAAGAGCTGGAACATGTGGGGTTTTCAGGGCAGTGATACAATTCTGTACGGTACTGCAACGGTAGATACGTGTCATTATGCATTTGTCAAAACCTATAGAACGTACCGCGCTCAGAGGAGCCCTAATGTAAACTGCGGACTCTGGGGGATAGTGATGAGCCAATGTAGGTTCACACTTGTAACAAACGTACCACCTGGTGGGGGATGTCGATAGTGGGGGAGGCTGTGCACGTGTGGGAATTGGGGGTGTATGGGAACTCTCTATATTTCCTGCTCAGTTTTGCTGTGAACCTAAAACTGCTCTAAAAAATAAAGTTTATTAATTAAAAAAACAAACAACTACTGGTTATCCGCTGAGCACTGAGCACACCAAGCTGCTTCCTGTTTCCCAGGCTTCGCCCTTGACATCCATCCCCGCTTGTCGGCCTGGCAATCTCCTCTCGTCTTTCAAAGCTTGCCTGGGTGTCACTTCCTCCCAAAAGCCTTCCCTGACTCTCCTTCGTGCTATTCCCGAACTTGGAAGATGTATTTATTATTTCACATATCACATTGCATTCTAATTTACTTCATAGCTATCGTCTCATCCACGCTCACCCTTGGGGCCTAGAATAATGCCCCACACACCAGCGTCTCCCAGTATCCCTCTATGGAATGCCCTACACCGTGCTGCCTCCCCCTAGACTCTTGGGAGATCCCCTGAAGCCTCTCTCTGCAGCCCCCCATCCCCGATTATTCACTGATTTACCTGTTACATCCTTACCAATTATCCAAATGGCTGATATTTATTTACCTGGGGGGGCTGTGTGTGTGTGTGGGGGGGTGGCTGTGTTGGGTGCTCTCTGGAATTCTAGACTGGCAACTCCTTGAGGGTTGTATATCAGCAAGGGTTTTAAAGTTGCAAAGAACAAAAACTAAACTTTTCTAACTTTGGCAGAAACCAGGATTTACTAGGAGAATTCTAAGTAAGACATACTTTCAGAGGAAGAACTGAAGAGCCACAGCGGGAACTGGGACATCTCCAAGGATCTTGGGATTTAGGGACAACTCAGGCCACCAGGTGGCTCGGCTCCAGTCACCTTCCGACTCTGGGTATCGCGGCTCAACATTCAAATTTCTAGAGAGTCTGATTGGCCTAGCTTCCGTCTGGTGCCCACCACCACGATTGGGGTGATTGGGGCCTCTGAGAGCCTTCTAGAACCACATGGAGAGGGAGGGGCAGGAAAACATTATGTCCGCTAAGGTAGCGGCTATGTCTTGTACACCTCACACTGCCTGACGCAGCAGGCGCTCAAGTTTTGTAGAGAAAAAGAACGTACGAATGCATGAACCTGCCTCCAAGAGGTCACGTCATCTGCCCCATCCATGCCAGGCTTGTCCCAGGATTCTATTCTTCCAGAGACTGTGCACGGCCTTTCTCACGACCTGTCCCCCTGAGCAGGGGTAGGGTGTTGGACCCACTGGGTTAGCAGGGTCACGGGGCCTGGAGGGCAGGTCAGACGCAGATCCACCAACCACCAGGATATGAAGACCAAGTCTTAGATGCAAGATCAACCCAGAGGAGCAGTACGAATGTGTACTCCGCCAGATTCTGCGCTCTGAGATGCTCTCAGTAGTGGGTTTCCTGAGCACGAGTAGATCTATGATCGCTGACTTTGCCTGCAACCTTCCAGCAAGATGGCTCATGCAAGCTTGGAGGGCATGGGACCTCAGAAGTCACCTAGTGCCACCCCTTACTTTTTCAGAGCGGGGAACTGAGATCTGGGGAGGTGTGGTGTTTTGCTCAAGATCACAGCGTATTCACAACAGGTCTCTTTGACCACATGCTGTTCAGCGCTCTTTCTACCGTGCACTAGTGCCCTCTGTGCTGGCGGTGGGATGCTGGGGACCCTGACCTTGAGCTTTTCCTTAGTGATCTAGATGTTAACTGACTTATTCCCTCTGGGGGCCACTTTATTCCACTCCTGTTTGGGGGTCAGTTGGCTGCAGACCCAGTCTAGGATGGTTTTGGCTGGGACAACTGGGCTCTCCTCCACAATGTCTCTTGTGATCCAGCAGACCATCCTGGGTTTGTCCTCATGGTGGAGGAAGGGGTTAAGAGGGACAGCAGAAGCACTCGGGCCTCTGTTACATTCTAATGGCCAAAGCCAATCATAAGACCAGCTCAGATTCAAGAGGCAGGGAAATAGATCCTACCTCTTAATTGGAGGAGTCGTGTATATTTGCAAAACTCATTGCAAAGTATTATTCAAAATCACCAAAAAGTGGAAGCAACCCAAATGTCTACCATCTGACAAATGAATAGACAAAATGCAGTATTTCCATCCAGTGTAATATTATTGGCCACAAAAAGGAATGGAGCACAGATATATGCTACAACATGTATGAATCTTGAAAACATTATGGTAAATAAAACCAAGACACAAAAGATGACATATTGTACAATTCCACTTATATGTAAAGTCCAGAATCTATAGGGATCCGTAGGCAAAACCATAGGGACAGAAAGTAGATTAGTGGTTTCCAGGGCCTGGGGAGAGGTGAGGACGGGGTTTCTTTTTAGGGGTGATGAAAATGTTCCAAAATTAGTGGTGATGGGTGCATAAATCTGTGAATACGCTAGTAATCACCGAATTGAATAATTTAAAAGGTTGAAGTTTATGTTATATGAATTATATTTTAATAAAGCTATTACTTAAAAAGTAAACAAGTGAAAAAAAAACTTATTGCAAAATAAATCTACCAAAATAAGAAAACGTCTTTTTGGAAAGTGTAAATCAAGGCAATAAAATTTTGAAACTTCATCTCATATATAGAAATATCTTGATAATTTACCTAGAAGTGAAATTTAAGATTTTAAAGATATTTAATGGTTTTTGTTGTCCTCATGGAACAATAGTTGAAGTAACATATTGAGCTTTATTGCTGGCGCTCAAGAAAAATGATCCCGCTGAGAATTTACAAGCAAACACTGCTGATTTTGTATAGTGTTTTGCTAGTGTCTCTGCGTGTTGCTAGTGAGAAAGTCTAAGTTCTGGCCAAACTTTAGAAGATTTTCTGCGTGTTTTAGTTTGATACTTAGTGGGTATATTAAATTTTCTGTGAATGATGCAATAAAAGATGTAACTCAATTAAATCACTTAAAATCTCTTCTTGAAAAAGCATTCTACTTACTATCACATCAAATAAACGTCAGAGAAAATTCGTGTATCTTACAGAGAACCTAAAAATGGAAAATTAGAAGAATATTTGCATCTCAATGGGTGAGCTCTGAGGCACTAGAGCTGCAAAGGTAGTTTGACAATTGAATTGAGTCTTCAATATTATCTTTAATAGAAATTATAAAATAGGAGTGGTTGACATTTGGAAAAAGAAAACACTTAAACAGATTTGGGTTTAATAAATGATATTCCAGCCAAGATGTCAGGACTTTCTTTCGTTCTACAAGAAGCGTGTCGGCTATTGAAGCTGATAAAATAATAGAAGCGATTGGATGTATAAAACAGATAACAGGGAAAAGGAGCAGAAGGCATTAGAAAAACAAAGAAATATGATATGCCTTCTGAAACAACAAAGTGGCAATTCCTAGGTAAAAACTACTAAATTGTCTAAGATGTTACGTGAGAACATATTTGCTGTTTTATGATAAAAATAAATAAATATAGTAAACTTTGATGTCTTTTATTTAATCCTGAAACTTGACCAATTGATATTTGCAAAGCTCCATTGATTTTAACTAAACCAAAAGTTATAGGGGCCAGCCCAGTTGCATAGTGGTTAAGTTTGCACTCTCTACCTTGGTAGCCTGGGGTTCACGGGTTCGGATCCCAGGCATGGACCTACACACCACTCATTAAGCCATGCTATGGCAGCGTCACACATGCAAGATAGTGGAACAGTGGCATAGATGTTAGCTCAGCAACAATCTTCCTCAAGAAAAAAAGAGGAAGACTGGCAACAGGTGTTCGCTCAGGGCCAATCTTCCTCACCAAAAAAAAAAAAAGTTATAACATTTAAACACTTATATGACATTCTAATAAAGTATTTCCAAGACAGCTGATAAAGAGAGATTGGCTATATAAAACCCCTACTGTGATAAAGGCTAGAAAAATCCCAGATGTAGATGTTTTGGGTTAAGTAGAAGCTGAGAGAGATTCTAGCATTCAGAGCAAGGTTGTTGATGATAAAAGTGATTTTCTACTTACTGAGACTGTGTGTCAGTCAGTGCTATTGATTTAATGAGAAAGCCATTGGAAAACTTTGATGCAATTTGCAAGTCAGATCATGGCCCAGACAGGGGCGCCATTTAGCTAGTGACGGCTATGCTAAACTAAAGATCACTAACATTTTCTAAATGTCAAAAAGTGATTTGCAAATTACTAGAATAACGCGATAAATAATTTATATTACACTATACACCCCTTTGTTTTATGTATATATATATGAAATACCATTATGTATTTTAGGTTATTTCATGAATAAAAGAAAATATATTAATTTATTTCTATATTCCATATCAGTCACTGAATATTTTTAATATCATCCTGCCTGTGGAATAGCGAAGTCAGAATTATCATCAGTGCTGTTTTACTTTTATTTTTTCCCAACTTTTCATTGTGTAAATTTCAAACATATGGAAGAATAGAAAGAAGAGTGGAATGAACTCTCGTATACCCATCACCTAGGTCCAGCAATTGCTAACCTTTGCCCTATTGTCTTCCTCTGTACATGTGGTTTTTGAGCCATTTGAATGTGAGCTGCAGACATCGTGACTCTCCCCTCCAACCACACAGCCGAAAAATTTCCTAAAAATAAGGAGATTCTCTCACGTAACCACATCATTACTGTGCCTAAGAAAACTCGCGATACTTTCCTCATGTTATCTAACGCAGTCCCTATTCAAATTTCTCTAAATGTATCGTTTTTTCAAAGTTGAAGCCAATCAACGTTGTTGTGTTTCTATAATCTCTTTTAGTCAGAGTGGTCCCTTCACCCTTTTTCTCCCATGACACTGAGTTTTTAAAGGAATTAGGCCAGTTATAGAATGCCCCGTGTTCTGGACTTGTCTCATGGTTTCCTCATGGTTTGGGTCAGCTTGTTCCTGCGTATTTCTTGTAGATTGGAAATTAGGCCTGAAGATTTGATTAAATCCTGGTGGAAAGTGGGCTGACGTACCTCATGGGCGACGTGCGCTTGATTCGCATCACACCAGGAGTCTCCTGATGTCATTCTGTGGCCCTGTCTGTGATGCTAAACTCACTTGATTAAGGGAGTGAGAGTGAGATCTCTCCACTGTAAACAGAGAATTTTGAGACAACCAAGGACAGTGGAATATGGACAAAATACTAGATAATATTAAGGAATTAATTTCATTAGGGGTGATAATGGCCTTGTGATTGTGTAAGAAAATGTCCTTATTTTTAAGAAGTATTTAGGAGCAGGTAAAAGGATGAGATGTTGGGAATATGTTTTAAAAGAACACAGCAATGATTTTTTAGAGGAAAAGAGGTAGATTAAGCAAGGGTGTCAAATAGTTGATAATCCTTGAAGCTGGGGGAGGAAAAAATAGTGGTTCTTGATACTGCTCTCTCTGCTTTTGATTATCCTTTAAAACTTTCATATTACGAAAGGAGAAAAAAAGAATGAATGAATGATTTGGAGATGATGAAGTCAAACACAGCTAAATCCTGAATATGTGCTGGTAACTGGTTGGAACGCAAATCCCATAGATGACTCATTGTCTACGGTCAGTGTCGAATGATTTTCTTGCCCTCACAGCACACCAAGCAAATGCCCACGCAGCCAACTTTATAAAACGGATCAGAATATTCTCACCACTCCTTTAAAGGGTAAAACATCCTTTTGCCAATCTTAACTTTCTAAAGTTCACTCACCCTTGTTTGCCCAAGTAAAAGTCACAAATAATTTTCCAAAATGGCTGAAGGAGGTAGGTTTTGTTGAGTAATGTCACATTTCCTTCGTGCGTATTTCCAGTCCTGCCTCAGGAGATAGATCTGGGAGCCGCACGGGGCTTTGGGTTCAAATATGCTTGGCAGAACCCCATCCTGGCCTTGGAAGGAAACCCAATCAATGAAAGCAATGATCCTCATGGGACCGCTTGTCAGGCCCTTCCAGGTTCCCCTGGGGGACAGCCTGCAACTCTCTTCAGAGACGGCCTTGGTGTCTCAGGGACCTCAACCTAGGAAGACGTTAAAATGAGGTCTAGGCAGCTCTACGGTAGGTGCTTCTGTCCCGCTTTACCATTTACAAAGGGATTTTCACGTGTTTCTCAGCAATTTACCCACCCACCCTGCAGGACGCGCAGCATCCCTCTTAAGCCTGTTTCATAGATAAGAACACGGAGGCCCTGAGAGGCTAAGAGACTTCTGGAGACCACACAGCTAACACAGGGTGCAGTTGGTCCTGAAGGGAAATCTTCCTTCAATCATCAATCTTGCCTCTACACGATGCTGGTTTTGTGCCCACCCTTGTGCACTGCATAAAGACCCAAAGGCCTAGGTACGGAACTGTTTGTCAAGAAGGTTGTCAATACAAGGGCAGTTTAAAGAAGTAAAAATTTTTACTACTGGGGCAGCCCCCATGGCTGAGTGGTTAAGTTCGTGCGCTCCGCTTCTGCAGCCCAGGGTTCACCAGTTTGGATCCTGGGCGTGGACCTAGCACTGCTCATCAAGCCATGCTGAGGCGACGTCCCACATGGCAGAACTAAAAGGATCTACAGCTAGAATATACAACTATGTACTGGGGGGGGGGGGGGTTTGGGGAGAAGAAAAAAAAAATTCACCAGTAACCTGTCCAGATGATAATCTTTGTTTTATCGCCTGATTCTTCAGGAATGAGTCTATCTACGGGGCAGTTTTATTTGGGTCCTCCTACTTTCATTAAACATGAGAACAACAAATATTTATTGATACTCACTCTATGCCAAGACCGTGCTGGCGCTGGGAATTCTGAGATGCCTCCATCCCTGTCCTGCCCTCGAGGACTACGCATCCTGCTGGGGAGTCAGACAGATTAACTATAACTATATAGGACATGCTGAGGGCTGTATCAATGTACGGGCAAGCACCTCCCAGGTGAGTCAGCAAGCTCTCCTAAAAGAGGTGGTGTTTGAGCTGGGCCTTAAACAGTGAGTAGGGCTGCGACAGATTGAGAGGATGGAGAACTTTTTAAAGATTCAAGTTGCATGACATCCACCTCTGAACTCTCCATCTCACTCATGCCAGGGATCTGCCTTGGACTTATTATTTTTAGAGACCGTTCACTCACTGTCCCTGAATTCCTCCCACAGGCGCACACCCTGAAACTGTCTGCAAGGCCTTTCGGATGAGCCACGTTTTAGTTCAGCTAAACCACATCTGCTTCTAATCAGTCACGTTTCACGACTAATGGCCCCGAGCTCTAGCAAGCAGGGCCCACAATTGGTTGGCCACAGCAAAGGTCCCAGGCAAGCACACATTTGCTTTGCAACCAAACGCCTCCAGACTTGCTTACGTGTGGAGTGGACTATCACGGGTCCGCCTCTGCGATGATGGAAGGGAACCGCACCGAGGAATAGCAGCAAGTAGGACATGTGTATCTTGCAGAAGGTTATCTGCAAGACCAAGGAAATCATTCTTACATTTTAAGTCTCCCAAAATCCATTTTTTAGTCAGCACTTTCGCCTTAGAGAAATATTATAAATAATTGCTCCAGTTTTGAATCATTTTCAATCTCAGAAGGCATGTCTTAAGTGCTTCTTTGAAATTAGGAAATGGATTCTGAACTACAAAAAGTGGAATTGGCTCTAGACTTATTTGAAAAAAAATCAGTGTCAATGCAAAAAATGTAAGTACATGATTTCATCTGGAAATGAGCTAAAAGTTGAATGCAGGGAAGCTAGCTGTATCAACAAGGCTGATCTTACATGGGCCACAAACCTAAAAAATTGAAGTGCGGTGGTGAAGAGACCCAGAGAACCAAGAATGTTTCCAGAATCACTCCTAGGGTAATGTGCATGAAATAATTCATGTAGTCAACGACTCATCATTTCTGAAGTATTTTATTATATAAACACTTATTGCAGAAAAATTAGAAAATGCAAATAAGTGAAGGATGAAAAACAAATCCCCTGTATTGCCATGACCTACGGACAACGCTGTTAACCCTTTGGTGAATATCCTTTAGGGTTGTTTTCTGTCAACAGTAATATTAAATAAAATTTTTTTTCCCCACAAAAATCAGATCATACCTTACATACTATTTAGAAACCTGGCTTTCTTCATTTGGTATCTAGAAACCATCTTTCCATGCCAAGAAATCTTTTTGACTTCTACTTCAGTATTTTTAATGGTTGCAGACATTTCTTCTGGGTGCGTATCAAAATTTAACCATTCTGCTATCATTAGCATTAATTTCCAGTTCTCTGCTATTAGAAAAATGCTGCAATGAACTTCTTTTGCTAAGTCTTTGCACAAATAGAAGGCCACTACTAAGTACTACAATCTGGACCATGTGTAGCATCTGGCATTCGAGAGGACATCTCCATGACGTTCCAAGGCCTCGCTGCTAGAGGGTGCCCCTCCCCCAATCTCCAGGGATCAGAGTAGCCCAAGAGTAACCCAAATTGGATGTACTCTGTGTCCTGACTCTACGGCCTTATTTATGGCATTACAAAAATCACTGTCAAAAGGAACACAGTTAAGCTAAATTCCAGAACTTTTCCCAAATCTGTTTGTCATAAAGTTGAAAAGTAAACATTTTCCATTATTTATTAGCACCACATTTGCAGGACCAGTTGCCTTCAGGCTCCCTATCCAGCAGAATTAAGGTTTGCTGTGGGAAAGGATGAAGTAGAACCTCGTGAAAGAGTGAAGATCTTTAAGTAACTGAAACGAAACCTATAGTCAAGGCAAACCAGACCCAGCACAGTTACAAACCATTACTGCTTTCTGCTGTTTTTATTCTGCCTTACCCTAGACTTCACTTTCTTACAGTATGGATTCACAAGACAGTCAATTTAAATCTTTTTTATTAAAGCAGTCATGCTTACTGCCCCACTGTGTCTGGAATTTTAAAATGTATATCCTTAGGGCCTGAATGTTTGGGGATGAGATTTCTGTTATTATGTTTTGATCTTTCTTCAGAAAAGCCAATTATAACATGTAATTAAGCATTTCCAGACTTCTAAGTTAAAAGAATCCAGTCTTCTTTTCTCTGAATGGTTAGGGGAGACACAGAATAGGATCCTAAGAGGCTACAACCCACATTTTACAATCCTGCTGAAAACAGACACCCTGGGCTCTGGAAGACACCCGCCACTCAGACGGAACAGCCCACAGAATCCAGAAAACACTTCTCATTCTAAGGAGGCTCCACAACTCCCAGCACTCTGAGAGCACCAAGTTCCACGACGACATCTCAACTGTTAGGTGATCCAGGCTGGGGAGGCTCTTCAAACATCAGTCCTTATGTGAAAGGTGCCTTTTGGGGGCTTTCTAAGATTAAATTTTCTATCAATTGATGTTCACTTCTCTTGGTAACTTGATACTCAACACATTCTCCCTGAAATCTACAGAAACATTTTAGTAAGTTGGGCTCTTCGACTTCCCTTGAAACCAGTCTGACAAAAACATCTGTCTAGAGATGAAGCTTAGCGCCATTTCAAAACTGTACTAAGTCTACTAAGAGCAGCCAGAACGAGTAAACTGAGGCAAGACCTTGTTGGGTGCTGAGACAGACATTAAAACAATGGTTCCATGATTAAATAAGTTTTTATTGTCACATTTAACTGCTTTGTCAGATATACATTGTAGGTTTCAGTATGGCATAAAATAACATTTTCCTGAATGTCAGAATCTTAACAGAGGAGATGGCAATGGCACTTAAAAAAAACTCATTCATTCACACTGGTGCTGAAGCCGCTAGTAGGTAGCTGATAAAAACTGGAACGCATTTGCAGGTAAAGTGATCTGCCAACATTTTAAATCAAATGGCAGTGGTAGGAGGCCAGCAAAACCAGGAGAGGAGTAAAATGCAGACCCCAGCAGGTGGGTATCTGAAGAATGGCAGTTTTAGCATTTCATTTGCAGTCCCTATTATATCGTCTAATTTAGTATTGGAACTGGAGCTCAGTAAGTAAACTTTTTTCCTATAAAATGAAACTACTTTTTCAGAACGTGGACTTTAAGCCTCTTTAACAACTTCCTTAGTCCTACAGGTTTTAACTAGTCCAAAGGAAAGGCAGTTATATTCCCAAGCATTAACTTCATGGGCTGACCTCATCGTAAACGGTGGGTCTTGTCATTTCCAAACGAGGAGCCTAACATGCTCATGAACATCTTTAGTGGTTTCACACATTCTGGGCAAAACTAGAAAATAAGTAGTAAACAAAAATATAAGTGCGTCCCAACAGGAAGTCTCTATACATTCCACAATTTTCCTCCAAATGGCAACTTAAAAGAAAAAATAAGTATGGTTATGCAGATTTAAAATGAATCTTTATTTACCAAGATTCCAAGACAGTTTATTAAATGTCTTTCCTCCACAAATAAAACTAAGACTAGGATTTGTCAGAAGCTCTAAATGAATTATCTCCCTTACATATGAACTCGGCTACATCTACTATGTCTGGAATCTGTTCACCATAAAGCTCAGGTCTGGAATACAACTCCCTTCCGTTATCCACTGCTGGGTGTCCTTCATTTAAGACTCCAGAACAGAGACCATAAATGTGGCTAGTGCAACACAGCAGTCACTGTAATTCCCCAAAAGAAAAATAAGTGATTTATTTTATGACATACTTATTTGGATGATTACTTACTGGTAATTAGTATTTCTACATCTTTTTTTAAAGGCAACCATTTTAAGTGACAATACATATCAGGCTAGTAGAAAAAAGTTGAAACAAAGCCCTCTCTTTCAATCTCACAAAGTCATGCAGATGAGAGAAGGTACATCTGATTTGTTCCAATCAGGCTTCTTGGAATTATCAAAATTTCTTTTCTGGCAAAGATGAATTTGGCTCATCATAGAAAGAAAGTTCTTGAAGGCTGCTGCTAAACTCATTTCCCTTTGAAAAAGTAAATTTCAAGGCATGATAGTGCAAGAGGTAAGTTTTTGATTTATAGAACATTTATAGACTAATTGTGCTTAGTCTCTAACTTCCAATTTATTTTAAAGAACAGAAACTACGTTGATAAGTTTCACTTTGCCTAAATTTACCAGTACATCCACGAATCGCACCAGAATTAGGACAATTTGATTATCTTAATGATTCTGCCGTGAAACCTGCACACTGCGTCCGCAGGTGAGGACCCTCGGAGGCGAGGCTCCTACAGTTCTGTGCCCAAGGACTCTCCTCTTGGGAGTCCAGGGGTCTGAGAAAGCAGTTCTCCCCCCAAATTAAGTCCTCGAAAACCTCTCTCAATAAGGGATTAACAAAAACAGTGCTAAGTGGAGAGTTTCTTTTGTTTAGTCAAATCTGGGAGGTCTGAGTGTTCCTGGAGCCCCCGTCGGGATGTGTCATGGGTCGAGAATCCCTCGAATGTGAGCATTCGCTATTCGAGGGCTCTGTAGGGTCAATCAAATGTTCATAATCACTGTCGTCTGATTCCTCAGCACTGTCTGCAGCTGCCCTTCGGGGAGGAGGAAGATCGGCTCCACTCCCAGGGTACTTCAGTCCGGCGCTGGTGGAGGCATAACTGGAAGAGCCCACGGCTTGAGGTCGAGGCATAAAGACACTAGTTTCCATGCGAGGATGGCTCAAAGTACTTTCTTGATTGTTTGAGTGAAAATCAGAGTAAGGGGGAGGAGGATCAGAGGCCTCTGCATCTCCAAGTGGACTTCTACCTTCAGCCACAAACCCAGAATAGGGCATCCGAGGGCTGAAGCCTGGTTCCAAACTTTCAGGCGCCATCTGTCTGCTGAGCATTGCCTGCTGCAATCCTGGGTGAAAACAGGAAAAAAACTGTAATACTTTCTATATTGTCACAGCTTTGCATCTCAATGCATTAAATGGTCAACCTAAAAGTTCTAGAAAATAGCAACAAGGCAGTAAAATCAATTCTTACTATTATTTTAATTTGCATAGTTCTTTATAATCTACAAAATATTTTCCTATACACCAATTCATTCTCACCTCATAACAAGCTTCTGAAGTATTACTGTCATCATTATTACTATTATTGTTTCCATTTTATAGGCAAAGAAACCAGAGTTCAGAAAGATTAAATGACTTGACTAAGGGAATAGCTAGACTCGGGGACCTGATATGCAAAGTGCAGGTCTTTGAACTCCCAACCCTGTGCTGTCTCCCCCCCTGCTGCTTACAGTGCTCGAAGGCTGTGGGGCCTGAGGATGAAAGAAATAGTCCCTACCACCCTTGGCAAGTCATTTGAATGTAAATTTTTTTCTTTACAGGCCTCACATCAGAAAACACTTCTTTACAACTACTTGTCACAATACACTTATATGTGTCTTTCTCCTTAAAACGTTAAAAGCCCTGTTAGATGACCAGTTTTCCGGGTACTAGGCCATAATTTTAAGCATTTTTATGAATGCTCTGAAACAGTCGCACAGTTACAAGTCTATACAGCCTTTAAAAGTGTTTTAAATACATTTTTTAATATTATAAAAATGACGCAGGGGGCAGCCCAGGTTCATGGGTTTGGATCCCAGGCACAGATCTACATCACTCGTCAGCCATGCTGTGGCAGTGACCCACATACACTATAGAGGAGGGTTGGCACAGATGTGAGCTCAGGACAAATCTTCCTCAGCAAAAAAAAAAAGAGAGAGAGAGAGAGATACATACTTGTACAAAATTTAGAAAAGAACAAAGAAAATAAAAATTTACCACAATTCTATCATCCAGATAACACTGTTAGAATTTTGGTGAAAAACCCAAAAGATCTGGCGTTAAAAGATGTGAATTTTAAGTGTCAGGCCCCAACTTCTTTTCCGAACTCCAGTGTCATTATCCAGCCTTGTGTATGTGTTTGGGATATATGTATTTTAAACAGAGCTGAGACCAGATGTTTATACCATATTATATCCTAGTGTTTTCACTTAAGATTATATATTAAGCGTTATCCCATGTTATTAAAAATTCACTTCAACGGCTGTATAATATTTCATCACATAGATACACTGGAATTTACTCAGCTATTCTACTGTTGCTTATTCAACAACTCTAATAGGTTGTTTCCAAGATTTGAGAATTATAAAGTTGTGATTAACATTCTTGTACATAAATCCCTGTCTGCATTTCTAATTATTTCTAGAAAAATATAACTTATTTTTAATAAAAATAAATCAGACATCATTTACCTGGAAATAAAAATTACATTTAAAAAAAGCTACATTTTAATTGGTTTGTAAATGTTCTTATTAAATTAGAAAAGGTTAGCCACAACCTTACCTCTTTACACTTGATATTATCTGCCATACATTTAATACATTTTGCTTACGAATGTTAAATTTGAAGGCATTGTAGCAAATATGTCTGTTACCATGCCAGAATTAATAGATTCTTGGGCCTAATTCTCATTCAGCCAGCTGGTTCCTTAGCCTAATGGTATCCATTCATCCACAGCTACCAAAAATAAGACATGTAAAGCCTTCATTGTGACCTTGACTATGAATCAAATATAAGGTTAAAAGACCTGTAGGTAGCTCCTCTGCGTGGCTCTCATCAACAGGACACAGTCCCTGCATGCTAGGCATGCCAGGGTGGACTTAGTAAAAAACCCCACAGCCCGTCCTCCATTCTAAGTGGATTACATCTGTCAATATATGCACCAGTCTGCAATAATCTCTTCTCGGGATTTATTCTAACCGTGCTTCAGTCTTTCTACCTTTGGTCTTTTTCTTCCAGGTAGAGACTTGAGAGGGATGCTACGAAAAACATACTTCTCTTCTGGAAAAGCTTAAAGGCAAGTGCGTGCTCTCCCTCAAACAGCTTAACTTGGGGCTTGATGAGTGTGGAAGGATTCGCGTATTTTATTGTATAATTTTTTTTTTTAAAGATTTTTTTTCCTTTTTCTCCCCAAAGCCCCCCAGTACATAGTTGTATATTCTTCGTTGTGGGTCCTTCTAGTTGTGGCATGTGGGACGCTGCCTCAGCGTGGTTTGATGAGCAGTGCCATGTCCGCGCCCAGGATTCGAACCAACGAAACACTGGGCCACCTGCAGCGGAGCACGTGAACTTAACCACTCGGCCACGGGGCCAGCCCCATAATTTTTTTTTTTTAAAGATTGGCACCTGGGCTAACAACTGTTGCCCATCTTTTTTTTTTTTTTCCCCCTGCTTTATCTCCCCAACACCCCCCCGGTACACAGTTGTATATCTTAGTTGCAGGTCCTTCTAGTTGTGGGATGTGGGACGCCGCCTCAACATGGCCTGACGAGCGGTGCCACGTCTGGGCCAGGATCCGAACCCTGGGCCGCCGCAGTGGAGGGCGCGAACTCAACCACTCGGCGACAGAGCCAGCCCCTATTGTATAATTTGATGTTTAAAATCAGACAGTTCCCTGATACTGAATGGTACAATTAATAAGAAACTCACTTCTTTCTTGTTCCTTCTCATTTTTCCTCTGAGTAATTTGTCTTCTTAATTTGTTCACTTCTGCCTGACAAGATTCGACAACTCGCTCACTCTTTTCTACATCTGCACAAACTGCCTGAGGGAAAAATGACAACAAGAACAATTAGTTTCAAATCCAAGCACAAGGCATTCCATACGGAAGCACCAACTTGAATCCTAGGAGGAGACCAGCTGCTTTACTGAGTTAAGAAACAGACATGGAAGGCAGAACAAAGTCACGATGGTCCACGAGACCGGCACTATCGCTGTTATTCACTGAGTCGCTTCCTTAATTTTGTTATGATGATTATGCTGTTTCATTTATAAATTCTTTACCAATAAGGGTCAGATGGGAAAGATTTAATCTTTTCCTTTGATTATTCATTTTTATTGAAATGAAAAAGGCATTTTTGATATCAGTCTAGTATACAAAGGAAGAATAAAAGATACGACAGGAATGAGATGCCTTCGACTTTTATTTATAACAACAATCAAAAATCAGATGACACAAAGATTTATTCAACAGAAAATATTTATAATCAGGGAAAGCTGAAAAAGAAAATAAGCTTCCAAGTTAAGATTTCATAAACTAACTATTTGAGACTACACCTCTGCAATTTAACCATTCAGATCAGGGCACTCCGCACGATAGTGACGTTTGCAGAGCAGGCCTCATTCAATTGGCAAAGAAATGTACAACAGCCACTCTGAAGTCCATTAGGCAGTGCTGACAGTCTCAAAAGAGCATGGTCATGAATTCAGGACAAAAAGCTGTTTTTCACTGCACGTTCCTTCCATAGCAGAAATACCAGAAACTGCTGGAAAGTAAGCCAGTGACCAGTGAGTCTGTAAAAAGTTCCCTACACCACCAGGTGTACCGTGACCCTAGTTTGGAACACTAACAGTGGAAATTGCCCATCCTAAGCTTTCTTCTTTTGCTCCAGGCTGAACTCAGTCTGCTTTCCTCTTTTTTACTAGCTGCCTTCATTCCTCTCTCTATTCCTCGGGGCCTTCCTCCTCAAAGTTAGGCTTTCTCCAAGCCTGGGACAGCTTCTTCAGTTCTACCACTTTCCTTCTTGTTCTCAAAGGCTCTTTTGTTCTTAGGGTTTTAGAGCAAATTACCCCTAAGAACACACTGGGGCTGATGAAAAGAACGTGGGAAAGTATTGTTAGCACCTAGCTCAGTATCTGGCTTGTGAGAGATGTTTCCATAAATATTTGTTGCATGAATGACTAGGAATGAACAGGCTCCACTGTGATCCTCCCACTCGATGGAGGCAGCTGGGGGCAAAGCGAGTGAACTAGAATGACGGAAGCAGAGCTGCACGGAGTTATGGGTGCCTCGTGATGTAGTCTCTACTTAGAGTATAACCAATGGAGACAGCTGTGTTCTTAGCAATCCTTCCCTAATCTCAGAATACATTTCCCTAGAAAAAACACTGTTATAAACAGGGTCATAGGTATTTAAAACACTAATACTAATACTATACTTCAGAGTCTCTGCTTCAGGCACGAGTGAGACAGGCTTTTGCAGGATGGCATGAGTAACTACCCTATACATCTGATATTATTTTGGGAAAGCATATTCCAACTTTCAGACAATTCATTTGTCAATTGGGAGATTATTAAAAATTAAAGTAGAATTAAAAGCATTTGGGCAATATAAATAAGATGAAAACTAGTAAATAAATCAGTTACCTGCACTTTCTCCTGAAGCGCATTATAAACCTGATAAATCGCCCTGATGTCTTTCATTACTCCATCCTTGTCAAAAAAGTCAGTACTAGAAGACAGACAGAAAAAAGACATCACACAGTTATTCAAACTGCTGTAAACCTGAAAGGCATTTTCCTATCACTTCTACTGTAATCTGTTACTTAAATGCTGCAACTCCAAGGTGACAATGTCTCAGTAATAATGTCCACACTATTAGAATTACAGAAGAGAAATAAAAAAGAACCATTGTTACCAAGACAATTTAAAAAATATAAGCTATATATTCTTCAGTGACCACATTTAAAGCTTTTAGAACCTCAGAAATACACAAACTTTACCCAAACGTTTATATCAATTGCAAAAAAACCCCACAAAAAACATGACAAATGATAAAAAAAAATAAGTATTAGTAAAAGTAAACCATCTTTTCAATAGGAATAAAATGTTGCTATATAGTGGTGGTGTCCTAGAGAATCACCTTACAGCATTTTTCACTTTTAATTATATCAAACTTGATTCCACATTTCTCCATATACTTCTTAAATACTATTAACAAAAGAAAGGGAACACTTTCCTTTTACTTTCAACTTACCCATGTTCTTTAATAACTTTGGCGTAGCTCTGAGAAGTATTTGGCACTGAGGACACTTTATACTCTTGCTGGCTAGTATTGCCTAAGTTGGGAATAGCGAGGGATATCCTTTGATTATACCTGTGGGGGATGGAGAGAGAGGATGTTATGAGGGAGATGCTCTGCTTGAAGACTGGGTCTTGCCGACAGGAGTCCGAGCCTCTGCCCCGAGGAGCTAACAGGAGGGCTCACGGAGGGCCTGCTTCCACACACAGCCCGAGCATGCAGGAATTAGCTGCTCTTTTCCTTCTCGTAAAGTGGAAACCCGATTATAAACTCCTTGAGGGCAGAGGTCATGTCTTACACTTCTTTTGCATCCCCGCAGTGACTGACAGAGTGCTGAGGAGCTTCTAAGTGCTCAAGAAATACCTACTGATTCATTACTAAAATCCTGCAAATGGCTATTTAACAATTAATAACTATTTTCACTGATCTCAATTTAATTTATTCTGCAAATGAATTTCCAGAGGGAAACCTTTCTGTTGCTTACAGACAGACACCATAATCAGATGGTCATTTTTTTTTTGCTTTAACAAGTTCACAATGCAAAACCTTCATTAACCAGTAGGTGGATCAATTTTACAATTTTGTCTGTGAAATCTATGTTTTAAAATTACAGTGACTTTCAGAGCAACAAAACTGTATTTCTACATAATGGATTACAGAGAAGCAAACGATGATTTCCAGCTGTTTATTCCTATAAGAATTTATGCGTAATTAACATGTCTTGCTAAGCCTTCTTGATTCAAAAACAATTTTAATTTATACAACTAACCGACAAGGAAAAGTACCTTCTCTAATTACAAAAAACAAAGCTTACAAAAGCTTTTCTACCAACATCTTTCTTATATATGAGGCTGGTAGGAACACTTTCTTTACCTTCGATTTGGTCTAAAGAGAACATATTCTAAAGCATGGGTGGAATTGTTGGCTGTGGAGATGAAGCTGAAGAGAAGGAAGACGAGGTCGGGCACCCCAAGGATGCGGGTGAGTTGCTTATGGATAACCTGCTCTCTGTAGGACATTTGCTGCTGTGTGTTTCGCCGGAATCTGTACCACCCAATAACTTTCTGCAACAAAAACAGAAGGAAAAAAGCATTAAAAGTTACATGAAATCTTACAAATTTAATTCTCAATGTATCCACACAAACACTTATATACAAAGGGTCACAGCAGCTTTATGTGCGATAGTCCTATCAACAGACTAGAGCTATGGATGTCCAAGAACATGGCATATCAGTCCTAAGTCTCAGTGCTCTGTATTAATGCTGGACTTAGCTCCTCTAAGCACTAGGTGTGTCTCATACTCCCTCTGCATCCCTGCAAAGGCCTGAGCAGCACTCAGTACACTGGCTGTTCTCATGAAATACTTGCTGTTTAACAGAATCTTGCAAGTGCTTACTGGATGACTAATGGTACTTTTCACTTACGTTGATTCCAATCGTTTTATTCTATTTGTATTTTCTGAGAAGTGGGGAACCTTATAAATTATTTTGGATACCAACTGATAGTAATCAACTTATTCATTTGATACTTGACAAAAAAGATGCTCCCATCACTCAGATCAATTAAAGATGAGAAGCCAACTTAATTCACATTGGTGACAGCTACAAAACTGCCTTTTAGAGCTAACAAGTTACTCGGGAGGCTACTGACAAACTAGGTTGCCAATGCTGAAAAGCACCTTTTTGACAGCTATGTTTGGGCCATGATGCAAAATTACGGACATCTTTCCCTAAAACCTTATTTCTGCTGAAGTTTCATAGACAATTTTTCACAAAGGCTTTCCTTTCTACTCTCTATACTAGATAGTCACTTACATTTTCTGGAGTCAAAGCAATTATCCCCAACACTGGGCACATTTATTATCTTGAGGTTGCATCCTTTTCGGCCTTATAATGATATTAAGATGGCTGTTATGTTTATCATTATCTATTTCAGAGCAGATGCTTCCAGAAGGCAGAAATACTCCTCTCACTTGCTTTTTTGGCCTTAGCCCCAAACCTGAGGCTTGTGGAAACTTCGTGAACACACTATGATTCTATGATTCTGCCAGGGCAGTATTTCAGCACACAACCATGGTGTACCTACTGGAGGATTTTCATATCAAAAACAATAGCCTCTATCTTAAGCCTAACATTTTAAATGTCCCTTCGTGGGTAGTACAATAACTCTTTCAAGGTGAAGATACAATTTTGTTCTTTTCCTGGGAGAAAACAACTCAAACTAGAATCAACTATAAAGCTTTTCAGTCGTTTAAACATATATCATCTTTGCTTTTGCGCTGGAAATTTGGGTTTTTCAAAAAAATCCTTACAGAGTTTATATTATGTATAAGGTGCTGCAAGAAACATGTGCAATGAAATATATAGTAGTTCTTGCCCTTAACAAATACCATGGGAAATAAAACATAATTTCCAAGTAAACTGAAGCAACAAACTCATAAATTTAATTGCAAAGGAAAACATAAACATTTGTTTTAGCACAAAGTTCTATAAAATCAAAACTGCAGATCAACTTTTAACTTTTTTGAGAATCTTGGCCCCAGGTAAAGCAAAGTTAACTCCAGGTGACAACCTATGACTGGTCTACTGTGTCCTCAAACAGCAAATCCAATTTTAAAATCCCTGAATTGATTGGAATGTGGAAGAACTACAGAGTAGAGTCCTTTTCTCTTTTCAATTTATCTTCAATTATAAAATACAGTTAAAAAAAACTTATCAAGGGCCGGCCCCGTGGCGGAGTGCTTGAGCTCGTGTGCTCTGCTTCAGTGGTCCGGGGTTTCGCCAGTTTGGATCCTGGGTGCGGACACGGCACCGCTCTTTGGGCCGTGCTGAGGTGGTGTCCCACATGCCACGACTAGAAGGACCCACAACTAAAAATACACAACTATGTACTGGGGAGCTTTGGGGAGAAGAAGGAAAAATAAAATCTTTAAAAAACAAAAAAACCCAGCTTCTCGAATGATGTCTCACTTCAGCAGCAGCGTCTCTCCACTCCCCAAAGTCATCCCTTTTAAGTGCAGTTGGCTTCTTTCCAGATCCTTTTCTGTACATTTAAACACACACTCATGCTTTTGCTTTTACATAAAACAGGCTCAAATTATAATACTACTTGTTTCATTTAACATAACTTAGAGACCTTTCTATGACATTATATGAGAACTTCCCACATTCTTTCTGGTGGCTGCTTTGTGTCCCATAGTAGGGAGGTACCAACGCAATTTACTCCCCACTGGAGGACACTGAGATTGTTTTCCAACTTCTCACTATTAAGCGAAGATGCAACAAACATCCCTGTACACTTGATTAAGAGTCCAGACTGCTGGGTTTAAGCCTTGGCTCCCCCACGTCCCACTGGTGACCTTAAGCAAATGACTTCACCTCAGTTGCCTCCACTGTAAAATGGGGATGATAACAACACCAGTTCACCTCATGCGGCTGCTGCAAGGATTAAACGTGTCAATACCTGAAAAGTGCTTAGAGTGTGGCCTGGCACAGAGTTAAGTGTTCAATAAGGCCAGTTTTTCATATGCCTAGATGCAATTATTTACTTGGGCCAGACTCCTAGAGGTGGAACTGCATATTTAAAATTCTGTTATTGCAAAATTCTTCTTCTAAATGTCGATATCAACTTACATTCCCACCAACTACAGCTTTCATTTCCCACAGCCTTGCCAGCAGTGAATACTAGCAATCCTTTCATGCTTCTGCCAATCTGATGGGCAAAAAAATAGTATCAC
Source organism: Equus caballus (assembly GCF_041296265.1). NCBI lineage: Eukaryota > Metazoa > Chordata > Mammalia > Perissodactyla > Equidae > Equus > Equus caballus. Next base: position 8,999,637 of record NC_091684.1, read on the forward strand.
GCTGTTTCAATTTGAGTTTCCTGATTGAAGTTGAACATCTTTTCATTTATTTCTTGGCCATTTGTGGATCTCTTTTTTTCTCCTGTGAATTTCCTGTTCATATTCTTTATTCATTTTTGCTCACTTAAAATTTTTTTTATCTATTAAAAAAAAAACTTCCTAGTACTTTTCGTATGTAGTGAGGGCTCTAGAGACCTGTGCTCCATAAGAATTTTCGTGGAACAAATTTTAGTTTTAGAAAGTACAATAAAGGTTCATTATCCAAAATATGAAAATAAACAGCATGAGGAGGCAAGGCGGTGGCTGGGAGATGGATAGACTGTTAAGAGATTCCAGAACGCGTGCTCTCGGGCAAGTCACTGACAATGAGAGAGCCGGACCATGACACCTGTGGCTGCTCTCTCTTTCCTAGTTGGGCAGGTGACTGGGTCAGACTCTGCCAACACTGAGCCCCTCCTGAGCTTATTCTCGTTAGAAAAGCTATCTGTCCTTCTGTCCCACCTATCCCCCAGGCTTCCCACCCTCCTCTGGGTTTACCTGCTGTCCTTTCTGCCTCGCACTGACAGTGGTGCTGAACCGCCCGTCCAAGGGGAAGGAGGCTGACCTACTCTAACTGCACTCTCTCCCAGCGCCCTCTTCAGACGCCTTACGGCCCACAGCCCACACCGCCAGGGTTATTTTTATCCACGGAGAATTTTTTAGAAGATTTTCTATACTATACGCTTCTTTTAAACAAAGGCATTCTGTTTTCTGTTTGACAAACTGAAAACTTTTACTGGTACTTTTTTCCTCAAGTGATGGTTTAATAACCAATCTATTTTTCTGAAATTAATATCCCAAGGTAAAAAAGTAAAACCCACACATGGTACAATAGAGTAAATTATAAATGAGACCATCAGACAATGCTTCAGCAACAAAACTTTGGTTCATTTTCAATTCGATTCAGATTTGCCTACCATACACAATCAGTACATCATATGCATAGGTGGACAGAAATAATAAATGCTTGACCTTTTGGAAAAACATCTATGCTCAACGGTAATTGAACTTGAAAGAGTAACATATCCAAAGATGTTTGATTGCAATTTACATTCTTTAGAAATATTTTCCTGATTATAAAATTAATGCATATGTATTAAAAATGTGCAAAATTTTTTTTTTGGTGGGGAAGATTGGCCCCAAGCTAACATCTGTTACCAATCTTCCTCTTTTTGCTTGAGGAAAATTGTTGCTGAGCCAACACCTGTGCCAATCTTCCTCCATTTTGTATGTAGGACACTGCCACAGCATGGCTTGATGAGCGGTGTGTAGGTCTGCACCCAGGATCCAAACCTGTGAGCCCTGGGCTACTGAAGTGGAGCATGCAAACTTAACCACTACACCACCAGGCCAGCACTTGCAAAACTATTTTTTAAATTACAAAATAGAAAGGGAGAACTACCCAGAATCAACTCAACTATTGTTAACTTTCTGGATTATACTTCATTTGCTTTTCTTCTGATTTTTACATAATGGAATTATACTACAAATATCTACATTTTTTCTATTGATATACTGTAAACATTGTCTCACATCCACAATTTACTTTTAAAATCTACTTACCAGAACTCTCATAAATAAATATCACATTGTTTCCTTTTCTATTCCTTTCTGGTTTCAAGTTTGGGTGGTAAGAAGCGATTTCCAAATCAGACTAGGCAACAAATAGAACATACCTTTCTCCGGTCTTTAAGAATCCTGTCCAAACTCTCTTCATTAACTTTGCTTGCATAGTCATAAAAACTGTTTTTTTAAGAGAAAAAATATTTTACTAAAATTACATAGTATTTTGCAATGAATATGCGTAGCTACATGTGTCTACGGGTCATCTAACCCTAAAAGTTGGTAGTAAAAATATAATTGCTTGTCTTCAATAGGTATATAGAGAAATCAATCTAAATGCTTTATACATGAGGTATCTTTTGCATGAAAGAATACTCAAGAGACTGCTACATTCAGAGGGTATAACTTCCACATGCGGGAGGTGCTGATAGCAAGTGATTACAAAACGTGTGGTTTCAAATGGCTGTGACATCTTTTCCTTTTTTCTAAGTATCAATTACTTACGAAAAAAAAGAACTCAGGAGCTCATTTCTGAGAAATGAAGAAGGGAAATGAACAATTGTTGAATGTTCAATAACATGCTCGGCTGCATGCTTTCTTATGTTATTTCATTTCATTCTTATCTCAATGCTGGGAGGCAAGTATTAGTTCAGCCCAACAAGTCAACAAGCTTCATCCCCATTTTTGTAGATAAAGATACTGACGTTCAGTGACTTGCCCTAAATCACAGAGCTGGAGGATGAAGAGCTGGGATTTGAAGCCAAGTCTGGCTAGGTGCCAACTGAATGCACTCACCCTCAGACAGACCAACTTGACCAGGACCCTGCGGTGAGCAGTCCAGGCGTAATGATGGGTGGGCTTGTCTACCACTGGTCAGAGTTTCAGAAACGTCACCCTTTCTCTCCCCCTCCCTCCACTGTAAATCCCAGGCCTTATAAGGCAGAAAAGAGTTTAAGACATTGCAAAAACAGTGAATTGGGAATCAGGAGATAACAGCTCCAGCTCAGTTCTACTTCTCACTGTATGATTACAACCAATCTGGCCTCTATTTCCTTTTTTCCAAAATAAAGAGTTTGGAGTAGAAACATAATTTCTAAGGTCTCTTTCAGCTCTAAGAATTATGAGTTTATGATTTAAACTTAGTTAAACTCTTATTCTGGTACAGCTTTGCTGACAGTGTTTTAAGGAATTCCTTGGAAGGGCAAGGTAGGGCACAGCTAGCAAAGCTTTGGATAGGGCCAAATAGGACACTTTCTTTCTTTCTTTTTTTTTTTCCTGCTTTTTCTCCCCAAATCCGCCCAGTACATAGTTGTATATTTTAGTTGTGGGTCCTTCTAGTTGTGGCATGTGGGACGCCGCCTCAGCGTGGCCTGACGAGCAGTGCCACATCCACACCCAGGATCCTAACCGGTGAAACCCTGGGCTGCAGGAGCAAAGCGCACGAACTTAACCACTCGGCCATGGGGCCTACAAGAAATTATCTTTTTTTTTTTGGAGGAAGATTAGGTCTAACATCTGCCACCAATACTCCTCTTTTTGCTGAGGAAGACCGGCCCTGAGCTAACATCTGTGCCCACCTTCCTTTACTTTATACGTGGGACGCCTGCCACATCATGGCTTGACAAGTGGTGCCTAGGTCCACATCCTGGATTCGAGCCGGCAAACCCCAGGCCACCACAGTGGAATGTGCAAACTTAACCACTGTGCCACTGGGCTGGCCCCTAGGACACTTTCATGGATCAGACAAAGGCAATGTGTGGACCAGGGCCCGAATCATTTTATTTGCACTGAGATTCTGCTCAAATGAACTGCTGGTTGCTCGTCTTGTTTCCCACTCCTCTTGCAGTTCTGTGTAAATCTAAAAAAGATCAAGTTCTCAGCTACTCTGAAGCTTCATCTACAGGTAGCCATGTTGCATGATGACAATCCTCTGAAATAATCAATGGGTAGGTGTGTTTGTGTGTGGAAGAACATGATACAAGTCTCCAGGGGTTCTTGGGTGCAAGGGGGCTGGATGTTTGGGCCAGCTGAGGATAGGAGAGTGGTCAGGGTGAAAGCTGCAGGGAACACATAGCAGGCGCAGCCAGGCACAAGGGTTTGCAGGTGTTAAAGAAGGAAGTGCTAACCAAGAACACTGAATTGTACTAGTGTGAGCAGCATGGGAAGGAAAGTATTGGCCTGGTTTCTGGGAAGGTACGAGAATAGGGTCTCAGGGAGTTTTAAGAAACACAGTTGAAATCATCATACCAGCCATCAGATGGAAGGGTTTCGGGCTGAGAAAGAAGGCAGGGGCCTGGGTAGTGGTCTGGGGAAAAGTCCAATGTGTGGGAGATACTGGCCTTTTTCTTCCTCACCCTTTCCCCTCCATGTGTCTCTCTGCCATTTGCTTTCTCCCTTCTGAATTTCGCTCCTCCCTTTGCTTTCTCTTTCTGTCCCTTAGCTGGTCATAAGATGCAACTGGTGTAGATTAACTTAAACACAAAAAGGAGGTTTTATGTTCCCTTTTCTTACATCTTAAAGTTGAACACTGAACATTTTTTATTCTTCTTAAAAACACCCATTAAATTATTTTATCTATATGTGATCCTTGATTAACTTCCCTCTCTACCAGTCACAGAGCCCTTGCTAGGGAGGCTGGTGGGGAAGGCTTCCATCCTAAATCTCTGAGGTCAAGATTTATACGGTCCCCTCCCCTCTTCCTAACCTAACACAGTGCCACACACACTTCTGACACTCAATAAATAAATGAATTTGGATGCCCTCAGTTATACTTATAATTTTATAGCCATAATCGGGTACAGGTCTAAAATCACTAGTTTTTAATCAATTAATCTCTTAATAAGGACTAAGAGCTACAAAGAAGGACGTGGCTTACCTAAAAAGTTTTGAACAAGGGTGATGGTTATGGATTTCTGTAATTAGAAAGATGAAATCAGTTAATCATGTAAGACACGGGCAACTATAAAATTGCTCAGGAGTTTTTTAACCAAAATCTCAGACAATAAAAAGACAGTTTTCTTCTCCCAAATAGGTGCTGTGTGTACACCAGTGAAGGCAGTGACTCCTCTTAATATTCAAACTCCAGGACACATTCACAGAACAAAATAAAGTAGATACCAAAAGTTCTGTTTCCATTTGTCCACATATGATGAGTACACATCTGAAAGCTCTTATTCAGGAATACGCAGCTATTGTGTGCCCTTATCCAATCCTAGCTATTTAAACAAAGCATAGGAGGAAAAAGTAACCACTGACTGCAGGCATTTAATCAAGGTGGATAAAAGCCGTGAGGACAGCTTGGGGAGAGGAGGGTCTTAACCACCCTACCATCAATAACCTGCTAACAACCCATGACAACTGGGGCCAGGCATTTTGAAGGGGAAGGGAGGAAACTCCGGAAGCCTGTTAACCCTTTCAAAGATGGTCAGCACCAAGGGAGACTGTCATTTATAAGGCAGAGCCTAATGGCTTCTGAAGAGATTGCTGTGATTAACCAGAGCGAACAATTTCTTGAAGCTCATCAGGGGGCTTAGGGTCTGGGTTGCTTTATAAGAGCATGAGACTAATTAACCATTCAATTCTATTAATCACATTCTTCTGGAGAGCAACTCATTACCTGCTATTTAAAAAGTCACAGCAGCAGAGTTCCAGGCTGCAATTTTAACTCAATTAAAATGGAACCACAACCCTGAAGGACATGGGCTATTAGCTTCTGTGCTGATGTTAATGCTGCCAAACACACACACAAACGCAGTACTTCCATAGGAAAGAAAAGTTCACGTGCCTAGTATGGCTGTTGACATAGTGATGCAAATAAGAAAACATCATCTAGAAATAGTTCCTTCTTTTATCACCAAAAATGATACAGTATACCACCATAAGTTATTTCAGAGATAACGTTAGTAAAGTAATTAGAATGTGGAATATTTGTAGCAAAATCATTACCTAGAGTTTAGGAAAAAGAAAAAACTCATCTTCCACTTTAAAGGAAAGAATATGTTAAGAAAATCCCTAGAGTAAATTCTGAACTCTGAATACACACTCCTGTCACCAGTCCACCCCCCAGCAGACGTCTCCCATGATTTACCACCTGGACTGGAAGTACACAAAGATATGCTCTAGATACCATGTGGCCTTTTCCAAAGGAAGTTAAAGCTTTCTTGCATATGATTTTTTGCAATTCCTAATAAAGCACTCCATGGAGCAAACAGGGTGACAGGCTCAAACGTGATAAAGCTGCAGATCGGAAGGAAAGTGGCAGACACAGCTGATAGGTGGACCTCTGGAAGCAGGCAGGAACCTGGGATTCCAGAGTTTCCCACACCTCAAGAGCTTAACCACACGGGAGCCTCCTCTTCAGGGACGGAAGTCGTCTCTGCCCTCATTTCTTTAAACCCCATGGGACGCACTGCTGTTCTTGCTTATCTTCCTGTCTCTGCCTCTCCTGGTGGGGGCGCGGGACAGCTCCTCTCCTTCCCCTTTCGTCCTTCCCAGTCACTCTACTGCAACACCTCAACAACAACGGAAGCTCTTCTGTTGTCTCCTCCCTACCACTCCTAGAACTGAGGGTGGACAGCTCTGTTTAAAGGGAGTTAGCACAGCTTTTAAAATTGATATGTATTCAAACAAGACACAGATATACTTTGTGTTCAAGATGTGTTCTATATAAATTGCCTAGCACGTCCTTACTGTATATAGTAATTACTGTATTCTTAAAAGAAAACTGTTACAATATAACAATATAATATTACAATATAATATAACAATATAATATTACAACATAAAATATAACAATACATTTAAGATAACAATAGCAAATACTTTGTCCATGTGATCCATAATCATTTCAAACAATGAATTGAATGTAGCTAATAAATTAAAGGTTGTACAGCAAAAGATGGTTGTCATGGCACTGTATTCACCGGGACTCTCTATCAACTGGTACTCCTCCATAGCTACAATACCATGGAGACATATTTACTGCAAGAACCAGAAGGTTTATAAATCAAAGAATCAGTACATTATGCAGTAGAATTTCAATTAGTTTACCACTCTATTTCTTCAAAAATAAATAAATAGCCAGAATATTCATCAGAAATGCTATTTTGTGATCATGCCAGATAAGAGAGCTCTTTCTTGCGTGGTTTGCTGTCAGTTAATTACATCTGCCATTCTAACCTTCATCTACCAAATTAATTTTTAAAACCCAAATGCAAACAACAAATAATCACACTGATATCCAATGAAACCAATTTCTCTATTTTAGAATTTTTAAAGAGTTAAGCAAAACAAAAAACAAAACCTCAATGAGAGAATACCTATCTCTGTATATCCAGTCTTTATTTAACAAGTCAATATTGTGGGAGTGGTTTTATAGTTTTGGTCCTTTAGGACACAGTTGAGTCTCTGGTCTCCCCCCAGTCCTAAGCCCACCTCAACCCCCATCCTGGCCTCCCAATACATGCACTAGAAGGTTATCAGAACAGGCTTAAAATTGATGATTTGGCTCCAATATAACCTAACCTTCCAGCAGTATTTCAAACCACAAACCACTCACTCTCACCATCACCCATTCTGTATTTTAGTCACATAGAAATAGGCCAGATTCCCTCTATGTCTTATGCACTCTTTGCTCTATGTTCCACTGAATACACCACCCACTGGCCCTAAGTTCACCTCCTTTATGATGCCTTTACTGATTTCACCCACTAGCTATTTTATTTTCAACCTCTGGGACTTTCTTTTTCTTCTTCTTATAGCACTCATCTGCACTGTCTAGTACTTCTATATACATGTCTTGCCCTCCCCACACTCCTGGAAGGCAGGGATGCCTCCGGATGGTCCTCTCATTGCCTAGCATATGCCTCACATATGAATGTTCTTCAATAAACGTTGGCTGCATAAGTGAATGAAATGTCCCTTGCTGATATGCTATTTGGTGATATGCTCGAGGTGTAGCTGAAAGAACTGTGATCCCTATTTATCAAAAGGAGACTAATCCAAAGAGAGGGGGTGAGTCTATACACACTCCTTCGCCTTCCCCAACAATCTCCCCCAAACTGACTGTTTGGCTCACTCCTCAGAAGGCTGGGTAGGTTTAACAAATAATCTCATGTAAACAAGTGTGAACACCTTTGTCAGATCCCTCCAGGAAGGACCAGCACAGCACATCCTTTCATTATGGTATGATGTGAGGCTGGCAACAGGCTAGCCCAATATGCAAATGTGAGGTTCATGATGGTTTTCAAGAGATTATCAAGTGCAATAGCACAAAGCTCTTCAGTAAAGTCAGACCAGTTAGTGGGAAAGGGATAGCTCTACTGAATATCTAAACTTACAGCTACGCACTGTAAGTTTACAGTGACTTACAAAAACATTTCCTATCTTTTACTAGTGCAAATAATTTGCATTGTGATCTTAGTAGTTTTCCATGAACTCTTTTAATCTTTTGGATCAAAATCAGTTAAGGGCCAAAAAACAAAACAAATAGTATATATACAGAAAGAGTATTTCTAAGGTCAGTAGTAAACTTACCAATCACTTGCAGAAATTCTGTGTTGCTGATTTGTGAGTCACTGATGCTAAAGGTTTCCTCTTGTCTTACCTCTCCCAGCAAAAAGCCTTCCTAAAAGTAATAAAAGAAAATAGTTTCAGACTAAAACTAAAGATAGTTTTTAAGGGAATTAAGAGGAATTGAGGACATTATAATTTAAACAATAGTCCAAATAAGCTTGCCATGTAAACTACTACCCTATAAAGGAACAAGAAGACTAAAGCAACCTGAGATACATCTATTAACTGGATTGTTTGATAACAAGATGAAATATTATTTTAATCCCTTCAAGTCTTCCTTGGTTTTTTTTGAAGTAAAAACAAGCAGAGTGAACTCATGACCTAAATCCTACTAAGTGTAATAACCCACGTCAAAAAACCTCAGGAAGCAGAAATAGTCCAAGGCTGCTTTCTCAAAACAGCATATAATTTATTTCATTGTTTTAAAAACACTGCTAATGACAAAAGGATAAAGAAGTTAACACAATGCACAGCTAATTGCTCTTGTATAGGCTGGCATGGGAAATTAGGATCTCAGCAAATAAATTAAATTTCCTAGAACTCACATCAAAGTTTTCCTTTAAGAAAGGCAGAGGTTAATTTATTTACACCTTTGGAGAACATATTCCACGATAATCAATTCTGGATTACTTAGTGTATAACCTACTTGTTTGAGTACCTGCTATCCTGTTGAGGATAAGCAAAGTTGAAGAACATAGACCCTAAATGTCAAAATAACTTTCCTGTAGAGGGTAAACTGATAGGCTGTCCTGAATTGCCCTCCCCAGATACCCACATGACTTACTCCTGCCCTCCACTAGGCTCTTTACTCGAATGGCACCTTATCAGAGGCCTTCCCTGGCCAATGTAACGGAAACAGCATCTGCCAGACTTCAGGCCCCTTCACTCTGCATTCTTTTTCTTCTCAGTCTTCTCACTCTCCGTCATATTACATATTTATATGAATAAATAAATGCCTATCCCCCACTAAGATGTCAGCTCCATGAGAGCAGGGACTCCGTGCTTGTTCACCACTAGGTCTCAGCACCCAGCACAGAGCCCAACACAGAGGAGGTGCCCAGTAAGTACTGGTTGAAACAATGCCCTTGTACTATATACATTTCTATTCTAAGTAGATCCTTCAAATCAATTAAAGAATGTTCCTAGTTTAAGAACATTCCCAGTTAGAAGTGAGAATCTCAGGAGGTGAAGAGGGAGAGACAGATGCTTTATGGTATAGCTTTGTATTGGATTAGGGGCATGGAGTGTCCTAAAATTCCAAACCATCATGAACAGGGCATTTCTCGAACCTGAGTAATATAGAGACCTCTTTAAAAATTTTTTCTCAGACCTTAAGGAGTATCCATGGCTATTGGTCTGAGAAATATTGACTAAAGAAGCTTGTTTTACCCTATGAAAGTCTTTCAGTTATGAGTTCTCACCAGAAAAGAGCAGCTTTGTCTTTGTAACACATTAAAAAAAAAGTTTTAACCAAATTGAAAAAACCAATTTAAAATTCCTACAGAACTTTAGACCTTAAGAACATTATCTACATATTCCTAGTGTTCCATAGTCTAGGGTTGCCAGATTTAGCAAATAAAAATACAAGACACTTAGTTAAATTTGAATTTCAAATAAACAGCAAATAATTTTTATGTCATATTGGGATATAGTTAACTAAAAAATTTATTGTTTATCTGACATTTGAATTAAATTAGGTGCCTTATATTTTATCTGGCAACCCTACTGCAGTCCTCAGTCTGAGTAAGCCAACAGTGACATCCAGACATTCTAACTCCAAGTATAAAATGAATGCTTATTTATCTACTGGTCTGGATTATTTGAGCCACTGTTACTTTATAGCAGGAGAAGGCAAACTACAATGTGTGGGCTAAATCCAGCCTGATGCCTGTTATTGTACAGCTGACAAGCTAAGAATGGTTTCTACACTCTTAAATGGTTGAAAAAATTAAAAATAAAAATAACATTTCATGACATGTGAAAATTACGTGAAATTCAAATTTCAGTGTCCATAAATAAAGTTTACGGGAAATAGTCACCCTAACTTATTTATTGTCTATGGCTGCTTTCTCCCTCCAACACAGAATTGAGTAGTTGCTACAGAGACCCATGGCTCAGAAAGCCTAAAATATTTAGTATGCGGCCCTTTACAGAAAAAGTTTGCTAACGCCAGCTCTGTGGACTGAGTGGTTTTAAACTAATTTCTTGCCTGGATAAAACAAGAATGTACTACAAAAGAAAATTCTTGGTTCTTCAACTTTAAAATATGTAAAATTGAAAATAAAGTAGTCCACATATACATCTGTGGCAAGGTTATTACAAACAGGTAAGGTCATTTAAGACACAGATGCAAACTACTGTCATTGGTGAAAATGTCCATAAAGTCTAGCACCATCCCTGGCACAGCATAGATATTAAAGAGAGATCTCTTGAATTAAGTTAATAACAACTCAAGAAACCCGGCCATCTCCCTGTAGTTTGTAGGAAAACTATCCACTTTTTAACAGGTAGCCACTCATTCTTAAAATAATCTTGCCTTATACATAAACTGCGATATTACTAGGCACTCCAAGAACTAAAGCAGTTAAGAAGCATTATTGAAACCGTATTTAATACTTCCACAGACACTAGGAGTACCACAAACTACCCATATATGGAACTGTATTACATTATTAAATAGCTGGCTGCAGTATCAAAGGCCTTCATGTCCAGAGACATGAGCTGCCTCTGGAAAAACCCATGTTGTGTACATTCTTATCATTACTCTCTACCATCGCCACTGAAGAGATGAAAAGTACAATAATTTAATGCCATCCAATTTACTAATGGAATCACCTCTATGAAATCAGTTTTTATTAATGAAAGCTAAGACTGCTGACATCAAACCAAATTCAGTTCCTTCTTCTGGGGTGTATCATTTTGCTTTGTAATGACAACCACAACCCCCCCCCCCCCACACACACACACCTATTTAACGAATTTGAATAATTCACTATTAACATTTAAAAACAATCCCCCAACTTGGTGGGCAAATTAAATACGTGCTTAAAGATAAAAATTATCTAGTTCGCAACCAGAGGCCAGTGACCTTAAAAGACAATTCGCAAAATAAAGACACTGAAGCAGACAGGCGCTGCTCCCTCTCTGGGCTCCGAAGCCTGTGCATTTCCGATCACTCATACTTAGGCCTATCACTTCCCTATTTCACTGCGACTTAGTCCCGTGGCATTAGAACATTCGCAAAAGAACTAAGCATGCAGCTTCAAGCCTAGCAGACCCTACACCTAACACTCTTGTTTACATTGTCCATTTCCCATCGAGGCAAAGAAAACAAACGATCGTATCTAACAAGTATGAATAGTGACAGCCATGGTTTCCCTCGTCGCATCCCACAACAACCTGTGAAACTGGCGGGCGGGGCTGGGTTCCTCGGCTCCCAGACTAAAGCCCTGTCGCTCGGGTCTTTCTCGACCCCAGGCGCCCCTCACAAGTCTAGAAGTCTGACTCTCAGGGAGGGGCAGGCGCTCGGTTTCCACTAGACGACCCCTGACACTGCCGACGGCCGGCCAGGAAAGCTTTGCTAAACGGAAGATGGCTGTCCTGAGACGGCCGGGCGGCCGAAGGCACCAAGCGAGGGGGCCCACCCCGGGGGGCGAAGGAACCTCAGGCAGCAGAAGCTCGCCGGGGGCGGGAGCCGCCTGGGTCACCAGCTTCCCGGGCCGGCCCTGGAGACCGGGGAGCGAGCGTCGGGTGGTCCCGGCTTGGCCACAGGCGCCGGCCTGAGACGGAGGGTGGAGGCCCCTGCAGCCACAGCTGGGGGCCCGGCACCTACGTGGTCGGCGTTGCTGTTGGCGCTGTGGAAACACACAGCGCTGAAGGTGTAGCCCGAAATGGAAGCCGCCATGATGGAAATCTCCAACTCCCCCATCATGCTCCACGGAGGGCACACAGACTTCCGGCCGGCCCCGCCCCTTGGCATCCTGGGAAATGAAGTCTTTGACTGGGGAGGTCGAGGGCCCGGGGTGCGGGGGACTGAGCGCTGAGAAGCGCGTTTACCAGAAGTGAACGCCTCCTACGTCATACTCTCTGCCTAGGTCTCGCGCGCAGCACACTGCCTCTTCTGTATAGCCCTTGATAGTTCCCCAAACCGTTTTTTCTCTTTGCAAATGCAACTCTTAGTATTAAAAGCCAATATTTGCCGTGTTCGAGGATGAAAAGAGTGACATGATTCAGGCAATTTTACCGTTTAGGTTTGACACAGAAATAACATGATGTACTCTCAATTTTCACATGATCACTCAGGCTGCAATGTGGCGAATGCAGTGCTGGGGCAGGGAGAAGAGGGAAGGGAGGTTAACACAATAATCCAGACGCGGGACGACGGTGGCTGGGGGTGGGAAGAAGTGAAATGGTGGTAGCAGTGGAGGTGGTAAGGAGCAATTGGATTCTGGGTACAAAAGAACACAAATTTAATGAAAAACCATGGAAAGAAGATGAAAACAACATAAATAAAAAATAACAGTGTAAATAAATCATAACAAAGTTAGGAAAAGAAACTTACGGAAGGGACTAATCTTTCTAATCATTATTCTTCAATTTGTTCAATCGGTCGGGTTCAAAACTGGGCTCCTGATCTCCTACACAGCTCCTTCTACCACACTCTTTCGAAGCTCAGCAAACAGAACCGTTTTCTTACAGTTGTGCAGGCCAACTACTTTAGAATTATTCTTGACAACCGCGCTTCCCCCCGCCCCGCCCCCAATTCACCACCAGCATACCTATGACGGTGATCCAATCTATCATCATCTCTCTCCTGGATCACTCTAACAGCCTCTAACTCAAGGGGTCTGAACTGGGGGCAGTTTTCCCCCTCATGGGACATTTGGCAATGTCTGGAGACATTTTGGGATGTCATAACTGGGGGGAAGGTGCCACTGGTATTTAGTGGACAGAGGCCAAGGATGCTGCTAAACATCCTACAATGCATAGGACAGCCCTTTACAACACAGAATTATCCTACCCAAAACATCAAAGGGATGAGGTCGAGAAACCCTGTGATCTAGTTTCTGCTTTAACTCCTTCCCTAGCAAATCTGTTCTCAACATAGCAGTCAAAATGGTCATGCCAAAACTTAAATTCAAATTATGTTGCTTCTTGGTTAAATCCCAAACCTTACCTGGCTCCTATTACCCATCTGACTCAATTCCTGCTACTGCTGCTTTGTTCACTCTACTTCAGCTACCCTAGTCTTCTTTCTGCTTCCTGGATATCCTCACCTCATTCTACCTCAGGGCCTTTGCATATACTGTTCCCTTTGCCTGGAATACTCTACTCCCAGAAAGCTGCAAGGTTTACTCCTTTATCTTTGTTCTAGATGCTGTAATGTGCGACCCAGACTTCCCCTTGCAGGATTGATTGAATTATTATCCCAGCTGCTGGGGAAGTTGTCAGCTGACAGCTCTGGGCTCTCAGCCCTCTCCTAGAATTATCCTCAATGAAAGAGAATCTCATTGCCCAAGGTCAATCCTCCTTTTCTGGGTAACTAGCATTCAACGCCTGATCAATGTAGATGAATAAAGGCCCAGTGCCTTCACTCTGACTTGGGGCAATTCCAAAACGTCATCCCAGCATCCCAGCGCCCTGTCGGGGGAAGAAGTGGTAGCTGAGGCTCTGTTGTAATGGTACCCCAGCCCAACTACTTCTTCTGTTCAATCCTGCTTCTTTCCCTTCCCCAATAGGGGGTGATCCTGAGAGCACACCCTAATAAACTTCTTCCATGTTCATCTCAGTCTCAGACACTGCTTCCCTGGGGACACAACCTGTGACAACCTCTTTTAGGTTTCACTCAGTGCCATCCTCTCAGGGAAACTGTCCTCTATCATCCTAACAGGACTGCGACCCTCACTCAACATTCTCAATATGGCTTCCCCGCTTTACTTTCCCCTTTACCACTGTCACCAGCTAACATCACCTCTATTTTACTTATTTTTCCAATCTACTGCCTTTCTCCTTCCACTAGCATGTTCTGAACTTCAGGAAGACAGGGACTCATCTTTGATTTGCTTACTGTTGTATCTCCATCATCTGGAATAATGCCTGGCATGTAGATGTTGCTTGATATCTGATTGTTGAGTGACTGTTGCATGAAAAAGGGGGAGGGCCCCACAGAAGACGGTTGTTTTATCAGCAGAGTGCAAGAGGGGGATGGAAACAGAAGAAGCTGATAAAAAGAGTAAGATTATTAATAAATGAGGTGCCTTGGGTTGCCCACTGAAGAAACAATTTGGGATGCAGGATGAGATGAGAGAGGAAAGAGAGCCTGATGGACTGGCAGAGTTTGTGAGGGAAAGGAGAAAGAAAGAAGGGAAAATGAGTAGCTGTAGTGAGATTCTGGACTTTAGAGGGAGAGGGAGAGAGATGAGGATAAGGCAATTTTAGGATCTAGCATTGTGTGTCATGCACTGTAATTCCTCTCGGCTGCCTTCCTCATGAAAACCTTCAGCAAAACATCTATTGTGGTAGCACACATCCATGTAGTGGCTAAGCTTGAAGGTTTTACAGTAGATTGTTTGGGTTCCATTCTCAGCTCCAGCACTCACTGTGTGACCTCAGGCAACTTCTCTGTGCCCTGGTTTACTCATCTGTAAAATGAGGATTCTAGTATCTGCCTCACGTGGCTATCTTTAGGAATAAATGAGGTAATATATTGGACATGCTTAACACAGTCCCTGGCACACAGTGACAGCTGGATGAATGTTAGCCATCATTGCTATTATCAAGAAGTAGTTTAAAAGCTAAAAGAGATCTACAGGTGTTGATAGGAAAAGACTTCTAAGTATATCACCACAATATTGTTAAGTGAAAATGCAAGTTGCAAACAAGGCAGATGGTAAGATTCCATTTATATATATCTATCAAAATAATGTATTTCTGCGTGTGCGTTATGCATGCAAATGCCACACTCTGCTATGATGAATCTCAAAGTGGGAATAAGAAAGTCCAATTTCATTTGGATTATACCCATTTTGTAGTTGAGGAAACCGAGACTTAAGAGATTTAAATTAATAACTTACCCAAGGTCATACCTGGTATGGATGAAATTTTGATTGAAGTTCAAGTCGGCTTGACTCCATAGTTCATGATGAGGCAAGAAAATGCAAAGGAAAGGAGTGACTGGTGTCAGGCACTGAAGGAGAGAAAACTTGGGTGAGTCTTGGGGCCTCTCTGGAGGAAAAGAGGAGAACAGGGCGTAGCTGTTACCTGAGAAGGGTCCTGGTGAGGAGTGGCTTGCATGAGGTTTGTCAGGAAGCTGCTGCAATGGCTCCAGTGAGCTGTAAGCCTACACGGCCCAAAGGAAGGAAGAGAAGTGGTGACAGGATGGAAGAATGCCCCTGAGCCCAGAGACCAAGAGGAGACCAGAAGGGGCTGTATGGGGAGGGTGAGGGAAGGACAAGGATGCTGCTCTGCTTTGGGTGACAGTAGGATGGTCAGGGACTAGTTGAGTGGAGAACACAGGGAAGAGAGGGTTTGGAGGCATGGGTGGTGGGAAGAAGGCAGTGCAAGAGAGTTTGGTTTTGAACAGGCTGAATTTAATGTAACAAGAGACGTCTAAGCAGCTGCAATAGAAGTCTGGAGCTGGCGGTAGAGGATGGAATTGGAAGTCATTAATAAAAAGAATGATTGCTAACATTTACTGAACACTGACTACATGTCAGGCTCTGTTCTAAGCTCTTTACATGTACAGTGTATTAGCTTATTCAATCTTCCTAATAACCCTCTGAAGTCCATTTTATAGGTGAAGAAACTGAGCTGGCATTTATGGAGCATTTGCCATGTGTCAGGCGTGTAGGATATTACAAGAATCATCTCATTTAATCTCTACAGCTGCCCCATGCCATAGATGCTATTATTATCCTTGTTATAAGGATGGGTAAACCGAGGCTCCGAGAAGCTAAGGAACTTGACCAGGGTCACACATGGTAAGGCCAGGGCTCAAAACCTGGCAGTCCAACTCCAGAGCAGGGTGCCCTGCCTCCTTTCTTAAAGCCTCACTTAAGAACAGGTGGTGGGGGCTGGCCCTGTGGCCGAGTGGTTAAGTTCTCGCGCTCCGCTGCAGGTGGCCCAGGGTTTCGTTGGTTCGAATCCTGGGCGCAGACATGGCACTGCTCATCAAACCACACTGAGGCAGCGTCCCACATGCTACAACTAGAAGGACCCACAACGAAGAATATACAACTATGTGCCGGGAGGCTTTGGGGAGAACAAAGGAAAAAAATAAAATCCTTAAAAAAAAAAAGCAAAAGAACAGGTGGTGTTGGGAAAACAAGGAGGGAATTTTAAGAAGAGTGCGCTTAGCGGTGTCAACTGATACAGGGGATCACGGATGATAAAGCTTGGAACTTGACTCCTGGTTTGCCAATTGGGAAGCATTTGAGGACTCTCGATAAGCGCAGTTTCAGGGAAGTTGCAGGTGAGCAGGGTTCCAGGCTTCAGGGAGTGGCAGAGTGAGAGGGAGACAGGCAACCTGGAGCACTGGCAGGGCCTCCCTCCTGTCTCATGTTATAGGCACCCAGTGGGAGGGACTGTGTTCCCTGGCACATTCCAGCTTCTCCCTGGTGATGGGCAGCTCTGCTAGGATTGAGCTTCTCCACCCCTACCAGGAATCCCGTTGCTCTGGGTGATCAGAGGTAGTGCCTCATACAGCCTTCAGGACTAAACAGCCAGAGTAATCCTGGAGCCAGAGAAGGAATTCTGTATAAACCGTGGGTTTTTCCAGGGCTCCACCAACAGTTGTTTATAGCGTTCATCACACATAGCAAAAACATCTTAAGTGTTGGCAAGACATCAGATTGAAGATGGCCTTATCTTTCATGGGTGCTTCTTCATTAGAACCTAAAACTTTTTAAGACCCACTCAGTCACATTCAAGGTTGCTTTCCCTAGCATCTGGAGTCTCAAAAAGATCAAAACAACCATTTGCCCAGGACAGCACTAATTGGCTATGGCATCTGGTGGTTTTATTACTCTGTAATAAGGTTACTTACACTCTCTCTCGAGTTCTTTAATCACCATGCACATGGATTCCCATCTGTCTTTTACCTATTCTATCATCAGTGGCTGCCTGAAGATCTTGGAACATCTTGTATAGGAGGAGATGCACATTTGGTTCTAATCCGGGTTTCTATGAGCTGGAGAGGCAACTGTTGTTACTGTTTACCTCAAGGGATTTGTTATTGGCCTTCTGTCCGCAGAGTCAACAGAAACGTGGCTAGGAAACATTCCTTCTGGTTGGAAGGCAGCCTTGCTAGGGGCTTTTGAGATCCTTGCCTGGGACAGTGGACTACCAGTATTTCACTGCTGCTACAGAAACCCCCAGACCTTTGGCCCATAAGATCTCCCACATTATACTGCAGAACTACCAACAGCAGTCAGACCAAGAGGCAGATGAATCTCAGGTTCACTGGTTGGGAGCGATCTCATCGAACAAGTTACCGTCTATTTCAGCGTCATACCGGTGAAGGACACACACAGAGGTTAGGGGTTTTGGACAGGGCCACATCCCTGGTTAGGGGCAGAGCTGAGCCAGTATCGGGCATGTTGACTCTCACTTAGTACTCTTTCTTCCACAACACTCTGATCCCCCTGATCGGTGTATTTTCGGGGGTGTGTGTGTATGTGGGGCGGGGGGGGGGGGGCGGTTATAGGGTATTCATTTCTCTAGGCATAAATTCCCATGTCCACCAGCGACGTCAAGTCAGAAGAAGTCAGAATGCTATGTTCAAGGCAGAATCCCAGCCACAAATGGAATTAGCCTTCGGCCAGGAAACCAAATAACGTTTCCAAGATCTGCCCACGACGTGGAGAGATGAGGTGATCTGTGAGTTTGGGTTGAGCAGTGTCGGCTTTAGGTATTTAGTGTGGCTTCCCCAACGCCTGCCTTTTTCCAAACTGCAAGACCTGGAATAGTCCCTTATAAACAGCCGTTCCCAAACACAGTGGCGCCTAGACAGCCACCCCGAGGAAGGAGGTGCATCTGACGCTGGCTGGAGGGGGCGAGGGAAGGAGGCGAGGCCCAGTCCGCCCCATGCCTGGGCTTGACATCCCCGACTAAGGACTAAGACGGAGCCAAGAGAAGCGCAGAAGGACCGAGGACCAGGCAAGGGGCCGGGAGCAGTAGAGAAGGCGGCCTCCCGCCGCCTGGAGGCGCCAGCCCCTCCCATCCGCTCTACCCGCGCCACGTCTCTATGGCGGTCCCAACGACCGTCCGGGTCGCGGAGCGGGATGAGCGCGGGCGCCGACGGCGGCGGCGGCGGCGGCGCTGGGACCGAGGCGCGGTCCCGAGGGGCCAGTCCAGGAGCGGATGACTTCGTACCGTCGGCGTTGGGGACCCGAGAGCAGTGAGTGTGGCTTAGGGCAGGGGAGGGTGAGCGGAGCTGTCCGGACTGGACCCCGGGAGGGAACGGAGGGATGGGGCCCCGAGGGCCCCAGAAGATGGGAAGAGTCTTGGGGGCGTGACGGGAGGAGGCCAAAAGGGCTGTCTTGGGCGAGGGTAAGGGGGATTGAAGCGATAAAATCCCGAGGGGCACCCCGGGGGCGGTTAAGAGGCATTTCAAGAGGTTAACGTCTAAGGGGCTCGTGGGGTGCAGGACGGGTTTTGAGGCTCTTGGGGAGGCCTTTTGAGGGTTTTGAACCTAAGGGGCGGGCTTGGGGAAAGGGAGAGGGGGCGGGACCAACGAATAGGGCTGGTGGGCGAGAGTAAGAGGCCGGGGGGGGGGGGGGGGCTGGGGGTGGCGGAGGCGGAGGGAACTGCTGGGCCCCGGAGCTGACAAGGTTAAGACGACGAGGGAAGGGCTATGGGAGCAGGAAGGGGTGGGAGTGGAGGGTGACCTGAGGAGGGAGCGAGGAGATAGTGGGGCATCTTGGGGTGGGAGAAAGTGATCTGACCTAAAACAGACGCTCAGTAATTATTTTATGAATTATTAGATGGAGGAATGAATGACTGTGGGGAAAGGTAAGGATGAGTAACTTGGAGGGGTGAGAGGAGCAGGGATTCTAGAGAGGTGAAGTAGGAAGGGAAGGCAAGTGATGGGGGAGGGGAAACTGTACTTAATAGGAGTAAGAGTAAATCTTAAACTGAAAGCTTAACCTTTAAGCAGAACTTATCTTTGGTGAGTTCCGTTGTGAGGCACCACTGTATTGGTAGAAAATCCTTGTGTCTGCACACTTTAGACTGAAAAGTGCTGTAATTACACTATGCCTGTACAGTCAAGTTTTGGACTGGTGTTTGGGACTTAGGGATCCTTGGACAAATACTTCAAGTATTTTTTAAGCTAAAAGATATAGCATTTTTTATGTTAGGTATTGTTCTGAGTGATTTATACGTGTCGACTTATTCTGTCTTTCATTCTTTTAACACCAGGTTGTTAAGAGATTATGTGCACTTATTGATAACTAATAGTGTTTTAAATTTCTGTCATGAATATCTCTGTAGTGTATTAGAAACATACATTTAATTCATGATACAGTTTAATTCAAGAATCTTGCTTTGCATTTCATTATTCGTATAGTTGGGATGCTGTCTATGAGAGAGAACTGCAAACTTTCCAAGAATGTGGAGATACAGGAGAAATATGGTGAGTTAGAAAAAATAGTGGAATTATCCAGAAGATTGTGTGTGTGTGTGTGTGTGTGTGTGTGTGTGTGTGTATGTATGTATGTATCTTTTAAGTGCTTATCCCAAAGAAAGATAGTCTAAAAATCTTGGAAACCTTGGACTGGTTCTGGCATTAGTGGGTAGATTTAAATAATCTCTCTCTTTTCTCTTTTTTAATGGCCCAGATTTAAATTTGATCAGAGTCTTAGGAAATTACTTTCATCCTACAATTGTCCTTTTTCAATAAGCAATAAAATTTTGAGCCACCAACAGGTACAAGTGTTAATGCTGATATAGAGAAACATTAATAAGTAACATACCAAACTTATCTATTCTATTCTGTTCTTGGGGGTGTTTTCTCCTAAATAATAAAGATGAAGCTTAAGCCGTCACAGATATCACTTCTTACTTCCAAAAAAGATTTAATTGAGCATATTGAATAAGCTGATAAAATGGAATATAGTTGTAACTTTTGTTGTATATCCCTCTGTTATTTAATTAACTGATTCTCTGTTTCTAATAGGTTTGGAGAAGAGAGTATGAACCGACTAATAAGGTGGATGCAAAAACACAAGATTCCTTTGGATGCTTCAGTACTTGATATTGGAACTGGAAATGGTGTTTTCCTGGTTGAACTTGTTGGTACTTTTAGTATTCATGTGTTAGAGCCAAATTTTAAAATGAAAATTTAAAAAAATCGTGCAATTTAGGATACTAACTATCTAAATCTAAAGTAGTAAAGCAGTCATACCACTTCCTTTGAGAAGTCACATAGTCCAAAAGAGAAGCTGCATGGACTTTGAGAAAACACTAAATGAGAAGCCAGGGGATCCGAGTCCTAGTTTTGACTCCTGGCTATATCCTTGTCCTTGAGCAAGCCACTTCTTTTCAGTTCTTTCCTAGAAATTTTTTTTTTTCCTTTTTCTCCGGAAAGCCCCTCAGGTACATAGTTGTGTATTTTTAGTTGTGGTTCCTTCTAGTTGTGGCATGTGGGATGCTGCCTCAGCGTGGGCTGATGAGCGGTGCCATGTCTGCGCCCAGGATTCGAACCAGTGAAACCCTGGGCCACTGAAGCAGAGCGCGTGAAGTTAACCACTCGGCCACAGGGGCCAGCCCCCTCTTTCCTAGAAATTTTGACTAGATGATCTCTGTTGGTTTCTTCTGGCTCAAAACTCCAGAAATCTTTTTGTATAAAAGGAAGATTACTTTTTGCACTTTCAGTAGGACATATATACCTTATCTTAGGTGAGCATATGGTTTGGAAAGAGCATTTTGTTCATGAAACTGAGTTTTGGAACAGGTTCTGCTACTAGCTAAACCATCACTGTTATGGGCGTGTAGTGTGTTCATTGCTGTGCCATGTGCTATGGAGGAAGTATATGACTTAGGCTTCATCCTAGATAGTTTTATGGTCTTAATTTGTAAGGATACATGCATAAGTGAAATTTATTTATTGACTATCGTATGCCAAGCCTTGTCCTAGGCACTGGCAACATGAAAATTTAGACCTTGTGCTTGACTTGTTCACAGTATAATAGAAGATGGACTGACATATAGGTAAGCAGTTAATGCCATAGTGTGATGTGTGCAACAATAGATATACTGAGTACAAAAAGGAGTGATTAACAGTGGAAGAGAGATAGGGAGGATCTTGGGGGAGCTAATGTCCAAGTTGGGTGGAAAGTCCAGGGGCAGGGTGTGGTGAGTGTGGGTGGAGTGTAAAGAGGGGTAGAATTTCAAGCACTAAAAGTAATATCTAAAGGCATGAAGATTTGAAGCAGCATAGCATGTACTGGGCCTGTAAATAATTTTGTAAATTAGAATATAGAGTATATGTGTGGGATGGACAGAGATGAGGATTAAATTAAAGATAGGAGCCATATCATATTATGCCTTGTCTAAGATCTTAGCTTTTACTTTTAGGCTATGAGGAGCCATTAAAATGTTTTAAGCAGTGGAATATGATTCAGAAACTTGTAATGAACTTTTTTTAAACATTGAGGTATAGCATATGTACATTAAAGTGCACAAATCAAAAGAGTATGGCTCAATAAATTACCACAAAGTGAACACACCTATGTAACTATCACCTTGATCAAGGAGTATTACACTCTAGAAACTGCCCTTGAACTCACTACCAGTGCTCTTTAAATTACTCCCTCCTTCCTCTCTAAAGCTACCCACTATGTGCTGACCACAAGGAGTTTTAATATCATAGAGTAATTTGCCTCTTTTTGAGTATGTAAATAGAAGTCTTCAGTATGTGTTCTTTGTGGTGTCTTTCAGCATTCTGTGAGATTCACTCAGGTTATTCCGTGTAGCAGTGGTTCATTTATTTTCATTGCTGTGTAAGATTCCTTTGATTATACCAGTTTTATCTATTCATTTGTAGATTGTTTACCTGTAGATTCTTTTGGATTTTATTTTTTTAAGATTGGCCCTGAAGTAACATCTATTGCCAATCTTTTTTTTTTTTTCTCCCCAAAGCCCCCAGGTACGTAGTTGTACGTTCTAGTTGTAGGTCTTTTCTAGTTGTGGCTTGTGGAACGCCACCTCAGCATGGCCTGACAGGCAGTGCTAGGTTTGTGCCCAGAGTCTGAACTGGAAAAACCCTGGGCCGCTGAAGCGGAGTGTGCAAACTTACCCACTCGGTCACAGGGCTGGGCCCACCTTTTGGATTTTAATAGTTTTCTTGTAGGGGCCAATGATTTATCTTTTGAGACTAATAGTTTAACTATTAGTTAAACTATTCTAAAAGAATAGATTTTAGATTTTCTACATAAATTATGCACACTGAAAAATGATAGTTTTATTTCTTCCTTTCTTTTTTTGTGAGGAAGATTGTCGTTGAGCTAACATCTGTGCCAATCTTCCTCTGTTTTATGTGGGATGCTGCCACAGTGTGGCTTGATGAGCGGTGCTAGGTCTGCACCTGGGGTCAGAACCTGTGGACCCTGGGCCGCGAAGTGGAGCACATGAATTTAACCACTATGCCACTGGGCCGGGCCCTTTCTTCCTTTCTAATCCTAATAACTTTTCCCCCCTTATTATGCTGTCTAGGACCTCCAGTAGAATGTTGAAAAGAAGTGATGACAGAAGGCATCCTTGTCTTTTTTCCCCTTTTCAAAGAATACTTTCAATGTTTCACTGTTAGGTATGGTGTTAGCTTATAAATTTGTCTTGTAGATAACTCCATTATCAGATTCAGAAAGCTTTCTCTATTCTTTCTTTGTGAAGTGTCTGTATTTCTTGTGAATCTTGTTATCAAATGTTTTTCCTGTGTTTGTTGAAATAACAAAAGGAATTTTCTCCTTTAGTCTATTCATGTTGGTGAATTACATTGATCATTTTCAAATGTTGAGTGTTCCTGGAATAGACCAAATTTATGTGTATTACTGGATTCAGTTTGTTAATATTTTGTTTAGGATTTTTGCGACTTTGTCCATGAGAGGGATTGTCCTGTAATTTTCCTTTTTTGTAGTGTCCTTGTCAAGTTTTGGATCAGGTTGTGCTGGCATCATTAAATTGAGGATCTGTTTTTTTTTTAAATTAATTAATTGATTGATTAATTTTTTGAGGAAGATTAGCCCTGAGCTAACATTGGCACCAATCCTCCTCCTTTTGCTGAGGAAGACTGGCCCTGAGCTAACATCCATGCCCATCTTCCTCTGCTTTATCTGTGGGACGGCTGCCACAGCATGGCTTGCCAAGTGGATCTGTTTTTTGAAAGAGTTCATTGACATTGTTGTTTTTTCCTTCCTTAAATGTTTGGTAGAATTCACTGGTGAAGCCACCTGGATAGGGAGTTGGTTATGGGAACTTTTTTTCTTTTTTAATATGGACTTATTAAATGAAGTATAATATACGTGTAGAAAAGTGAGCAGGTCCTAAGTGTACAGCTTTTACAAAATGAACACCTTTGTGTAACTCGCCACCCTCATCAAGAAATACAATATTGTTAGCACGATGGAAGAAGTCCCCTTGTGCCCCATCTCACTCATTCCCTTCTAATGGTAACCGCTATTTTGATTTCTATCAACATATGGTAGGCTGTTTTTATTAGCTGTGCTGGTTTCTCACTGTGGTTTTAGTTAGCATTTCCCTAATGACTAATGATGTGAGCACCTTTTCATGTGCTTATTTGCAATCTGGATATCTTCTTTGCTGAAAAGTGTGTGTTCAGATCTTTTGCCTGTTTTTAAATTGGCTTATTTATTGTTAAGATTTGATGATTCTTTATGTATTCTGGATATAAGTTCTTTGTCAGGTATGTGATTTGCAAATGTTTTCTTCCATTCTTTGGCTTGTTTTTTCCTTAACGGTAGCTTCTGAAGAGCAGGAGTTCTTGATTTTGAGGCAGTCGAATTTACTGATTTTTTTTCTCATGGATTATGGTTTTGTTGTCATATTAAAGAACTCTTTGCCTAACTCAAAGTCACATAGCTCTATGTTTCCTTCTAAAAGTTTTACATTTTGATCTATGATTTGTTTTAAGTTCATTTTTGTGAAGGTTTGAGATTTCTTTTTGCATATGAATGTTGAAATGTTCCATCCATCATTTGTTGGAAAGATTATCCTTTCTCCACTACATTGAGTTTTGCCTGTTTTTAACTCCATATAAATGATATCATTGGGCCTCCACTTTATTTTGATCTGGCTTCTTTTGCTGAATATGGATTTGTGAGGTTTATCCGTGTTCATTCATATTTTGTAGCACTAGATTGCTTCGTGTCATTCTGGTATACTGTTTTGCTATATGAAAATACCACAATTTATTTATTTAGTCATTTATTCATTCTCCCATTGATGGACATTTGGGGTATTCTAGTACTGGGTTATGAATACTTCCAAACAGTTTTCCAAAATGGTTGTACTAGTTTGCACTTCTAATTGCAGTATGTGAGAATTCCAGTTGTTCCACATCCTTGCCAACACCTGGTCTTGTCAGCTTATGCAATTTCAGTGATTCTAGTAGGTGTTGAGTGGTATGTTGTGGTTTTATTCTCATTTCCCTGATGGCTAAAGATGTTGAACATGTTTTCATTTGCTTTTTGGCTATTTGGTTGTTCTTTTTTGTGAAATGCCTGTTGATTTTTTGTCCATTTTAAAATTGGATTGCCTGTCATTTTCTTATTGGTTTGTAGGAGTTCTTTATATTTCTCACGTATATTCAATACAAAGGTACGTGACCTTTGTATTGCAGATAACTTCATCTAGTCCATGGCTTGCCTTTTCACTTTTATAGTAGTATCTTTTGATAAACAGAAGTTCTTTAATTTTACTAAAGTTTAATATATCATAAAAAAATGATTAATGCTTTTGAATACTATGTAGTAAATCTTTGCCTACCCAGAGTCATAAAGATATTTTACTCTGTGTTCTTCTAGAAGCTTTATTTCCTTTTTGCATTAGGTGCCGAATAGTTGTTGTATATGTCATGAGGTAGAGATTGAGGTTTATGTTTTTCTCTATGAATATCCAGGTAACCCAGCACCATTTGTTGAAATGTCCATTCTTTTCCCCACAATACCTCTGTCATAAGTCAAAAATCAAGTGATGGTGTAGTGACATCTCTGTCATAATTCAAGTAATTCTGTATGTTTGGGTTTGTTTCTGGGT
This sequence comes from Equus caballus, assembly GCF_041296265.1. Taxonomy (NCBI): domain Eukaryota; kingdom Metazoa; phylum Chordata; class Mammalia; order Perissodactyla; family Equidae; genus Equus; species Equus caballus. Next base: position 9,025,083 of record NC_091684.1, read on the forward strand.
CCTCTGTTCTATTCCGTTGGGTATGTTTGTTTATCCTTATGTCATGCCACGTTGTCCTAATTACTGCAGCTTTCTAAGTCTTCATATTTGGTTAATGGAAGTTTTCCAACTTTGGTCTCTTTTTCACTGTCGTTTTGGCTGTTGTTAGTTAGCTCTTTGCATATTTATTTAAATTTTAGGTTTATCCTATCACTTTTCAGAAAAAAAACCACCCTGGGATTTTGGTTAGGATTGCATTGAATTTATAGATCAGTTTGGGGAGGATTTACATCTTTATGCTATTGACTTTCTGAATTCATGAATGTCATGTATTCCTACATTTATTTAGTTCCTCATTTTCTCGCAGTAATATTTTGTAGTTTTCTCTGTAGAGATCTTGCATATCTTTTCTTAGATTGATTCCTAGATGTTTGGGTTTTTTTGTTGTTGTTATTGTTATGCTTTTAAAATTTCATTTTCTAGTAGTTTATTTCTAGTTTATAGAAGTTCAACAGATTTTTATATTGATCTTTTATCCAGTAATTTACACATTAATTCTAATAGTTTATTTATAAATTCTTTTGGACTTTCAATATATACGGTAATATCATGTAAATAATAATTTTATTTCTTCTGTCCAGTCTTAATATCTTGTTTATCAAAATGTACACTCTCTAGTACAATGTTCAATAGAAATCATGAAGGCAGATAACCTGTTACAAGAGGAAATCTAATATTCCGCCATTAAATATGATGTTAGCTGTAGGTTTTTATAGATAGTCTATCAGATTGAAGATGTTCCTTCATAGACCTAGTTTAAAAGTTTTTAATCATGAATGGGTTTGAATTTGATCACTTGCTTTCTTTGATATATATTGAGATGATCAGATGATTTTTCTTCTTGATTCTATTAATGATGAATTGGTTGATTTTGGGGGGGTCCTCAGTTTTCTTTAATTGACGTTTTTGTTCAGATAATTTTAGTCATTGATTGTTGAATGTTGAAACAAACTTTCATTCCTAAAGTAAAGCAAGTTTGATTGTGGTATGTTATCCTTTTCATGTATTGTTGGATTTCATTGGGTAGCATTTTGCTTAGGATTTGTATAGCTTGTGAGAGATAAGCCAATAATTTTCCTTACTTGCAATTTTCATGTAAGGTTTTTGTATGAAGGTTCTGTTGGTATCATAAAAAGACATGGAATGTGGCTCTCTTTTTATTTTTTGGGAGAATTTGAGTAAAATTGGCTTTGTTTCTTCCTTAATTGGAAGAATTCATGATGACGTCTTCTGGATGTGGAGTTTTTTGGTAGAGTTTGAGTCAGTTTTGTCTTTTTTGAGAAATTTGTCCATTTATCTATATTTTTAAATTTTATTGACATGAAGTTCTTCAAAATTTCCCATTAAACTTAAAAAAATTAACATGTAAAATTGACTCTTGCATACAGTTCTATGAATTTTAACACGTGTAGAGATTCATGTAATCACCATCACAGTCAGGAGGCAGAATAGTTCCATCTGGCAAACTCTCTCATGCCATCCTATGTAGCCATATCCTTTCCCCTAGGTAGCCACTGATCTGTTCTCTGTCTCTAGTTTTGTGTTTTGAGAATGTCTTATAAAATAGAATCAAGCAGTATATAATCTTTTGCTCAGCATAATACTTTTGAAGTTCATCCACATTTTTGCATCTATCAATAGTAATTTCTTTTTATTGCTGAGAAGCATTCTGTCCTATGGATATATCAGTTTGTTTATCCATTTACTTGTCGAAAGACATTTGGGTTGTTGCCAATTTTTCACAGTTAGGAATAAAGCTGCTTTAAACATTTGTGTGTGGGTTTTTGTGTGAACATGTTTAATTTCTCTAGCGTAAATATATGTTAAACATTATTAGAAACTTCCAAGCCATTTTTCTGAGTGGTTGTACCATTTTGCACTCGCATTTTACATACATGAACAATGTATGGTAGTTCCACTTGGTCTGTATTGTTGCTGGCATTTGGAATTGTCACTATTTTTCTATTTTAGCCATTCTCATATCTATGTAGTGGCATCCAAACATGGTTTTAGTTTCTTTTTACCTAATGGCTAATGATGTTGAACATGTTTTCATGTTCTTATTTGCTACCTGTATATCTTCTTTGGTGAAATTTCTGTTTAAGTCTTTTACTCATTTTTGGATTGAATTGTTTGTTTTTTTACTGTTGACTTTTGAGGGTTCTTTATATATTCTGGATACAAGTCTTTTCTCTGATATGTGATTGCAGATGTTTTCTCCCAGTCTGTAGCTTGTCTTTTCATCCTCTTAACAGATGAACAGTAAAAGTTTAGAGCAAAAGTTTATAATTTTGGTGAAGTACAATTTACTGAGTTTTTCTTTTATGTGTTGTGGTTTTGGTGTCATGTCTAATAACTCTTCACCTAATCCCCTTTCTCATTTTTCCCCCTAAAAGTTGTATAGTTTTATTATTGACATTTGGATTTATAATCCCTTTAGAATTAATTTTTGTTTTAATTATCCTTTCAATTTGAATTGAAATTAACTCCTTTAATTCTTTTGAATTAATTTTTTAAGATGTGAGGTGTAGGTTGAGATTCTTTTTTTTGCATATAGATGCCCGTTTGTTCCTATACCATTTGTTGAAAAGACTATCCTTTCTTCATTGAATTACCTTTTCAGCTTTGTCTGAAATCAGTTGGTCACATTTGTGTGGATTTATTTCTGGGCTCTCTATTCTGTTTTACTGATATCCCTTTGGCAACGCCATGCTGTCTTGGTTAATGTAGTTTTTTAGTGAATCTTGAAGTTGACTTGTATGAGTCTTCCAACTTTCTTCTTTTTCAAATGTTGTTTTGGCTGTTCTAGGTCCTTTACCTTTCAAAGTAAATGTTAGAATCAATTTGTATCTACAAAAGAATCTATGCTGAACATTTTATTGGAATTGAGCTAAATCTATAATTTGAGGAGAACTGACATCTTGACTATCTTGAGTCTTCCAATCTATGAACATATTGTCTCTTCATTTATTTAGGTCTTCCTTGATTTCTTTTAGTAGCATTTTTTAGTTTTCAGCATATAGATTTGTACATATTTTTTAGACTTATACCTACTATTTCTTTTGGGGGTGGGTTTTTTTTTTTTAATTAAATGATTCAAATTTGTTTTAAAGATTTTATTTTTTTTCCTTTTTATCCCCAAAGCCCCCCGGTAAATAGTTGTATATTCTTTGTTGTGAGTCCTTCTAGTTATGGCATGTGGGACGCTGCCTCAGCATGGTTTGACGAGCAGTGCCATGTCCGCGCCCAGGATTCGAACCAACAAAACGCTGGGCCACCTGCAGCGGAGTGTGCGAACTTAACCACTCGGCCACGAGGCCAGCCCCTGAGGGTGGGTATTTTAAATGATATTGCTTTTTGAGATTCAGTTTTCAATTGTTTCTTGCTAGAAATATGGTTGATTTTTGTGTATTGCACTTATATCCTGTAATCTTGCATTTTATTAGTTCTAGGAGTTTTTTGGTGGATTTCCTGGGGATTTTCTATGTAGACAATCATGTCATTTTTGGATAGGGGCAGTTCTCTTTCTTCCTTTCCAGTTTGTATGCCTTTTCTTTCTTTTTCTTGCCTAATTGTACCTGCTAGGTCTTCCGATAAGAATGTTGACTAGGAGTGGTGATAGGACGTTTCTGCCTTGCTCCCATCTTAGGGGGAAAGTCTTCAGTTTTTCACCATTTAGTATCATGTTAGCTGTAGGATTTTTTTAGATGCCGTTTATCAGATTGAAGAAGTTCCCTTCTGTTTCTAGAATGGATGTTGAATTTTGTAAAAAAAAATTGAATATAATCATGAGGCTTTTCTTCTTTAGACTGCTAATATGGTGGGTTATGTTGATTGATTTTCAGGTATTGAATGAGCATTGTGTTCCTGGAATAAACCCATTTGGTCATAGTGTATAATTCTGTTTGTATGTTGCCAGATTCAATTTGTTGGTATTTTGTTGGGAACTTTTACATCTATGTTCTTGAGGGATATTTGTCTGCATTCTTCCTTTCTTGTACTGTCTTTATTTGGTTTTAGCCTCAGGGCCTTGCTAGCCTTGTAAAATGAGTTGGGAACCATTCTCTCATTTATATTTTTTGAAGATACTGTGTTGTTTCTTCTTGAATGTTTGATAGGATTCACAATGAAGCCATTTAACCTGGAGATTTCTTTTCTGAAGGTTTTTTTTTGAGGAAGATTAGCCCTGAGCTAATATCTGCTGCCAATCCTCCTCTTTTTGCTGAGGAAGACTGGCCCTGAGCTAACATCCGTGCCCATCTTCCTCTGCTTTATATGTGGGATGCCTACCACAGCATGGCTTGCCACACAGTGCCATGTCTGCACCCAGGATCTGAACCAGCGAACCCTGGGCTGCCGAAGTGGAACGTGCGAACTTAACTGCTGCGCCACCGGGCTGGCCCCTGAAGGTTTTAAGTATTAATTAAATTTTTTAAATTGGCACAGTCTTATTTAGTTTATTTCATTTAAGTGAGTTTGCATGGTTTTTGGTTTTTGAGGAATTCGTCCCTTTTGAATTTGTGCGCACAGAGTTCTGCACAGTATTCTCTTGTTATCCATTTAGTGTCTATGAGGTCTGTGGTGATAATTCCCTTTTCATTCCTAATATTGGTAACTTGCATCTTTTTTTTTCTTTGACAGTGATGCTAGAAATGTATTTTTTGTATCCTAGCTAAAAACCAGCTTTTGTTTTCATTGAGTTCTGCTCTTATTTTCATTATTTTTTCATTCTTCTTGCTTTTAATTTATTTTTGTTCTTTTTTTCTAGCTTCTTAAGGTAGAAGCTTAGATAATTGATTTGAGACTTTTCTTCTTTTCAATGTAAACATTTAATGATATAAAAGCTATGAATATTCCTGTAAGCTCTGCTGCACCCCACAACTTTTGATATGTTGTATTTTCATTTTCATTCAGTACAAAATATTCTTGAATTTTCCTCTTTGATCCATGGATTGTTTAGAATTCTGTTGTTTAATTTCCAAATGTTGGGCATTTTTCTCTTATCTTTCTGTTAACTGACTTTTAGTCTAATTTGATTATGGTCAGAGAACATACTTTGTATGATTTCAATTCTTTTAAATTTGTTAAAGTTTGTTTTATGACCCAGAATATAGTCCATCTTGGTGAATGTTTCACGTGCACTTAAAAACAATTTTATTCTACTATTATTGGGTGGAGTGTTCTATAAATGTTAACTAGGTCCATTTGTTTGATGGTGTTATTCTGTTCTATATCTTTGCTGATCTTCTGTCTGTTCTATTAATTATGGAGATAGTATTGTTGAAGTGTTTGACTATAATTGTGGATTTATCTGTTTTTCCCTTCATTTCCTTCAGTTTTTGCTATATGTACTTTGAAGCTCTGTTGTTAGGAGCATACGCATTTAGGATTGTGTGTGTGTGTGTGTGTGTGTAAAAGGTCAATGAATTGACCTTTTTATTGTTGTATAATGTTCCTCTTTAACATTGGTAGTTTTATTTGCTTTGAATTTGACTTCTATGCTAATAATAAAGCCAATTCATCTTTTTTTTAAAATTGAGATATAATTCACATACCATAAAATTTATCCTTTTAAAGTGGTTTTTAATATATTCACGAATTTGTACCACCATCACTACTATCTTAATTCCAGAAGGTTTTTGTCACCCCAAGAAGAAACCCTGTACCCATTATTGTCCTTTCTCCATTCCTTTCTCCCTTCAGCTCCTGGCAACCGCTAATCTGTTTGCCATGTCTATGGATTTGTCTGTTCTGGACATTTCATATAAATGGAATCATCAATCTGTAACCTTCTGTGTCTGGCTTCTTTCACTTAATGTTGTCAAAGTTCATTCATGTTGTAGCATGTATCAATATTTCATTCCTTTTTTTGGCCAAATAATATTCTATTGTATGGATATACCACATTTTGTTTATCCATTCATCAATTGATGAACATTTAGGTTGTTTCTACTTTTTGGCTATTATAAAAAATGCTGCTATGAAAATTCGTGCACAATTTTGTGTAGCTATATATTTTCATTTCTCTTGGGTATGTGCAGAGAATCATATTGTTACTCTATGTTTAACCTTTTCAGAAATTACTAGACTGTTTCTCATAGTGGTGAAACTATTATACATTTCCACCAGCACTGTCTGAGAGTTTCAATTTCTCCATATTCTCACCAGCGCTTTTTATTGTCTGACTTTCTGATTGTAGCCATCCTAGTGGGTGTGAAATTCAATTTTTTTATGAGTTTTTGCATGGTATATCTTTTTCTATGCTTGTACTTTTCTTTACTTTGCCTATATCATTATATTTGAAGTGAGTCTCTTGTAGCCAGTATATGGTTGGGTCATGTTTTTTATCCATTCTAACAATCTCTATACTTTAGTTGGTGTGTTTAGAACATTTACATTTAATGTAATTATTGTTATGTTTGGATGTAGGTCTCCCATTTTATGATTTATTTTCTCTTTGTTACCTCTATTTTTCGTTTTTTCCTTTCTTCTTTCCCACTTCTTTTAGTTTATTTGAACATTTTTTAGAATTCCGTTTTAATGAGATGTATCTGTTTGTATATGTGTCTTTGTATGGCTTTTTTATTGGTTGCTGTTTGGATTAGAATATACATACTTTTCACAGTCTACTTAAAATCAGTGTTTTCTGTTTCAAGTGGCATGTGGAAAACCTTAACCACATGTACATTTTTTATCTTCCTCCCTTTATATTGTAGTTGTCCTAAATATTACCTTTATGCACATTGAAAATCCTATCACATAATGCTGTAATTTTTCCTTTCAAACATCAAACATATTTTAAACAACTCAGTAGGAGAATAATAGTTAATTGTGTTCACCCAGATATTTATTTTTGTTGTTCTTGCTTCATTTCTGATCTTCCTTTTTTCTTTTTCGTATTGTTTCCCTTCTGTCTAAAGAACTTTCTTTAGGAATTATTTTAGAAAGGATTCCTGGCAAGAAATTTTCTGAGTATTCCTTCATCTGAGAATGTCTTTATTTTACCTTTGTTCCTGAGGGATGTTTTTGCTGAATATAGAATTCTTAATTAACTATTGTTTTCTTTCAGTACTTTAAAAATGCTATGTCATTTCTTTCTGACCTCCATGGTTTCTGATGAGAAATTTGCAGTCATTTGAATTGTTGTGTTTCTATAAGTAATGCATCAGTTTTCTGGGTGCTTTCAAGATTTTTTTCTTTGTCCTTTAGTTTTTTTTTTTTTGTGAGGAAGATTAGCCCTGAGCTAACATCCACTGCCAATCCTCCTCTTGCTGTTGAGGAAGACTGGCCCTGAGCTAACATCTGTGCCCTTCTTCCTCTACTTTATATGTGGACGCCTGCCACAGTGTGTCTTGACATGTGGTGCCATGTCTGCACCCGAGATCCAAACTGGCGAAGCCCGGGCCACCGAAGTGGAACCTGTGAACTTAACTGCTGTGCCACCAGGCTGACCCCTGTCCTTTAGTTTTTAGCAGTTGGCTTATGATGTGCTGAGATTTCTTTGTGCTTATTCTTTTTGGGGTTCAATGACGTTTTTGAATCTGAGAACTTATGTTGTTTGCCAAATTGGGATGTTTTCAGCCCTTATTTCTTTAAAATTTTTTTTTTCTATATCTCACTCTTCTTTCCTTTTGGGAATCTGTAAATATGTTAGACCTTTCTGTATGGTCCCATAGTTCCGTGAGGCTCTGTTCATTTTTGTCTAATTATTTTTCTCTCTTGATCAGATTTGATAATTTCTATTGATGTAGCTTCAAGTTCAGTGACTTTTCTGTCATTTCCATTCTGCTGTTGAGTCCCCATATTGCAGTTGGCGATAGTCTCTTAAGACTCTTTTAAGTTCTCCCTACACCTTTTCTTTATTTAACTTTGTCATGTATTTGTTGTAGAAGGTAGTTTATTAGTCCCAAATGATTTTCCACAGTGTGGATTTTCTAATTGAAAATTAAATAATCTGATCTCTATAGTATCATTTAACATGTTTTCTGTTCCCTGCATTTTCTGTAGGTTGGAAGTTAGATCTAGAATAAGGGTCAGCAAACTGCAGTTTGTGGGTCAAATCTGGGCTTTCCTTGTTTTATAAATATTTCTTGGAATACATCACACTTATTCATTTACATGTTATTTGTGGCTGCTTATGTGCTGCAGTGGTAGAGCTGAGTAGTTGTGACAAACTGTATGGCTGGCAAATCCTAAGATATTTATGCTCTATTCCTTTAAAGAAAAAGGTTTGCTGACTTCTGATCCAGAGATTTTTATCGGATTCAGTTTTCTTTTAAGAAGTAAACTTAATAGGTAGTGCTGTAAATTTGCCTATGTGGCACGTAGTGTTTTGTTGTCTGTGTTTTTGTGATGTTAACAGCCATTGCTTATATTTAGTACTTTTTCAGTGATCACCTACATTTTTGATAAATATTTCTTTTTGCTGGGCATGTAATTTTAGTTTGGCGTTTTCCTTTCATTGTCCTTTGGCTTCCATTCTTTGTGACTTATTGTCGGTTATCAATCTGTTGTTGGTCTTTGAAGGTAATCTGTCCCCATGTACCCCTCGACCCCTCTCCTACTCCTTGGATTTCTTTGAAATTTTCTGTTTTTCGTTTTCATCAGATATATTATAGTATAGTATACTGGTTTTCTTTGTTTTTGTCATGCCTTGGGTTTGTAGTGCTTCTTGAATCTGTGACTTGGGCTCCTTTGTCACTATTACAAAATTCGAAGCCATATGTCATTTCCTCTTCTGTCCCATTCTCATTTCCTCTTCTTCTAAGATTCTTATTATATATATGTTAGATCTTATACTCTGTGTCGTATTATGTTCTTTCCTGTTTTTAATTTCCATCCTTTTGTAATTTCCTGTTTAACAGGAGCATTTTCTTCTAATCTTTCTTCCAAGTCACTAAATTTTTTTCCTGTGTCTAATTTGCTATCAAGTCTACCCTTCAGTTTCTTTTTCTCTTTTTTGCTGAAGAAGATTAGCCCTGAGTTAACTCTGTTGCTGATCCTCCTGTGTTTTTGTTTGAGGAAGATTAGTCCTGAGCTAACACCTGTGCCAGTTTTTCTCCACTTTATGTGTGGATCACTGCCACATCATGGCTGACAAGTGGTGTAGGTCTGCGCCCGAGATCTGAACCTGCAAACCCGGACTGCTGAAGTGGAGTGCACCAAACTTAACCACTATGCCATGGGGCTGGCCCCCTACCCTTAAGCTTCTTAATTTTTGCATTTTTCATTTATGTTATTCGTTTGGTTCTTTGTTACAGTTTTCACTTTCCTGTCAGAATTCTCCCAATTGTTATTTATTCAGTTATTTTAAAATCTGTGTTTGATCATTGTTTTATTTGGTTCTCCTGTGGGTCTTTTTCTAGTGTCAGTTTTTTCCCCTTGGTTTGGCCATTTATTATGTCCTTGAATATCTGCTTACTTTTCACTGAGTGCCAGAAATTGAATGTGAAAAATGTTGGAGATAGTTTGAGGCTTTGGATGATTGTTTTAGAAACCTAGAACATTTATAAATGGTTTTTATAAGTTCCACTGGAAGAATAAAGAGGCATGGGAGAAGAGGGAACTGGTAAGAGTAAATTAATAGAATCATCTTGGGTTCTAGGTCTGATAGAGAAGGAATTGAGGAAAACTGGGAGAAAATGAAGATCTCAAAGAGTATGGAGTAAGACAACTAAAAGAGTGTTGGTTGGCATCAAAAAAGGGGTAATAGATCGTATGATTAAAATATAAAAATAATCAAAGGGAGCAAAATGCTCTTTAGAAAAGAATTGGTGTGTTACTTGAGTTTGGATTAGGAATCAGTCCCTTAGGTTTGAAAAGTCTAGACAAGTCTTAATGGATGGTGTGGGAGTAGGTTAAGTTTTGAAGGAAGTAACCATTTAGTAAGTGGTGAAGAGCAGAAAGAGAATTTCAGGCTACACTGTGCTTTGGGACTTCTTTATTTCTTTTGAATTTCCTTTGAAGTTACCTTTAGCCTGACTAGTCTAAATGTTCAACATAGTTAGGAGGTGGGAGTGAAGAACAGAAGCCATCATGCTTTTGCCACAGATTCCATACACCCTGAATGGATTCATATGGCTGGTAAATAGCTGAGACTACAGCTTTACTTTCAAACTCTTCAGTTCAATGAGCTTTCTTTAACTCTGGGAATATTAATACCTGCCCAACACTTTTCACACGTTTTTTAAAAGATCTATTGGAATGTATGAAATATTTCAAAAAATATTTCGTAAGTGCTGTATAAATGTAAGGTGGTTAATAATCACATGGCTAGTGGAGAATTGCATAATTTATAATTACACTGAAGGAAAACTGTTTAAATCAAGAATTTATTACATATGATTTAATGTATTCATATAACTTAATTGTGTTAAGTAAAATTTATGACAGATTTATGTGTGAATTAGACCATATTAACATCAGAAGTTAATACTACATTTTTCTACTTGAGGGGAGAAATATACATATATTCTCATTATCTTTGAGAAAATGAATTTCCTTTTGGAAAAGAAATCAAATATTATAAAAGCAAATGAATTGTCACATTATATAAACTTAAACTTTTAGTTTCTACTTAGATTCTACAATAAAATTTAAACATTATAGATTATTGGATAGTGTATCTCACTTGATCTATTGCAAAAATAAATGAAACAGTCCCCGTCCTAAAGGGCTATTATAATTCATAGGCAAAACGTTATACTAAAACTTTTTAAAACTAAAGTATAAAATTATTTCTCTGTCTCTAGGCAAAACTTGGTTTCTCTAATATTACTGGAATTGATTACTCTCCTTCTGCAATACAGCTTTCTGGAAGTATTATAGAAAAAGAAGGTTTATCTAACATTAAGTTGAAGGTAACTATTATTTATATTACTATAACTTTTATGTGTAATAAAAGTTATAAAGTTTAAATGTTTCTAGGTGTATTAATTTGCTGACATCTTTTGAAGTCATATGAATGAGGAATCAATCAATAATCCAAATTGAAACATTTTTAAATAACTGTTTAAAATTTTGTCTCGTCAGCTTGTGGAAGTTATTTTCTCTTCTTCCTTGAGTAGAAGTGTGTTCATTCTTTCTCTCCTTTGCTAACATATGCATGTAATTCGTAATTTTGGATTAACTAGATTAAAAAGTTGTGGGGGCCGGCCCAGTGGTGCAGCGGTTAAGTTTGCACGTTCTGCTTCGGCGGGCCAGGCTTCACCGGTTTGGATCCTGGGTGCGGACATGGCACCGCTTGTCAAGCCATGCTGTGGCAGGCATCCCACGTATAAAGTAGAGGAAGATGGGCACGGATGTTAGCTCAGGGCCAGTCTTCCTCAGCAAAAAGAGGAGGATTGGTGGCACATGTTAGCTCAGGGCCAAAGAAAACAGTTGTTAATGCATAGAGGAGTATAATGCCACCAAAGATACTTAGTTATCTTTGTGTCCTGTGATCTGTGAGAAGGTGCCTCCTACATTTATATTTCTAACCCAGGCCTCTTCTCTGAGCTCTAGAATTATATAAAACCTATGTATTCTACGGTTCCACTTGGATAGCTAATAGTCTGTCAATTCATCCAAAAGGAAACTCTTGGTTTCCTCCTTACTCCTGCTTTTCCATCTCTATTGATGATACCACCATTCATCTGTTGCACTAACCCAATCCAAAGAGTGATCTTTTTGTCTTCTTTCCTTTAAATCCTATATCCAATTCTGTTGTTTTTATCATCAGAGTATATCAGAAATGTGATCATTCCTTGGTATTTCCACTGCTACCTCCCATGTCCCAGCCACCATCATTACTTGCCTAACTGACTACCATGACTTCTTATTTGCGCTCCCATCTCCAGTCTTGCCACCCCACTGTCTATTATCACAGCACAACCGAGTGATCTTTTGGAACGTAAATCAGCTCGTGTCACTTCCTTGCTCACAAGCCTCCAGGGGCTTCCCCATTGCGTCAGAATAGACTCTGAACCCCTACCTAGCTTTACAAAGCCCCTTACTTCTTACCTCTTTCCCTCTTTATCACCAGTATGCCAGTCATACTGGCTTTCTTTCTGCTTGAGAAACATGTCTAGCCTGTCTTTCTGTGTTTATACCTGCTACTCTCTTCCTAGAATATTCTCTGCCCAAATCTTAGCTTGTTTGACTCATTCTCATCGTTCAGATCTCTGCTCAGATATCACCTTCTTAGGAGAGGCCTTTTCTGACTGCCTTTTCTAAAACATTTCTCTTCCCAGTCACTCAATGTCTTCGTTATTCTGTTTTCATTTTCTTCATAGCACTTTCTCTGAAATTATTTGGTTAGCTTATTTATTGTTTGTTTCTCCCTTTAGAGAATATAGGGTATATTCTCATACAGGGACCTTTCTGTTTTGTTTACTGTTGTATTCCCAGGGCCTGAAAAGTCCCTGCATAGAATAGGTGTCCACGAAATATTTGTTAAATAAATGAATACTTTTACACAGGCATTTAGGATAGGAAGCTTCTCCAAAGTTAGCTCTTAAGAGCAGTAGTCATTATTTTGCTTCAGGGATAGTGAATACTTGGATGAGAGGGAGGGGAAAAAACCATCTTCAAATATAAATAAGCATGAACTCCACATTTTTTTATTTTGGAGGAAGATTGGCCTTGAGCTAACATCTGTTGCCAGTCTTCCTCTTTTTGCTTGAGGAAGATTGTTGCCAAGCTAACATCTGTGCTAATCTTCCTCTATTTTATGTGGAATGCCCCCAAAGCATGGCTTGAAGAGCGGTGCTAGGTCCACACCCAGCATCCGAAGCTGTGAACCCCGGGCTGCCAAAGCGAAGCGTGCGAACTTAACCACTACGTCGCTGGGCTGGCCCCCAAAATCCGCATTTTAAAGTCAAACAATAAGAGAATTTTAGATAATACATTGTTTGTGATTACTTTATTAAGTTTGTACAAATAATCATGAGCTAATTGTTTAATTACTTTTTTAAAGTAACTTTTCAGAATTAAGTTCACTGGTAAATCATTGTGAATATTTTATGAAATTGAGAGAGATATCACTACTTCAAATGCTTATAATTTGTCAGTAGGTTATTGAAAATGAATGACATGCTGATATATAACTTTCAAAATCTGAAGTGCATTGTATTTATAAAGTTAAGTAATTGCAGTTTAAATAGTCATTTAATTTCTTAAGCTGTATTCCATTTGTTACATCTGTTAGTTGCTTTGTAACCTACTGAGTCAAGGCAAAAGAACTTTTTATTTACCATGCTTACTATAGATCACACAACTAGTAATATCAGCCAAAAATTATCTTATTTCCAATGATCCAGTGAGTTTTAGTTCCAGGTAATTTTTGTCATTTTTAAGAATATGTCAAATAGTCTACTTTTCGACAAATAACTTTTTCATAACCCAGGCTTCTGAGATCTATTATGTGCTGGTATTATTAGGCGATACACCTGGCTTTGATTTGTTTCCAAATTTGTAGAGATTTGGAATGTCCAGGAAACACTGTCAATCTCTCTCACTAATCTTAGCTTTAATGATCTTAGAATGAAGCACATAAAAGTTACCTATAAAGTTGAAAATATGTTTATTATATGTAAAATGCCGTCATAATTAATGGGTCTTTTTATCTATAACTTTTTACAGATTATCCCTTAAATTCAGTAAAGATTGTGTGTTAATTGTTCTCACATAGATAATTGTTTTTTAATATAGGTAGAAGACTTTTTGAATCTTTCCACAAAACTGACTGGATTTCATATTTGTATTGACAAGGGGACTTTTGATGCCATAAGCCTTAATCCTGACAATGCACTTGAGAAGAGGAAACAATATGTGAAATCTCTCTCCCGGGTGTTGAAAGTGAAAGGCTTTTTTCTAATAACCTCATGTAATTGGACCAAGGAAGAGTTGCTAAATGAATTTAGTGAAGGTAAATGGCTATATCTTGTTCAAATGTTTAATACACTTAAATAGGTTTTTTTCCCTTGGTATTATAGTGTTTTAGTTTTCTATTTGTAGGACTTGCCTGCTTTTCTACTCTGTTAATAACCTTGGTAATATTTTAAACTGTATATGCAAAGGACAAAAAAATAATATTGGTTGAGATCCAGAGTCCTTTTAAAAATTTTCCAAGAAATCCTGGTAGTTAAATACTAAAATTTATGAGCCTGTAAAAATTAAGTTCTTTATTTAAGCTGTATAATCTATTATTTAAAGAATCAAACAAAGAAAGCACATATATTGTGCTTCTGACTTCAGTGCACTGATAAACTGGGAAGCGGTAGTAATAGTAATCAGTAATAATGCAAATGGAAGTAGTATTTTTTTAAAGTCTTACATGATGAGAGTTTTAATTTTATAGATACTTTATATGTCTTGCTAGTGGTGATTTTAGGTATTTAGATTTGTTTTCAGTGTATAAAGAACAATTATTTTTAACATTGCACAGAAACAAAATGTAGGGGCTTGATAGTAGAAATATTACCTGTTAATTCTTGAGGAGATCTCTACCTTTTTCAAGATTTTGGTCCAAGATAGGATTCTTTTTTGCCCCATGAACAAGGTATAATTAGTGCTGTGTCTACTAAGTGGAGATCTTGGGAGAATTGAGAATCTGTAATCTATACATAAATATTTTGAGTTCTTTGGCAGACTGTTTCCTGCATGTTTTTCAGGAATATTTTACCTGCCAATTTATTCATTCAGTGCACATGCATTTCCGGGAAAGTACCTTGAGAATCTATAGTTAGATATTTGCTTTTTTTCCTTAGAATCCTTTTCAGGTTAGGATTAAGTTTTTTCACAGGAATGTAGAAAATTTTCGGGATGAAGTATTAATAAATGATATGGTACTAAATTTGTAGTTAAATTTTGAACCTCAGTTGTCACAAGCTAATGGGAGATGGATTTATAATTGTATTGAACGCACTTTATGTTAGAGTTTGTTTTCTTTTTTGGTAATAAGGGAATAGGCAGTAGTGGGGAGAACACTTAGCACACGTCCTTGTGTGTGTACTCAGTGGCTTTGGCAGGTTATATAATGTAAAATCTGAGCTGTTTGAGGCTTGAAATGTCACCTTGTGGGTTCACTACTATTGCCTCTGGAAAACAGGAATTACATATATGTGATTTATTGTCTTTTATTTCATGCCATTAATTTTATTATCTTCCATGTTAAATTTGTTTCCTTTAGAGCTGGTGAGGCCCCGTATTAAAAGTCTTTCCCTCTTCCTGAGGCTTGACAGTTTTAATAAATGTCCAGAGTTACACTGTGTAGGGGCAAGTTCCTTTCCTGGTTTTCAAATACAGGTGTTCTCTTTTACCCCTGGAACCACCAGACAAAAACATATTTGTCTGTTTTTGATAATGAGGAACAGACTTTATCCTGGTAAAGAGTGCTTAAAAATGTGTCTGTGTCTGAGAACTACTGAGTACATTCTTAAACTTATGTTCAGTTTTAAAGGTTAATACAGAATTTAAATAAGCAAAATGTTAAAACAGGAAATGTTAAAGAAATGATTATATACTACTGAAGGCATGTTTTAGGCATATGTCTCTTAGAAAATAGTTTTTGGAGTTAGTTGCAGGACACTAACAGAGCACACTGCCATGCATCACTGCTGAAGGTCTTGTCACTAACTACCAGGATTGGCTTAGACGGTCCCTTTTGCATAGAATAAAGCTTACTTCACCAATCTTTTAAGGTTCTTTGCTTCTTTCCTTATTTGAAACTTAAATGTTCATAAAACTGTTGAAATGGATTTTCATTTTTCTTTTATAGCCCTACTTATAATAAACATTTCATGTTAGGAGATTTTGATTTCATATCCAAGGGACTTGACCTTCTTACAACTACTGAATTTAAAAAACAACAACAAAAAACCTATCTTACTAAAAGAAAAGGGGGACGGGAGAAAGGAGGAACGACTTACGCTGCAGTGATGCTGATGTCTCTCTCCTTCCTATCTTACTACGAAAGTAATCCATATTCATTAGGGAAAAAGTGGAAGAATATGAGTAACTTTAACACATAAGCACATAGACTAATATAATTAAAATCATTTGTTGTCTATGACTGGAATACAATCACTTTAAATATTTTGGTGTATTATCTCTTAAAGTACAGTATCTTCAATTCTGTAGGGTTAGTCCAGGGAGTTAAAAGATTAGTCCTGGAAAATTCACACAGACACTCCATTTTCTCTTGAAAATTTTTATTATGAAATAGTTTAAGCATATGTAAAATTTCAGAAAACAAATATGGGTATATACCCATGTACCCACCATAGTGGCTCCATTTTCCAGCATTAAAATATATCATGTTATTTAAAAGAAGGAGTTTTCTTATCATCAGTTTTTAATGAGCATTTCAATATTTAGCTATTTGTTAAGATCTAGTAAAGTTTAATTAAGAATATGAATTAGAATGTGTAATGAAGCAAAGTGTAAAAGACCAGTTGATACAATAATGTATATCCTTTTAAAATATTTTTTCTGTTTACGAGAGTTATTTGAGCTTAAGCTCAAGACATGGAAACTTGGAAAATGTAGACACCACACCAAAGGAAAAAAATCCCCCAAAACTAGGAGTCCTGTCACTGAGGGAAAACCAGTTAACTAAGAGTGACCTTCCAGCCTTATTTGTCTTATTTTTTAAAAGCAGAATAATTAAACATTAAATTTCCATTTTATTTTATGTTTTAGGAAAACGCCACATTATCTTATTTTGATCTTCACAAAATCACTGTGAGTTAGATAGGGGCATTCGTATCTGGAATCTCCTTGCATAGAAACTGAGGATCCTGGTTAAGGTAACTTGACCAGCGTATCTTTCACCGAGTAAGTGGTAGAGCTGGGACTTGAACTGAGGTCTTTTGAATCCAGGTTAATTTTTTTTAAAACCACACTGTGCCGCTTTGAAGGTTCCTACCTCCTTGTCTTCCCAGACCCTTCATTAGTTCAGTTTGGGTCTTGATCTTTGGTTGTGGACTGTTTTTTTATTGTGGTAAAATATATATACCATAAGGTTTACCATTTAACCATTTTTAAGTGTATGGTTTTGTGGCATTAAGTACATTCACATTGTTGTGCAATCATCACCGCCATCCATTTCCAGAAAAATTCATTTTTATTTGCATGTTATTTAACCTTTCTGAATTAAGTGCTTTTATATGTGTGATGTGGATTGAGTTACTATGTAAAGGACTCAGTGCCTGATACATGGTAAGAACTCAGCACAGGGTAGCTGTTTCTTACAGACAAGATGGTGAAGTAGGCTAAAGGAGATGCAGAGTTGAAGGGATGATAAACAGGAAGCTGAGGAAATGGGGGATGGATGGAAAGCCTCTTTTCTGCAATTTGTTTTTGGTCTTGGCTGTCTCTTGTTCAATTCAAAGTGTTTTTGGGTGTACACACATACGTATACAGTACAATTGAAAAATCATAAAATGAAATTCAGTCACAATTTAGAGTTTGGAATTACATAGTTTTATAATACTTTGAAAGTACATTGTTAATACAAATTTCCCTTAACTGTGGGATTCAATCCCTAATGAAAGTATTTTAATTTTGTCTGACAGGATTTCAACTTTTCGAAGAGCTGCCAACACCCAAGTTCAGCTTTGGAGGCAGATCTGGAAACAGTGTAGCAGCATTGGTTTTCCAAAAAACGTGAGACTGTTCATTGGACAAATTCAGTTAGCTTTTTTAAGAAGCTCTACATCAAAGTAAACCTGACACAGAAAATGCGAGTGCAAATAAATGCTTAGTAAGTACACAGGATGCATGTGTTGAATAGAAATGATGGGTTGGTAAAAAAATCATGAGTGTGTAAGTGGTTGGGTTTTAAAGATCAACCAAGAATAATTTAAAAATTTCTTTTGTGTTGGAAATGTAAATATTTTTCTTTTTTAGTAAAAAAAATTTCCTGTAACTGCTGAAC
The DNA here is from genome assembly GCF_041296265.1 of Equus caballus. Classification (NCBI taxonomy): domain Eukaryota; kingdom Metazoa; phylum Chordata; class Mammalia; order Perissodactyla; family Equidae; genus Equus; species Equus caballus. The sequence goes on from NC_091684.1 coordinate 9,043,039, forward strand.
AGTTAAAAACTTTAAAGCAGTAAATGAATTTACAGAAAGCATGTATTCTTGATTTTTGTGCCTTGGTAAAGTGAATTGAATATGGCTGTTTATTAAGATTTGACCAAAATATTTTAGAGTGAGAATAACAGATAAAACAACTTTCTTAGTGTTTTATTAGACTGTTTATGAAACATAATAATATTTTGGGTTGAATGGTGGTTTTTTTAAAAAAATTATTTAATATCTGAGAAAGTCTCCTAGCCTTTTGTATATAATTAAACAAATCAGATAAATATGTCACTTGATCAAGAAATATTTATTGTGCCTGTATTTTGCGACTTATTGGTCTTTTACACACTGTGAAGGATGAATAGGAAATAGAAGGAAAGACAGCTAAGAGATACTGTTATCTGCCAGCACTGTGTTAAGTTATATTATCTTACTAAGTCATTGAATCCTCCCAATAGTTTCTCGAGGTATGTGTGTATTATTCCTGTTTGTATGTATCAAACAGCCAGTACAGGATGGAACCAGGATTCTCCTCTGGTTCTCATTCTAAAACCCATTCTCTTCCCCTAGTATATTCTGCCTCCCAGGTGCTAAGTCTCTGCTTTTATGAGATTTACAGTTCAGTTGGGGAACTAGGACTGGTATGTAGAAAATACTGCTAAAGAAGTTGGGCAGTTATTTTTAGGAGCTCTGCAGCTCCTTGTTCGTGGCAGTGTTGATCTGTGGACTGTGAGAATAGTGAGTCATCCTTCATTACTTTTCACCATCTCCCTACTGGTCTTAAAAGACTTGCCTAATCAAGAAGTGAGTCGTGTCATTGTGAAAGGGTGGTGTGAGTTATATATATTTATAAGCCCTCAGGGATACAGGGACAAAGATATTTTAGTTAGGGCCTAATTAGTAAGAGAAACAGTTTGTTTATTAACATTTTGAAAAGATAAGGGATATTAATATTTAAGGTATATTTAAGGTAATTAATATTTAATACCATTTTGTATTTGGGCTGATATTTTAATATTGGGGTCAATCACTTTTTTTTTTAAAGTGATGTAATTTTTGATGATTTTCAGGTTTTTGGGCTTGTTGGCTTACTGAATGAACAATTTTTGTTTGGCAAATGTTACTCTTGTAGTCAGTCAGTCTAGCATTACGTCTTTTTTCTTTTCATTTTCGCCCAGGAGTGGGGGCGGGGGGAGGAGGATGGTTTGATTTACATCAACATTAATCAGTTTGTTAAGATTACTACCTGCCTTGCACAAGGTAACTGAAGACATTTCCATAAACTTTCAACACAAATAACATTTTTGAAAAGCTCTAATTTTTAACATTCGAAAAGTGAGAAATTACTTCAAAATATGTGTGATTTAAACTGTAAAAAAATTGTGTTGATTTTACAAACTAGACATGGGATCTTAAACCATGGAAACATATAAATAGTTTTATAATTTATTGAGGAGATCTGGTCTTTGTTGCTTTTTCACATTAATAGTCCTTGATTTCAAATATGAGAATAGTGTGTAAGTACTTGTTTAGAATTCTGAGTTGTTAAGTATATGCTATTTTAAAGCACCAATCTAACAAAATAGGCTTTTTGTGCGACCAGACTGAGACACTGGGTTTGAGTCACTGATGGCTTGGAGTGGGCCTTTGTTGAAAAGCTCCTTGAGTCACTATCATGGGGGTATTATGTGTGTTCCATTTGCAAAAATGAAGGATTTTTGGGGGGGAATCATTAGCTGTTGATAAGGTTAGGAAAAAGGAGTTGTTATCTCCTCTATTAGTCCTACTGGAAACCAGCCTCTTGGAGGCCAAAATTGAAACAAATGGAAGGTCCAAAAATGCGAACAATAAATTAATATTTTCAACTAATACTATGCTTTAAAAACAGGCCAGTAAATGTCCCCAAGTTACTGAAACAAGTTATAAATACATTATTATTAAACGTAGTTTTGTTAAGTCATATGAATATGTGGGTAACTGAAAGGAATTATGCAGTTATAAAAGGGAGCGGTAAGTATAGAATGAATGCTGTTTTCTCTGGATAAGAAGTTGGAATTGTAATTTTATTTCATCAAAAGACACTCTTATTTTGAGGAAACTTGTTTGAAATGCAAACGAGATTTCTCTGTGGAGCCTGCACAGTATTGTTGCTTTTCATTATGATGTTATTGCTGCATAACAGGCCACTTCTGTGTGTAGGAAGTGCGTATGCAAGTCCAAAGGGATTTGAGGCCTGAATGGGCGGGTTACACCAAGTAACAGATAGAAAGTTTTCAGAACATTTTGTTTTAAGCCAGGTGCACAAGTTAGAGTTGCTTTTTGGGACTGGCATTTATGCATATGAGAATCAAACCTGACACTACGCTTGGCAGCTTGACTAAAGCCATTTTAAAATAAGTACAAACTGTCCTTGAATGATTTTCTTCCCATTGTAGTAGCAACGACTTTGCCTTTCTTCTTCATCTGTGATGTGCATGTGATTTTCTATTTACTTTTGGGGAAGAAGGGAGGTAAACATATACAAAAAGACTTTGTATGAACTACGTGTTTCAATTCAGTTACTATTTATTTTTAAATTTCTATGATATTGTAATGCAGTATTATATGTTAACTTTAATTCACATTTATCCAGAGTATAATAGAAACCTTAATTTTTAAGGAACCTAAATTAATAATTGTTTTATATGGCTCTGAAATAATTTTTTTAGTTGATTTGCTAAGAAATAGGCAAGTAGACTATCTCTGCCTATGTTAATAGATTTTGTTTATGTTCTCTTAAATAAGTTTTATATATTTATGCATGTGTGTGTGTGTCTGGTAACCAACTATGGAAATATACACAAATGTGAAAAATCAGTTGCTCTCCAGGCCAGCATTCTACTGCTGTGGGGAGACCTGGGTTTGATTTCCTGTTTTTGGCACTGTGCTAGGGTGTATGTGCTCCAGAGACAGCCTTCTGTTTTGAGAGCAAGAGACCAAATGTCTTGTGTTCCACAGTAGTAACCTTTTTGGCTAATTGTGGGGGGGTGTTGATGGGCTCTGAAAGGAGTCTTGTCTAGTACACTTCGCTGAAGGAGGCTGCATATGACCCAGAGCTTTATTGTGGGAAGCCACGAGCATGGTAGGTTGAAGGACAATTGCAAAGTGGGAAAAAAATTAGGAAAGCCCTGTCATTTCTCTTGGTTAGGCAGGAAACAGAGATGTCCTTAGAAGAAGGGGGAGCACATGAGCATGTTTTATTAACAGTTAATGGAAGAAAATTAATGCTAATTTATTCTTCATACATACCGTGCAATTTGTTAGAAAAGTAAAAGGATAGTTTGAAATTCTTTGGTCAATTGATGGATTCCATGTTAAGGGCATAGAAATGAAACTCAACATTAAGCAGACAAATACCCAAGCCCACAGGCTACGTAAATGCTGAATAAAACCAGCTCTACAATGGAACTCTGAAAAGCAAGGGGTAAGAAGCCTAATGAATGATTGAATATGACCTTAGCAAAATCCCTGGAGTGTTGTTGAAAGATCATTCAGTTCCAGCTTAGATGTCAAGATGGGCTCCAGTAACCAGTAAAAAAAGAGAGCTTGAGTCGGTATTTACTGAGTTTTTAAAAATCTTTACAACACAGTACATTAGACTAATCATTAAAAAGACTTCTCTAACTGATTTTTGAGCTGTCACTGTTTGGACCTGTAGTTTAGGCCCAGGGAAACCAAATTAAAAATTTAGATAGGAATAATTCCCAAGACGTGAGTGTATCAATATCCTGCTTTATGGAGTAGGACTTCAAAAACTGGGATGTAGAGGCTGGCAGAATGTACTTTTGTCATGCTGATACCATTGTAAGAAAGACTTAGAACCAACGGATCAATTGTACCTTAAAGTATTTGCAAATTACTTGCCTAGTTTATTAGAAGATGATGTAAAAAACCAAAATCTACTTTTTTCACTTTTAAATAGCCTGTTCTGAAGAAATGCTAAATTCTTCTGTTATATTTTTAAATATATATTGCTGTTACTGCATCAGGAAATGATAAGTATGTTAGTGAGTGATCTTTATTGTGCATGCTATCCAGAAGCTTTTTAAGAAAAGCAAATCTAACCCATTTGTTTTTCCAAATACCTAAAAATTTATACGTGAACCAGCAATTAGCATATCCTGTATATTATCGGAGCAGCTTAGAAAGAAGTATGAAAATACTCTGGTTGAATAAGGGGACCGTGAACTGTACTTCTCACTCTTCACTAACAGTTACAGATGCAGCAGTTTATTATCATCGGTGATTAGAGCAGAACAGAAGCGCTGTTGGGTGGCTGTAGTTCTCCTGCTATTGCCTTCCTTACCGCTTCAAAGACGGAATAGTCAGGAGGAAGAGGCTAAATGTAGACGAGAGTGGGTGCTGCCAGTTCACATTTTTCCCCTAACTCTTCCTCTAAAATGAAAATGTCAGTCCTTTGTTCCCATCTAATTTTAGTACATCCTGGCTAAAAAAACGTTAGGATGAAAAATGTTAGGATGATTTCCAACCATGGAACTTTGAAGGGTGGAGTGGGATGGGGGAAGAGTAGAGGAAAGAGCAGTTTACATTCCATATCCGTTTGCCTTTCTGCGACAGCATCTAGCCCTTACTCTGTTGATTTTGGTAATGAAATAAATTTAGATGCACTGAAGCAGCAATAATTAGGTTTTCCTGCCATATCCTCCGCGAAAAGCCTAGTTGGAGTCTGAATGGGGAAAATCATAATATGGTCTTTAATAGAACATACTCAGCTGAATTAAAGAGCTGTGTGCAAGTTTTGAAGAAAGGCCTGAAATTGTGAGTGAAAACTACATGTTATTTACAAATAGAACCTTTGAGGTCCATTTGTGAATCAGTGAAACTGCTTTTATGCTATTGTTTTTAATGAGAATAATATTTGTTGATTTTTGAGAAGCAGTCATAAGCAAGGCACACAAGTCAGAGCTGTTTATTCTCTCTGAAAACCCTAATAGGTCTAGAAGGAAAGTTCTGATTCCGTGAAGAGAGCCAGTTGGTCAAATCACTGATAATATAGTTTGTTCAAGAGATAGGACAGAATTCCATATGATTTTGTAGTTGGAAGTGCCAATTGTTGTGGTTATTATTTAATTAAAAAGTGATTAACTGGATTAAACTATGAGGGGAATTCCACATGCTGTAACTTACTGTGAAATAAGCCTGTCTTTTCCAAAGGTTTGTTCATGTAACAAGCAGAGGTTTCCTCTTGGAACCTCTGTATGATAAAGACATTATGTAACCAAAGTAAGAGAGATCATTTTGTTATTAAGTCTGTGTGATTAATGACTTAATTTGTGACAAATGCAATATCAGCTTATTTTCTGACCTTGAAATTTCATTTATTTTGGTTCCTTTCATTATAGTAATGGATAATTTGTGTTTAAAATCTGTTAGGTAAGAGAATAACTATCGAAGAGAAATAATTTTTTTAATAATACGTTTTGGAGAGAAAAATGATTGGAACCTAGGCCAATCACTTTCCTTTTCTAGGCTTTGTTTTTTTCCTCTGAAAATAAAGGCGTTCAGTAGGTGATACTTAAAAATTCTTCTCTATCCCTGTAGTAAGCTTGGCTGCCATAGACTGGGTGGCTTAAACAGCAGAAATTTATTTTTCACAGTCTGGAGACTGGGAATTCCAAGATCAAGGTGCTGGCAAGGTAGGTTTCATTCTGAGGCCTCTTCTCTTGGCTTGTAGGCAGCTGTCATCTCTCTGTATGTTCACTTGACCTCTTTTTGCATGCTTGTGGGGAGAGAGTGAGCGTGCGTGAGCATGTTCTCTAGTGTCTCTTGTTATAAAGGCACTAATCCCATCATGAGGACCCCACCCTCATGGCTTCATCTAACCCTCGTTACCTCCCAAAGGCCCATCTCCAAATACCATCACTAGGGGTTAGGGGTTCAACATATGAATTTTGGGGAGACACAAATGTTCAGTCCATAATAACCGCTGAAGTTGATTTAAGGGTTCAGAGAAAGGCCTACAAAATAGGTTTCTACTATATATGGGAAGTTTAAATACTTCATTAGTTAAATATCAATTGTTAGGTTACTTGATGGTTCTTTTAAACCAAGGTATCTATTCATGTATGTGAAAAAATATATGTACATATAATAAAACATTTGAAGCAATCGCATGAGTATTTTTCAATCTAAAAACATCTTTAGATTTGAGTATTGTCTCTGATATATATTTGATAATTCTGTTTGTATTCATTTGACCGTAGAGATGTTTTATCCAAGAAACTCAGAAAGTTACATCTAATTGTTTAGTCCACTTTGATTTTATTTATAGAAATATTGAGATCAAGATTGAGCATAAGCAAAATTGGGTAATCTGAAGGATCTCCCTAGTTTGATTCTTCCCTACTCTAAACACATAGAAACTACACACTCACAGATGACCTAATTTACCACTCTAAAGTCCCAGGGCTTTGAAACTTCTTTCTCATGCTACACAGAGACCCATGCTTGGGTATGGTACCTGCGTCTGCCCTTCTTTATGCCTTGTACCTCTCTGGGCTACTGTCAGTCTATAACTGTTTACCCCCTCAGTGAAATTGAAGTATGTTAAAGGTGCTAGCAAAGTGCCTAATGAGTAGTAGATACTTATTTAAAGTTGGTTTTTCTTCAGTACATTTCTCTGAAGCAGTTTCATATGGTGGAGAGAGAAGCACTTGTGACTCTACATAATAGGGTTGTGAATATTAAATAAGAAAAATAACTGTAATGCAGCTTAGCATGATTCCTAGCGTACAGCAATGCCAAATAAATATTCTTTTCTCCAAGGACCCTTCTTCCCATTGGAGCTAATGTATTGAATTGTTCAGGATTTTAATCCTCACTGCCACTGAGTTAATGTATTCAGTTCATTGTAAGGTGCTTGTATTCCAGGAGTGATTAGATGAGTGAAGAGAGGAGGATGAGTGGTAGATAAGTAAGAGGGAAAGTTCAGAACTTCTTAAAAAATCATACCGTGTAGCTCCTTTTTCCTTAGTCGCTAGATAGGGCTGGTGCTGAAGCACCTTTTCATTTAGTTAAGAAATGAGGACCATACACCAGATGCCAGATTTTCACAAAATGTCCTTTCTGATGCGTTTCAGCAGACTTTAAAATACCCCTCAGATTTAAGATAGTTATCTGTTAAAGTGGTAATTATTTAGTAATGTATGTCAGCGTGATGGGGAAAATATTAATGAGGGTGCCTTTGAATTGAAAACAAATGGTCACAGATATAGTGCACCTTCCTTCATTAGATCTGAATGCTGAGGCATTGTTTCCAGTGATATCAAAGAAGAGAACAGAGAGCAGGTGCCCCAATGACCATGCATTGGGTTTTAATGAAAGTTGTTGAGTTGGATTTGGGTCTTTTACTGGGTATTGAGGAAACAGTAGACTAAGATTTTACCATTGATTTCCACCTTGCCTCATCTAGATTTGATATCTTTCATCAGTGAGTCATGTTTGTTTTCCTTGCTATAAAGTTGAGTTAAAAGTGCCATTCACAGTGGCATTTTAAAGTTTGATGTTGGGTAATACTTTAAATAGTTGATCTGATTTGTCCTTAGTTTATACTAGAACTGACAGTATAGTATGTAAAGTACAGTGAATTAGTTGTTTATGCTAGTCTAAAAAAAATGTCTTTTTCAGATTTGTTGATTTAACCTTTTTATGGATGGTTAAGTGAATATCTATCCCAGTGCCTGGAGTGCTTAGTATGACTATAGAAATGCTGGCCAGAGCAGTCGCACTTTCTCTAGTTAACCTAGTTTCTCTAGTTTAAGTCTTTAACCATTTTCAAAAAGTTCTCCAGAGATGAGGTTAATATATGATATGATGTACATTCTTAGGACAGAACATAAAGCTTCATTACTTTATTTATTTAAAAGATTTTTATTTTTCCTTTTTCTCCCCAAAGCTCCCCAGTACATAATTGTGTATTTTTAGTTGTGGGTCCTTCTAGTTGTGGCATGTGGGATGCTGCCTCAGCATGGCTTGACAAGCGGTGCCATATCCGCATCCAGGATTCGAACTGGTGAAACCCTGGGCCGCTGAAGCAGAGCACGCGAACTTAACCACTCAGGTACGCGGCCCCTAAGCTTCACTACTTAAATTAGGTAGTTTACCAGTACAATGATTGAATAACCTGGTTTTGATCAAGGTTTTTGTTTTTTTGGTTCCTTATGAGAGTTAACAGGAGCTGTAAGTAGTATTTAAAATTGCAAGCCAAGTCCTCATTCATATCACTTCTTTTCTAGATTCAGGTCAGCTGCAGGATATGCACATACAAAACAGGCAAGGCTAGTCCCTCTTACAAATAGTGATAGGTATAATAAAACGAAACAGCCTTGCTTTTGATTAATATAGAAGATTGACAGACTGCTGAGGAGAGTTAAGAAATACACAGGCTAGTATAGTGTGTAGGGCGAATGTTCTTTTCATCCTGCTCCCAGGAATGTTCTGGCCATTGGAGCCAGAGACTAATTTTTTTTCTTGATATTTTAAATGTAAAGGATTCAGTCTTTAGATTTTAAACTCTGTGAAATCAGAAACTGTGTAGTTTCACAGTTTCCTCTCTCCCTAATGCAAATGAAATTTACTCAGTTTCATTTCTGTGGGGATAGTCAGGATAGCAGTAGCTTTGAGCATATCACTAGCGATGAGTTAAAAATAGATTTTTCTTGAGGCAGTGACTTATATGGCAGATAGTTGACAGAAGAGAAAAATTAAGTTAAATTTTGGGCTTGTGTCTCAGATACTAAATCTGAATTCCACTAAAGAATATTTAAGAAAAAAAATTGAAATTTTCATTTCAAGATGAGAAACGTTGAGTCTTGGTGTGCTGTTGAAATATTTTCTAGATTAAATTCAATATAACAATATGAAATATTGTAATTTGGTTTTAGCTGTTTTTGGTGGAGTAACTAAGGCAAACTAGGTTATGGATGACTATGTTATAGTGATACTAATTAGAATCTACTTCAGCTAAGATCATAAATAGATGAGGGAAAAGCCAGGAATTAATTATGCTTTTGAATCTTAGTATTCAAATAGTAAAATAGGTTTGGTAAGTTTTACATATGCCAGTAACTTTGAATGTAGATAGTGAAAAGCCTTCATTCTACTTATTTTTGCTTATTTGCCATGCATAAACTTTTCATTGTCTATTTTTTCATGCTTGTGTTTTCTTATAGCACATAACACCAACAGCTACTATTAACTTTGTGGGAAAAAAACCACCAAAAACAAAGTAAACTCAAATTGAAATAAGTTTTAACTGTTGCTCTGTTCTTTTTAGCTTACTTTACCCAGAGCTCTTCCATCCAATGAGTTGCAAGCGTGACATTTGCTGTGTTTTCAGCACCTGCCAACTTGGAAACCAGGGTTTGTGCTCAGGACTTAGGCTTACAACCCGTACTTTGTGGTGCACAATGCCGTCCCAGCTGGCATGCTTCGTACCTCAATGGTGCTAGACGTTTGGTTACAAAGCTGTGCAGATTCACATGCACTAATTTCAATAGGCATTCCCCTTCAAGCTGCTTTCAACTCTCATTTTGTATCAAAGGAGTTAGATTGGTATCATTAAATTCACTGCTGTGGTTATTTTTCAATGAAAATAAATTTGTTTTATTTAGTCGTTGAATCAAAAAGTAACTTTGTCTTTAAGAACCAAAATACCTCTTTAAAAAGATGTGTGTGTATAGATATGGGAGATATCTATACACACACACACACACATATGTATATTTTTGTGTGTGTGTGTGTGTGTGTGTATATATCTCCAGCCAGGGCTATAAATCAATTTTCATCAGTGGAAAAGTTTCAGAACACAAGATAAAACGAACAGAAAGGAGAGAACAGAAGGATTAGTGTGTCATAACATGCTTATGTAGGTAGTGTAGGTAGGCTCATTAGCTGTAGCTGGATCATAGATGTGGGAACAATTATAGAACTTACTTTTCTGAATAAGATCCACATAAGAAAATTGTCCCCATAGTAGGTTCAGATTTTGGCTTCCATCTATAACCAAAAGCTTTCCGTGTTTTCCAAAAATATGTGTTTTACTAACTTGTTTCCAGTAGCCAATCTCTTTGAAAATGCTTCAGGTGGACTTGGTGATGCCTGTCGTTCCCACATCTATTATAAGCAATTTTAAAAGGTTCTGTTTTTTAAAAAGATCTTTTCAGATGTAGAAAGGACAGTGTGAAATGTGAATGACTGGCTTTTAATACAACAGTTGTGACAAAGAGGCAGTGGCTTTTGGAAGCTGAATAAAGGGGTTAACACACACATCTGCACACTGCTGTTGGGTGCAGTGTGTAACACGTTTGCTGTTTGTTTCACTCAGTTTGTTACTCTAAAAAGAATAATATGTTATTCTCAGAGACACTCTTTTATTATTTTTTAGTGGTGAGCTCTTTTTACAACCATAGGTACAGATAGGTTTGATGGGAAAAAGTAAACAACATTGACTGGTACTTGGTCAAACTTCAAAGCTTAACTCCTTGTTGTTTGATTATCACATTTATCTGGTTCTAAAGGCACAAAAAATAAAGAAAGAAAATACCCACTAACTACCTAGGACACTCCTTAGTGCGTATCAAAATCCAACCTTTACCCTCCTCTGCACAAATGTGCTTAGGTGAATACTTTTATTAGCTTGTTGATACAAGTATAGCTGGTTACACCCTTTCTTCATAAAATACACCCGTATTGTCTTCTGTTACTTAAGAGCTTTAAACTTGGAATGGGGGAGCTCTCTAGTATAGAGGGATACTCAGTTTAAATCTCCCAGGCAGTTTTGAGTAGACATACAATGCATACCACACACAGGCATTCCTCCATTTGGTGGTTCTGCTTTGAGGGGAGCCAGGAGAGCGCTGGCTTTTATCCCTGGGTTTCATATATTGATCTTGGAGTGAGACTGTACGTAATCTCTACATTTTATATTTACCAGGGCGTTCCATGGCTTAACCAGGTTACTGTTGGTTGATGATAATGGAAAAGTTACAAGTGGTCATTTTTGGATTATTTATGGATTTATTTCTAAATTGGCTTATGAATTTTTGTTTAGGTGTCTGGTTGTACTCTAATATGGTTTTGACCCTTTATGATAGAACAAAGGTAGACAGCTTAGCCCCCTTTCCCCCGATTGCAGTTTACATTGTTTTAAATCTAGAGTTCGATTCAGTTTATATTTACTGTTCTGAATTGAGCAAAACTCTTAATATACAACTTTTTGGAAAAGAATTTTTTATAATAAAGAATTGTGTGGTATAGCCCTAAAAAGTGGGAGTGTTATATATCTGTAGGACTTACTACATAATGTGGGAAGAACCTATAGTATCGAAGGTTAAGTGACAGGCCTTAATGTGTATATATTTTTAGCCTTTGAAGATTCAAATTAAGTAAATGAGACATAGCTATTCATTGGTTAGGAGCACAACTCCTTAAGCAGATATTTTAGTTCTGTACACTCTCAAGAAAGCATCAGAACCAGAAAAACAGGCTGCTTTAGGTTGGAAAGGAGGTGTTACAGCGAAGGAGCTTGCCATAGCTACAATCCTTGGAATTTTGTGAGAGTAAAATCATCCTGAAAGCAACAAGAATAATGGTTGCAATAATTGTTTCCAGACTCGAGACCCCTGCATTTTGTTTTTTAAGTTGACCCGATGAACCTAGTAATTGCAGGAATAAACTGAATGTTTGCCAGCAGGAGTCACTCTAGGCCTCCTAATAACAAGTAAATTAAACTATATCCTTAAAGCTTTCAAAGGCTGAGGTGACACTGTGATAAGATGGCATTAGGGAAGTGTAGCAGTATTCTTAAATTATCCCTTGTGCCTTTGCTTGTTCAACCTAGGAAGACTTGGTACTGCTCTGTTCAATATTGTCCCTTGATAATTTTTTTTAAAGCAGTGTTTATGGATAAGGCTATCAGTATCTTAGAATTCGGCATATTAGTTCATTTTGGCTTTCTTAGGACAAATTGATTATATCCCACATCATCTCCTTGAATGAAGAGAGTCACATCCTTCTCCTGATTGTTGTCCATCCTAATCTTGCAGCAGAAATCACTGGAGTGAGCTGTAGTGTGAAGGGAGATGTTAGCTCATCATTTTCTGAAAAAAGAATGGGTCCAGTGTGATGAGAGACAAATATTTCAGCAACAGCCGTGAAATATAATAGTTTTCCAAGTGCACACAAGCTCAAGAAGTTAATTGTTCATTTATGTTTGATACTAGGATTGAAACATTGGATTAAAACCAATTGAATGTTCCTAGAAGCAACAGAAAAAGTTTCCTGATTTATGAATAGAACCATTCAAATGGTGCAGACACAATCCATGTAAAGTAATGAGGTGTTTTGTTTTTTTGGCAAAGGAGAACACACAACAGGCATAGGGAGTTCTTTTTAAAAACCTCCTCTTTAAAAATCTCTTTTTGGATACAAGGTCAGTAAAATAACATACACAGTAGGAAGGAGTAATGGGAAATCTGGGGCTTCACTTCACAAGGAAAACAATCCCCCTCCCCCAGGTGAGCAGCACAATGAAAATACTCTGCTTATTCTGTCAGGGTTACATTCCTGAACTTAAGTCAACATCCTAAGTTACAGAACTAAACATGCTCTGCCTCTGCTTAGCAACCACAAATCCTTCCTTCACCAGTTGCATATATTTTGGATGTGGCTTCTGAAGTACACATTCCTTTATTTCGATTAGCGCCCCGAGTTAGGAAACTAGCGATTTATTTTCCCGAAGTGTGACAACACTAACACGGTTCCCCCTCCCAGGCCGCCCAGCACGCCACTGAAATGATCGTTTCTTTAAAACCTCAAAAACCCAACAACCCGGAAGCTGGACGTCTCAAGTCCACGCGGCCCAGGGTCTTCGTCCCGGCTTGTGCGGGGTGCGGGGTGAGACGCTCATGGGGCCGGGGCCCCTGGCCCAGGATCCGGGCGCCCCGGCGGCGGCCCAGCCTGGGGGCCACTTCCCGCGTCCCGGGGCCTCGCAGGCGCGAGCTTGGCGAGCGGCGCGCGGCTCGGCTCGCAGGACGCCCTCTAGCCCCGCCGGCGGCGCGCCGCGACCCCCCCACTCCCCGCCCACCGGCGGCCACGCGCACTGCACACTCGGCCGCTGCCGCCGCCGCCGCACGCCGCCCGGCTCCTGCACGCCGCCGCCGCCGCCGCCGCGCCGAGCTCCCGGGCCCGCGACGCCGCCCGCAGAGCGCCGGTTCCAGCGACACGCAGCCGCGGTCGGGCGGCCCCGCGGCGGCGGCGGGCGCGGCGGGCGCGGGCGGCCTGGCCGGGGCCGGTTAAAGGGACGAGTTGCAAACAGTTCAGGAAGTGACAAGTCGATTTCCTCCTCGCTGGGAGCCGCTCGGTACAAAGCGCTCGGCGCCGGCAGGAGAGCGTGCGCGCGGCGGACGCGCGGCGGGCAGCCCGGACGACTTGGCGAGCGCCGGCGGCGACGGCGCGGGGCCCGAGCCCGGAGCGCCCCGCCGCGCACAGTAAGCGACCCCGGGCCGGGCGGCGGCGGCGGCAGCGGCCGGGTGGCCGGTCCAGAGCGGAGGTCCCTGCTGTATGCGCCCCAGCCGCCGGCGGGAGGGAGCTCTGCACGCGTGTGTGCTGGGCTTGCCCTTTTTAAAATTTTTGTTTATTTTTTATGTTGCTAGTTTCCTTTTTTTCTGCCTTGTTTCGCAGTGGGTCGGGTGGTTCCTCGGGGCGCTGAGTGTCGCCTCTGGTGCGGGCGTGAGACTTGTCAGAGCGCAGCCTGGGGAACGAACCAGCCTGGCCCCTGCAGAAAAGTCTGCGCTTCCCGGGGCGGGCGCGGGGACGGCTGCGCCCGGGGGTGTCTTCCTCTCCGCGTCAACTTGAGCCCTGGCTCGCGGCGGCGGCGAAGGCGCCGAGCCCCGGGACCCGGGGTGTCCCGCTCGCCCCGAAGTTCCCGCATCATTTGCAGACAACTCTTTTGTTCGCGGAAGTTTGCGTCCACCACCCCCGGGATGCAGGCGCACAGCGGCGGGGTCCGCTGCTGCCTGACTGGCCGGGGCGGTCACGCTGGGGGTGAGGGGCGTTCGGTCCCTGGCGGGGGAAACCCGCGGGCTGGCTGCAACGGGGGCGTGCTTAATAGGGGGCTCCTACGCCGGCGTGGCTTTTGCACATGGCGAGAAGGGCCGTCCGGCACGGGCACACTGGTTGAGTCACATTTTTGCCAGTCTTTGATTTGCAAGCCCCTGGGAGTCGGCTTCCCCGTTCTGGGTTTCCCTTGGTGAGGTAAGGACACCCATAGTCCAGGGAGGGCCCTCAGTGTGCGTTGTCCCAAGTGGCTTCTCGGGCACCCCCCAGCTCCCCACCCCCGCCCGCAGACTTAGGGAACAATGCTCGTGGCGCGGGACAGGGCAGCGGAGCACCAGCGAGTCGCCCAAGCGGGGTTACTTGAATCCCTCGCCCCTGGACGCCCCCTGAAGCCGGGCTCCCTCCATCTGACCGCCGGGGTTCATTAGCACATACTGTACTTCGTAAGATGGTGAACAAAGAACAGCTCTTTGCAGCATTTGATGAATGGGATTCTGCCTCCTATAGGCCACACTCCGAGTCTTCCGTACGTTACAGTCTCCGGACTCGGTGGTATGGGCAAGCAGCCCCCGCGGTGGGCTGCATTCCGAGCCCGGGACCCTGGGCAGGGTATTTGTGCCGCCGCCGCCACGCTCGCCTTGCTGGAGTGGGTGCAGATGGAGCCAGGCTGACGGTGGTTCAACAGGAACAAATGTTTGTTGAACTGTTGGATGGTGGAGACAAGGGACTGTTTTCTATTGACTGCTGCAGGAGTTGGAATGGCATTGTTTATTGGCCTGGGAAGCCAGGCAAGCGTCTTGTGCTGCTTACAACATATTAGCAGACTTCCAAATGACATACTAGCATATGTGTTCCCAGCAGTCCCTGCCGGCTGGAAGGGGATCCCTCCTTGCTCCAGATCCTGGACTCCGGGTTAAAAAGTGCCAACCGGCTTGAGAACTTGGGAAGGAATGGAGTTAGCAGACCGGGTGAAACTCGCTGTTCCTGACTTGGCCGGGTTTTGGTTTCATTTTAATTTATCCACTTAACAGTAACTTATCTTAGTTACAGTTTTGATACTGAATTGCAGATCTGTAGGGCTTTTTTTTTTTTTCTTTCCCTTAGCTGTGGGCAACTAGATAAACAGAACAGCCGCTTGTCCCAGTTGATAGGCCCCTGTTAGTGGGAAAAGGTTTATGTCTTAAGTTCAGGATTGGTAGCCATTGACCCTGGGTCTGCACCTGGCTAGGGTCTGGATGCTGCTAGCTATCCTGCAGACCTAGGAGCATGCTGATCCAGCTCCCAGGGTGCTGTTCCAGTCCAGCAAATGAAGGAGAGGCGTGGGGCAGGTCAGTGTTTTTCTCCCAAATGCCCCTCCGGAGGAGAAGGTGGTTTTAAGACCGGTTCAAATAATTTTCCCCAAGAACTTCTTATTTTTCCCTGAGAAGGTGATATTGATGTGCTATCATTTTAATATCAAGACAAGTTTTAAGTAAAAGCTAGTGGTACCAGCGCTGTAGAAGTGGACTTGAATATTCTAAGGCTGGCACGACAAGTAGAGCATTCCCTTGTTTTGATTGATAGTGTTTTTAGTCAGTTCCTCCCTTCTGTTTTCAACTTAGGGTTTGTCACATGTCGTAGCATTTTGGAAGTTCATAAAGTTCTTTTGGGAAGAGCTTTAAGATACCTTATTGTCATCATGGTGGCTACACTTAATTGACATTTTGTGGGAAGTCCTGTTGTTATTTCTTAGGCTCTTTCTTGCTACATCTTTTAATCTTTCTCTGTCCCCTTGTTGCTTCCTTCACTATCCCCCGGTCTCTCCATCTCCCCGGTCTGTAGAAACCTAGTGGGCTGAATGTCCTTTAACTGGGTTCATGGAGTGGGCGCCTGACCCATGATCGAAGCTTAGGAAAGGCCAGCCAGCTCTCCTCCCCTGCAAGAGGCTGGAGAGGAGGGAGCCTTGTGTAAAATCTGGGAGCTGGCAGCAGAGGACGCCTCAGAGCAATTTGGTGTATCTTTGCTCTTTAAAAAGCACACCCTTCTCACCCACTGCTTGGTGCAATGGGCCCTGAAGACTGAGGGCCGGACCCACTGTCGGATTGTTCAGCTGATGTGTTACCCAGGCACTGTGACTTTTTCGAATTGCATACTGTGTGGAAAACTTTTTGTTCTTGTCCTTCAAAAGAAGACTGAAATAAGCAAATACTCAGATCAGCACAACCCCCATCATTACCACCACCACACACACCTCTCTGATGTGTAAAAAAAGAAACCTGCAGGCATAATTTGTTATGTAATATGCTGATAATACAAGTTTCAGTTTTAGATGGAAACCAGATGTGGAGGGGCTCTCTTTAATTGATCCAGCAAGGGGGACACTTTAATAGATTAACTAGCCCTGGCAAACCCCAAAGGTGATTTTTTTTTTTTCTTTTTGACTTGAGGAGAGAATCCCAAACCTGGGGCTTTTTTGAGGTTTTTGCTTCTCAGCTCCTTGCTTTGCTGCAGCTGTCCTTTTTGTCAGACTCTTCCTCTCTTGAAAGAACCGGTTTGTTGCCAACACGAAGCACATGGCCGGGTCTGGCGGGGCTCAGCACAGCTTAACTCTGCTGGGCTCCACTCCCCTCCTCGCCTTGTCCAGCTGCTGCCCTGTCCTCCACCCCACAAAACAGGGCCTGGCCAAGGGACTTGGGTGCTGCAGGGAGTGTCGGCTGGTCTCCCTTGACTCCTTTCTGAAACATCTGATTGTCCAGGGAGAGTTGCTGTTTGAACTTGCCCAATGAATACACTTTCCAAAATCATTGACTCTCCTTCTCAGATTAATTTCTGTGTTTGTTTCCTGCCTAACTTTATGAGGGTTCTTTCTCCATGGCTGAGTCACCTTTATTATGGCCCAAGGTCGGGGACTGCACTGTAATAGCTGACCCCATTAACAGCAGTTTCATTGCGTGCCGGGATGTGAACTTTGGAAACAAACCCAGAGGCTTAGATATGCTGATGTGCCCAGAGACTTGCTTAGAAAATTTTTGTTTTAGTGCAGTTTACATTAACATGATTAATGACCGTGCCACTGAAAAGTCTATATTCAAAAGCAATTTACTGTTCCCTAGGGTTCTTCTTATGGTGAAGTAATTTTCTTTGCCAAACAACTTTGTTTTAAGGTAACTTCTTCTTTGATGTTTAATCCAAACCTTGTGTGCACACTGTTTGGGATCCAGGTTTGGGCTTCGAGAATTGCGGGTTGTGGTTTTGGTGGCGCCTGTCTTAACCTTCCCGAACTCGGGTCAGAGGGCACCCGGATTCTTGTCTTAAGAAAGTTCTCTGAGATCCTGAACAGCAGCAGAGTTAGTGCCGCGCTGGTTAGGATGGGAGGAAATCTTGCAGGGGAAACTTGGCTGCAGGGTGTCTTGGAGGAGGGATGCGAGGAGGCTGGAGCTGAGGACAGGAATTTTTTTTTTCCTCGCTGCGACTGGAGATACTTGAACTTTTTCAAAAAACAGAGATGTCTTTGCTGCAGCCAGCAGTCGTCTTCTTTTTTTGTTAGATGTAGGTTGATTGAGAGGGGAAATGCTGATGGGTGGGTCTGAAAGCAGCCTTAGGAACCCGAGAAAATAAAAACACGTTTGAAGGACTCTGGAAGATTTTGCATTTCAAAGGGTCTACCTTGTAGAATTTCACATCACGTCAGGGGTTACGGAGCAGTGTGACAGGCACACCGGCTTCTCTAACCGTTCTCCTCCTCTCCTGCTGTGGGGGCTACTTGGGAAGCTGCCTTTGTGGGGGGGCGGCGGGTAGCTTGGGCAGACCATGCAGGAATATCAAGGAATCAGCAGCACCCCTTAGGCATCTGTGGTCCCTGGAGGGACTTTTCCACAGGGTTGTTCTCAGGAGGTGAAAGCAAATCATGTTGGTAAACAGCCCATTTGACCCCAGAATGCAGGGGCAGGCCAACTCCTGACTGCTCGCTCTCTTTTCATTCTCCCACAAAACAAAGAAACAGATTCTCCTTCTGTGCTGGTGTAATGTGGTTCCCAAGTTCCCAAGATTCAGGACCATGAAAAGTTGGGTGCAGCAGGATTCAGCTGATGTGGGTGTGGATTGTTCAAAGAATAATAGTGCCCACTGGTAGTTGAAGGCCCAACCTGGGCCAGGGGCTTTACATACCCTCTATTTCTCAAAGCAATCCTGCAGTTAGAGCTGAAGAAACTGAGGCTCAGAGAGGCCAAGTAATTGGCCCAAGGCTGCACAGCTGCAAGGCTGACAGGCTAGTAGCTCTGCCCGGATCTGTCTGTATCAGAGGTTGCTTGCCATCCATACACATGCTGTTGGTCAGTGTGTTCATAAGATAGAGGCCCTGGGGTCTGTTTTATCTCAAAGCATAAATTTTGTTTAGTCTTGTTAACACCACAGGGAAACTTAGAAATTTTAACTGCTTCTTTTCCTTCCCCCTGCTTTCCTACAGCTTTTTTTGGTTTGTTTGTTTGTTTTTTAATGAGTGATTGGATTCTCTATCTACCGTAGGACCGAAGGCAGTGCCTCAGTTGGGAAGACTGAAATGTTTTGCTTCATCCTTACAAAAGACAGATTCACAAGAAAATATAATTATTCCCAGTGACCTTCTCGGGGAAAAGGGAAATAAATCTGGCCGCCCACTAGATGCATCACCACTTATTCAGATTCCATTTTCCATTCAAAGAGATCATTAAAAGGGTTTCCAGCATTTTTTTTTTTGCATTTGTAATTCAGATGTCTCAAAGTAAATCATTTGTGGTGCCTGCTACCCCAGGTTTGTACAGTATCACGTTTTGTTACATGCCTGAAGTAATCAAATAACGAAACCCAATTGTACATCCTCTAGCCTGTGGGAACTTGGTATGCGCCAGCCGGGCTGGGCAGAGGCCCTGCATTCTGTCTCAGACAGATGGCTCTTCGCAGGTTGATCCTGTGGGGGTGGGGGCGGGGGTAGGGTGAGGGCACCCATCTCCTGCAAGGCCTGCCTGGCTGGGTCTGCTGCTCTTTCGGTCCCTAAAGAGTTTGTGGGAGAGGGCTGAGGCCCCCGTGTGCTGAGTTTCTAGAATCTAGAGCAGTGGTTCGCAACTTGGCTGCACATTAGGATCACCTGGGGAGGTTTAAAAAAATTCTAGATGCCTAGGCTGCATCCAGGACCAATTACATCAGAATCTTGGAGAGAAGGGGTAGGACTCAGCATTGGTATTTTCAAAGCTTCTGAGTGGTTCTATTGTGCATCTAAGACTGAGAAACAAAGGCTGGAATAGACCCCACTCACCCTTCCCTTAGCAGGGGATTAAGAACCTTGCTGTTAAGTTGTGGAATAAACCTATTGGAATATTCTGCTGCCGCCATGTCTCAGTGAAGGGGAATCTGAAAGGTCACCACCCCTGGGTGAAGTGCCTGCCATAGGCATCATCCAGGTAGTTACTGTTTCTGCTGGTCCAGGTGTTGGGTGTGCCTCCCTGCATGGGATTCGGTACAGACCCTCTGAGCCACCTTCTTTCTGGAATGAAGAGGGCAGGTTTTATTCAGCCTGTTGTCTCAGGGCAGTTCTCGTGCGGGCCATGCATCCCCACTGTTGTGCTGGTCTTTTCAGCTTCTTGACCCTTTTGGAGGTTTGCTCATGGTACCCTCCGGGGTTCAGGGGAGGGAAGATGTAGTTTGGGTTCAGGGTACATTTTGGTGATTCTCAGTGAGCAGTTGGTCCTTTTCACCTCGGTTTGCAGTGACTGTCACACTGTTAGCCACCTGGTTGTACCTGACTGCTCGGAACCTGTCCTCCTGCAGTCATACTTGGGATTACATTTCGTAGAATTGTGTTTAGAGTGACCAGGCACTAAGGAGAGCACGAGCTTCTCTGGCCTGCTGATGTAATGTTGCGGAGGAGAAATCTGACCCCTAGGAGGTGTGCTGACTTTCCCAAGGTCACACAGCCAGTGCCCAGAGGAGCCAGAACCCTCATCTCCTGAGTCCCCTGCTCAAGGGCTGTGTTCTCTTCTGTGAGACTCACGTTACACATTCTTGCTTGCAGGACACTGCACAGACCCACAGGCACTGTGATCATTGTTCAGAGGGTTCTTTAGCCAAGTGAAACACGCCATTGTCACTCTTGGTCAACTTTGACAGTCCATCCCATTTTTTACCTCCTTTCCTGATGCCTGCTCAGCAAGGATCCCTTAGGTTGCTGAGAGAGTGGGCTCACTAAACTCCTAGCAGGGGAAACTGAGTCCCAGTGGAAAGTGCTGAAACCTCGAGCTTGATGAAAAGGGTTTTGGTCGCTTTGGCAAAGGTTTGTCCATCTGCTCTTCTACACGGTGGTGGTGGTGGTAAAAAGGGCTCTTTCTCCTCTGCTGGGAGTTGGGTTTGGGCCTAATGAGGTGGGGCAGAGGGGGATGGTTATTTTCTCCAGGCCCATTCTTCCTGCATTCATTTAGCAGGCATTGATTGGGCACCTGCTGAGTGTCCTGAGTGGAGCTGGGCACTTTATTTCATTAGTTCATTTAATCCTCAGCACAGTCTGTGGCTGAGGGACTAGCTCCAGCTATTGCTGAAAGCACTACTGCTCAGAGAAGTTACTCGCCCTGGGTGAGAGGGACAGTGGCATTGCAGCTCTTTCTGGCTGGCCTCAGTTCTGTATTCTTTCCACCACGCTGTGCTTCCTCTTTGTCCAGTGCCTGCCCCGTGCAGAGGAGGCACACTTCCTGCTGTGAGCAGGGTGCCTTGTCCAGGGGGCGTGCCCTGGCGATTACCGACTGGGCACCCCCTTCGCTGCTACTTCCAGAAGGGGCTCAGGTGGCCAGGTGGCAGAACCTGCTGGGTGGGCCTGTGGGCTCCTGGAGAACAGGGCCTGTCTGGGGCCTGGCAGTTTGAGAAGTGCCCTGGATAGAGGAGGTGGCTTGTGGGGGTTCTAGCGCTGCTGCCTGCCTGTCCTCCACCCTGGGAAGGCCACCCTCCTTCCCGGCTGCCCTCTGACTGAAGTGCCCTGACGGACAAGGCCCAGCTGGGAGAGGCCTGGGCTGCGCCTGGAATTCCCCTTGCTCTGGCATTCACGTTGGCCAGGGGCCTGGGAGTGGAGGGAGGTTCCATCTGCTGGCTGGGAGCAGCCTCTCTGCATGTTTGGAGGGAGAAAGACAATGTCCTCTGCAGCCAGCCGCCTCCATGCTCTGGGTGAGGAGAGGGAGTCGTCTCCTGGGGCTGGTGGGGAACGGGGTGTCTGTGGTTCTGAGACTCCAGAGGGGGTGTTGAATGCAGGGGCCCCTCTGTGGCATGGTCCTGAGGCTGGGCTGGGGGGGCACCCCTCCTGTGAAGGCCCTTTAGCAGTCAAACGATTGTATTCCCTGGATGAAAGGTAGTGGGTACACTGCTGCTCACTTGCTGGACCTACTTTGCTGTGTGACCTTCTTGGCCTCAGGTTTCTCATCTGGCTGGCCCTGCCTCCCAGTGTTTTTAGGAGGATTGGTTAAGAGCCTGTCTTAAGCCTCTTGTGAAGGGTGCAGTGCCATCCGGAAGGATGCGAGGTAGGAGATGTGAGTTTGACTGGATGGGCAGAAGTTCTGCCACGTGGTCCAGGGCAGGCTGCGAGCCAACAAGGGAAGACCCACTGAGGAACTTTGGGCAGAGTGTAGGTGAAACCCAGGTCTGTATCATTTAGGGCCAAGACAGCTCTGGAATCAGCGCCTGGGTTCAAATCCCAGATCTGCCCTTTGCTGACCATTTGTCCTTAGGTAGGTGACTATCTCGTCTGGCCTGGGTTCCCTCATCTGGGCCTATGGCTATACTGACAGCACCCAGCCCGTGGATTTAGGACACTGAGACCGTGGGTGAGGACACTTAGAGCCCAGCACGTTAGTGAGCATCTCGTGCAGTCTCTGGCAGGCATGTGCTGTTGGGAAGACAGATGGAGGGCTGGAAGGACATGGGCAATTGTCCTGATGGCCCCAGTGGGTGACCGGATGAGGGACAGAGCAGAGGGGACTTAAATGTGAGCTGAGTTCGGCTCGATGGGTCAGACTGGGGCAAGTAGAGCCTTTCCTCACCCAGTGTTCTCTGTTCTCAGGTGTCTTACGATTTTTTCCAGGAAGAAGAGTTGAAAGCTTGTGTTATAATTTAGTTTGCACTGTGTCTCTTAACAACAGTTAAGACTGGTGAAATCTTTTAAGCTTTCTCTTTAGGAAACAAAATCTCTGTTTACCAAAAGTGACTTAATTTGGTCCTAAACATAGGAAATTAAGTGCATATAAGTGTCATGATGTGGCCTCAAAATCTTGGCTCTGCTCTCACCAACTTCTGTGAATGAATTCTTTGAGAACCTCAACGGCTGCACATCTATCTGGACTGAGAGTGGGAGGTCCATTTACTACCTTTTTAGATTCTTTGCAGCTGATGTCTTTTATTTGATTTTGCCTCTACTTTCAAGTTGGTGAGCTGCCTTTCACAACTGCAGTCAGGATCCTCCTGGTGCAGGTTCTGTGGTCCCAGCTGGGCTTGCCCCCAGCCTGGCCACCTCTCACCGACTCCTGGGGTGTGCTTCTGGCTGCCTCCAGAGCCCCCCACCACCTGAACATGACTGGCAGTCTCTCCAGAAAAGAGCTCATCTAAGCTCATCAAAGCTTTTGAAACGAGCCCATTACTTGGATGACCGAGGGATGGGCCTATACACTCCCCAGTGGTCTCTGAGCTTCTCTTGGTACAAGCCAGTGATTCTTGGCCGTCTCCACTCCCCATGTCTTCTGAGCGTCACACCTTATCACCTCCCAGCCTGGCATCCCGTGGGGTGAAGAGGGTGGACAGTGTTGGCACAGGAGATTGCCTACTGTACTTTGGGCAGCTTTGGGGGAGACCCCTTGGTACCAGGGTGTGAAGATTCAGTATTATTTAGTGAATTCTGGGCAGAGGCCCTGACTCCAGGCTACAGCAGCCCCCTCCTCTCAGAGGCTGGCGCCAGGTGGTTGGGGCGGCCTTAGAGAACCCTCTCCAGAGGACCCACCACAGTGGCTGGGCTTGGGTGGCCTTGACACCATCGTCTTGACATCATGAAGCTTTGTGACTGTGGGGCTGTGTGAGGAAGGTAGCGAACGTGTCTCAGCTGCCTCTGATCTTGGTGGATGTGACAGAACTCATCTTCCTTGCCCTCTGCGCCTCTTCAGATATGTCACTCTTTCTCTTGTGACCACAGAACATTGCCATGCTGGTGGTCCCCCAGGCACATCCGATTCAGTTAGGATCTAGTAAACTATGGTGGTAGGCCCTGAAGAGTTTGGAGGTGAGTAGACTGAATCCCTGTTTTTGAGGAGCCCACTGGCTTGTGTCATGGACAGTCAGACTGCGGTTGTTTTTATTCAGTTCCTACTATGTGCCAGACAGTGTAATAAATGTAATGGAGGTTTGGGTACACAAGGTACTGGTGAATCCTCAGTTGTGCTGTGGTCACAGGAGGGTCATTTAAACCAAACCAAAGGGAGGAGGGCAGAGAAGGCTTTCTGAGTCTTGAAGACTGAGCAGGAGTTTAGACAGATGAAGAATGGGGAGGAGGAGATGTTCCAGAGCAGGGAGCAGTGTGTGCAGAGGCACGGCAGCGTGAGACCGCCTCTGGGGGCATTTGGGGCAACAGCAGGTGGTTGAGAATAACCCAGATCTGGGCGTCTGGGTGAGGAGAGTGCCGCTGGGCTGGTAGCTGAGCTGGTCAGGGTCGGGATGGCAGGGGGTGCAAGATGAGAGAGTCGAGACTTTAATCCTGAAGTGCTGGGAGCTGGTGAGCTGTATGATTTTTGCTTGCACTTTCGAAGGCTCGACGTTTGGGGAGTGGCAGTGCAGAGCAGGGTTGGAGCAGACCACGGGGAGACCACTGAGTGCTCTAGGAGAGAGGTGGTGAACCAGGGCAGGGTGAGGGCTGAAAGGTAGCAGTTGGTCCGTCACCAGCTGGGTGCTGGTGAGGAAGCAGGAGAGGGAACAGTCTTCTCCAGTGGCTTCACCGGGGGCCACCTTCCAGGGAGGTTGCTTATGGGCCCAGTCCTTTTGACCTTGGAGTGACCTCCTTGAAGGGCATAAGACTAGCCCCCTATACATGGAATTTTCATCAAGTGCTGCCTGCTTAGCCAGGGGCATGTGGTCTTTGTTTGTTTTTCGTCAAAGCTCTTGCTTTCAGTGGGGGCACTTGGGATTCCCAAGAACTTCCAAAGTTTCTTGCCTGTGCCTGCACTGGAACTAAAGAAATCAAAACGAACAAAACCTTTTGGCATTGCATGAGTTGAAAAAATCTGATTCAGTGTAAAACTACCCTTTTTGTTTTTCCTTAAAGGAAAAAAAAGTAACCATGTTGGTGTGATTGGAAAAGGAGCTTCAGTGCCCTTTGGGCTGTGTCGTGGCGTGTTCTCACTGGTGTTCTCGAAGGGTGGGGGAGTCGCTGACACAAACACACGAGAATGTTCTGCCTGGGTCACCTGGCTTCTGGTGCCTGGCACTCCTGTGGCCTCCACACCCTTAGATGCCAGCCTAGATTCCAGGCCCTGATGACTATGTGGCATGTGACTCGGGCCCAGAGGAGAGAACTAAGGAAAATAATGAGTCGACGAGGATGAGCAGTTCAGCCCCCCACCCCCGAGCTTTTGGGGTGTCTTTTCCGAGCCCTGTAGGGTCTTGCTGATCACTATTTAGTCCTGATGAGAGAAGTAAGTAAATTAGCTGCAAATGGCCTTAATTTTGGCAATAAACCTCCTCGTTCATCTGATTCCCAGGGAGGTTAGCAAATGCCCTCACCTATTAGAAAGAAACGTAAAAGAGAGATCTGGGGCAGATGAGGCTACGTAGGTCAAGAGGTGAACCGCAAACTGGAGTGGGAGAGCCAGACGCCGGGAATAGAGGCCAAGACCCGTGCGGGTCAGACACCTGGGCTGCTGAGGTGTGATGGCCCACAGGTGAATGGGTTCTAGCCTGCCTTAAAAAGAAATCAGGTTTTTAAACTTGTGTGAGGTTCAAGCATGTCCTTGAGTGCTATAGAAAAGACTTCGGGACGTCCCTGCTCTGGAACGTGGCACAGAGCCCCACCGCTTTGCTGCGGACGAGCATGGCCAGCATGGAGTCTGCTCTGTGTTCGCCTCAGGAGCTCCTGGGCCTGCTAGCGTCCTGCTTGACTTTGAACCTGTGTGAAGATGCCTGGCCCAGCCCTTCTGCCTTGTGAGAGAACGATTGAGCAGGCTGCTTCTGAGCAGTTTCTGGGTGAATATGGGGCCTGGGGGAGATCAGGTGATGTCCCTCATGGAAGGCAGCGAGCGGCATGGCTAGGCTTCAGGTGCTCTTGGGACACAGGGCCTAATTTCAGCCCCTGGCTGTGGTAGGAGAGAGCTGGGGCCTGGAGGCTTGCTCCCTGTCAGGCAGGCTGCCCTTCTCTGATTTGGCCTCTGCTCGGGTTTTGGCCCAGCCCCCTGGTTGCTGCAGCTACACCAGCATGGTGGTCACAGCTAGTGGTGTCTTAGGGCCCTGGAGGAGAAGCTGGTATTCCTGAGTGCCCTCTCACTGCTTGGGAATGATCCTGGCACACTTTGCTAGGGAGATGAGGGAGAAGACCTCAGCAACTCTCCCTTGCTAGAAGGGCACCTGGTCTTCGTGTTGAATGGAGGAAGAAAGAAGCTGTCTTTCAGTTCATATTTGAGCTGGGCTTGCTCATCTAAGATTGTGCGACTCTGTAAGGAACTGCAGAGAGCATCTCTTTGTGGCCCCTGTCACCATGGTAGGGGTAGCGTTTTTCAATTTTGGAGGACTTAGTGCTGTGAAGGGTGTCGGCCAGATCTTCGCGTGGATCTGCAGCAACCGAAACTCATTCTGACCCTGCACAGTTAAGGGGAGCCGCCTTGTGAGGGCGTCCCTGTGGTGTACTGGTGATTGACAGCCTTAGATGAGGGGTCTCTGGTCACTGGTGCTGACAAGGGCTCCAGAACAGGAACCAGGAATGTATAACATCTTAGAGCCCTCAAGAAATCATCTACTTTGTTTTCTTAACGATTTCCTTTAGAAAGGAGCAAGCCTCTTATAGTACAAGCAAGTACAAATGAGCCCAGAGACTCAGGCGGAATCTTGGGTAGGGCTGATGTCAGTTGGAAATGCCTGAGAGGAAGAGAGCCTAGGGCACGGAACCAGGAAATGGGAGCCTTGGATTCTAATCTTACCACTTTATTGCATTTGACTTTGAACCAGCCACTGCACTCCTCTGTAGACGGGGACTAGTAGTGCCTGCTTCACAGGAGAGGAAGGGATAAATAGAATGTCAGAACTCCCAGTATGTATCCAGTTTCCATTTGCCCCGAAAGTACTTTTGAATGCCCACTCTGTGCTGGCAGTGTGTTAAGTGTGTTCCAGGCTTCCCATTTAATTCTTATAACCGCCATAGTGGGTACTATGATTATTCCCTTTTTATAGGTGAAGAAATTGAGGTTTAATAAGATAAAGATGCCCAAGGTCATCCAGCTGATGGGCAGTAGTCCTGGGATTTGAACTCCCAGCTCTGTACTCTATATCAGGGGTTGGCAAACTAAGCCAACAGGCCAAATCTGGCCCACTGCCTGTTTTGTAAATAAAGTTTTATTGGCACACAGCTACTCATTTGTGTACAGTGTCTATCACTGCTTTCATGCTACAACAGCAGAGCTGAGTAGTGGCACCAGAGACCATATGGTCTACAGAGCCTAAAATATTTACTACCTGGCCCTTTATAGGAAAAATGTGCTGACCCTTCTCTATATGGATGCTCTGTGCTCCAGATCTGTGCTGTCCAAAATGGTAGCCACTAGCCACATTAGCTGTTAGAATTTCTTTGAGCTTTATTGAGGTGTAATTGACAAAATTATAAGATTATTTAAATTTAAATTAATTAAAACTAAATGGATTTGAAAATTCATTTCTTCAGTTGCACTAGCCACATGTTAAGTGCTTAGTAGTTACGTGCGGCTATTCACTGTCATGTTGGACAGCACAGATATAAAACATTGCCATCATCACAGAAAGTTCCATTGGGCAGAAGTATACTAGATTGTCTCTCCGTGTGTGGAAAATCCAAATCTGAGAGAACTGAAGGTGTAGAGGAGGCATTCGAGGGAAAGAAAGGACACTGGACTTTCCTGGCCCAAAACACAGAATTGAAAATGAGTTCATTGAGTCAGAAGTGATGGAGAAAAGTGTGAGGTGACAGAGGGAACCTGGGCCTGGAGTGAAGAAGCTGCCCTCCAGACCTTCTGTATGACCGTGGACAAGCTACCCAAACTGCCCAGGCCACAGCCCCTAACTGCAAGTGACCAGTTACTCTTTTAGGACCCCTTCAGTCCTGCCCACTGTCCAGGCTGTGACCCCAGCTCCTGGCTCACCTGGGCCTGTGGCCTCAGCTCTGCTGTGCTCAGCACATGCACGCCCCTCCTGTGTGTGTTTGCCTGCTGGGCCCTGCGGAAATCCACTGAGATCCAAACTTTCCTGTATTCAGATCATGCTCTGTTTTGGACCATCTGGACCTGACGGGTTGTATCATTGTTCCTACTGTGCTGGGATTGGACCGTTTTTGTTCTGAGGAAATGGCCGTGTTTTCCATGGGCGACAGATAAGGAACTACTTTATTCGTTCGGAATGGTGGCTACTGTGTAGCATGAGGAAGGAAGAGGAGTTCCAGGTCCCTCAGCTAGCTCATATCACATGGCTTTCTCCTTAAAATGGTGTCAGCTGCAACTCCGAAGCAGTCCACTGACTAACTTGGAGCTGGGCTGAACTGTAGCTGTTGTCTTGCTTGGTTCCAATATTCTCTGAATAGGAATCTCTTTAGAAGCTAATTAGAGGCGAGTCATTTTGAGGTGTGAAGACAGATATGGAGAACATAGGTTTTCAGTTCATTGGACCCAGCCATAAATGCATCAGAGCCAGAACCATCTCTCCCAACCTTCATGCTTGCTGATGGACTCTGAACGTATAGAAAAGTTGTGTGGTTGTTTACTGTTGGGCTATTCCTGGCCCAGGGCTGGCTGCTCGGGGGTCTTGAAGTGCTGTGTGTTGTCAGGAGTCTGATGCACTGCTGCTCGTGGGAATGGCTAGGCCTGTCCAAGTTGAGTTTACATGGGTACAGTCTGCATGAATCTCCCTAGCTTAGACAGTGCCTCTATAATCAGGATGAAAACATTTATAAAATGCAAGATGCCAGGAGGCGCTTTCAGAACCTTGGGCAAGAATGGAGGAGAAAACCAGTTAGGTCTGGTGAATTTAGCCATAGAATAGTTGTGTGAAAGAAGCGCTTCGTAAGGAGGAGGTTGGGGTTAAGAGGACACACAAAGAGAGGTTTTTTTCCCCTCTTGCTTTAAAAAGGAAAAGAGTAGCCCTGGAAGGCCAGACTTGATTGCGTGCCCCCCTCTGACACTCTGCTTGTCTCTCACCAGCCACTCCCAAAATGGTCTCCTGTGTCTTCCTTCTGTGGCCAGTGGAGGGCTGAGATCATGGCAGATTGGGCTGTCCCCAGAATTGCTCACTGCTGTCCCAGAAAGGAAGAGAAATTGCATGTGCCCAGAATAATTCTGGGGCAGATAAGTTTACAGTGGAAATTGTTTTTTACTTAGGCAGCTCACATTTGTCGAGCACCTACCATGTGCCAAGCACTGTGTGTCCATTCTCATTCGATTGTCACACAGTCAGCTGTTGGGTAATTGGGACAGCTCTATAGGGAAGGAACTGAGCTCCAGCCATATCCCTGAGAGAGCAGTCCTGACAGGCCAGAGCCCGGCTTAGGCCCTGTTTCTTCTGTTTGAAAGCTCATTTCTCCTTATGCCTGGTGCTTTCCCCAGTTGTGGACCATGCTGCTGTTTGAAAGAGATTTGTTGCTCCTCTGGATGGGCTCCTCAGTCTTGGCCCGTGGGCAGAGAAGTAGGTTGCTTTGTGGGCTGACATTTAAGAACACCCACTTCATGGAGCTTTCTCTTTGAGTGTGTTGTTATGGTACAAGAAGTCTTCATTTGTCCCAGGCTACTTTAAATAAAAGGCAGGAAACCCCCCTCTCATTTCTGTATCTTGCATAGAAGTCATCAAAACAGAATCCTGTGTTCTGTGCAGGAGTTGTGATTGAGGAAGCAGCTGTTCTGTTCATGATGACCCTCCAAAGCCAGCCATCTGTAGGCGTCAGGGATCCAGAATTGTCTGTTCCATCTGCTGGGTTTACTTGCATTTGTTTAAAGTATTTGGCATGAAAACTCTTTCCTTCCCCAACCCCACGATGTGGAAGAGGCCAGAAGGGAGCTCTCGTCTGGTGAGGGCAGGGCAGACCCTGGGTCCTCCTCTGCTCCCAATAATGCCGCAGCTCGCCCTGTAGGATGGATGCCAGGTAGAGAAACGAACCAGGTCAACCACCTCTCCAAGTCTGTGCGGGGGAAGGCAGGCCTCACTGTTTGGGATTGGGAGTTTCATGGCATCACTTTGATGTGCTCAGGATTTCAGACAGGCTGCACTTTCCAGTCATCTGTAGGCCTTCAGCTAACTCAGAATGAGCCGGGAGTGATGCAGATGCATATACAAGACTGTGGGGCACTGAAGCCAACCAAGTCCACTTGGCTCTTCAAACCAAGGTGAAAACATAATCATCTGGGCGATTTCAGAGTTTTCAGTAGTCAGCATCTAACTGTTAGACCAGAGGTTGCACACTGGTGGTCTAGGGGCCACATGTGGTCCTCAGGCGTGGTTTGTTTGGCCCCCATGATGCTTTATGAATTTTTGTATTTCTTGACAACATTTAAAAACCAGGATTGTACAAAGAAGTCTGGATTTTTAGCTTTTCTTGACAAGTCAGAAGATATTTAATATTATCCTAGTTCCTCTTTCCCATACAACCGCATCATGTCAGCTGTAGCCAAGTAGCTTTACACTCCACGCGGCGTGCTCTCTGCGTGGCATCACAGTTCCCACCCTGCGCTCTTCACCCATTTATGTTCCCTGCTTGGCTCTGGAAGGCATTTGAGTTTGAGATCCCTGGAGAGGACAAGATGTTCAGAAGACAGATTCAGATTTTCTGTCTCTCCAGGTATTTGGTACAGGGCAAGTAGTGGTGAATGGCAGTTACTCATGGAAACGCCCACTACTCAAGGTCATTCCCTCCATAATCCTGCTAGGTTGTTCCACCTGCAAGTAAACTGACAGAGATAAGCCAGTGCTAAGAGAAGGGGAAACTCTCCATTCATGTCAGCAGAGTGTTCACCTCCTGCTCCTGCAATAATTAGTGACACTCTGGAAGTCAGCTCTGCAAGCGGGTCCCTTAACTCAGAAGCCTGTCTCGGCCCAGGATGGTGTTCACTCCAGATTGCCTCCCCTAAAGTTACTTAGGTGCTTCACC
The DNA here is from genome assembly GCF_041296265.1 of Equus caballus. Lineage (NCBI taxonomy): Eukaryota > Metazoa > Chordata > Mammalia > Perissodactyla > Equidae > Equus > Equus caballus. The sequence goes on from NC_091684.1 coordinate 9,073,478, forward strand.
CAGTTTAATCTTCTTAGTGCAAAAGTGTCTCCATGATTTGAACAAATGCTGCAGGATTTTATTTTGAAACAAAGATTTTTATCTTTAAATTATCTAGACAGGCAGTCTAGCTGCCATGTATCAAGTAGATAACTTCTGCTGGTGGTAGAAAGAGAAAAATTTCTTAGGGTCAATGAGAACACTCTTCTCAGAGTCTTCTAGCTTATTCCTTTCAATAGAGACTTAGTGAGGCAAGTAGAAGTAAAGAAAAGATTCTCCAAATGATGATTTATATTTTTCTAGGAATTGTTTTTCTTCTCATATTGCCCCAAATATTTAACATCACCACCCCTTTCGTTTACCTTTTTCACTCAACCTCATTTTTTCTTCCTCTTGTGGCAAATATTCTGCAAACATTTTTTTTCTTCTGATTCTCACACATTTCACTACTTGGTCAATCTTTGGGCTCTTAGTGTCATTCCAGGTTGTTTGCTGAATTTGAGAAATGTGGGCCATGAATTGCATTGCCTGAAAGCCCTTCCTGCCTTCCCCGATCTGCAGCAGAGATGTGCCATCCCGTTGGCTTCCTCCTCTCCACTGGTCAGTCTGTTCTGCCCCGGGGAGTTTGTCCGATCCGTGATTCCGCTGGGCTGAGACTCTTGAGAAGGTGCCCGAGGCCCTGACTCTGCCAGTGTTCTTGAGTGCATTCTGGGAACTGCTGAGAACTCTTTAAGGACAGGCACTAGGTCCTCTTTATCTAGATATCCAGGTCCCTGGCCAAGGGGAGGTGCTGGAGGCAGAGCCTAGGCCTCCCACCGTTTACTGACCTCATGTATTTTTTCAAGAGACTCAACCTTGATGGACCCCAGTTTTTTCATCTGCAAAATTATCCTCCTAATTGCCAGAGTTCTGCTTACCGAATCCATTAAAACTTTGGTTTCTAAACTTTGGGGAGCACCAGAATCACCTGGAGGGCCTGTTAAAGCAGTGATTACTGGACCCCACTCATACAGTTTCTGATTCAGTCTGTTGGGGGTGGGGACTGAAGCTTAATATTTCTAACAGTTTCCCAAGTGAGGCTGCTGCTGGTCCGAGGATCACACTTTGAGAGCCACTGCACTGAAACCACTTTGTCGAAGCAGGTGCCAAATACTCCACTGTTTACCCCAGCAAGGGTGTGGGTCTGCCTGTGTGGGTCCCAACTGCATGAATGTCTGCCTTTGGCAACTTGTGAGCATGATGTTCCTTTTTACTTTCTCACTGAGCAGAGGTATACACATTTAACATCTTATATTCCGGGAAACTTGACTCTAGATGCCCAAAGATGTTTTGTTTTCCATTTGCTATGGACTGAATGTTTGCGTGCCCCCCCAAATCTGTATGTCGAAACCTAATGTGCAAGGTGATGGTATCTGGAGGTGGGGCCTTTGGGTGACTAGGTCATGAGGGTGGAGCCTTCATGAATGGGATTAGTGCCCTTATAAAAGAGACCCCAGAGAGAGCCCTTGCCCCTTCTGCCATGTGAGGACACAGTGAGAAGATAACCGTTGATGAAGAGACCTCTCACCTGACACGGAATCTGCTGGCACCATGAGCTTGGACTTCCCCGTCTCCAGAACTGCGAGAATAAATGTGTGTTGTTTGTGAGCCACCAGTCTGTGGTATTTTGTTATAGCAGCCTGGGCACCCTAAGACACCAACCATTTTTACAGAAACTGTCTTCAGACTCTCTCTGTAATAGTTCGAGAAACATTTATCGCCTACCTTTAGGTCTCTTACAGCGTACCACCCACAGTCCCTGCCTTATCTGGACTCCGGATGCCAAAGGAGGCAACATTGGTGATTCTGAGTTTTGAGCTTTGGTTTCTCAGATAAGTTTATTTTGCCCATTCTCACCAAAGAAAGCCCCCAGTTGGGTTGAGCTAACAATTGTCATGGAGATGCCGGGTAACCTGCCTCAGCTGAAGTCACTCTCTCGGGCAACTGTGTGTCCCCTCACGGTGCTCATGCTCTCTGGATGTTTCCCAAGATTTCTGAGGTGTCAGTCCTCAGGCTGAGGTGCCCTTTGTCTCAGGTGCCCTGAAATCAGTGTTCCCATGTAGTAATGGGAACTGGGACACCACTGATGCCCAGATTCAACGGCCCTGTCTTATCCCTTCTTTCTCTTACCCAATGACATATGAGCCCAGCCTGGGCTTCTGGAGGTGAAAGAGACCTTGTTACAGCTGGGGAAACACGCCCCGCCGAGAAGGGATGTGCTCAGTCCATAGAGAGTCAGCCAGCGGTGGGATGGATCTGAGTTGTCACTGGTGGTTGACTGCCTGTGGCTTCAGTTATACAGAGTGACTCTGAAATCACACTTATCTCCTGTCTTTAGCTTATGGTGGAATAGCTGGGAGGTGATGGCAGTCGCCACTTTTGCCTCACTTCGCAGTTTTCCTTTCAGTTTTGTAAAGGATTGTCCCCCTTGCACTCCTACTCCTTGAAAACTAGGGGACAATAAAGCAGTCATGATTTTGAATGAAGCGTTTCTGTGGTGTTTTTCTGACTCCTTTCTTGTTGCCCCAGTCCTCTGCCGTCCCCAGGCCAGTTCCTGGCAGCTGAAGCATGTTGGCCCTTGTGCTTTTGTGCTTTCATAGCCACGCAGACACGTGGTGAGCACGTGCTCAGCACATGCCTTGGTCACATACTTGTAACTCGGCAGTCCGAGATGATTGTGACATTCTCATATAGGGCTGTGCAAGGCCACTCCTCCTTCCCAAGAGGGAACACAATTATCGTATTGTCTCTTGGCATTCTGGGTTAGCTGTGTGGGTCAGAGCAGGGGCTGTGGGTATAGTGAGAGAGAGAAATAACTTTTGCGGCTTTGTACCTTTGTGCTGCCATTTTATGAAAGGGGGAGGTTTGGGTTCCTCTGTTAGGAGCCCCTGGCTCACCTGCCTTTGTTCAGCTCAGTAAACCACCAGCCGTGCCCCTCACAGCTCAGCTTATTCACCTGGTGGTCTCACCGGCAAAAGGGAGAGCAGGTGGAGCAACTCCTGAGAGCTAGAGAGGAGCAGAGCGGGGTGGAGGCCAGGCAGGGAGAGGGGAGGTGAGTGGTGGCCTGAGGCTGCCCTGTGTGGCAGAGCCCTCACCCTCCTGGGCCATGTGAGGGGCACTGGCATCAGCCAGGCAAGTGCCCATTTGGGCGGCGTGGGGCTCCTTCCACCAGAAGCTGGGAAGAGGCCTTCAACTCCCAGCTCCTCAGCTTGCTGGGGTATCGGACACGTCACTTACTGCCTTCCTCTTGGGATGCCCTCGCCCTGACTCTGGCTGTCAAACTCCTTTCTGTCCGTTAAGGCCCAAGACTTATGCCGCCTCCTCTGGGACATCTCCCCAGATCTTCCCCTCCTGCCTTGGGATTACAGCTCACTCCTCTGTCCTGTAGCATTCATCATATTCTGGCACTTACTTTGCCTCGTGGTGTACCTACTTGAACACTTGGTGGTTTGTGTGAATTTAGTTGAGTACATCTGCCTTCCTCCCTCAGTCCCTGGCACAGCCAGCCTGGGGTGTGTTGGACTTGGGACGGGACTCTGATACCATGAGGAAATAATGACAAAAGAGAAACACAGCACAGGGTGTGCATAGGATTTGCCTGTTAAAGTCAAGTCACCTAGGAAATACCCTTTGTTTGGAGCCCAACGTCACATACACATTTGACTTCTCTTGGACAATCCTGCCCCTTGACCCTCCTTGCACACTGTGCAGGCTCCCAGGATCTTGGGCCTCCTTGTTCCCAGGGCAAACTGGTCCCCAGGGGTGCTGCAGAGCCCAGGGCTGCCCCGGGAAGTGCCGCCTCCCACTAGCCCTGACTGCACTGGCTCTTTCTCCTGTGAGCAGAGCATGGAAAACAAAGCCTGTGGGCAGGGCCCTGGGCCTGCTAGGATTGGGTGGGAGAAGGGCCGCCGGCTGCCCATCTGCCACTGCGCGCCCACGGAGGCTGTGATGAGCATTCGCAGGCTTCCGAGGAGGTGCAAGTATTATCAGATAAGAGGGATTTTGTGCCGACCCAGATTCTGCTGCGCTCTGCTGCTGTGGAACCCAGACAGCTTCGAGCCCAGCCCCTCTGTGGACCAGGAGGTGCGATGCTTCGGATTAGTGATAACAACAGAATTTTGATAGCTGTGGGAAACCCCACAAGCAAGAGAGTTTTCAGTAGCTTTTGGCACCAGGAAAGACAAGACCTGACTTAACATGGCGAATGTGTGTTTTGGTTTGGGAGACATCTCCTGAGCGGCAGTTTGTGCCAGGTACTAGGGACTAAGGTTGGGTTCATGCCCTCCAGAAGCCCCCAGTCTGTAGGGGAGACAGACACACTGCTAGTTCATTTCATGCTCTTATGATTCAAGCTCTGCAGAGTGGGTGAGGCCTTCCTGGAGGAGGTGACTCCAGAGCTGAATCTAAAAGATGCGTAAAAGATGAGGGCAGTTAGCCTGGCTGGAGGCCCAGAGGGGAGCAGGGGAAGCAAGGAGCAAGTTCTAGCCAGGGGAGCCGGTGTGAGCAAAGATCTGGACACATGGAACAGCATGGGGTATTTGGGGAACTACAAGCAATTTGTGTGTGTATTTAATTGATTTTTTAAGAATGGGCAGTATATGCACGTGGTACAAACTCAACAGTAAAAAGTAACCCTCCCCCTATTCTTGTCCCCCAGCTACGCATCTCCTTCCCTCTCTGGGGGAACTCTTGCCGTTTTCTTGTTTATCTTCCCAAAGATATTTCATGCATGTGCAAGCATAAACAGATATATAGAATTTGGATTCAAAAATTATATTTCTGCCTAGGTCATACTGTGTGTGGTTCAAAATTCAAAACATACAAAGTGGTATTCCTTGAAGAGTCTCCTCTCACCTCCGTTCCCAGCCACCCACTTCCCCTCCCCGAAGACGACTGATGTGAAGTTTCTTCTGTATCCTTCCAGAGACTTCTATATTGTTATTACAATTATTTATTTAGTTTTCCGCAACTGGGAGCTTACTCTACCCCCGTTCTGGTCTTTGCTTTTTCATTTAACACTGTGCTGGAAGGTGGTTTCCTGTCAGTACATATTGAGCTCTCTCAGCCTTTTGAAAAGCTGCGTCTTGTCTTTTGCATGGATGTCTCAGCATTTATTTATCCTGTCCCCTGTGTGAGGCACTTAGGTTGCTTCCTGTCTTGGCTGGGCCAAAGGGGCATATTTTTCTGCACACAAGCAGGACTGACTGTAGGGCAGATTAATTTGGCATTCAAGGCTCATGTAATTCAAGGGGAAAGCGGTAAGAGGTTGCCAGTAGAATGGCACAGAGACACTTGCCCAGGTTATGTTTTGGGTTCATCTCTCTAGAGGTTGATTTGTTCCTGTTTGTGGGCTCACACAGTGTGGCTCACCCAGGAGTGTAGTCAGCATTGCTCAGAGAAACTGCCTCTTAGGCACCCGTGCTCAGCTCTGACCTTCCCACCACTCACATCGGCGGGGCGAGACCAGACCAGGGGCTGAGAAGCAGACTGTGTGTTGGCATTGCCAGCCCTGCCTGCTGGGGCCTCGTGGACATGGATGCCACTCCTGGGCATGCTCGGCTTTGTGCTTCGCAAACAGCTCCACTCTAGTAAATGTTTTCTTGATTTATTAATAATAGAAGTGAGCAAGAGTCTGCCCAGGCAGAGAACCTCCTAGAGTGCGGAGGGAAGAGACCCCACCATGGCTTTGTGCTCACCCCACAAAGGATGTGACACCAATTTCTGAACTTTAGAAGGCCCAGTTATGTTATCATGTTATTTGTTTTTTAAAACATACTCTGCCTCTTAGTACATTTTATTTTGCTTTTTATTTCACTCATGCATCAGTCGTTAGTAATTGTCGCTTCCTTGGGAGGAAAGCCTGTGGCTTACCTATGTCTGTTTTCAACCCTACCATCATCCTTGAGGCAAAGTGACCACTGGATGAGGGCTTGTTGAATGAATGAATACAACCCCCCACATCCCATTAAGCTTTTCAGGGGTGACAGCCTGCTGCTAACTATTCATCCAGAGCACCTGAGACTTGGTTTTGATGCCCAAATGCTGACCTCTGACCATTACTTGTTACATTTCATCCATTCTGAGCCTGTCCCCTTACTCAGTCTGACAGCTTATTTTTAAAACTTTATTGTTATTTTTGGGAGCATTTATAATCTCTGCCCACTTCCCCTCCTCTTAACGCCTGGTTGACAAAGCCAGAGTTACTGCTCTTGCATGTTTGATAACTCCTCCAGACAAGGCTGCAGACCAGGGCAAGGCCCCTTCCACGGCCTGGTGAAGGCCAGGTTGCTGCTGGCTTTGTGAGGTGCTCTGAGACCGGGCTCTGTGAGCTTCCGGAGAACAAGGCAGGCCTGCACCAAAACCCGGTTCCGATGGCTCCACCAGGGGGACAGCGACAATAACACAACAAGTACCCAGCAGCTGGCACGTTTGGCAGTTTTTCAGGCACTTTGGGGTATGTTGTGGACGGCCAATGGAGTGAATCTCTGTTTCTTCTGGGGCCTGGGCCGCTTCTGACGAGGAAGATGGTTGGCTCACCTTGGGAAGTCAGGTTAACTCTTTCAAGGCCCTTTGAGTCCCACTTAGAGCCATCAAGATACTGACGGAAAGGTCTGGAAGAGTTCAGCAGGGCTTCTAAGATACCTTTCCTTTAAGCTGGGTGAATCTGGTTGGCCATGTCATTTCCTCTTTAACCCCTGAGGTCTTTGCTGTAAGCTCGAGGAGGCCCTGGGTGTCATATCCAGAGTGCTTAGAAGGAAGTGGAGAGGGGTTTGCAAATGAGGTGCCCCTCCCTTCTCCTGCCCCCACGCCCTGCCAAAAAATAAAAAAGGAGCTCAAGGCCCAAGAAGCAGCTGCTCCCCCAAGCTCCTTATGTTCATTCCATGGCCAGTTCTGAGCAATTCAGAGCCAAATGCCTGGGCTTTGCTTTGAGTTGGGACCTCAGGGAAGCCCTTCGTACAGGAGCCTCTTTCTCCCTCTAAAGAGTTGACAGTCTGCTGCCGTTTTGGTCCTTCTGCAGACAGATGGCTGTTGTTACGTAGAGTGGCTCCCCTGCCATGGTGCTGCAGCTGACGACCACAGTGTTCTTAATAGAGTTTGTCCTGCCCTTTAGAACGCCCTGGAAGGTCCCAGAGAGATGGCTTTGGGGATTTGACCTGCGAGGTGCCGTGGATTCAGGTGTACGTGTTGTCACAACAGACCTGTCAGGCAGCTGCGTCCCTTTAAAGAGTTTTGTTTTGGCAGATCTTGAACATGTGGTAGAGCCTGCGGTGTGAAGGGGTAGGGCAGAGAGGGCGGAAGGCTTAACGTAGATTGGTTAGCCCTTCTGATTAATTTCTACACCAGGCCCTGTAAAAGAGTTTGCTAGATATGACTCGGTCGGATCAGGAGGGTGAAGTCCTGGTGTGTGAGCTGTGGTCAGGATGTGACCTCTGAGTGGGTGGCAGATGTGGAAACCTGGTGGCTCATGTCCCCAAGTCTCTAAAGAGCTCCTTGGTCCCCTCCTGTGTCACCTCCAGTGTTCCAGTGTGATACTGTTTTGAGTACCAGCCCCCGGGTCTCTGAGATAAAGAGATTGCTACCCTCCCAGCTGTGTCCCAAGTGCCAGCTGCTGAGAGATTACGTTCCCTCTGTGCAGCCAGGACCAGAACAGGAATGCCCCTCCCTGCCCTCAGAGCTTCTGGAGCCACACTGGTAGGAAAGCTGTGCGTGTAGCCTGGACTGTGGGTGGGGAGTGTCTTTCGGGAGGGAGAGAATATAGCTGTCTGTGGACCCTAGAAGTCCATAAACATTTTGGAAAGGAAGAGGATATTCTTGTTGCGGGAGGTGGGAGATGCAGGTGTGACAACTGGTGAGTGACTAACTTCCTGGTTCTCCAAGAAGCTCCATAATTCAGAATGTTGTGATTGTCGCTCAAAGACACCAAGGTGCCTGTGTGCTTAAGGACTGAGCTTGGAAAATGCACTTGTGCAAATACCCTCATGCCCACCGTAGAGAGCAGGGCTGGTTCTGCAACCCCGCTTCCCCCACCCTCGCACCCAGGTGTTACCTGCTCCCGAGAGACTGCAAAGAGATCAGAATGTGGCCTCTGGCTCCCCACTTGGCTGTATGGAAGGTCATAATTGAGGCTCTTGATGGCAGCAAGTAGGGATTTAGCCTTTGCAGTTGTCCAGTTTCTTGGGACCTTGAACACTGCAGGTCAGGTTTGAGCAGGACTGGGAAGGCTAACCTACACACAGTTCACCAGAGCAGTTGCTCCAGGACACGTGTCATCAGCTCTTATCCTTTCTCACGACTCACACAGCACCCTCAAATCTGTTATTGAGTCTCCTGCTCACTCGGGTTCTGAACCATTTGCATGTGACAGATGAGGAAACTGAGACTCAGAGAGGCAGAGTGACCCAGCTAAACCACACAGCTGGTATAATGTTGCATTTAGATGCTCACTAGTCAGACACAGAGCTTGTCTGGTCCAGCCTGCCATTTGACAGGTGAGGGAACTGAGGCCCAGAGAGGGAAGTGACTTGGCAAATGGGGCAGAGCTGCTCAGTGCCAGAGCCAGGGCCAGAACCCATGTTTCCTGAGTCCTCTTGTCTTTACACAGACCACACTGCCTCTTGTTTGGGCTTCTCCATTTTTGTTTTTGTTTAATTTTTTTTTTGTCACCTCCCATCTTTTTTGTTTGATTAAATTCATTGTACTTGTAAAGAGGTCTGAAGACCAGGTCATGGTCGTCTTAGTGTAAGTGGCTTAACACTTCAGTCGATTATCTTTGGGGCCCTTGCTGTGTCTCATCGCCCTCTGTCCTCACCCTGGTTTGGAGGGGACGGCAGTGTCTGGCTCTGTGCTCACTCAGTAAGTACTGCTTCTCCTCCCCTCCCTACCCCTGTCCTTCGTTTCCTTCCTTTTGAGTTTGCTCAGCAAATTCTAGTCCATAGCACACTCTTCTTTCCTAGTGTTTAGTGGGTTAAAATGGCATGAACGGTAGCGAGAATTACGGGAGTGCTTATAGGAAACTCATCTGTCAGTTATTTCTCATTGATAAATGAGCTCTTGACAAGTCATGCATGCAGTTGGCTTCAGTTTCAAGAAACAACACGGGCTGTCTCGTTCCCATGTTCAGATTTGTTTTGGCTCTGGGTCTCAACACTTTCATGTCCCTGAATAATGTCAGTCCTCCCCCTCCTCTCAAAATGTTATTTGCTTAAAAAAACAGAAAATCCCTACGACGCTGTGGGAGTGACTGTGTAAAGTCCCAGAGAACAGAGTCCCGTTTTGGTTCAGCAGCTCATTTTACTGTTTTGTTTTCTTCCCCTCCAGTGAGACAGTCTCATAAGGGAGCCTGGGCCATTTTGTTCAGCCAAGGACACAGGGTGGGTCCCTTTCTAGTCAGGTAATATGACTGCCAGTCCCTCCCCAAATGTGGGCCTTTGGTGACCTTTGATTACCTGAAGGACTAGGCCAGGAAATGTATATTCGTCCAGTTACCGAGGAGAACGCCTCCAAGGGCACACTTTACCCTGGGGTGAGGGGCAAGGGATGGAGTGAGCACGCCCTCTCTAAGGACAGTACGTGCTTTATTCTTTCAGCCAGAAAGAATCCTCGTTCCTCTGAGAGTCTGATGCAGCCACATGCCAGTTCTGTGGCTTTAGTTAGGTCACTCTGCCTCTCTGAGCCTAGTTTCCTCACCTGTCACATGGAAATGGGAACCCAAGTGAGCATGAGATTCAGCAATGGATTTGAATGTCCAGCAGCCACATCCCTGGAGTGAAGTTCTTGGAGGATTCACAGGCATGTTGCCTGCCTCCAGCAGTCCATGCTGTAGCTGTGAAGGTGTGGTCTTTGTTAGCCAGTTCATAGGCATTTAACAAGGGCCTACTCTCTGCTGGGAATTGTGCTCACATAAGGATGTCAGTACCTCTAGGGATGTTCCGTAAGGTGCTCCCACTTTACAGGCAAAGTTATATAATTTCCCAGGGTCCCACGGCTCATCTGGGACTGAGCTGGGACTGAAGTGTAGCTTCTGGACTCGGAGTCCAATGTTCTTCCCCAATTTTGTTACTGATTCAGCAGATGGACGTGAAGCAGGTTCCTGCCGTGGCAGGCTCTCTGCTGAGACCAGAGGGTGGCTGAGGCAGTTCTGCACCCAGACTGCACATGTGGAGGGGACGGCTCCCCACAAGCAGCTTGGAATGGACTTGGAGAGAAGGGCAGGGTGGGCTGTAGTGGAGGGGCAGCAGGAGGCAGAGGCCCAGGGAGATGGGGGCAGACGGACACAGATTCTGGCTGGTGTAGGAAGAAGGCAGCACGACTCCCCCAGGTCTGGGAGCACCCTGGTTTTCCTGGGGGGCACTTTACCTTCTGCATGGCACCCAGCACAGCTGCCCATCCATATGGTGAAGGATGGAAAGCAAAGACTTTGTGTCCTATCCCCACCCTCTCCAAGATACCCTCTTGCCTCCCCACACCCCTCCTGCAGTGGGACCCCTAGTGCTGTGTTTCAACATTAAGTTCCAGAAAGTTGAGGTTTGGCCTGGGGTGCCTCAGGATGAGCTATATAGAGAAGGGGCATATTGCGAACCTAGCATCTATGCTTCAGCGTTTGGTCAGTTTAAGTGATAGACCAAATACTTAACAGGATAATTATGATGAAATTTATGGATCCTGGAGAAGAAAGGTTAGTGGTTAAGACAAAGACTTTGGGGTTCAGCAGATGTGGCTTGAGTCCTTGTTTTACTCTTCACAACTGGGTGACCATGAATCTGGGCCTCAGTTTGTCCCTCCATAAAATGGGATGACCATGGTGCCCACTCATAGGGATGCTCTGAGGATGCAGTGAGCAGAGGGCCTGGCACTGTTGCTATGGCTACTCATGTTATTCATGCTCTGTTGAAAGGTAGACAGTGTGTCACCTGTTGTTTCTGCATATACAGACCAAAAAGATACTAGGAAAATGATAAAGAAAAATTTATTTTTCTCTGGAATCTGCCTGTATTGTGGAGTTTCCTTAAATCAGTACTGTTTGGTATTGCGCATGTCCTTGGTGTTAAAAGTACTAACTAAAGAGATTTTGTCTCTGTTTTTCTGTCTCTGTACTAAAGGTGGTGAAAGGATAGCTGTCTTTTGTCACTTATCTTGCAGTAGGACCTGAAGACCTGGGAACCTAGGCTGAGGGAGTTAGTTTAAATGTTCCACTGCAGTCTGGGAAACGCACATTCCCGGACACGTCTTCTTATTGAAACTCCAGACTCTTTCTAATATCGGCTCGGTCTGGGAAAGTATGGGCTTTCGATAAAGTTCCTAGGCAGCTTTTAACTTTTATCCCTTAAACTCAGATGATTTAGTTATAAAAACAGCAAGCAAAAGGCATCCCCAGACAGATTAAATTCCCTTCTCTTGGCAGACAGGAGCCTTGCCTGCCGACCACAGGATTCAGCTCCCCTCTCAACCTTTCTATTCGTTTGTCACAGGGTCTGGCAGAAGGCAGCATGACCCACTGAGAAATGTGCTTCCCCAAATGTTCATAAATTTGCTTCTAGATCCTGTCTACAGGTAGCTTTTGTCACATCAACAACTAAAGTTATGAAGGTTTAAGAGTGCATGTGGCCTTCCTGAAGACCTTGCAGAATCGCTGATTTCCTCCCATTTCCTTTGCTTAATAGGAGGGGGAAATGGAAGCTCTGAGGGGAATGACTTGCTTGGGCCGTCAGGAAAATCTCTGTCAGTGCCAAGGTCATGGGTAGGCTTTTCTCTGAGTCCTGTGTTTAGGGCGGTGAGGTATTCTTCTGCTGTAAAACTAACTAGTGCAAGTAGTAAACACAGGGGAAAGATCCTGAAAGAAGGAAAATTATTATTAATTGTCTTGGTGATTTCCAGCCGAGTGGTCACTTTCTTTTTAAGAGATAGCCCTTCAAAATGCATTACCAAAGCATTGGGTAAACTCCTTTCATCGTCTTAAAAGCTGTATAAAATTTTAGAGTTTACATAACTTTTTTTCCATATATAAATGCGTTTAGGATTTCCTATTTGCAGCTTTCCTATTTGCCAGAAGCCAAATGTCTCCGACCACAGTGATATCAGACAGCTGGGTTCAACGGCTGCAAACATGAAGGCTCATTGAAGACTGCAGAGCAAACGCAAGAGGGTTTCATGTGAGGAAGGACTTGTGTGAGAGAGCAGAGCTGTCCCCTGTCCCTGTGGTGTCAGAGAGCGAGTGGCCTGAGGAGGCAGACCTGGATTCAGATCTTGCCCTCATCCCTGCTAGCTGTGGGATCTTGGCCAAATACTTGATTTATTTTCTTGAAGCCTCAGTCTTTTCATCTGAGAAATGAGAATACTACTAACAGCAATGCCTGTTCGCAGGAATGTGAGAGATTAAATGAGAGGAGCCCAGCCGCTGGTTGGTGCTCAGGGAGGAGGGAGGTGGAGGCAGAGAGGTACTGTAGTAGAATATCATAAGCAGAAGACTGACACTGACGCGATGTGTGAGCCTGTTGGGGCAGAGGAGTTTCTGGGGCTGGGGTGCCATGGTGCTGGATCTGGGGCCTCTTGTTGACTGTGGACAGTGTCGCATGGTGCCTGCTGACCATCTCTATGTACCCTCTCACTCTAAGGCCTTTCTCTGGGCACAGTGCTGGGGGCTCAGGACTGTCCTTGGGCAGACACACCCTTGGGGTAAGGACTTAGGGGTGGGCAGGGCCCATTGTCACCACATTTGCACCCAGGGAACATGAGGGTGATCAGGGAAGTGGGGTCACGGGTCAGTGGAAAGTCTGACTTTGCTGTTTGCTCTTTCAGTGGAAATCCTGGGGAAGATGAATCACTGAGTAGAGGCTCCTGGAGTCGGAGCCAGAGAGCGCATGTCCCCCTGAATAGGCTGGGCACCTGCCGAGGGGAGACCTTGACAAGCCCTCCTCCTGCAAACAGCAGGCACCCCAGATGCGTGTGGAGGCGGGGCAGGAGGCCCTCTGTGTACCGTGAGCACTGTGCAGGGAGTCTCAGTGAAGAGGTGGGAGGTAAATGACGGGACAGGGAAGTGACAATATGAGATTTAAAGACAGGTCAAGGAGACTGCAGAAGACGTGCTGCGATGAAGTTGACGGAAGTGCTGGCCACAGTGGCTACTTGTGCAAAGGAGAATGAGCACCGACTTCTGGGGCCACCTCTGTACTGTACTCTTTCATACACATTTTCTTATCTAAGTCTTCCAGCAGCCCGCAGAGCAAAGGTATCACCTGCATTTTAAAGATGAAGAAACTGAAGTCAAATGACTACCTCCAGGTGAAAGCCAGGGCTGCCTAATCCCACAGCAAGTGTCCTCGCCCCACCTTGCGTGTGGTCTCCTTGGTATAGCAACTGCAGCCACGTGGGCTGCTTTTTTTTTTTTCACAGTTTTTGTATTTACATATGGTACAATTCACTCTTTTGGTGTTTAGTTCTATGAGTTTTGACAAATGCATAGATTGAGCTTTTTAAATTTAAATTTTAGGTGTTGAGATCTTTATAAACTCACATGTAGAGGTAGGAAATGATAGAAATCCTGTGTCCCCTTTACTGTGGTACTGTAGTGGCATATCACAAGCAGAAGACTAACACTGACGCAGTCAAGATACAGAGCATTTCCATCACCACAGGGATCCCTCCTGTTGCCTTTTTGTAACCACACCCACCTCCCTCTTTCTCCCAGACCCCCGTCCTAAACCCTATCTCAAATCCCTGGCCACCGCGAATCTGTTCTTCATTTCTATAATTTTATCATTTCAAGAATGTTATGTAATGGAATCATGCAATAATTAAACTTTGGGGGTTGGTTTTTTCACTCAGTGTATTGTCTGGAGATTCATCCAAGTTGTAGGTATCAATAGTTTGTTCCTTTTCAATGCTGTGTAGTATTCCATAGTGTGACTGTAGTATGGTTTGTTTGACCATTCACCCACTGAAGGATATCTGGGTGTTTCCTAGTTTTGACTATTATGAATAAAGCTGTTGTGAAATTGATATGCCAGTTTTTGTGTGAACATAAGTTTGCATTTTTTGGGGATGAAGGTCAAGGAGTACAATTGCTGGGTCGTATGGTAGTTGCTTGAGTGGGCTTTTGAAGTCTGCGTTTAGGATGGAGAGGCAGGTGAGGGGTGGGGGCCATGCTGCAGGTGGGCTCTGGTGGGGAGCATATGCCTGGGAGCTGGTCTCTGTGGGGTCAAATATTAGCTCACCCTGTGTACCCTGGGCTGGTTGCTTTATCTGTAAAATGGGGATGGGGGATCCTGTTGTGTAGCTAATATGGATAAAGCATCTGATGCTTCGCGGCTGCTCAGTAGGTAGAAGCTGTTTTTAATATGGGCTGAGAAAAAACCTAGCAGGCCAGAGCAGGGTCTCTGCCCCAGAGGTGGCCTCAGGAGCCCATCACCTTGCCACCGTGGGCTCTGGGGCACCTCCTTTTTACCTTGGGAAGAGCTGTGTACCCAGTTGTCCCTTCACAGGCTGAACCCCCAGCTGAGAAGCCCCTGCCCTGTTCTCAGACTGAGCTCTAAGTCTCTGGATGGGTACTGGCATTCCCCAGTGAACTTGGCCAGGCCCATGCCACGGATCAAAGGAATCCCAGGGAATTCCAGATTGTGCCAGGCCCTGCTGGTCTGGATTCACCTCACAAGGTCTGAGAATGTGCCCGCATCATTTCAGATGTTACTACGATTTAGCCTAATTCCAGAAATGTGTATCAAGCTCTTACTGTAATTGGGGGACTATGTTAGGTGTGCAAAGGGTTCAGAAAAAGTCACTCTGAACAGATCATAGGCACCAACTCCAGTCTGTTGGGGAGCCCCTGTGGCCGCGTGACAAAGTCTGTATTCAGTCTGGCATTCAGAGCCCTCGGTCTGGTTTGAATCTGTCTTTCCAGCCCCTTGTCCTGCTGCCCCCTCTCCGTGTACCCTGTACACCAGCCACCCGTGTGCTCACCGTCCCCACATCATGTATGCGGCAGCTCCCTGTGCTTTGCTCCCACTCTTCCCTCTGCCCCCGTGCCTCTTGGCCTCCTGTTGAAATTTGCCTGTTTTCTTTTTAACCAAAAAAGTACCAAATGCGCTGGACGAAATACTCAAACAGCATGTGAGGCTGTACAATCAGGGTGCCTCCTCCTGCTCCAGAACCACAGTCCCTGGCTCGAGGCAGCAGTGGTGATGGGACTGTGCTGCCCTCCTAATCTTGCTGTTGCCCCTGTGCAGTGTGTCTTGCAGAACAGTTCACATCTGTACCAGTAGAGTGGCCTCGTTAAAATGGTGGTGCAGCAACATGGTATTCCTTTACAGAGCGATGCTGACTTGTGTAACCAGCTCCCTGTTGATGGCACTAGGTTGTCCCCACTCCTGGGCTCTTACAGGCAGCGCTGGGGGGTTGGCCTCTGTTGCAAAGTGGTCTGTTTATGACTCAGCTCCGGTGCCCCCTCCTGTCTGCCCTCGGTAGATGTAGCACCTGCATTCACAGTGCTATCTTTCCATGACCCGACCTACCTTCTACTTTCAGCGCCTGCCCTGTTTGCTGACCACTCAGTTCCCAGCTTATGGTGCTACGGTATTCACCCCGCTGCTGCCTCTGTGAGCCCTATTCTCTTGAGGGGCTGCGGTGAGGATGGAGCTTCGAGAGACTGAATGCCTGCACCACTGCCTCAGTCCGGCTTCATTTTTGCTGTGTATTGGCTGCATCCTGATGGGCTAATATGTTTCCATGGCAATAGATTTCCACAGCATTGTCTTTACTGGCCACCTACTGTTTCACCAGAGGGATGGGCTGTAATATAGCCAGTCCCCTCTTGATGGAATTTAGGTTTAAAAAATGTGATGGGATTTCCCTTTTAAAAAATTTGAGAGGACAGATGCTTGGGTGTCCATTGCTGAGGAAGGATCAGGGCCTACAGGCTGCCCCATGAAACTAGTGACAGTAGCTGCTGTTTATTGAGCACTTCCTCAAATGAACCAGAGCTTCCCGCCGAACAAAGGGCTTGAACTCAGTTTTCATATGATACACTAATCTTCTGAGGCAGGCCCTGTTGTCCCTATTTTTTTTTTTTAAAGATTTTATTTTTTTCCTTTTTCTCCCCAAAGCCCCCCAGTACATAGTTGTATATTCTTCGTTGTGGGTCCTTCGAGTTGTGGCGTGTGGGACGCCACCTCAGCGTGGTCTGATGAGCAGTTCCATGTCCACGCCCAGGATTCGAACCTACGAAACACTGGGCCGCCTGCAGCGGAGCGCGTGAACTTAACCACTCGGCCACAGGGCCAGCCTCTGTTGTCCCTATTTTGTGGGGAGGGAAACTGAGGCTCAGAGAGTAGGTAACTTGGCAAAGATCACTTGTACAATACATTTCAAGAGCTGGGATTCCAACCTATGTGTGTTTGACTCAGGACCTGGGCTTGTGTCCACCAAACCCTCCTGCCTCTTTAGGGAAGAAGGAATAGGGGGGTGGGCGGGTCACCCCCCAGGCCTTGGGCCAGTGGCTGGCTGCCCCAGAACTGGATTGAGGTTGCACCCAGAAAGAAGACGGCTGCCATCAAGCCTCGCTTCTGCCACTGAGGCGGCACAAAGGGTCCCTTTGAAGGGAGAGTCCACCAGCACCCCTCCGGGCGCTCTCCTGCCTGGCACAGGCTCTGGCCCTACTTCCGCTCCCGAGCCAAGCGTCCAGGGGGCTGGCGGGCATTTATGGCTCGGCTATCTGGCCAGAACTCGGAGGAGTGGTCTGAAATTCTTTCCTTGAGCAGATCACACTTGGTGGGAACGTGTCACTTCTAGATTGATGTGGTCTAGAAACTGCGCATCGGGTCTCCCAGTGTGACCAGGAGCCTCAGCCTCCACTGGGCCTCGCTGCCCCAACAGTCAGTCCTTTGAGAACGTATTGATCCTCCTCCCCTTCCCTGCTTTTGCACTTTGGATGAACCTTGTTTTCGAAGAACAGTAGAAGGTAATTTTCCTGTGCTTGCCAGCTGGCCCGTAATTGAGCAATTTCAGTAACACCCACTGTAAAGTCTAATCGAAGTAAACAGGAAAATATGATTTACAATCTGGACGGCAAGTAAATACCAGGGTGCAATTAATTTTTACACAGAGCAGCAGATTCTAAAACATTTTCCTGCACCAAGCAGTTTGTTTTTCGTTACAGATCAGGAGCTGCCTTTTTATTTATTTATTACTATTACCATCATTATTTTTTACTTTTTGATGGTGATCTTCAGGTTGCTTGTATCCATGTGACTTCTCTTGAAGGTGTAACCACAGAGGGGTGGGGTGGGGAATTAGGATCAGAGAAATTACTTTGTAAGGTGTGATTTTTCAAACTCGAACTGAAAGCTGCACTCTTTCAGCATTTGCTTGGTGGGAGATGATGGTGGACCAGGGAGGAGGTGCTGATGGGCTGTGCAGAATGGTGATATGAGGTGGGTCCTTTCACTGCTGGAGCTCAGAGTGGTGCGGGCAGCCCCTCCACAGGCTGGGGCTAGGTTTGACTCATTCTGGGGAAAGGAACAAAGCTACCAAGGCCCCCAGTGTTGTAAATGTGTCATTGTGGAAGCATGGTGCTTCCAAGGATGGGAAATAGGACTCTCCTGATTCTTCCAGTAGCTTCTTTTCATAACTGGGTGGAGAGCAGTAGCTGTCCTGCTGACTGTGGGTCCCCTGCTGCCAGTTGGCTGCCTGAGGGCTGACCCCTTCAGTTTTGACTGTGAGGTTGGTTCACCTCTGGCCCTCAGCCTGCTTAGGCATACACTGAAGCTGTCTGCAAAGCCATCTCAGTGTAAAATGTTACACGACTTGAGCACCCTTTGGAGCCAGCAGATTGTGAGCAACTCAGACTCTGAGATATGTCTTAAATGTGCCATGTGTCTGAACTGAGATTCATTGTTATACTCACCAGGGCGTTGGCTTTGATGTCCCAGGGCCAGCAGGGTGGGTGGGGACTCTGAGAAGGTGATTCTGTTCTTCGTGGCCCTCTTAGAATGCATCTCCTTCAGCAGGCAGGTGGTTCCATTCTCGACCAGGGTCCCGGCATGGAGGGGAGCGGGCAGCTCTCTCAGGGTGCTGGTCTTTCTCAGTCCTGAATCTCTTTGCCTTTCCTTTGTCTTTCCAGGGAATTGACCACACTTGGCCATTTCCTGAAAGAGCCCCACCCTGAGGGTGAGTGGCCGATGGGGAGCTGTTTCTGCTGGTGTCTGTCACCTTGGAGGTGCTCAGGACGTCGCCGCTGCCCAAGGCTGTCCAACTGAAGATGGCTCGTGCCCACCCTGGAATGGAGCCCAGCGCCTGAGGTCCTTACCATGGTGATGATCCTAAGTAAAAGCCTCGACAAACAGGGAGCTGACTCCATAGCATGCAGGACCTTCAACCCTGAGCTGGTAAGGACCCACTGGGCCTCATTTCTCTGATGGCCCTTTTTGAGGCCTGATGTTCAAGTGGGGCTGTGGACTGAACATGTAGGCTTAGCACGCTGAGTCCAGAGTACCCCAGAGCAGAGCTCTGTGAGACATTGCAGGCAGGCCAGTGGGGCAAGGTAACCAAAGCCTGGCTAAGTATTTGCAAGAAGGAAGTAGCCACCCCAGATTGGAGTCCTCTGGTGAGTGAGGAGGGAAGGCCAGCACCCTGGTAAATAATACCAAGCATGGTTCTGCTGCCTCTGCCAGGCTGAGGCCAACATTCTTTCTGGTCTCCACCCGGTAAGGGGAGGTGGTTTCTAGAAGGGGGGTGGTGCCCCGAGTGGGGGCCAAGATAAGGCCATACCTCCAAAGGGTGGTGCAGAGGGAGAGCTGTTGCCTCAGGAATGTCAAGAGTGGGAGACGATGGAGAAAGAAGGCGTGGCCTGGCGGCCAAGGTGGTGGGCCATGGTGACAGCTGCCCTCCGGCTGCCCTCTGCCAGAGTTGGCCTCTGACAAAGTGACCTGATGGGCTGGGCCAGAGAGGCAGACAACACGGCCTTTTCAGACTGAGAACAAAACAGCCTCCTAACCCTCCTTCCAGCTCTAATTCCTCAGAAGTGAGTGGGGCTGCTCTCCTGTGGAGGGAGCAGGAAGAAGTCTTACTCAGGCATAAACACGCTTGTGGAGTTTTGCAGATGGGTAAGTCCCCAGGACTGTCTGCAGCGTCTATGGTCAGCGGGGGGCCCACTGTCCAGGGTCACTTTGCCCAGCACCCTTCATGACGCCCTTCACAGCCCCTTATGAGAACCTACACTAGCACCTCCATGGGCTTCTCTCCTCGACTTCACACCAACAACCAAGCCGAGCACAGGCAGGCGGGTCTCTGGCCCTCGCAGGAGTGTCTGAAAACACCGAGACCTGTGTCTACTCCATAGGCCTTCACAGAGTACCTTGGGTGTGTCAGGCACTGGGCTGGAGGAATTCCACAAAGAAAGATGCGTCAGGTCTCTGCCCATCACTGCTTCCTTTCCAATTTGCATTTAATATCTAATGTAATTAGATTCCCTCTCACTGTCCCCACTGCTGCCACTCTGGTCCTACCTGCTGTCCTCTTGCGCCTGGTAACTGGTCCCCAGTGTCTGGCGCTTTTAGCCTGTTCTCCACCCAGCAGCCAGAGGGAATACAAGTCAGATCTGTCCTCCTTCTGCTCAGAACCTTCCACTGGTATTCCGTCTCAAGCGGAGCAAATGCTAAAGCTCTTACTAGGATGTACAGGGCCCCACAGACTCTGTTCCCCAAGACCACTCTGCTCTCTCTCTGCTACTCTCCTCCATTCAATCTCTTTAAGCCACACTGGGCTCATTGCTCAAACATGGCAAGCATGAGCTTGCCTCAGGGCCTTTGCACTTCTTTCGTGGCCTGGGACTCTCCCTTGTAGTAGGAGTCTCTCTCTCCCTTCCTTCTCTGATGACTTGGCCTAAACTGTGATTCCAGCCTGCCCCTACTATCCCCCAACACTTTGTCCCTTCCCCTATCTGCCCTTTCCTCTTAGGCACTTAGGCTTTTAGAACATTTTGATCTTGTTTGTTGAGTGATTCCTGCGCTAGCATGTGAGCTTCATGAAGGTGAGGAATTTTGTCTTTTGCTTGTTGCTGAATACCCAGTGCCTGATACCGGGGCCTAGTACATGGCAGGTGCTCAGTGAACATCGTAGAGTGAATGAGCGTGGGTTCCAGGAGCCCAGTGCTTCTCAGCTTGTCATTGTTTTAGTCCCTCTCTGACTGCCGCTCAGGTTCACAGCTGAGGTTGCCCTGTTTTCTGTGGTTGGTGGCTGTTTTCCTGGTGAAATCTGAACACATCTCCAGTAGCTCTGCCCAGAAAGGAACGTCCTCCAGAGTGAGGGCCTTCTGAGGTCCCTAGGGAGGACCCCTGCCCAGGCCCAGCTGTGCTGTTGGGACAGCCCCGCTGAGCTTGGTCTTGTCTCAGGTGGCCTGGCTGGGCTTGGCCGTGAAGCTGGATCCAGGGCACATGGGCCCAAGGTCAGCTCAGACACTCTTTGAAGAGACATGGCCTGAGGCCCTGCCAGGAGGAGCATGGTCTCCTGGCCGTAGCCAGGAAGGAAAACTTGTCTTCTCAGAAAAGGAAAGGAAGGGAAGTCAAGGGAAGCAAATGGGTCGTCGAAAGGGGCTCTGCTGTGCTCACTCCTGCAGCTTTACAGATGAGGTCCCTTTCTTCCCAGACCCCCCCCCCCCCTTCCTGGGAAGTCATAGGCTTTTCATTGTCGCCCAGCCCCTGGCACAGTGCTCGGCCATCCTCCTCTTCCCTCCACTTCACTCCCAGATGGCAGGGCAGCCGTGGGGAGTGGCTCCCTGTGGAGAGCGGGCTCTCTTGTCTGTCTGTTGGCGCATCACACCTTGTAGGCCGTGTACCTGGCCTGGCCTAGTTCTGCTTGCACAGCGCAAGTGGAAGCACAGTGTGGGCAAGCGGGCAGGCAGGCTTGGGTGGGGAAGCGTGTTCTATGTGCTGTTTGCAGAGGTCCTGTCACCCCTCCCTCTCCTGGAGCCCCCCCACCCGCTGAGGGGCAGGGGTGTATCTGTCTCTATCCTGTTATACAGACAGGAAACTGTGGCTCAGAGAGCCCAGGGGACGGGGGCCCAGGTCGCACAGCTGGCAAGCAGGGTGCCAGGGTGCAGGCTTCAAGTCCAGGCCCTTGTCTACTCCGTGCAAGGCCTTCACGCACACCCCAGCCTGGCTTCTCAGGACTCTGCTGGGCCCTGGGGAGAGGCACAGGCTGTAAACAACCAAAGAAAGACCCAAAATAATCTCAGTCTAGTGGTGACATCCACAAGACAGAATGTAAGATAAACCCATGTTAGAATTTGCTCTGAACAGCTAGTGAGCTTGAGAGGAAGTTGAGGGGGGTTTTGCTTCAGCTTCCTAAACTGGTAACATCATCCTCATGTAAATACCATCAAGATAACAACAGGAAAGATGGAAAAGCATTTCTCTTTTGTTTTCTAATCAGACTAAGAAGATAACAGAAGTGGGGGTTTAAGATTAAAAAAGAAAACCTGAATCACCACAGGCCACTTTGGAATTATGAGAGCAGGCCCCAGAGCATAGCAGTGGGGAGAGAAAGTCTAAAGCTGCAGGTGAAAGTCACCGGGCACCACCTGGGGCGACTTGGAAACGCTATGTGGAAAAGCCCAGAGCTCCCTCCCCTGGGACCTGTCCGGGGCCCCTCCCTGTCCTCTTAGGGGCATGTGCAATGGTCTCTTGTTCTCTTTTTCCTGAAAACTAAATACTGGTGACAATAACTGCCTCTACTCCTGAGAGAGATATAGGAAAACAGAAAAAGGGACTGACATGCGCTCCCCTGCGTAGGGCCCACCTGGCCTGGGAGAGATGGCCGAGGGCCCACTGCGCCCCCAGCCCTGGCTCGGCTTGCACAATGAGCAACGATGACGGCACTCAGTTCCCCTTTTCCCCACTCCGCCAGGGTGCTTTCCTCTGCCGAGTGGGCTCTTCCTTCTAGAGTTCTAACATTAGTTGCTGCTGCTGGAAGGCAGCCCAGACGTTTGACCTTGGGAGCAGCTTTCCCCCAGCTCCTTCCGCACGCCCACGCTCAGGCCCAGGGCCTGTTCTCTCTCACCAGAGTGACCATCTTCCCTGGCCAGGCCTCCCCAGCAAGCCTCCTAACCCGCTCTCAAGTCTGGTGACCAAAGAGGGCTGTGGGCGCACTGCTCCAGGGTGGAGGGCAGCATGTGCCTCCAGGCCTCCTCACTTTCCCCAGACTCGAGTTTTTCCCACAACAGCTGGCACTGGTTTTGGGAGCAGGTACTTCCTTCTGCGCTTGTCAGATTAGGATGCCAAGGTTAGGTTATTTATCCAGTCGGAAGAGTTAGTGGCCATGTCAGGCCTTGTACCCAGCTGCCTGGGCACCGAGGGTCTTCACAAACAAACTGGTGCGTTGGCTAACCCTGAAGCCTGGGGAGCGAGGGCTGCGCACCATATCTCCATCAGTGTCTTTGAGAGCCTCCACCCAAGGGCACTGCTCCCTTCTCAGCTTCTCTTCTTCCTCTCTGACTAGCTCTCCCTTCTGCTTCCACTGCCGCAGTCTCACCGTGTTCCGTTTCGGAGGCTGGGTGCTCCGCCTGTTCCCCTCAAGTGCGTGAGTGTGAGCTTGTCTGCGTTGCATTGTGCTCCCTGTAACGCTGTGTCAAGAGAAGGAAAAAGTGACGTGACTGCTTTAGTCAATAATCTACAGAAGAAAGTTATGAAGAAGCACGATTATAGCCAGAGAGGAGCTCTGCCATTTTCTGTCTGAGCTCGTTCCTCATTAAATAAAGACCTGAATTGTGTCTTTATTAAAGTCAGGGCTTCTTTCCTTAGTCGGACAGATGGCCCCTGAAGCCTCCAATTTGATTTCCAGCTTTTGCCTTTCTTAGGGAAGATCTGATTCCAAAACCTTTCTCGTGATCTTAGGAATCTCACAGAGACCAGGCTCTGCCTGGGGCTAGGCTTGGGAACAGAGGCCTCACAGTGGGAGAAATACCAAGGGGAACTGTGTTCATTGTCCTGTTTCACTGCAAACACCAGGCAGGGCCTGGGTGCTCACTTCTGTGTGTATGCTGAGTGTCTTGTGAAACCTTAGAGGGTGAGAGTTTCCCCCAGGGCCTGTCCGGCCTGACCACACAGTGATTGGCTCATCCTTCCTGCAGTGGGTGTGGAGGGTTCGAAGGGTTAGGAAGGCTGGCTGCAAAATGGCACAAACCAGTGGGAATTTTATCATTTACCAAGTATAATGGGAATAAAACTGGAGCCCAGTGGGAACCTCAGTGTTGGACCCAGGGAAACCTGCCAGTAGTCAGATACCCTGGGAAGCCATTGGGTATATGATGTTCTGCCTGCCCACTGCCAGCCCAGCCTCATAGATGAGGCTCAGAAAGCGAGATGAGGACCCTGATCCCATCTTGAAGTCTGGTCAAGCACGAAATTGGCCAGGGTTCCTCAGTTGTAAGCAACAGAGACCATCTCTGGGTAACTTATACCAAAAGAAAATTCACTGGAGTGACCCAAGAGTGCTATAGGCCTGGAGGAGAGTTGGTGAATGAGGCCCCAGAAAGGGCAGGACAGAGCAGCTAGGAGGATTTTGGAAGCAGGTACTCACGGCAGGCTCAGGACGTCCCTGCTGGGTGACCAGTCCCAGCACCCCCTTGGTCCAGGAGTCAGAGCCCTGGACTGAGGATTGTCTGGTCAGCCACATCTGCATCCTGGGCCCACCCCGTGCCAGGGGAGATCAAGGCATCGTCCCATCAAGACATTCTCCAGTGAAGGAGGTGGGGGGAGGAGTCCCAATGCAAAATTGGAATGCTGTTAGAGAAGAAAGGGGACTGCACCGTGGGGCCATGCATTTTTACATGCTCAACAAGGGGAGCAGGAGTGGGGCTCACCTGGAAGAGGGGACGTAGAGAAGGTGTTCCTTCAAGTTGTAAAATCTCAGTGTGAGCAATCGCCAGTCCACCCATGCTCTTGGGTGTGGAGTCAGAGGTCGGCATAGGGGTTGACCCCAACTCTGGCTGGCTGGTGCTCTCTCCCCTTCCCCACTGAGTTTAGATTTGGCATGAGCCCAGCAATTTTGGGAGGCACTAGGTTCTGCCCAGTGAAAATCTGTTTCCATTGGCCCTGCGTCCGCTGGGTTTGTGGCAGCAGGAGTGAGACAGGCTTGGGCTGACAGGTGTCCATAGCAGTTGGTCAACAGATAGTTATGTGGCACCTGCTCTGTGCTAGGAATATTGTGGACAAGGTGGCAGCTTCAAGAAGCTTGGTTCTTGGAAGGAGCAGAGAATAAGCAGAGAAACAAACAAACTGGTGCCATTGCTAAACATGTGCAGAAAGGTGCTGGTGGGGAAGGTGCCTTTCCAGCCAAGATGGTCAGGGAACGCCACCAAGGTGGCCATATGACAGGAATGAGATGCAGAGCCCATCAGGTAAAGACCTCACTGCAAGGGCCTGAGGTGACAGCGAGCTGGGTTGGTCCCCACTGAGCTATGTGAGTGAGGATGGAATGGACAGAGGCAAGGTTGAGGATGCCAGGGCTTGGCTCATGTGGGCCTGGTGGGCTGTGGGGAGAGGGGGTGGCCTGGATTTTATTCTGGTTGCCATGGGAAGTTGTTGGAGGGTTGTAAGCAGAGGAAAGACTTGGGCTGGAACTCTGCTGGGTTCTGGGTAGAGAATGGAGAACAGGCCCAGGGCACAGGTGGGGACCAGTTAGAAGACTCATTTGGTCTTTCTGGTGGAGGGTGGTGGTGGCTCGGGTAGGGCAGCAGAGGAGTGAGAAGTGCTCACATCCCAAGTGTGTGTTCTCCAACCTGGGAAATGGGTGTGCAGCAAATGCAGGTAAATCCATGCTGAGCGAACAAATGAATCAATGAGTGAATGAGGGCCTGCAGAGCCCCTGTGCGCTGGCCCAGTGGCTTCCCTCTGTGGGTGCAGACCCCAGCACCTCTGACTCCCACTCATGTGTCCACATTCCCTGGGAGGGCCCCGAGGTGCCCCTCTGTCTGGAACACGCCAGCTTAGGGGAAGGAAAAGACCTGTGAGCGGGGCTCCACTGACCATCAGCCAGTTGAGTCACTGGTTTGCTTCCTGCTATTTCTCTAAACGCCAAGTCTTCCTCAGTGGTATGTGCGCGCCACCGCAGCAAACAAGCCGCCCCAGTGTTCTTGCTCTCTTCTGCTTTCCCTGGCCCCATCCT
Source organism: Equus caballus (assembly GCF_041296265.1). Lineage (NCBI taxonomy): Eukaryota > Metazoa > Chordata > Mammalia > Perissodactyla > Equidae > Equus > Equus caballus. The sequence continues at coordinate 9,098,645 of NC_091684.1, forward strand.
GGTTTGGGTGTGTGTGGGCTCTCAGCCTGGGTAGCGTTGCACCCCCCAGCACAGGGGTGGGGGCTGTGGTTCCCCAGTGGGTACTCCTGTAGGGTTGGAGCTGTCTCCCTCAGCAGCCAGGGCGCGTGCCATTGGCTGTGCCCAACTTCTCTCTCTCTCTGCACCCTTCCCCTAGGAGCCGGGCTGCACTCTCTGGAGGCAGGACTCATGAGTGTTTGTCACCCACTCTCCCTTCAGTGATTTTGGTGTGGGCTTTCAGTGCGCATCCTGCTGCCTTCACTGTCAGCTGGGAAGGAGGCAGATGCAGCTGTCTTTAACTCTTTCCTGGTATTTCCCCGGATGGCTATAGATTGGATGGTTAGGTCACTGTGGAATCCAGAAGGGTGACCTGCCCTGAAAATATAAGAACTGTTTTAAACTGAGGAGAGGGGACTGGAGAAGGACTGCCCTGCCCCCCTTTGCCCTTTGTGAGCTCCTTCTGGTCCTTCGACCCCAACTCCTTCCCCCAGGAAGCCACCCCTTACCTCCAGCACTGCAGCACCCACGGCCTGGGTCATCTCCCCTCCGATCCCACTCTCTCTCTGTTGTCATGGTTTGTCTGTGTGACTGTGTCCTCCGTGAAATGGGAACTTCTGAGGGCCAGGGTGGGTGTCTTTCAACTCTGTGTCCCAGGCTGGTCAGGACAGACCCTTAATAACCTGAGTGGATGAACACATTGCTGACTGGGGGCAAAGGTCCCCAAATTGGGCAGCTGGGGACAGGGGTCGGGGAGATGGTGCCAGGCACTTGCCACTCTCTTATCTGGGTGGGCCAGGTGTTGCTAGTCAGCCCCACCCTTGTCCTTCCAGGCCTTAAAGAACCAGGGCCTGGGTTCCCATCCACTTCTTGAACTAGAAGCCTTGCGTGTCCCTGTCATCTGGGCCTCCTCTCAGAAGTTGGAGCCCTCTATGACTGCTGACTCCTCTGGGGCTGAGAGCTTTCACCATCGCATGATCAACCCCTAGCACAGCCTGCACGTAAATACTTACGGTACATACTTGTGGAATGAATGGATGAATGAATGAGTGAGTCTTTGGAATACTTGAGGCAGACCCTTCTTCCTAGAGCCCTGAAGGGCACAGTCTTCTCCTCACCAGAGCTCGGAACAGGCTTCTTGACCTGGGCCTCAGCTAGTGCAAGGAACCCTGGAATGTTCCATGCTCAGGTTACCGTGTAGCCGTGGAGCAAGTGCCTAGACCTGGGGTTCTTCTAGGCCTCACTCGCCTATTTTTCACCCCATGGCCGTAGTGTTCAGCTGAGGCTTAGGTGTGGGTTTGAGGGAAGATGTAGAATGTTTACAGTGGGAAGGGAAACCAGTGTGGAAATAATGGTGCCAAGGAGTTCAAACGCCATAGCTGTATGTTGAGACCAAATATAACGTCTGAGTTTCTGTTTCAGTTCAGAGAGGATGCCTCAGGGGGCCGCATAGCCACAAAGCAGCTTGTAGAGCAAAGGGCCACCCTCTTGGGCTTTACTTGATGCTTCTATGTGGAGAAGGAAGAGCCGTTCTCATTGTATCTTGAAGTGAGGGATTCGGGGGTGGCAGACGGGCCTCTGCTCTTCACTCAGGGTCCTTCCTGTCACCGCGAGGTCCCCTCCTCTCCCAGCCTGGGCTGTTGGAGGCCTGTTTACAGCCCAACTCAGTGAGCTGTTTACATCACACCTCCTCCTGTGCTCTCTTCGACATCACTCACATGGAAAAATCCCCCGATGTCAGAAGTCATGGGGCTTTCTGGTGTGTTTTTAAAGCCCATTAACTTGATGGACTCCATAACTCACTGGAGACTTCGGACGAAGAGTCCAGGCCTAATTATGGGCAGATGTTGTCTCTTTTAATACTTTTTTCTCCTTTCCCTAGTCTGACGTCGGCAAAAGGCAGTCACCCTTTTAATTATGACTTTAGCAAGGGATCAATACAGGGTCATGTGCAGACGTGCTTCTTATGATTTGAAGAGTGAATAGCTTTTCTGGTTGTTTTCAGCACACGCCAAAGAAGATGAGTCAAGGACCGACACTTTTCTCTTGTGGAATTATGGGTGAGTAACCAAGGCGGCCCTGAACGGTCCTCCTCTAGTCCTTTCTCCAGGGCCTGAGTCCTCCAGGTGAGATGCTGGAAGCACTTTCTGGACACAGGTTCAAAAAGAGCAGCCATGGGGACTCTTTTCTGTGTGTTTTAACTGTTTCAGTCCCAGCAGTGCTGGAGTGGTGCAGGGGGCTGCTGGGGCTGCTGAATGGATGGGCACTGGTGTGTGGTTTACAAATGTCATTTCCAACGATAACATTGAGAGCTTCTTTCTGATTATTAAAGTAATCATGTTCATCATTTTAATTCAGAAAACACACCATAGTGTAAAGTATAAAACAAAGTCTCTCATATCCCTAGTAGTCAATGATAACTACTGATAATATTTTGGTATATTTTTATGTTCTCTGCGTTTTTTTTTTTTTTTTTTTTTTTTGGTGAGAAAGATTGGCCCTGGGCTAACAGCTGTGGCCAATCTTCCTCTTTTGTGTATGTGGGGTGCCACCACAGCGTGGCTTAATGAGCAGTGTGTAGGTCTGTGCCCGGGATCCAAACCCATGAACCCCGAGTCTGTTGAAGCGGAGCAGGCAAACTTACCCACTGTGCCACCAGGCCGGCCCCTGTTCTCTGCATTTTTACACAGCCAAGTCCGTGATGAACGTGTGATTATATATAAAAAATATTTGTTTTGCTTTTTTCACTTAGTGGTAGTAACCATCATTTTGCCACAGCAGTAAGACAGCCCATTCCATGCCGTTTAATGAGTCTATAGTACTGCATTGTGGGATGTATCAAAGTGTATTTAACAGCTTAACTGTTTCTTGGTTGTTGGGTAAAAGGGCTGTTTTGTTTGCTGTTGTGATTAACAGTGACTAAGTGTCTAAGTCTTTGTCTGCCTTTTGGATTATTCCTTAGGATAGTTCCCGGGAGTGGGATAGAAAGGCCAGAGGGCAGGAACATTTTTAAGGCTCTTGCTTCATATTGCTGACATCTTTGCAGAAAGGTTGCGTCCGTCCCCTGCTGCCATGCAAGTATGGATTACTGTTTTTTATAAGAGGGCCGAAAAGATGACTGTATTGATTATATTGATTTCTCTATGCTTCAGATGATCGGGCACAGTTTCTCCTTTCGCCCTCTCTCCATGACTTCTGCCCACTTTGGGGACACCTTGCCAGATGAGTTTCTGTAATGTCTGTGTTGAGGCGGAAACCAGGCTTCCATGATGGGTAACCACTGCGGGCTTTCAGATCTCCACTTGATCTTCGCAGGACTGTCTGAAGTCTTCCTTGCCTTTTTTCTCAGCTCTTCCTCTCTGTGCACACTGTTTTCTTTTTCTTCTTCAGACTTAGTTCCCGTAGATGGGATGATGAGGAAAGAGGGGATGCTGGGTATGTCACAGTGAGAATGTGCTGGGCCACGCTTCTTACATGCACAGTCTGCTTGACTCTGCAGCCCACAGGGGGCAGGCGGGGGCGCTCCATTCATACATGGGGAAACTAAGGCCTAATGAGGTGACCCCCTCCCCCAAAGTCCCTGGGTAGGCAGAGTTGGACCCAGGTCAGGGGAGAAGGAAGATTGTTTTCTTCTCAATCACAAACCACAGCTCTATGGGAGAGCCCCAGGCGGTCGTCTTGATGCTGCCACCCAGAGGAAATGGAAACAGGGAGATCACCTGGCCTTGGTTTACCCGTGTGACACACTTCTGAGGCCTGTCCCCACATGGGGCTTGATTGAACCCCTCGCTGGTGGTTAACGGCTCTCAACAAACCCTTAGCAAGCCAGCCACGTGGTTCAGAAGGCTGCCTCATTGCCTGCTCCCTAGGCCAGACTCAAGCCTAGCTATGGTTGAGCTGCCTTCCTTTGTTGTGCCCAGGAAGGGGAGAGGCTCCCAGGCATGCCCAGTCCCTCTACCCAGCCTGGACTTGAGCTTCAGGCCAGACTAGCGCCCTGGCCTCTGGAGATGTTAGTCTTTATTTCACAGCCATCCACATGTTAGGCTTCCTTGCCCTTTACACTGAGTACATCATAATAAGGTGGAACTCTTGTGGGTTAGCAATGGGCGCTGTGGGACTCTGAACTACTTAACTTTTCTAAGCCTCAGTTTCCTCATCTGTAAAATGGCTATTTTGATAGCGCTTGCCTTGTAGGTTTGCTGTGGGGACTGTGTGAGATGATGTTTGTGAGAAGACTGGCACAGAGTGAGCTCTCCATAAGTAGTAGGTGAAAAAGAGGTCTGAGACCTAAATTGAGAATCCTGCTCCCTGCAGAAGGCCTCTGCGCCCAAGCAAAGGGACCACCATGGTTTCCTTGGAGAGGAGTATAAGTAGGGGGAAGATCCTCAGGCCCAGGGACCAGGGCAGAGGCCCAGGGACAGAGGCACGGGGGGGAGGGTCTCCTTTTAGCTTGTCCAACAGAATTCATCTGAGCCTGGGGAGCCCAGCTTTCTGCCCTGCTTTCTGCCAAGGAGGCCTGCTTTCCATGGGGGAGGCCTCTCCCCGGCCCAGTGTTTCCAGGAGGGTCTGTGCTGATGCTTCTCCAGGCTCTTGTTTGCATAGTGGCTCTCGGGAAGTGCTCCGTCACTCAGGGGCCCTATCTCGCTCCTGCTCTGCAGGCCAGTGCCAGGGCGCTGCCAGGAAATAGAGGAGCAGCCAGCGCAGCCGTGCTCGTGGTGGTCTGTGGATCCCCTCATCCTTCCCCTTGGCTTCTCTCTCCCCGACGTGCCCATCTTTCTGTTCTTAGCCTCTCCTTGATTCAGAAAGACCCTGGTCCATCTGACAGTGTGCAGTACCAAGGCTTTTGTTCACCACAGTTCAGTTCAGTAGCTTGTTCTAGTAGGTATTTATTGAGTACCTACTGTGAGTCAGGCACTTGGCTCAGGGATGGAGTGAATCAGGCCCTGCCCACAAGGGGGTTTCTGTCTAGTGGAGGAGAAAAATCGAGGAGAAGTGAATTCCCCATGGGCTAGGCCAACTTCCACGATACTTACCTACAGCAGGCCCTTAGAACTATGGGCAGATCAGCCCATCTTCCTGAGTCTCGATTTCTTCATCTTGGAAAATTGTTTGTGGGACTTAAAGAGACAGCTGCACGCAGGAGGTGCTGGCTCAGTCCCTCCCACCTCCGTCCCTTTCCTGTACTTGCGGAGGCCTTCCCAAGCCTGTGTGCTGGTGGAAGCTCAAATGGCTGCTCCTACCTATTTAATCCGTGAACGGGCGTGAGGTGGGGGGGTGGGAGGGGGCATCCCAAGCAGCAAGATTTCATCTTAGCTGTGCCTACTTTTCAGTAGCAGGGAAGAGAACACCCCGTGGGTCCAACTGGACTTTCAAGAGGGTTTTGGGCCCTTCCAGGGGTGGACAATGATGCTCAGCAAAGCTAAAATGTCATATTATAATCACCAAACCCCCTTGCCTGTCTGCTGGAGGTAAAGGACTCCTGTCTGGCTGAGGTCAGTGGAATTCTCCTGTGAGAGCTGGGGACAGCTTGGCCCTGTGACTCTGGGCATTTCCCTCCTAAGTGCCCATGCAAGGGTCCTAGCTGGAAGCCAGTACAAGTTGGAGTTTCCTAAGTGTTCCTAAGAAAATCCAGGCAAACGCATCAGGGTGGGGAGTGGGTGCCTGTTTGCCTCCTCTTAAAAAGCTACTCTTTCAAGTAGCTTAGCCTCCTCTGCACCCACTTAGATAAAATGCCTTACTAATATCATCAAGTGCTCACAACAGTGTTTTTTAAAGTAATTCACGCTCCATTATTGTGAGCTGGATTACAGGCCCCTCCCCAACTTTGTCACCCCTCCCCATCCAAGTTTGAGAACTTGATACAAAGAAGTGGTTTTCTGCTTTTCCAGATTGGGGGAGAGAACAAAGCTGGCATGATGTGTGGATGGGAGAAGCAGGGCAGGGTGGAGCCACACTGCTGCCCGGCCTGCTCTGTGCCCCTTAGTAGGGTGCCAGCCCAGCCCTGTCGCTGCAGGGCTACTTCTAGCAGAGACGATGTTTTGCCTCTTGGTTTCCTTTCTCACCTCCCAGACCATCCCCAGCACACCTTCTGTGCTGAACTGGAATTTCCTCTGCAAACAGCTTCTCTGGGGAAGAGCCATGTGCGTGACCGGTTATTGTGTTCTTGACACAGGAAACCTTGGTCAGGTGGCTGCTTCATTTGTGTGGCCCGCCCACTGCTCAGCAGGCCCAGCAGGCCTGCTGTTCCTGGCCATGATTTCTAGTGGATGCAGAAAGGGGCTTGGCTGTGCTTAGGGGAATCATTCTGTGCTGGGAGAGGCAGGGCTGCATGTGAATCCTTAGCACATGGCTACTTCGAGTGCTCTGTCATTTGCCATGGGAGATGCTTCTTCATGCTGACCCAAGGTCACAAGTGTGCTAGTTTAATCTTTTTTGGTGAAATAGGGCAAGTGGGATGAGAGCAAGCTCCATTCACCACCACCCGTGGCTAATTGCACCCATTAAATGAGTTCTGTATTGCAGGGACAATGCACTCTACACATTTCATTTTCCTCACCACTCAGGCGAGGAGAAGACCTGGAAATCAAATAATATGTGAGAAAGCACATGCAATATCAATTATTTCAAAAAGGCCACGAGGAAAGGTCTTGTAAATACCAGTCAATGGACAGAGAATAAAACAATTCATATGCTAAAAAAAACCTAGATGGAAACCCATAATTACTTTAGGAGTTATGGTAATAAATTATTTATTAATGTAAATTATTTCACAGGCAAAGAACATAGAAGAAACTTGAGCAGAAGGATCATACATTATGTATAAAAAGGAATTGTAAAAATATTATAGCAGCCCTGCTTGTGCCCCTCTGGTTCAGGTTTGTCAGCATTTTAATTATAAGCCCTTCCTTTCTATGTTTAATTACTTGGCTGTTAAAGTCTGCTCGGTACATAAAAGGGTTGTTCCCGGTGGCGCTGTGTTCATTTCTACAGGATAAACCAGTTGGCTGTGTTGAACCGTGCAGGACAAAAAGATTCCACTTGGAGATTTGGTAGTTTTTGGTCTTTTCCACTACTGTTTGTCGCTGAAAGTGGGATGTGATTGCCCCACGAATGAAGAAGCTGGCATTTGGAGGTGAAGCATGTTAGGTTTCTTACAACAAACAAACACATGACTGAAACAAAATGAACAAGAGCAATACCAAAACCAGAGCCTTTCAGGTCTGATTCTGGCCTCTGCCGCGTTGTCCCTCTCTCAGAGAGCGCCATTTTGAATATGATCATCAGACCAGGGCCTTCTGTGAGAAACTGCTTATTAACCAAAATAGGCTAAAGTGAGACTCGTTTTCATTTTAAAAAGTACATCTATATGCAAGTGTACATATGTATGATTTTAAAAAATTTACTTTTAATTTTTAATTTTTATTTATTGTGGTTATATGTGTGATTTTTCAATCTCTAAAACACTTTAAGGTTTGTTCATACAGAGTGCTTTAAATTTTTCCTTGCGCCATGTATTGGTTTCAGACAGTGTTTCTGGAATAAAGTACAGAATGGAGGTAGGTGCAAAGTGTAGTTGGCACATGAAAGCTGTTTACGGTGACAAGTGAAAAGGGAGCCTCTGGGCTGTCTTCTCACCCAGGCTGGCCTGACCTGGGGTGGGGAGGGGGCCACGTGGTGCCAGGGGACAGGGAATGGCAACTGCCAGACTGACTTTGGGTGCCACTTGCCATGGTGCATTGCCAGGTTGCCTTCCACGTGGAAAGATGGTCAAGATGGTGAAGTTAGGAGGCAGCCTGGCCCAACTGCAAGAGCATGGCCTTGGGATTGCAGACTCTGTCCTTTGCTAGCTGTCTGTTCACAGGTGAGATGTAACGCTGTTCTGAAGCTCAGTTTCCCCACCCGTGAGACGGGCAGTGCTGTGACCCCGTGAGATGAGTAATGTGCTTGGGATATACACTCATGCTCTTTCCCAGCTTCAGCAAGGATCCCGATGGGGTGTTAGTTAATTAATAGTTAATATGCATTTATTGACAGTTTCCTGACTAGCTCTCCCAGCTGCCAGTTTTCTCGTCTGTATAATGGTGCCAGTTTTACTCTGAGCATCAGTTTAGAGCTGAATCACAAGCAGCTGTCCATTTCCCATGCTCTGTGTATACCCACAACCAGGATAGGAATCCAAAGGAGATGGATAAAACTAACCTTTCTGTCCCTTCAGAGTTTTTGTTGCCACTGCAGCTACTATCTTTCCCCTGCACATTTCTAAATGCCCCTGGAGGTCGGGGAGTGGAGCAGGAGGTCTGGGTCAGAGCTGAAAGGGCTGTCACAGGGCCCCAGTTCACCTTGTCTCCTACAGATGGGGAGACTGAAGCCCACACTCCCAATGCTCAGTCTGGGATGTTTCTTATGCCTCTTCGCTGTTTGGGTCCTGCTGGGCCTCTTTTTTTTTTTTCCTGCTGGGCCTCTTTTTGTAAGAGCAAAGACTTCCCAGAAGCAGTGACAGCTGCCATGGGCCAACCCCACCCAGCTGGTGAGGGTAGGGCCCTGGTAACCACTCGGAGCCAATGATCCTCTCGGGCTTCTTCCAGGGCCCCTTGGGCCAGCCTTCCTGCTTCCCTCGATGGGGTTGGTGGAGTGTTATCTCCAGCCATCCCAATCCCTTGTCCTTGTGCCTTGGCCGAGGAGCTTGGCATCCTGTGTCACTGTCCCTGAACCCAAGACGCAGCTGACATTTTATAATTCATGACAGGTGAGAGGGCACAACCAGAGGCTGAGGCCTAGGCAGGCAAAGCCCGAGAAACTTTTCTTCCTGACATGGCTCTGAATTGAGTCTCCATTCTTGTGACACAGTGAAAGGGGTGCTCCAGTGGGCCAGGGGCTCTAGAGGACATTTAAAAATAAAATAGCCCATGGTGCTCATTGCTCCATGTGTTGTTCCCTCTGTGCTCTTCTCGTAAGATTGGTGTAGTAAAACTGCCTTCAGAAAGACTCCTCGAGTTTCTCATGGAAGGGTTGGTGAGCTTCGACCCCCAAATCAAGCACAAAGTCCTTGCAGCCCTGAGGCCAAGTTAGCACAACCCAACCCACGGGGCGGGGGAGAGACTCATCGTCAGCACAAGTAGACAGGTGTGAAATCCAGGAATGAGTCAGCCGGTCTCCATCTGGCTGGAGGCCTGCTACCCGGGCCTGGGAGGCTGCAAGAATCTTGTAGCTTGGGTCTGTGCTTCAGGTGCTTAACCTTTTCTAGAAACCACATTCTGCTGTGGTTATGTCACCATAAGGCAACCTCTAAAACATAGCCTAGAGCTATCCAGGGCTAACTCTCGTCTATCTTTTGAACATAAGAAGGCTCATAGTCCCCTAAGAATCTGGGCTCCTGGGAATTTCCCTTCAAGTTTAAGGGCAGAAATGGAGACAAGAACATTTGAGGTCAAGTGCTATTTGTGTTCCTCTGAGTGTTTTCTTTCTTTGAGCCTTAGATCTGTACACCTAGCAGCCTTCTGGCCTCCCTCGTCAAGGGATTGCAAGACGGAAGCCTTGTGAGTGCGGCTGGGGGCTCTGGGTTCTTGTCCCCATGTGTGTGAGGATTGGCTCTCCTGTGCTTCCCAGGGTTGTGTAGTCTTCCCAGAAGCCAAGCTCAGTCATCGAGCCTCAGCTTTGGAAGACACTTGGAGGTCACCGAGTCAGTCTTTCTGTGAGAGAACTGGATGGATTGTGTGATTTGTGTGTTTGTGTGGTTTGCCCTCCCATCTGCAGGCAGAGCCGTGTGTGTGTTTACAGTACACACACACATCACACACAATCCCATGTATAATCTCAAACTTGTGAAGATAGGCTCAGCAGGGAAATGGGGAGACTTCAGATGCTCCTGAAGGGTAAAGTAATGGGGCGGCATAGAACTTAAATGGCCAGTGCCAGTGCTCTCAGGCTGTGCACCATTGTGCTGGGCCCATGTCTGCCAGAGGCTTGGTGTCGGAGACTTCCCTGAGAAGCTTTAGGCCACAGCATGTCTCAGGGAGAAGGTGGGAGGCCTCACCTCTTCCCCTTCACATGAGTTGTTGGCTTCTCAGGCCTCTTGCAGTGGCTCTCCATCCAGAACATGCTGTGCAACTCGGGGGCCCCACCCCCTCCTGTGGAAAAGGGACCTCTAGATACTTGAAGGGTAAAGTTATCCTCCATAGTTCTTCTTTGTGTTATTGGCCCAAAACAAACATCAAAACACCAACTTTCAATTATGTTCTGAGCCTAAATTTGTAGAGACCAGAATCGTCAAACCTCCACAACGTTTCCTGGGTGTAGCTGGATTGTCTTGACTGGTCTACCGCTCTGACAGAGGTGTTGGAGAAGCCAGGCCCCTTTGTAGCCTGTAGTCTAGAGCAGTGATTCTCAACAACTTTGCATTAAAATAACCTGAGGAGCTTATTAAAATGCAGATTCCTAGCCCTAGAGATTCCATTTATCAAGTCAGGGACTGGGCCTAGGAATCTGCATTTTAGCACCCAAAAGGATGCTCTGAAACCACACTTTGAGAAACCTGGCATAGAGCACACAGGTTCCCATTCCAGCCAGGTCCCACAGAGATAGATACCCAGTTGTAGAAGCACCGAGCCTCAACTATACAAGCATTCTCCAGTGTTCTCATCATAGTCATGACGGCTGCCGTCATTGAGAGCCTGCTTTGTGTCCTCGCAGGCCCTATCCCAAGCAACTATTTAGTTCTCATAAGAGCTCTGTGAGGTAGTTACTGTTTCCTCATCTATCATTTATAGATGAGGAGACTGAGGCTCTGAGAGATTAGCTTGCAGAGCTGAAGTTCGAACCCAGGTCCACATGCTTCCCACCACACCAAGTGACCCCTGCTCAGTGCACTCCCCACGTCCATGGCCATTGTCACTTCTGAAAGAGTTATAGTTGTTTGTGCAGAAGTGATATTGAATGGAGGGGCGGGGGCGTCCGGTATCCTCTCCTCGGAGCCCTACCGAGGCCCTTTGTGCAACGTGACGTCGGGGCTGAAAGCTCAGGGCGGTTTGCCATTAAAAATTAGCTTCTATTCCTGTTTCTTTTGTCTGGTGACCTGACCCAACAAATCGCTTTCTGTTCTCTGAGCAAAGGGGGAAAATACAAGGGCTAAACATAGCCTCGATTGTTTTTACTTTTCTTATATTGTACTTCTTGAAGCGATAAAGATAGAAACAATTAAAATATTATCTGCCCCACAGACAGAACAAGTGGCCACCTGGCTGGTGTTGACACACAACGGCAGCACTCAACATTGGGCAGTGCTTTGCGTTTTTGAATTATCTTCGACATTATTCCATCGGCCAGTCTCCCTGCTGCTTCACACACAACCATCCATGGCCCCAGTGGCGTGGGGAGATCAAGGCAGAGCCCAGGTTGGATCTGCCTGCCCAAGAAAGAGTCAGCTATGCCCGGGACGAAGACAAGCAAGACCAAGGGAACACCTGTGACCTACTCTGCAGCTTTTATCTGCACATTATCCACTCCTTCCTCCACCCACCAGCAGCTGCTGAGGTCTGCTGTGTGCCAGGCTCCGTGGTCAGCATTGGGGAGCCATGCTGGGACTGTGCTTGAGAGCTTGTGTTCAGCAGAAGTAGCAGACATGTGAACAGATGATTGAGGTTCAGTTAACATGTGAGCCGTATGAGTGAAGCTCTAGGCAAGGAGTGGTGGTACCCAGGGCCGAGACAGGGAAGGCGTATCTACAGGGGAGTGATGTGTGAGTTGGCTTTGAAATGATGAGTAAGAGACTCTTGGTGGAAGGATAAAGGCAGGAGAAGAAGATTCCAGGCCTTTGCGAAGCTGTGAAGGCTGATGTTTGGGGGAAGCTGCAAATCCACAGCAGTCCTCAAATTTAACCAGTGAACTGACCTGAGAACTCTCTTTTAATCCTCCCTACAACAAAGACATCTTATATGTTAAGGTCATAGAGGCTCTTTAAAACAGAGTGGAGTAGTTCCCGCGGGTAAGCAGGAACACGTTAGAAGTAGCCATCCAACCCCAGTCCTCACTGGGGATTTGATAGTTAACTTAAAAATAAATTGAATGCCCACCCCTCTGTATATAGATGTTACCTGTGCTCATTCCGCAGTCCATTTGTTAAACTTTGGTTTTATAAAGAATTGCTGGTATGAAAGAGTTACTCTTCAGGGCTGGGTCCACAGAACCAAGAGGAGTGTGCTCTATGCGCTGTTTCAGAGATTTTCAAGGGTGATCTTGATTCCTCCTGATTCTTGTCTGACTTCCGATGTCGCAGGAAGTTTGGTGTGCCTGGTGTGTAGAGTCTCCTGGGGAGGCAATAAGTAGACAGGGCCCTGGATGCAGGCTCAGATGTTTGCGTTCTTTCTGTAAGGCAATGGGCAGCTGCTGAAGGGGATGGACTACGACAGGTGTGTTGGCCTCAGGAAGTTCTCTGGAGGCAGTGAGGAAGTGGGACTGGGTAGGGAGGCCTGAGGAGTCCAGTCAAGAAGCACCAAGATCACGAGATGGCCACAGGAGAGGAACAGCACTGCCAGATGAGAGAGACCACGTTCATGCTTAACTGGCTCCCAATTCCTCTTTCTTCTCATGATTTCCCTAGAGATGGGGAAAATTCCAGGCCAGTGAAATAAAAATGGAACAGAAAGTGGTGTCCTCCGAAGATGGGATCAATCTCTCTTAATTTCACGGGTTTCCCAGGGCCTGAATGAGACACATTCTGTAGTGTACTTCAGGCTCCTTACGGGGCTACTGTAGTGCCATCTTAGGGCCCTCACTGCTCTGTGGCTGGGCCCACTGGTTCCTTTCTCAGTCTGCCACATTCATGGCCCATCTGGCGCCTCAGTGCCTTGTCCCAAAAGAGAAGTTGGTGGCTAGCGTTATTCTACGGGAACTTCCCGAAAAACCAAAGGAGTAAACGGAGAGGAGGGTGGGGTTGTCGGCGTAGGCGTGACCCTGGCACGGTACAAGCAAGCTTGGTGGTCACGTCCCCCACATATCTGGAAATACATTTGTCCTTATGTGAAATGTCGAAGAAACTATAGGACAACAAAAAGGAGAAAATATAAATCAGCCAGCCATCTGCCAATCGTCTCTATCTTGGTTTATTTCCTTTTTATCATCACGTATAACATACAGATTTTACTAAGGAGGAATCATGCTGTCTATACAGTTTTACATCCTGTTTCTTTAAGCTCAGCTTTATATCGTTAACATTTCCCACATCATTGATATTCCCTTTTTTTTTTTTTTGAGGAAGATTAGCCCTGAGCTAACATCTGCTGCCACTCCTCCTCCTTTTGCTGAGGAAGGCTGGCCCTGAGCTCACATCCATGCTCATCTTCCTCTGCTTTATCTGTGGGATGCCTACCACAGCATGGCTTGCCAAGTGGTGCCATGTCCACACCCGGGATCTGAACTGGCGAACCCCCAGCCACCGAAGCAGAATGTGCACACTTAACCGCTGTGCCACTGGGCCAGCCTCATTGATATTCTTTTTAAAACTCTGCTTTTTTCGTGCTCCGTGCTTTTCTTTGATACTTTAGTTAACAAGTAGGATATTTTCGTTCTGTTTACCATTTTGCTATCACTCATATCATTTTGAGGAACATCATCGTACATAAATCTCTACTTTTTCCTGAGGATAACTTTTTTCTTCCAAATCAGATAACATGCCTCAGTCAGTGCTGGTTTGCCTTTCTTTTCATTTTACTTTAGCGTTAGTTTACTGCACTTTTACTGCTGACCGATGTCAAATTGAAACTTTTAACAGAATGGTGAATACTTAAGGGATGGTGGGTAGTGAAGACATATTTTGAACAACATATATGTTACTTGCAAAAAGTTAATTTTGGGTAATAATTTATCAAATTCAGTTAAAGGAACATGTATTGAGGTTTGCTGTGCACCAGAGCCAGGGAAGATTCAGGAATGAGGTGAACTGGATGTTTAGTGACAGTCCTGCTTTGTTCCCAGCTGGCCTAACTGGGCTTGAGGACAACCTCTCTCCCACACCTCCAGCTTCTGAGGCCCTCACGTGGGAGCAGCCTCTGGACAGTTCCTCCCGCATCCGCTGCCCAGGGTCCCAGGCTCTCAGGCTCTGCGTCTCGTGACTGCAGCAGGGTGCCCTAGAGGAAGGAGTGTCACATGTAGCCCTGATGTGGCTTTTCCTTTGGATCGTGAAGCTCCTTTTGGGCCTCACTGGTCATTCCCTTTGAACCTGTCAAGAAGCTGCCGCTTGTGACACTCAGCATGGGATCAGTCCCTCAGATGTGTCTCTCAGTGCCCTTTGAGAAGTGGCCACTGAGAGGAGAAAGATGTGTAGTCCTTGCTGCCTGGAAGTTACATCACAATTTTCTGAGCAAACAGCCCATCTTGCATGACTAGAAAGGTCCTTGAGAGCAGAGCCACCGTCAGGTTTCCCTGTGTTTCCCCTCAGTGCTGTAGTGTAGTGAAAAGAGCATGGGCTTTGGGTTGGACCAGCCCAGGTTTGCATCCTGTCATTTATTAGCTGTGTGGCCCTGGGCCACTTACTCAACCTCCCCAAGCCTCAGTCCCCCATCTGGGCAGTGGCAGTGTGGTGGATGGGATTACCCCGCCCATGGTGGGTGCTCAGGAACTGATTGCAGTGCTGTGAGGCTCCGTGTGCATTAAGTACCTGCTGAATATCGTTTCAGGTTTCACTTCTGTCCTTCTACTGACTGAGTCAAGCTGTGGCTTTCTCTGTATTCACATTTGCACAGTTTATAAATATATATAGATTAGAAAAAATAGAACATGTTAACATGTTGATCCTGGGGAGCACAACATATTTCTTAACTTTGCTTTTGTATTATAAACTTGAGTATGAGAACTATGTCAAATTTATCTTCATTCTTCTAAAATTCTCAGCACTTTTAATGATTCCATAGTAGAAAAACAGCAAATGGCTCTTGAATATTTCACTAAAATGAAGGTTCAAATACAAAGCCAGCATCTCATAGCTGGGTCAGCTTATTTATTCATGCATTCAAGTGGAGACTTGAATATGGAAGTTTCAATTGTGCCCTTAAGTCTCTGCTGCCCAAGGCTTGCTCCTCTACATTTTCACCACTTGACACATCCTTCGGTTCAGGGAGAAATCAAGTGCACCTGAGGAGAGTGCTCAGTGAATGGCCGCTACCTGGGTTGTTGATGTTGTGGAGGGGACATAAACCAGTAAAAGATCCAGTTTCTATTATCAGCAAGTATTTTAAAGATGGAATTCAGATGAACTAACCTGGCAGCACCCTCAGCCCCTTTTGACCTTGACCCTCTAAAATACCGAGGACTCATCTTTGGTCGTGGTCTTCTGCCCAGGCGTCGAGTCCCAGCTCAAGAGCAGCAGAGCGTTGAGATGGAGTGTAGCAGCCATGTTGCCCCAGCTTTGCTGCCGGCAGAGTATCAGGTGTCCCGGAGGATACCGGGATCCAGGTCTCACTCTACTTCTAACTCAACACCTTGGGACTTATGTCCCCTCTCTAAGCCTCAGTTTCTCATCTGTGAAGTGAAGTTGGACTGGATGGTTTTTAAAACCATCTGGCTCTAAAATCCTCTTTAAAATGGGCTCTTGGTGAGGAGATAAGAGGGCTGGCACGAAGGCTTTCTCAAATCCTGTTTTCTCTTTGTCATTTATAAACCAGAAAATGACAGATGGCGAGACCTGGACAGGAAATGCCCTCTTCAGATTGACCAGCCAAGCGCCAGCATCTGGGAGTGCCTCCCTGAGAAGTGTCAGGACAGCACTCTGTGGCACCGGGAGGCAGCAACCGCCTGTGCAGTGACCAACCTGATCAAAGACCTCAGCCTCAATGACCACAACGGGAACCCCTCAGCACCCCCCAGCAAGCGCCAGTGCCGGTCACTGTCCTTCTCTGATGAAATGTCCAGCTGCCGGACATCATGGAGGCCCTTGGGGTCCAAAGTCTGGACTCCTGTAGAAAAGAGACGATGTTACAGTGGGGGTAGTGTCCAGCGCTATTCCAATGGCTTCAGCACCATGCAGAGGAGCTCCAGCTTCAGCCTCCCTTCCCGGGCCAACGTGCTCTCCTCGCCCTATGACCAGGCGGGATTTCACCACCGATTTGGAGGCCAGCCCTGCCAAGGGGTGCCAGGCTCAGCCACCTGTGGACAGGCAGGCGACATCTGGAGTTCTGACCCAAACCCTGTGGGAGGGGGCCGGCTTGACATGCAGCGGTCCCTCTCCTGCTCACATGAGCAGTTTTCCTTTGCAGAGTACTGTCCACCCTCAGCCAGCAGCACACCTGCCTCAACGCCAGAGCTGGCGAGACGCTCCAGTGGGCTCTCCCGCAGCCGCTCCCAGCCGTGTGTCCTTAATGACAAGAAGGTTGGCGTTAAGCGGCGGCGCCCCGAAGAGGTGCAGGAGCAGAGGCCTTCCCTAGACCTTGCCAAGATGGCACAGGTAAGAGCCCCAGCCGCATGAAAGGTGCTGCAGAGGCATCTAGGTGCTCAGTGGAGCCTCCGCTGGTCCTGGCCCATCCCAGGCAAGTGCAGGCTGCCAGTTTCAGAAACGCCCAGGAGTGGGCCAATTTTCTTGTTTTTAAGTCCTATTCAAAGAAAGCTAAAATCAAGTCTTTTGTGTGTGTGTCTATTTTTCTGCATTTAAAATCAGAGATACTCTTTCTCTGTGAACACAGTGCTAGTGGTACAAGAGCAGACAGATGGTGAGAGTCAGGGCGTCAGCAGGCAGACCAGTGTTACCCAACACTGGTGGTTCCCTTCTAGCACTTCGCTGGAGCCTCTCCCAGGAACCCATCCTTGCAGCCGCTGTAAGAAATGCTCACACAGACCAGGATTCAGGGTCATTTGGATTATGCTGATCCTGAGATCAGGGACATGGGTAATGGCTTTAGAGAGTGCGAGATGGGGGGAGGCACTTACTCTTTTGATTAAATTGTCAAAAATGTGAGACCATCAAGAAATTGTGATCACTGTGCCACGTCTGTAATAGTCCTTGCCGTTTCCTGTAGGCGAGGCCTCCGGCCACATGCCCCGTCACTTGCATTTTATCTCTGTATCTTGGAGCCCTGCCTTGAATTAACATGATCTTGGGTATTGATTTGAATGAGATGAACTTGGAGTTAATACACCGTTGTCAGGAGTCTCTAAGCCTGAGTGCCACCTGCGTTTGGTTCTTATGGGGGAGGCCCGAGGATGAGAGCATTCTGGTGAGACCCTGAGAGTAGGGTTGGCCCTTGTGACCCGTCCACTCAAGGGCGGGAGATGTGGTGGGTGGAATGTGGTGCTCTGGGTTCTGTGTCTGGGCGGCTCTCAGGTGCTTAATGCCACAGTTTGACTATGGTCTTTTCTGGTTTTGTTACGTAAGCATTGGTCATTGCTGGGTTTGACAGGGATGGAGACCTTGGCAGTGAGAGCGTGGCCTTGCTCTCACAGCATGTGGCCACGTCTGGTCAGGCAGCCTCATCATGTCCACTCCTTTTCGGGTGGGCATGACCACCTTCCTTCCGTGCCCAGTGCTGCTGTTTCAGCTGGGCCTCCTTTCGTTTTAGAATGGCAATGCAGTTTCTGTTTATGAAGTTTCCTTCTCCCTCCTTTAGTTCCCCCTCCCAGCCTAGATCCCCCTCCCCGAAGAAAAGAGGTGCAGCTATCTCAAGGCTGGAGCACATACCTGGCCCCAGAGTCCAGACTTTCTGGCCACCTTTGCTCAAGAGCCCGGGCCACGGCCTGGCACGGCTGGAGGACGAGCTCGTCATGTGCTCCGCCTCCTCTGTGCCCATGGGGTTCACTTGGGGAAGAGCCCAAAGGAGGACTGGGCACACGTCCATTCTCTGCCCCTCATTTTCCAGTTTCCATTTCTTCCATCGCCGCTCCAGGTGTGTCCCTCTTTTTCCTAAGTGGAGGACATTTTTTACTTTAGTAGCTAGACAGCGATCGAACACGCTCATTTACATTGGACACGTGAGTGGAATTTTCCTTCTCTAGAAAAATTTAAATAGGTAAAAAGACTGGAAAGATGACAGATTTGGGTGACTTCTGAAGGAAACTCAGGGCCCCGAGTTCTGGGTGTGATAAATTTTTCAAAAATTTAACTGGCTTCAGTTAAATTTTTAATGCTGGGCTTATTTTATTAGCTAATAAGCTAGATAGGTAATAAAAACAGCTTACATGTGTTATTATCTTTTACCAGCCGCAAGTTGGAATAATACCACTGGCATCACTGGAGACGTTTCCCGTCCTCAATTGGGTAGAAATCGTTTAAAAATATATTGCTCGGTGGGCTGTGCCCAGATGTGTGGATTGCTTCATGGCTCTAGGCAGGCCTCCAAGAGGCTGAGGAGGCTGCCTGTCTTTCCCTGGCCAAGGCCTGGGTAGGGCAGAGTCTGGGGAAAGTGGAGAAGGGGCCCCTGGGAGTACGTGTGCAAAAGGGCTGTGGCCAGAGCCCTGGGGGTAGACCCTGAGTGCCCAACCTCACCCTAAGCCTCTAGACCCCTGCCAGCCCTCTCTCCATGGGGCTCTGTCTGCTTGGGCTCCTCCACTGGCTGACTTATGGCCTCAGGAGGTGGGTGTTGCTTTTCCAGGAGCCTTGAAAGCCAGGCCCAGGGCAACCCCTGTGCATTTGAAAAGAGCTCTGGACCCAGCCTGGAACCTGTGGGGCCCTGAGCCTGGTACCCTGTGAGCTGGCATGTCACTGGTGTATAGGGACGTGCTCACAGCCACATATCAGCTGACGTGGGCCTTACTGCCCACAGACCCTAGCCTCCGTAGCTGTGGCTTTACTTGGCATTTGTAACCCCCGGGCGGTGAGCAGGGTCTGCACATCTCTAGAAAGGCGGGCTTGTGCAAGGGTTGGCTGCTCCCTCTGCATTTCCTGCCATTGTTTTCCCAAGCAGGATCATGGACTCTCTTTCATGGGTTTTTTGATCTTGGTTTATACGTTCACTTTTTTGGGGGGGTTCTTTGATGTCAAAGAGCCTCTTTGTGCGTGGGTTCTGGGACCAGATGCGTGAGAACCTCAGATTGAATGTGAAAAATACCTTTTTGGTTAGACCTTTGGAATGGCTGGGGGTTCTGATAAATCCTGATTCCCTGGAGGCACTGACTGGGGCTGGGGCCTTCAGACCTCTCAGGGGATGTGTGAGCATGGGGCTTTTCTCTGGCCATTAGTTAGGGCACCCAGGGTGAGGATGGTAGCCAGAGTCCCTCCAAATTGCCTGCAGAAAATGGACCAGGGAGAGAACCCAAGAAAGTCTGACCAGCAGGGGAGGGCAGAAGCTCCGCGGTTCAAGGCCCTGCCCTTGTGCACACCCACGGTGAGTTTAGCAGGAGAACTGCCCTGGGAGCGAGACACTGCCCTGAGGTGCAGACTCCAGGGCTAGAAGCAGAGGGTGTGAGAGGTAGGTGTAATCTTGGGCCTCGTCCATTCCAGCCCCTTCTGAGGAAACTGAGGCCCTTCTGGAGCATGGTGGGTTTACCTGTAGATCTGCATTTGAGGGGGGGACATCAACAAATCAGAAGGCCGCCAGAGTAGGGGCAGGAGGCTGGCAGCCCTGGGCAAACTGCTTAACATCTCTGTTTAGCAAATACCATCACCACCAATGACAACATAGGATTGTTGGGAGGAACAAGGGAAATAACATGTGTGCGTGTGTATAATGTGTGTGCACACACATATATGTCCATGTGTATCTATATAGGGGTGTGCATGTGTATCTGTGTCTATCTATAGTACGTATGTGTGTGTATCTTTGTACACACACATACACACACCACCTCGTGCACTGGCTGGCACACGGTGAATGCTGATAAAGATTTATTATCATTGTCATAATTGCAGGACTTGGGAGGAAAGGCGTGGGTTTGTTCTGTGCAACTCTAGAGCCAGAACTGGGCCTGGAGGGTGGCGTTCCCAGAGGCATACTCAATCCATTATAAGGACTCCCTTTTTTCTTTATTTGTCCATCTTTTTCCTTCTGTTTTTACCCCCCCTTTTCTGACCTCACCCTTTATTTCTTCTTGTTTGTTCCTTTTCTTGCTTCATCCTCTTCCTTTGAAAATGGGAAGGAGGCCTGCCCTGCAGCTCAGAGCAGCCTGCAGTGAGCTCCGTGCTCAGAGCCGAGGGTTGTGACATGGTGACAGAATTGGAATAGCCACTTACCAGAGGATTGGCTGTGTGTGAGTGTTCTTGTTTTACATCCGTCGCCTGTGGAGCTAGAGTGGAAATGACCCTGGGAACCCACCAGATGCCCCTCCAGATGCCCTGTCCCTTCCCAGGCACACGTTTGAGGCACAGCTGTCCAGCCAGCTAGCAGCAGTGGCTCTCATCTCTCGTGGCAGTGAGGCTGGGATGCGGTGGATGGGGCTAGAAATTGGTTTCAGACTGTCTTTGCTCATGTCTTCTTAAAACCTCAGTGCCCAGCTCGTGGGCAGAGATGCTGAATGAGGCTGCAGGTGAACAGGCCATCTGCGTCCTGAGTGAGGGAGGGTGACTATAGTGAGGAGAGCCCCAACTGGGAGAAATGGTGCAAGGATCCAGCCCAGAAAGGCCCGCCCCTCCCTGTAATTGTAATTGCAACCACTTGGTTCTCAGAGCAAGATGCTCAGAGGCAGCCCAGAAAACCAGCCTGGCCCCATCCCTGCCCAGGTTTGATTCTACTAAGCTCCCCGCATGCTTTCCTCCTCACGTGGTCTGCTGAGGCCCCTTCTGCCTGGTGTTTTATGTGAAACCGCTCCCTCCCTTTTGCAAAATGACAGTGTGTGCCATTGAGGGCAGGGCTCAGCCTGAGCAGATGAGTTGTTTATTAGCAAGACTTTTGCTGACATTTTTAGTTATTGCTTTTTTGAGACCTGGTTTGACCACCAAGCGTTGTTTGACTCCCAGAGAGACCTGAGCTATGTGTGGCCATTTAGACATGGGTCACGTGTGTGTGAACAAAGATTTCAGAGACAGCAACAATGAAACATTACCCGCTGAATGCCGTGCCCCTGGCTGTCATGGTCCTTGCTGTATTTTTGACTCCAAGCTGGTGAGTTTGAAAGAGCAACAAATTGTATATCTCAACAGTGCTTTAAACAGAAGCAAGACATTTGTGAGGAGGGTCGGGATGCTGAAACAGAGGTTTGATTGATTGCAGCTGCCCACACACTGAGTCCCCCCGAACCCCCTGGAGCAGGCCTCAGAACAGGCAGCAACTGTTGTGTTAGCAGATGTTTGAGGGGCGCATGAAAGCTGGCCGGGGGCAGTTTGGGGTAGGAAAGAGGCATGAGGTAGAAACGACGCCAAGAGCTGTGGTCCTGTGGACGAGTCCAGGAGAATGGGGTTGGCCAGGGCCCAGGGACTCTGATGGGTGAGTGAGTGCTGCTACAGAAAGTCATCAGTTGGGTTATCTGAGATGCTTATCAGTAACTCGTGGTTCTTCGCTGGCAAGGGCATCCCTGGGTGAGGCTCCCTCTGGTCAGTCTTCCATTCTCTACCGTGTGCCGGTGGGGGCCACCTTTAATGAGGGAGTGGCCCTCCTCGGCCACTAGGTTGGGTGGCCCTTTACACCGTTGACTCCTCGACCTTCTTGCTCAGGCAGCCCCAGCAGCTGCAGGCCAGCTGTGCTTTTCCTTGGCAAAGTCCCTGGGCTCAGGCCTGGCTTGCCCGGGCCTTTATGGCCTTCTCCTGTCCACTCTGCCAGTGGCTGGCCACGTGGCTGTTTTCAGTTTCCTGCTGCCTTGCATCCTTAGCACCCTTCCTATGTGTACGGGGAGTTGTTCTGACAGCAAGCAGAGGAATCCAGAGGTGCATCACCCTTTACAACATGGAATGCAGACGGGTGTGAAGATCTGGTGAGGGGTAGGCGTGGAAAGCCCTGGAATCCCAACTTGAATGAAATAAATGCTAAATAAAAGCAAAGGCAAAAGATACTGTGGGCACATGAGAGTACTTGCTTCTGAGGAGGAAGCAGTCAGGATGGGCTTGAACAAGGAAGAGAGCCTTTAAGACCTGGACTCTCAGAGCTTACAGAGGCCAGGGAGTGGCAGCTCTGGGCACTGATCCAGTGTGCCGCCTCCGTGTTCTCGACAGACATCGCTAATCAATCGTGGCAGTCTTTCTGGTTGAACTCAGGAAGTCTTAGAATCCTCCCCTCAGCGATCTCGGCAGCCACTGCTAACTGATCTACCGTCTCTGCTCTTGTCTATTCCCTCATTTGAGGGTGAGGCCTCCAGAGGCCAGGATGAGTCGGTGACTTGCCCAAAGCCACGTGGTTAGTTAGGAGGCTGGGAATGTTGGAATGCGGGTTCAGTGCTCCTCCTGCTACCATGCTTCATCCTCGGTGAGGACTGCCCATTCAGCCCTTCCAGGTAGCTGGCACCTGCAGGGCAGAGGGCATGGAGGTGAACAGTGTGAGCTCCGGAGTCCGATGGGGCTCAGTTCCCCATTCTGCTTTTGAGCTGTGTGTCCTTGGGCAAGTCACCCTCCATCAGCCTCCGTTTCCTTGTCTAAGGTGGGAATGACAGTACCTATTTCCCGTGGGCATGGGGAGGAGTCATGTAGTGTGGATCCGGCCGTGGTTGGTGGTTGGCACTCAGTGAAAGGCAGCTTTGACAAAGCCACGCCTTGCAGCCTGTTTCCTGTAGCTCCCGTTCCGGCAGTCAGCTGGGCCTGCCACTCCTGTTATACGCAGTATCAGTGTGAGGCCCAGGTCCTGCCAACAGAGGAATGGGTCGGGGCCCGAGCCAGGAGACTAGTTTCAGCTATCTCTAGTCTTTCTTTTCTCTCAGAAATAGGTGTGTCAGTGACACCGTAGAACCCATGATGGAGATTCTCATAATTCGAGGAAACCCCTATTCAGACACCTGGGTCACTCCTTGCTGTCCCCAGTTGCAGTCACCAGGTTGCATAAGCAATTTGCTTAAGGTCACTCGGATCAGGGCCGAGTGTTGACACAATAGCTTTGATCTCCTAGGGAAATGAAAAATAGAAAGAGTTCAGCTGGGGACATGCCAGGGAGGCAGCTTTGAATGCCACTTGGTGATTTTCCATGCTTTAATTGAGAGCGTTTCTGAGTAGAAGAGTGTTTGAGAAGACGTGAGGCAATGAAGCTCTGGGGACACCCAGGGCTTTCTGGAGTCAGGGCCTCTGCTTCGTTAGCCAGTTGCCCAGTTGACGTGTTTGGAGCACCCTTAGCTTGCCAGGCCCTGCTCTAGCGCTGGGCGTGGAGGCCCCGGAGACACAACCCTGCCCTCAGGAGGCCACAGCCTATGGGTGGGAGGGAGAGGGAACTTTCCCAGGAGAGGCACATCTGAAGACATCCCAGTCCTGCTTCATGGAAGCCAGAGTAGGAAGGGCCAGTGAACCAACTGGCTCTTGCTCCTTTGCCCGGCTTGACTCCAAGGGCCCACAGAGGGTGGTTTAGAGACACCCTCACGTCACTCCCAGCCTGCTGAAGAATCAGAGTATGGGTTGAGACACCAGGAGACAGAGGCTTGTGGAGACTGGGGCCTTGTGCCAGAGCCCTGCCTAGGGGCTGGGCAACTTATGTGACCTCTCTGTGCCTCACTTTCCCCATCCATGAGGTAGGGTAGCAATGCCCTCTTTCATCGTATTACTGGCAGCATTAAAAGAGTTTATTTGTGTTTGCCCAGGGTGAGTGCTCAGTAAGAGTTAGCTACGATCGTTCCTCTTAGGAGTCACCTTTTAGGAGTATGGAGAGAAATTTGTCAGAAGGAAGAAACTGCTCTTCATCGAATGTGAGCGATCCTCACCATGGGGATTCTTTGCCTCTGCAGCTCTGAGGTTCTCAGCCGTATTCTGCCTCCCCAGAAGAGGGGCTGGAGCCCAGAGGCTTGCCTGAGGGCCTGAGTTGAGTTGCTGGGTTGCATCGTTGGGTTTTGAACCCAGGGCTCTCTGACTTCAAGCTCAGGGTTTTCCCCTGGTATTGCAGTGTAGATGCTTCCCATATCACAAGGGAGACAAAGTGTGGCCTGTTGTTGGAACAGAGCTGCATTTGGAGTCAGAAGACCTGGGTTGAGACCCAGCTCTGCACCGGCTGTGTTGTGACCTTGAGCCAGTTGTCCCGCTTCTCTGAGCCCCAGATTTCTGACCATAAGCACCTCTGCCCAGTGTGGCTGAGAAGCTGCAGCTTGCTAGGCTTCTCCCCGGAGTCTGAATCAGTGGGTCTGGGCCAGGCTCCTGGTACCTGGGTGTTTGGGAAGCTCCCCAGGTGAGTGGGGGTTTGGAAGCAGCAGAGATGGGCACAGGCCCAGCTCAGTGACTCTGCAGAGGCTGGGGGATGGGCTTGTCTCATGTGGAAACTGCATTGAGAGTTGCGGCCCCTCGGTCAGGAGGAACTGGCTCAGCCTGGATTAGGAAAGGCCTGACCTGGAGAATGGATTCAAGAGCCCAGTTTTCTAACTTCCAAGCCCTAGGACGGGGGCCTCCTGAGCCACTGTGCCTAGCAGAGCAATGGCATCCCCACCTGCTAGTGAAGCTTCCAGAGCACTAAAGAGGGGTTGGGGTTGACTTATGCTGAGTTGGGGATGTAGCTACCTCAGAATTGTCTGGAAAAACGTCTAATATGTAGTGTTGGACATTTCCAAGGCAAGTCCTTATGCATGGGTTGTTAAAAGCAGGTCCACTCGATATCCCGAGTTTTATGTTCGGCAGCAGGGTGAATGACCAGGACCCAGTGTGGGTGTTTATACCCTGTCCAGATGCTGTGTGTGGGGGGCTTCTCTGGTCCCTGGTAGTGTTTGAAAGAGGCCAGGCTTCCAGAATATTGTCATGGAGTGCACTGGAATCAGTATGATGAGGGAAACAAGCTGCGAGTCGGCCTTGGCAGGAGAAGTGCACGTGCAAAGATTGGAGTCAGGAGGGGGCTAGGAGGAGACCCGGTGTGGCTGGAGCAGAGTGGATGAGGGGGACACAAGTCCTGCGCACAGGGGACCTTCTTGGTAGGTCCTCCAGAGCTGTTTGGCTTTTATTCTGAGTGCAGCAGGAAGCATCAGAGAGTTTTAAGCAGGGGAGCAACAGCACCCCTAAAAAAGCTCCTTCTGGCTGCAGTGAACAGCATGGACTGAGGGGTTTGGGGGAAGCAGGAGGCTGTGGGCAGGCACACTAGTGGGCAAGACCAGGACAGGGGCAGTGGACATGTTGATTCCTGTTAGAGGCTCAAGCATTCTGGAGGTGGGATCAACAGGGCCAGCCGATGGGTTAATCCTGTCATTGGTTTCCAACCCACCCTAGTCATAGACCTCAATGGGCAAAGAATCAAGCACCCTGATCTCCAAAGATGATAGCATCCTTTAAGCTATCCTGTTTAGTGTTTGCTGATTGTAAGTCCCTCTTGTTATCTAACCCGCAGTCTTCACTTTGCTCACATTTCTTCTTGATCTTGTAGAAATGAAGTTTAATCGATCACCATGATTCATTTTGTTTCCACAAGTGTCCTTGAAGCCGTCCCACCCCCAAATCCTTGTGTATCGGTGCTTTGCCAGCCCAGGCTGCCCTTTCCTATCCTGTGGAAGCTTGATTCCTACCCTTTCCCATCAGTGCTGTCTCTGAGCCTCTGACTCCTTTGCTGAAGCTTCTTTGTCCCTGTCCACTTGAAACTGGGTGCCCCGTTTGGGACTGGGCCTGGAGAAGGCTGGGGTGGCATAAGGCCACAGGAGGATTCTCTCAGTTTTGAATGCTTGTCACTCTGGATCTCATCTCAGCTGTGCCACATCTGGTCTGTTTACAATAGCTAGGGCAGCATCTCTGGAAAATGAGGGGCCTTGATGGCCTGTCTGAATCTGCTAATAGAGCCACGTCATCCCAGCCCAACCTGGAAGGATGCAGGGCAAGGGGGCACTCGACAGACCTAGAAGGAATACAGCATTCCCTGTCCTGTTCCTGTTTCCATACTGGGATGGGATAGCGCCTCCTGGGAAGGATCTCCAAGGCGTTCAGAGCCCCAGGGAGGGCTGTGAGAGCCCCAGGGGCTGGAGGCAGGGAAGCAAAGAGAGGTGTCACTGAGACCGACATGTGATTAATTATGGGCCAGGCCCAGAGCCAATAGTTTTGATGCCTGCTGCTGGCTTTACCCAGTATAGGCCACTGCTTTTCGTGGGGACCAGCACAGAATGAAACCTATTTTTTTGGGGGGAGAGGAAGATTAGCCCTGAGCTAACATCACCCACCAATCCTCCTTTTTTTGCTGAGGAAGATTAGCCCTGAGCTAACATCCATGCCCATCTTCTTCCACTCTATATGTGGGATGCCTGCCACAGCATGGCTTGATAAGCAGTGCATAGGTCCTGGGATCTGAACCGATAAACCCCAGGCTGCCGAAGTGGAGTGCACAAACTTAACTGCTACACCACTGGGCTGGCCCCAGAATGAAAGCTTAATTTAGCCCATTTTGCCTTTTGTGACACAGTCCTCTGTCGTCCCCAGCAAGGCATCAACACAGGGTTTCCCCTGTTGACATGAGACATTTATCTATAACATTTTTGTGGTATTAGCTGCCCTGAATTACTGCCCTTTCTTGCAACTTCAGGCCACAGTCGAGAACTACAGAAAGCAAATGCCACACAGGAGGGCAGACCCTTTGCTGCCGTCCCCAAGCCAGCAGGAACTTGGTTTGACTGGACTTGAAGTGGGTGTTAATTGGCTATTTATGGCCAAAAGATTAACAATGCCTCCTTTGAAAGTTAGGCATAGTGGAACTCTTGGATAATTCCTTTTGGGGAGGGGTGACTTTTTTTCTCTTTTGGAAAACAAAAGAAATAGTTGGTTCCAAAATACAACGCAACCACCAGAAGCTGCGTTTGTGAGCAGTAGCAGTGAGCCCACATCAGTCATATGTCACAGAAGGCCACTGGGCGCCTAGCCCCTTCCCTGAAATAGTGCAGGGTCCCATCATGCATTTAATCTTCGTGGAGCGGGTGGGGGCTGTGGGGGGCTGCAGCTGTTTTCTTGCCAGAGTTCTGCACAAGGAGAGAGTGCAGCAGGCCGCCTGGACCAGCCGCGGCCCTGTCAGGGGACAGAAACCAGCCTGTGTGTCCACAGAGAATTCACTGTGAGCAGTGCTGACTAGGTTTCTGAAGAACTGAGAAGCAAAGACACTAACACCAGGTATCATAGAGGAAGCAACCGCAGGAAGCTGCTCCCACCCTGCCTGGGGCAGCCAAGGGAACAGGCTCCATTCTGAAAGCTTGCAGGCTTGGCATCCACGGGCCTCCCAAGGCTGGGACCCAGACCCTGACGAGATGGCGCTGGCTGCTGGGGTTGAGGAAAGGGAGGGTGATGAAGTTGGTTCTGCACGTGTTGGAAAAGCTGTGAACTGGAGGCAACTGCTGTGAATGGGGCAAACTGCTCCTGCTGGGTCAGGAAGCATGGCTGGGTGACAACGACAGCCATAGGAAGCAGACAGGAAGATGCTAGGCTGTCCTCCCTCCTCCAGCCTCAGGGTCTGCCCTAATACTCCTATTGGCAGAGCCTCTCCGGGAGCAGATGGAATAGCCCTGCCCCCTGAGCAGAGGGCTGAAGCAGGAGTGAGCCTGGAGCTGAGACACCTGGGGAGCTCCAGGATCTGAGCTGACCATTGCTGCCTGTGGGACTGCTTGCCCTTACCTTCACGTAATTCCTATGTGCGAGGGACTGGCCAGAGGGCAGACTGTCAACATCAGGCCAAGCATGCTTCTCTCACTCCCATCTCGCATCCTAGAACATGAAGCTAGGGATCTGTTCTCTCTTCTCCACCCCTTACTACTTCATCCTCACTCAGCAGGTACTTACCTGGTGTGTGCCGGGTGCCTGGCACTCGGCTAGGCCCTGGAGATATTTTTGCAAGACACACCTGATTGCCACTTTCATGTAAACTCCTTTCCAGATAGGGGATAGATAACAAGCAAGCAGCAGGTGACATCGGTTCAGATGGTGGTAGTGCCACGAAGGAAACAAACCAGGCCGCTGTGGCTGGCAGTGCCAGGAGGGAGGAGAGGAGATGGCAGTGGCTGGCTTTAGATTGGAGCGACAGAAGAGGCCGCTCTGAGGAGGTGACTTTTGTGCCAAGGGCCAACTGAGGAGACGTGTTCAGCCACGCAAAGGTGATGGGGGCGAGCATCCTAAGTAGAGGGAATAGCAAGCACAGGCCTTGGGAGGTGGGATGGATGTGGCAAGTTCAGGGCGAAGCAAGTCCATGTGACAGGGTCCTGAGCGAGGGGGTATGCAGGAAGGCCATTGGAGGGTTGGCAGGGCCAGCCCTGGGCAGGCCTTGCGCTAAGCCCAGGAGGAAGCCATAGGGGCTTCTGAGCCATCATCTGATGTGGTTCACTGGGGATGGGACCCTCTGCATCAAATGCCTTGGGAATTGGACCTCAGACTGCACTTGGGGGAGACTGTGGTGCAAAGAGGTCCTGGCAAGAAGGTGTGTGAGGGAGAAACCACACTGAGGGAAGCACTGAGGCAGGGGCCCAGGCACTGGGGGGCTGAGGGGCTGGAGGGGTAAGTTGGACACCTCCTGCCATGTGTCTCTCACAGTGGAATACCACCTCCTATCCCCCGCTGCTGGCCAGTGGCAGCGCGTGGTCCTTGGCTCATCCCCTCTCCACATTTTTACACATCATCCTGGCTCTGGCACTGGGAAGCGGGGTCCTGACTCCCAACTGTACTGGCCTGCGTTTGCAGGGGGCTTGGTTGTTCTGGGCCCTCCTTCAGGGGTGTGGTCTTCTCACTGAAGACCACAGGGAGAGGCTCCTCTGCTTCCTCTTCAGGGAAGAAAATTAAGTGTCAGCTGTCTGCTCACCTGCCAAGTGACAGAGCAGTGACTGGAGTCCTGTTCAGTCTTTGGCCCCCCCATGGCCCCTGGGCCATGACCTCTCCAAAGGGCCCGTTCCTGGGGTGAGCTCTGCCACCACTTGTGAATCACTGGCCCAGGTGAGTCTGGGACCTGTTCTAGGCTTCGGGTTCCCTGACAATAAGGTGGGGATGGTGACATCCTCACCATGGGACTGCTCACAGCCTTTGGCCCAGGGCCTGGTGCACAGGACATTCTCAGGAAGCATGGCTGTTATTTATCATATCCACTGGACCATACACTGATGAAGTTGCCTCGAGATTCTAATATCTGACCATCCAAACCCCATTGCCCAGACTCGTCCTCCCAGCCCTTGGGCAGACTGCGTTTCTTGAGCTGTGAGTTTTCTGGCTGGTAGACAGGGCACCGGGGGCCTTAGAGAGGCTTGTGTATGGCACTAGGGCCTCTCTAGGAGGGGCTTCAGCTCTGCCCAGGCAGTGTGCTTTAGCTGTCCTGTTCCAGGTCCTCCTCTTGTACAAGGCTGTGGCACAAGGGAGACCGGCCCGGCACTCTGACCCTGCTGTGCTGAGAGGAGGCATCCAGAAAATGCTATTATGTCCCTCAGGTGGACCTCTCCAGAATTTGGGATAATCCTTTTAGTGCCCAAAGCAGAGCCTTGCCTTCCCATTTTTTGCAACTTGCTGGAAGATCTCTGGTCCCTGGGCCACTGCCATCCAACCCCATCCCCAGTGTGGCTCTTCCTCACAGGGAGGGGAGGGGGTCCCAGCTGGTTCTGCACTTGCCCAGGCCCCGGGCCTGGCCGGCCTCCCCTCCGAGAACAGCCAGCTGTTCTGGACGCAGCCCCTGGGCATTCCTCTCCCTTCCCTCCTGGTCCTGCTCGTCCTCCCTGAGAGGCACCTCTGAAGTGACCGGCGTGCCTGGGCATGGGGAGAAGAGGCATGAGGAAAGGGCTTTCTGTGAAATGAAGATGCCTAGCACACCCCTTACTGAACTGACTTGGCAAAAAACGTGAGAGGTGGCTTTGAGGGTTGGTTGGGGGGCGCTCGGCCCGGCCTGGTCCTGGGCTATGCTCACACTCACACGAGGTGGGGGGCGGCCCGGGCTCCTCTCGGCCCTTGCAGCCCCACCTCTCCACGGTTCTCTTCTTGCCTGTCACCTCATTTTCTCGCCTTTGTCTTTGTCTGCCTGGGTTCCTATCTTGTCATGCCTTTCTGTCTCGGAGCCTTGCATGTCCCTGTGGAGGGATAGATCCTGCCTGGGGCTCAGTGCCATGGTCCAGTTGTCCAGACAGTTCTAACTGCACCCACTCTGGGCAAACGCATGTGTCCTGTAGCCCCTGGATAGTTGGGACCAGCTTTAAACAGGCCTAGTCCACCTAGAGAAATTCCATCCCACTTTAGTCTGGAATAGTCTTGAACAATGGAATTTTCCGAGAATTGATGGCAAATTAAAATGGGAACAAGTATGCAGGCTGGGGAGCTAGTGGAAGAAAAGACCCTTTTTTTGCTGGGTATGGGCCTGCTCAGAAACAGTCCAGGCAGGAGAGATACAGCACAGTGTGCTTTAGCAGATGTGGACTGATTATGCAGCATTAACTATTTGGCAAGAGAAAGGAGATGGTATCTGAAATGGTGTGAGGTTAATTGTCACTTGTCAGAGACACCACAGCTTCAGCGTGATGCACACGGGGAAACTATGAGCAAATACATGTGCCAGCATCTGCCCCAAAACCTAGGTTGCAGGAGATGGAAGGCAGGCCCTGGCTTGGATCTCCTGTGGGAAGGATCTGTGCTCCAGGGCCACATGGGCTGGTGTGGAATTTTGGCGTGCCCCTCACCAGCTGGGTGCCCTGGACAAGTCACTGTCCCTCTCTGGCCCTCATTGTCCTCTTCAGCATGATGTGAAGATTGAGCATATAAGTGTACTTAAAGCAGACCTGATACACTATGCCCTCAGGAGGTGTTGGTCCTGCTGGGATCAATATTGTCCCCACTATTGCTATTATTATTTCTTTGACCAATTGTTGGTTGTGGCGTTAAAGCAGGATTGCTGTTTCTTACAAGTTTCCCATTGGAAGCACATTGTCATTAGTTTGATGGGCAGCCCCGCGAAGGAAGCAGCATTCTCCCTGGTGGCATGGGACGCCTGGGGACACAGGGGGCACTCTAGGGGCAGCCTCTGACTACATGGGTGGAGTGAGAGGCAGCAGCTGTGAGGTGGGAGCAGATTTGCTGAAGAAACTCACCTATCGCATTTTCTCCTCAAAATAGCCTTGTGAGGTACACGCATCTGACCCATTTTAGGAGGAGGTAACTGTGTCTCAGAGGGTTGACATCAGCTCCGTCCACTGGAAACAGAACGTGAGCCACAGCGATCATTTAAGATGTTCCAGGAGCCTCAATGCAAAAGAAAAAAGGCACAGGTGAAATTAATTTAACAGTATATTTTATTTAACTCAATATATCCAAAACACTCTCATTTCAACATGTAATCAATAGAAATAAGTCATTAATGAGATGATACTCATTTTTTTGTACTAAGTTTCTGAGATCCGGGGCGTTTATTACACTTACAGCACGTCCTGGTTTACACTGGCCATATTTCCAGTGCCCACTGGCCGCACGTGGCTGGTGGCTCCCGTAGTGCACAGTGCGGGGTCAGATCATTTGTGCAAGGTGGCACTGCATTAAGGGCTGAGCTCTCAGACTCCAGAGCTTATGGCACAGCACGTAAGGAGGCTTTGGGATGTGGACATAAGAGATGGGACTGGGAATCGGCCTTGGTTTAAGTGACTTGGCCCTGCCACTCAGACCCTCTTCTTGGATAGGCCCCATGCGCCAGCTGGTAAAGGAGGGGGCTGGCGAGAGGCCCCTGCTCTGACCCCTGTGCTGGGTTGTCCGGGGCTGTGTGCTCTCTGCCGGGGCACCAGCCTGAGGGGAGAGCAAGCCCCAGGAGGCCTGAGCAATGAGCATTTGGATGCTTATGGGACAGCTCCATCAACGGAACATTGTGCGCTTGCCTGCCCCCGCCCCACTGTGGGGCAGATCGGGTCAAAGAGACAGGGCAGAGTGGGGGACATTTCTCTGAGATCCTACCCTTGTCTTTGGAGTGCTCGTTTCTACAGAAGTTACTGTACCCACGCAGCCCCACTTAGTCTAATATTCTTGGTGTATGGCCAGGGCAGGGCTGAGGGAGAAGGCAGGCTGCAGTAGATGGCGAGGGGTGGGGAGGCTGGCTCTTCTCATGGGGTCCAGGTGGGGATGCTGAGATACGCTTTGCAGCATGACAAGCCCTGGGCTGCTTCTGTATGCTGCAGTCTTGCCTTCTGATGATTGGGCTGTGCATCTGTCCCCACACATCTCCTGAGCACACCACCTGAGCCAGGCTCTGCACAGCTGACCAGCTCCAGGCCCCATTTCCGGGGGTGGGTCCCACGACCACTGGCACTCCGGCAGTGAGTGTGAGCCTAGAGGACTGCAACGGCACATGTGGAATGTGGCAGGGGAGGCCGTGGACCAAGCAGAAGGTTCCAGAGCAGTCCTGTCCTTGGGGCTTGGCAGCCTTCTATCCACAGTTTTCCTGGAAAACTGCATTTGTGGTTCTAGTTTGTGCTCCCTGCCAGGAGGGACTTAGAGGAAGGTGAGGCCTGCAGAATCAGTAGCCTGGGAGCTTCAAATACGGCCCTACGCACTGTGGGAACTTTCTGGCCCCTCAGACTCCAGGCAGCAGCAACCCAGCATGCGTAAGACCCTGTCCTTACCTTCAAGGAGCTTGCAGGCTCTGGGGACGGGGGTGGGAGCAGCTGTGTTTCTGCAACATCTGCAAGCTGATGAGATAGTTGTGTCCTCGAAGGCCTGGATTCAAATTGTGGCATTATCCCTTCAGTCAGCCACACTCACCAAGCACCTGCTGTGTGTCAGGCCCTCTAGGCTCCAGGGATGCAGCAGTAGACAGGACAGTCAACCCTGGCCTCCCATAGGTCACAGCCCCAACATGTTGTCACTTAGAAATGTATGTGGAGAGTGTGACCAGCTCTTGCAGCTCTGCCCTCTGAGCTTTTGTCTCCTCGCCTGTTAAACAGATGGCTGTGGTCAGGATTAAGTAAGATGATGAATACAGGGTGCTCACTTGGCTCTTAGGACACTTGCAGGAGTGGTCCAGGAATCCAGCAGGAGGGACAAGGGGCATGTCATGGATTCTCCCTGTCACATGCAGGGCTCAGCTCCTTTGTAGGGGAGCACAGAAGTTCTCTGGTAGGCCCAGGCATGGTGCCCAGCTGCAGTCCGGGCTGCACCTCACCTGGAGTGGAAAGGAGAGACATGGCACGGAGATGTTCCCAAGACCGGAAACCAAGCTGTCCAGCTGGAGCTGTGGTTGGGATGGAGCGTGGAGGGCCATGAGAGTGAGTTGGGGCCTTATTTTGTGTGCACCGGGGAGTCGGACAGTTTTGAACAAGGTGACTGGGGTTTTAAACCTCAGTCTGGCTGTGGGTAGGTTTGGGGAACATCCCAGGGCAGAGAGAGAAGGCTATGCCCATGTCTGTGGTCTGTGGAGAAGGGGGCTGTGGGAGCCCATGTTGAGTGAACTGCTTGGCCCTGAAGCCTTCAGAGAATTTCTTTTCTGGTTCTTACAGGCCCAAGAGTCCGGGACCTGATACAGGCTGGACTCGGGGGCCTGCTGGCTGAGTCCACCTCTGCATGGCTGCTCAGGAGAGCTCTTCCTTTCCCTCCCAGTCAGGGAAGTTCATCAGGGGAAGAGGAGGATGACCAAGTTTGTCTTTGGGAAGGCAAACTGAGTCACAAATGGCTTCCTTTTTCTCCGGGAGCCAAGAAAGCTGGAGGTGACACTCCTGAGCAGGGAGACAGTGGGGACTTGTGCCTTGGTTTGAGTCACCTGCCTGGTCAGCCTGCTGCCCATGTTGTCCCTTCTCCTCAGGAATGAGGACATGGTTCATGTTAGGAACCTTTCTCCCTGCACCTTGTGTGGTCTTAAAACTTTGGTCAATGTGCAAATGATAACATACGAGTCTCTTGTTGTGTGTGACAGCATGCTTGCCACTGTACCTGTGTTCCTGTGCTCCGCTATGCCCTATGGGCCAGGGTCAAGACTTGTGTTCTTGTAGTTACATGTTGTCTTCATTACAATTCTGGAAAATGGGGATTGCTTTCCCACCTTTGCACAAGAAAAGACCGAGGTTCAGAGTGGCAGCTGAGTTCACAGGGCTAGGCCTGGCAGAGCCAGGCATGGCTATGAGGTCCATGCTTATTCTACTCTCCATTAAGGGGCCTTGGCAGGGCTCAGGGTGCCAGGCCCATCCCATCTCAGGTGTCTGCATGGCGGGTCAGGCCAGCAGGGGCCGGAGTCACAGAGCTGCGGGTTGTCCAGGCGCAGGTCTTCCCTCCTCGGTGGTGGTGGGCCCTTGGTGGGACTGATTGCTCCTGGACACGTGAACTCTCTGGTTTGAGGACAGTGAAGCAGTTAGACTCAGGGGTCATTGCCCAGTTCTGGGACGGCAGCTGGGATCTCACATGACAACTCCAGGGGAGCCTGATCCGGCCCTTGCTCTGCCAGCTGTTGGAACCGTCTAGACGGTCTGAGGTGACAGTTGTCCCCATTCTGGATGAAGTAGGCTAAAATTGGATTATGACCGAAATCTGAAACTCTATTTTGAAGCTGCAACACTGAGCAGTGCCCAAACGGGGGCGCTAATGGTGGCCTTGGTGAAGCCTAGGGACTGGCCTGAGGAGCTCCATGCTTCTGAGGCCTAGCATGATGTGGTGGGTGGAGAAAATGAAGAGCCCTTCCCTCCTCTCCGTGGACCTTCCCAACTGCCCCAGCCCCGCACCCTGGAGAGACCCCACAATGCAGGGTGGTGGGTGTGAGGCTGGTCCCAGAGCCCGCCAGCTGGAAGAAGGAGAAGCACAGGGCGGAGCATGGTCCGCATCCCTGGTTTCAGAATCCGCGTTGGGCCTCTTGGGAGGGCTGGTGTCCAGGGCAGCTGGATTTGCCTTTGTTCCAGTCTCTTGGCGCCTCCTCTTCCTCTGGGGTTTTAGGTGGGACAGAGGGGAGCCATGAGTCCTTCCCTGCCTGCACCTCCCCCAGCCCTCAGCCCTTGGGCCTATGTGGGGAAGGGGGTATAGGAAGCGTCCTTGTCACGGAGCAGGACCTCAGGGGACTTGAGGCCTAGTGTCTGTTGAGTTCTGTATGGGATGTGACTTAATGTTTTGTAATAGTAGACTTAATCTGCCTAGAGCTCTGCCGAGTGGACCCCTGGGGCCTCCCGAGTCGGGGTTCATTGGTACTCTACGGTTTTAGCCCACGTCTTCCAGGAGTGGGCACAGTCATCACCTCAAACCATCTAGATCAGGGGTCGGCAAACCATAGGGCACAGGCCATTGCCTGTTTTGCAAATAAAGTTTTATTGGCACACAGCCACACTCACATATTTACTGTCGCCTGTGGCTGCTTTCGTGTTACAGCAGAGACCACACAACCCACAAAGCCTAAAGTGTTTACTGTCTAGCCCTGTAAGAAAATTTTACCAGCCCCTGATCTAAATGGCCCCATGCCTCAGTTTCCTCATTTGGAAATCTCCTGGAATTTGTTTGGCAGTTTCTCACTGAAAGCTAGTCCTAGAAAGGGCCTGGCACTATTATCCTGGCGGTCAGGAATGTGGGGTGATGTAACGCGGCCCGCCCAATTGTCTAAGGCCCTGCGGAGCCAAAACTTGGCCCCTGGGCGGCCTTTTCCTGTGCTCAAGTGGCAAATAAGAACGCAGTGCTGGTGAGGGGGCTGCAGAGAAGGAGCAGCTGGAGTGTGTGAGTGTCGGCTACCTGGGGCCCTGGCGTTGCAACAAGCTGTTCACTGTGTCCCAGTGCACAAAAGCATCTCAGGTTTTTTAATGAATCGCGTCCTCACAGTGGTGTTGCTCTGGGTTGCCTGTCCAGTCCCAAGGCCACTGTCTTTTCCAAGCTGCTCTGCCCTCCTTGCCGTGCTTGAGAAGCATGGGCCCAAGTGAGGCTTGTTCATTTCCTTCTGCTTTCACTCACTGCCTCAGTTTCCTCCTGTCCCTTGAAGATTTTTGGTGAGGTTGTTCTGCTCAGTATGGGAGAACAAAACTCAGATGCAGACAGCAGGGGTGGCCCTGGGGTTCTCGTCATTCATGACAAACCCCTAGAAAGTTCATCCTGGCTGAGGATCCACAAATCTCTCTGCTGGCCAGATGTGTTCTGGCCCCCAAGGCGGACAACCAGCTCGGAAGTTGCTAGAGGATATTAACTTTGTGGTAACAGAACTTGGCCTGCGAGGTGGTTTTGGAACAGCATTGTGAAAATAAGGGTGGGAGAGTTGGCTCTGACTTTTAAAAGCCTCAGATGGCCGTGGTTGTATCCTGTGCTCCACCTCAGATCCAGTCAACAGAGCCTGGCTTGTTCCAGGGCTGAGCCCCCTGTGCCTGAGAAATCCGCAGCAGCCAGCCCAGAGCCAGGAGGCTGTGGCCTGGGCCAGGGCATCTTTGGGGACCCAGGAATGTGGTTGGAAAGTTCTTAGTACAACCAAGAACCACTTCCACCATTGCTGTGGGCGCAGGCCTGCTGTGAGGCTGACATGAGAAAATGAGGTGTGAGGAAGAAAGGATGATGATGAGATGTGTATCTTCCTTTTATATAGAGCTGCTCCCATGTCCTCTTGTTCCTGCCTTATCCTGCAGGGGCAGCCTGCAGTAGGCAACTCTGCTTAGCCTTTAAGGGTCCTAAGCAGAGAAGCAGGAAGACTGGCTTGGGGGGTGGGGAGGGGGGTCACAATTTTCCAAAGAGGAGTTTAGCTTCACAGGTTGTACA
The DNA here is from genome assembly GCF_041296265.1 of Equus caballus. Classification (NCBI taxonomy): domain Eukaryota; kingdom Metazoa; phylum Chordata; class Mammalia; order Perissodactyla; family Equidae; genus Equus; species Equus caballus. Next base: position 9,135,273 of record NC_091684.1, read on the forward strand.
CAGTCTGTAAGTCCTGCCAATCTAAGCTAAGCTCCTACTGTGTACAGGATGCTGGAGGTGAGTGTGCATTAGCCACAGTCCCAGCCTGGGAGAGATGGATGCATAAGCAGTTAGCCAGAATGAGGGGGGGTGGTGAGGCCTATGCTAAACTGAGGTCCCTGGAACATTTTGGGATCCCTGAGAAAGACTGGGTGATGATAATGAAATTGCAGCCACTTCTCTAATGCTCCGTGTGCTCCCAGCACTGCCCCAACTGCTATTTCTGTATGAACTCGCTTAATGCTCACATCAACCCATGACACAGATACTGTTACTGTCATGCCAGGTTACCACCGAGGACACAGAAGCAGAGACTTGGTTAATAACTTGCCCCTTGCCACAGAGCCAGTCCCTGACGTGTATGGGATTTGAACCTGGGTGGTGTGGCTAGGAGTGGGTGCTGAGCCGGGTCATGGCACAGGCTCGGGAGATGCAGGGAAGAGGGTCCGAGGGCTGGAGGCTGGAGAAGATTTCATAGGTAGAGATGGGGAATGTGGGTGGAGGTGAGGAATGCAGCCCTGGAGTTCTGCCACTGGCAGCCTATGCCCTTCACCTCCCTGCACCGAAGCTCTGCCTCTGGGTCGCTGGGTGAAGTAAAGGTAGGTTTGCCAGAGTGCCAGGTCCGTTCCCAGGAACTCATGTGCACCTTCGTGCCTGTCTCCTGAGGTGGGCTTTGTGGACTCTTGTTCTGCTGGACTTGCACAGAAGGTTCTCAAAGGTCCAACGTGGTTAAAAAGGTCTCATTAGGGTGATGCTTCTCAGAGCCTGAACATACTTGTATCCCCACAGGGAGTGGAGAAGGCAGCATTTTGCATGAACATGTGGGGGCTGACCCTGTGGCAGAGCAGCCTTTGAGAAGCACCATTAACATGTTATCAGGGCTGGGCATGTGGCAGTGAGCAGAAGGGGACCCACTTGAAATCTCTTCTGGGGTCTGTGGCCTGGGACCTCTGCAGAGGTGACCCTGGGCTTCTGGTCCTGAAACCTCCCAGGGTGGCACAGTGTAGAGCAGTACAGAAGATGCAACTCCACGTTGCCTGGTAGGATCCCCCTCCTCCTAGTGTTTTCTTCAGTTTAGTGTCTAGCAATGTCCCCTCCCTGGGCTCCTTCTGGCCTGCCCCTTTCCCCTGCACTGGACAGTCTGCTTAGTGAAACTGGGAACTGACCTGGTTCTTTGTGGGAGAAAAGTCACCAGTCATGACCCAGATGCCTTGAGTGCCCACCCAGTTCCATAGTCTCTGAACCGTTTATGGTTAGTCTGACAGCTGCTTTCGGGGGCCAGGTAGAAAACAAGGCAGGTAAAAAGGAGCCCTCAAGTTTGCCCAGAGGCTGTGGAACAGATTGGCTGAGAGCAAGGCCTTTGGAAGCAGACAGAGCTGGGTACGGATTTAGCTGTGAGACCCTGAGCCTCAGTTTTCTCATCTGTAAAATGGGTATAATAATAGGGAGTTAAATGAGGTGATGTCTCTCTCACACTGAGGACATAATGGTACTTAACAATTCTTGGAATAGGGACAAACTTGTGTACCAACTCAATTAATTTCCAGGTTCATTGACATTTATTGTTTCTTCTGATTACAAAATCAATACATACATAGAAAAAATTTAACCTTCAGAAAGTAAAAACTTACAGTTCAGAAATGTAAAAACACAGTGAAATTCCTCTGAAATCCTCTTGCAGACATAATCGTTGAATCTTTGATGTAGATCCTTGCAGTCTTTTTTCTAAACAGCTAAACACTGAATGGAGACTCTTCACACCCCTTCTAGCCTCTGGAGTCTGTTGAGTCCTCAGGTTCAGATATGCTGTGTGTGGAATGACAACATGAAATAAGAATTCATTCCCTTTGAAAGAGAGAAATGAAAAAAATACTACTTATTAAAAATAGAAAATATCTGAGCCTACTACCAGTTTCTTACTCTATCCAATAAGAAAAGGAGACACATAGTTAAAAAAAGAAAAAGATACCACAAAATTCTTGGCCCTGCACAAATAGAGTCGAGTTCTTTTAGGCTCCTTGGTCCAAGCTCTGAATGTATTGATTCTCTTATATCATGAGTTTGTCATATGCTGTTTAACACCACAGAACACACTCCATGAGCTTGGACAACATGCCTTATGTGATTTAATCATCCCACCATCCATTCCGGGGGCTCGTGGGCCTGGGTACAAGAGCTGAGCTGGCCTGGCTGCTCTGAGCACAGTTTCTAGCCCATCCAAGCACGAGAGTCATTTCCAGCATCAGCCTTGTACCACAGACTTGGAGCAGGCATGTCGTGTGGGCAGGGCCCTGCTGCTGGTTCGGTTTTGTTCTTTATGCACGTGAGTCCACGGAGCTGGTTTGACTGTGTAATTTTCTCTAAGCAAACCATTCCGTTTTGGGGCTGTGGTGCCTGGGAATACCGGCATCCCCACCACAGCAGTACTCCCCGGAGCCCGAGGCCCCCTGAGCTCATTCAGGACACACTTATTTGTGGGGCTTCTTGTGCCTCTACACTGCCCCTGCACAGCCAGTGTGTGCATTTTGTGTGAGAAAACCCAGATTGTGTCTACGTACTGTCTGCTTCCCGGATTCTCAGGTCTTGCCCCAGGCCAGGGGCAGAATCTGGGCTTCTTTCTGAATTTTGTAGGGCCTAGGTTCAGGTCTATCTCTGTCACCTTCCTTTCAGTCCAGCACACCTCTCTCTGGGGACCTGTTGTGTGCTGGGCACTGTGCTAGGTGCCACAGAGCAGGAAGGATAGAAACCAGACCCCATTCTCTCCCTCTCAATGGATCCCACTCGTTCTGGGGCCAGTGTTGTTTGGTGTGTACTTGCTGTGTACAGGCATTGCTCTTGGCCCTGAGGATACAGTGTGGAGCAGGATAGCCACAGGCCCTGCTCTCCGGAGGCTTCCCGGAGACAATAAGCAGGAGCAAAAAAGATCAAGTCAGACAGAGTCAGTGCTGAGAAGACCAGAGACATAGGTATGGAGGAGATGATGGGCAGAAGCAGAAGGACTTTCCGTGGGGAAAGGTGGCATTAGAATTAACCCAGTGGCTGGCTGTGTTTGCAGCAGCTGGCTGGGGCAGGGGGCATGAGCACGGTGCGGGGTCAGGCACTCATACCTGGCCCAGCCCCAGCTCTGCCACTGAGCAGTGCCCTGGATGATGATGGTCCATCACCTGGTGCGGCTAAGAAGAGGCTGTCTCCCAGAATCCCAGTGCTGGGTGGTTTTTCCCCATTCTCTTTCCTCAGCATCCTGTATGTCCTGCAGCATTGGCTGCAGTGGAAGTCCATGGGAGTCCATGGGAGGGACTGTCTTGGTGGAGAAAGGCGACAAGGTGGGGAAAGGTGTCAAATTCAAGGAGCCCCTCATTTTCCTATTGACATCCAAGAGGGTTGTGGCTTTTGGGCCCCTCACCAGCCCAGTGGGTCTTGGCACAAATCCCTAATTCACGTGGAAACACCTAGCCTCAGAATGGACTGCCTACTGTGTGGGAGGGGGCATTGTCATGGCAGTGGTCCTGGGGTGTGGGTGGGAGATGGGGGATGACGGGGTCCTTGAGCTTCTTAGCAGCCCTGTCACCTGAATGTAGCAGGACACAGTGGATGGTCCACTCTCTCCGGCTGGGAGTGTCTGGTGTGGCAGTGAAGTTATGAATGGGCTGCTAGACCGAGGGCCTGGGGAGGCAGTGTTGGGCACTAAAGCTTGTATCCCGTGTCACCATCAGCTAAAACAGGATTTCTGAGAAGCCTGTGACCTGTGTATGCCTTGGGCTCATGTAACCTCATCACTGTTTTGGGACCCATGGCTCATGTCAGTCTTGACTGTTGGCAAAGCGATCCCCATGCCCTTCCTGCCTGTCTCACTTTTAAAAGAAACTGGGGTGCACTGCTCTGAACTCGCCCTCCAGCCTCCTCCAGCCAAACATGGATGGGTAAACGGTCACATGAGGGTTCCTTCTGTCAAGTGCCAGCCTGCAGACCCAGGAACTCTAGAGCCGGGAAATCATGAAGTCAGCAGCCACAGGCGGGCTGAGCCACCTGCAGCCCTGCCCAAAACGCATACCTCGTCAGCCCTGGCCATTGTGGTAATGGAAGGGAGCAAGTTCCTGCCACGGCCCCTTTGCACACGAGAGGACTCAGGTTTTCTGCCCTGGGCTGCCCCTGCATGTGCCTCACTGCCCTGGCCGTGGGAAGGGAGGGCTGTGGATGAGATGAATCAGAGGTGGATTCTTCCTTCCAGTAACTCACTTCTGTTTGTTCTACTCTATGTGGAAAATAAGCCCTCACCACCCTGCCACCCCCGCCACCATCCTCACACCTGGGAGCATCCCTTCCTTCCCGTCGTCTCCAGTGTGGCAACTGAGGTGAAATGCCCCGTTCCCAGAGCTCTGTTCCACTGCAGACCTGCTTTGGTCCCAGTGTGGAGAGAATGTCATTGCTCAGACCCAGGGGTTGGAAGGGCTGGTCAGGACCAAGACTTCGGGTCCTCTGTTTTCAGATCTTTTTCTGAGCACCGTAGCATTGGCTGAAGAGGACAATTGTACTTAGCATGAGCCGGGCACAGCATTTAGCTCATGACGTGTTTTTCCCATTTAATGCTTCATAATTATTTCCTTTGGTAATGATATGAGCCTTTTTCTTTAGGATTAAACCCAAGAGTTTCCAGAGCCACATTCTTTCCAAATAAGGAGAAATGTGACAGCCTAGCTAGGCTAGTGGCTGGTGTCCCATGGGTTCCTTAATGGCTCTGAGCATCCATCCTTCCTGCGTTCACAGGCTTTGGCCTGGGAAAAAGCCTGACTGGTGCTGCCAGAAGGCTGCCAGGTGGAACCCGGCCCCTGTGGTTTGCCAGCTGAGCCTTTGGCCAGTGCTGATCAGTGTTAAAACATAAGCTGGAGAGTCTGACCAGCGCTGGCCCTGACCTGGACAACAGGTGTTCCAGACGTGGTGGGGTATGCCCTCCTATTCATCTAATGCACTAGAGTCACAGAATACGTTTGTGCAACTTGTTTTGCTTCTTTTTCATGGAACACCAACCCCCCCCCCCCCCCCCCCCCCCGCCACTGGCCCCTTGAATAGGCTCTACTTGCCCAACTGATAGATGAGGAAAGTGAGGCTCCAGGGTAGTGGGCCTGCCCAAGGCCACACAGTGGGGAGGAGGCTGCAGAGAGGGCTTTGCAGGTCTGTCTGGCCCCTAGCCTGATGCTGCCATCCCAGTGGCACGCTAGTGACAGACCCATAGCCTATCCATCCTTGGCTACTGGCAGAGCCACTTGAAAGTAGAGGACAGAGAGTGAGGCCAGGCTGCCTGGGCCCCTCGCATTGTCAAGCTTTTGTTGGCTGCATAGATGCCCCTGTTGAGTCAGCATCGGAGTCCCCATGCAGGGCCCTTCTTGTAAGCCCCTGCCATACTCCAACCTTCTTGGCGAAGAGGAAGCCTGTCACCCTGGTCTCAGACATAGCTCTTCATGAAATCTGGAAAACACCACTTTCTAGTAGGCCTTGAGTTTGGGACTTCACCAGAGAAACTCATCAAAGCCTGACACTTCTCTCCAGGGAGCTGGAATGGGGACGCCGTTTCCCAGGGTGGAGATAGAAACCACCAATCTAAGTAGTTTTGAAGAACAAGACCCTGACCGTGTGTTTGGGGCGCCTGAGGTGCAAGCAGGCAACGCTTGAGACTCCCTTTAGCTGAGTTCTCTGCATGGCCCTGGGGGACCCTGTTGGAAAGCACTCTCCTGGTGTCATGGGTGCCTGGCTCCTCCTCTTAGGGCTGGCAGCAGGGTATCCTCATGGCCAGGGCGCCAGGTGCACCAGGGAAGGCGGGGCCTTTTATTCTCAGACCCTTGGAAGAGTTTGGTTGGTCAAACCCACGCCAACGTAGGGTATCCCGTGCCTGAGCAGCCATGGGCTGGAGGGAGGCAGGAGGGGCCTGTGACCTGGGGACTCGCCTGAGGGTGTCAGCTGGAAAGAGTGTGTTTCCTTTCAGTGGCAAGAGCATTCCCCTGGGATTCCTGCTGTTCTCCGTATTGAAGGAATTGGGTTCCCGAGCTGGGAACCAGATAGGGCAGAGGCCGCCTGCCATGATGCTTCCCTAACCATGTGAACACACACCATCCTTTCCCATCGGCACTGGACTTCTGGTATTAAGCCCGGCATGTTGGCACCCAGAAAAACCAAACATCACTCACCTTCTTCAACCACTCAACTCTGCAGGCAAAGCCACTGAGGCCTGGAGGAGGGAAGTGGCTATCCTACGGTCACCCAGCAGCTTGTTACCAGGGGACCAGATCTGAGGGCAGCTTCGGGCCAGCCTCCTTCTCAGAACTCCCCAAAGCCCACAGCAGAGAGGCCCTGGCCACAGCCTCGTCTGCCATTTGGCAGCAGCATGCACTGGACAAGTTCCAGGGCCTCGGTTTCCTGATCTGCGGATTGGACCCAAGTTGCTCGTTCTACCCACCCCCAGGGCTGGATGTGGATGTGCTGTGTGCATGATAAAACCCCACATGGCCTAAGCACTGTTATGGTGCAGACCTTCTGAGTAGAAACATTTGGGGAATGGATGATTTTCCCCTCACAAACTTGGGAAAGTTTCGGACCCAAGTGGAAAAGAGGGCTGGAAATGAAGAACTTGGGGAGATAATTTCAGCCTCAAAAAAACTCTCATTCTTATCGTACTTGGAGGAGTCCTAATTGTGCTGGTGTGTGTGGTGGTGAAACTCTGCAGGTGTGTCCTTTGGGAGGGGGCTCCTGGAAGCAGGGGCCTGTTTTGCTGGTCCCTGAGTCCATGGACCTCAGGACAGCACCTGGTGCACAGTGGGTGCTTCACGGATGGGGACGAGTAAAGGAGCCAGTGAGTGAAAGGCCTCTGGGTTGAGAATGGCCCTCAGTTTCAGGTCATCCGGACACTAGGGCTGGCATGAATATTCTGGGCTCCATCAGAGGGACCATGGAAGTCCCTGCCATGTGTCAGTGCTCGAGAAGCTGAGGTATGCTGACCTGGGTCAGGGGCCTGGTGTCTGCAGGGAGTGTTCACCAGCTGGCTTTGTGGCCTTGCCCCTCCAGAGAGATGAGGTCCCAGGGCAGGAACCACCACCATCTGACCATCTGCAGGGCGCTGCCCTGAGGAGGAAGCCAGGAGGCCACTGGATTGGGATGTCTGTTGCTGGGGAGGTGGGGAAGAGGAGGAGGCAGGAGAGTGGGGTGCTCAGTCTGGGTCCCTGGGGCATGTGTGTGGTCTCATGCTTTTGTCCAGCAGCTGAGCTTCCAGTTGTGGTGCCTGCCGGTCAGGAATAAGACTTGGCCACAGCCATGCCCTTGTACTTCTCCTCATAGCAGCCTTCCTCAGCTCCATCCCTGCCTGTCTCATGTAGCTTGGAGGCCAGGGCACCCCTGGGGAGACTGCAGGCAGCACCCTCCACTCAGCCCTGCCCCTCCTGCCTTCCTCCTGGCCTCCTCTTGCCCTTCCACACAGATGGAGATAGAATGTGGGGAGCCAAATTAGGGCATTTGGGGCCTCAACTCCTGGTAGCAGGCTGGCAGCAGGACCATAAGAGGCCCTGAGGGAAGGGTTGAGGGATGACCTTGCCCCCTCTCCCCATAGTGCAGAGGCAGAAACTGAGACTGGCAGGGACAAAGGGCTTGCTCTGCCTTAGTGCTAGAATGCAGGTGGCCCTCTCTGCCACTCTGCCTCATTGCCCCCTTTGCTGCTGTGGCTTTAGCCTTAGGGTGGTTTGAGCTGCAAGCAGCCTATGAAGGGAGGTTGGGGGGCCCTTGGTGAAGGGAGGTGCATAGAGCCCAGCAGCAGCCCTTGGTGCCCTGCCAGCACCCCTCAGTCCCCACTGTTCTTGCTTCCTTGTTGTATGAAGGAGTTTGCTTCCACTCTCATTGACGATGGCAGGGGAGGGGTCAGAGTCTGGAGCTCACAAAGTCCACTTTAGGACGAACGCTTTCCTTTCAGTTAAGCCTTTGCCTCTTAAAACAAATGCTGCTGGCTAAGGGAGGTTGGCTTGATGGGGGGATTGGGGACATTTGTACTGAGGAAATAGAGTCTGGAAATTGATCATCAGCAGAAGAAGTGGTTTCTCATCTGTAGTGGGTCACTTGGGGAAGCTTGAGGTAGAGGAGAAATAGCACCTTTAGAATCCGGTGGACCAGGGTTTGAATCTCAGCCTCAGCACTCTCACCCGGTAACCACTCTGAGCCTTAGTTTCCTTGTTGGTAAAATGGGGATAATAACAACTTACCTCAGATGGTTGGTGTGAAGATCACATAAGCCAAAGGGTTTAAAGCACCTAGCGTATTTGGCCACACTGTGGGTGCTCAGCAAATGGTAGCTGCTTGTCACAAGCACCACCATCATCATTGCCTTTATCATCAACAGTATCATCATTACCATCACCACCACCACCATCTCCACCATCATCACCGTCAACACTACCATCACCACGATCATCTCCACCATCACTATCACCATCAAGACTACTATCACCACCACCACGACTACTATCATCACCACCATCACTACCACCACCACCATCACCATCATCACTGCCATCAGTAGCACCACCACCATTATCACCATCATTTTCATCATCACCATCACCATTATCACCATCGTCATTACTGCTACCATGGTCACCATCATTGTTGTCATCTAGCATGGAGAGTCCAACCAGTACACTGAGAAGACTCAGTCTCATGCCTGGCTCTCTGAATCGTAGTGGAAGATACTTGTCATCTCACGGATATTGCAATGATCTGGGCTTCTGCCCCCTCAAGTAGGCTCTTTTACTTTTGACCTCCTCTAACTGGTAGAAAGTTCTTCCTTGTAGGGAGAGGTCCCAATGTTAGTTGCTGTCTCCTTAGTGCTTACTCTGGGAGCAAGGCAGAGCCTACAGTATCTTAAAATTATCCTGTACTTAATTATATTACTAAGAATAAAATATTCTGGCTCCATTAGGGAGAATAGTCTTCTGGTAGATAATTATGTCGTCTGTATGTGTCGCCAAATCATCTTATGACTTTAGCTCTTAATGCTATAAATATCTCAGTAGGTGACTGGAGATCTGCGTGCACAGTGGCCTCGGGCTGAGAGGGCCCTCCCACCTCTCTCATTCACTAGCTGCGGGATCCTGGGCAAGTTACTTCTCTGGGCCTCAGTTTTTTTTCCTGAAAAATGGTGCTAACAATACCTGCTTTGTAGAGGCATCGTGAGGGCTAAAGATGTACAACATATTTCCTGAGATAGATATGCATTCAGTAAATGGTAGTTGCATCTGGAGCCTGAAGGAATAGAAAGAATGAAGTGACACTTCCCAATGCGTGCCAGGGAGACCACGGCACTGTCAGAGTGCCTCCTGGGGAGGGCAGCTCTCGGGTCGTGAATCCTGCCATCTTCCAGTTGGGCACTGTTCACGGCAGGCATCCTTCACACAGTTGTGTGAACGCAGACTCAGGCTTAACCTGGAAGTTTGTTTAGAACTGGCATTGTCCAAATCTATGCAGTTGTTGGGATGTTGGCAACACCCTCTGGTATGTGGTGCAGGAAAAATATGTTGGGAGAAACAGCTGCTGACTCACGTGGAGTGGGGACCGGCCAGGACTGATCTTTCTGCTTCCCACCACTGCCTTTGATGCCTGGGCCAACGTGCTGGGCAGCACTTTCTCGACTCGTCCCCCATCCTGGTAGGTCAGGTGGCTGGTCAGAGGGTGCCAACCTGGTCCAAGAACAATACAGGGGCCCCTGCCAAGGTCAGTGTGCTAGTGTCTACTGAGATGACAGTATTTTCCTCTAGGAAGACAACATTAAAACTTCCAATAATCAGGGCTGGTTTCCCAGTTTTGAGGATGAAGAGGTGCGGAAGCTTCTAGCTAGAACCCATAAGTCTCAGATCCTGAAGAGTCCTTAGTCCAATCCTGTCACTGTACATCTGGGGAAACTGAGGCCCAGAGAGGGAGAAACTCTTTGCCCAGGGTCATATAGTGAGAGAGATGGTGACAGGGTGGTGACTAGCCCCTAGCCCTCTGTCACCTCTGTCGCCTGCCCTTCCCATCTTGGCACCCTCCCCAGCAGGCCTGCGGCTGTTCCTGCAAGTGGGTGGGATGTGGCCTCATCTCTCACTGCTTCTGTCCTGTCTACGCAGCCCTCGCCCTGAGCCTCTAAGTGTCTCTCTTGTTGTGGCAAGCACTTTCCACTGCTCTCGCCAGTGATGCTGCACATTCCTCAAGGGCTGAGATGGTGCTTTGTCTTCCCAGGGCAGCTTCCCACGATTCCTAATCCTGGCCAGGCCTCTTTGTGGCAAGAGGAGCGCTGAGCAGGCGGGGCAGGTCGCTGCGTCCAAGTTTTGGTGGGGCGACTTTCGGCTGTGGGACCTTGGGCAAGTTACTTAGCCTCTCTGAGCCTGTTTGCTCATCTAAAAGCGAAGGTCAGAAAAACACCTCTCAGGGCTTGTTGGTAGGGGCTTGTTGAGGGCTCTGCTGCTGCTACTTTAGTGGGTTCTCCCTTCCAAAGCCTCATGACAACTATTCTTGTGGCCTCCTGGCAATCCTACAAGGTGGGCTGGCCAGAGACCATTATTGCCATTTTGCAGATGGGGAGATGGAGGCTCTGAGGGGAAGGAGATGGGTGACGGCCTTATGGCAGGTGGTGTAGAGCCAGGCCGGGACACGGTAGGCTGATGTTCATCCCCCTGCCCGGCCCTAGGCTTTCCCCCTACTTGGAGACTATTGGCTCATGGGTACTGGGCCACTGCCCATCCATCCCTCTGTTTTGGAGTTTTCCTGCCCCAGGCTTGGCCCTTTGCTGTACCCTGGCCTGTGGTCTCAAACTTGAGGTTTTCCCACAAATGTCCCCAGAGCCAAAGAGCCTCAGTACCTTTGTTTCCTTCCAGAAGCTTGGGTGCTCTCAGTGCTCCCAGAAAGGGCCTTCTCAAGGAGGAAGGGTGTGCCATTTTGCCCTGCATAGGCGAGCAGATTTTCAACATCTGAGGGAGAACCGAGAATGCAGAAGTCTGGGGGTTGGCAGCGTGGCCTCAGCCTGCTTCTCGCACGTTCCAAATGCATTTCCTGTTGACTCCCTCCTTACCCACACCCACTTCCTTTCCCATCCCTTGCCCCACCCTGATCGCCCTGCTGGCTGAGAGCTAAGTATAGATACTAATGCGTTCTGTGTTTGCCTCCCTGCCTGTCCTAAGCCCTGTAGGGAACCCTGACCCCAGTACAGTGCCATCACGTGAATCCTAAATCTGCCACAGTGTGTATCTCGTGGAGCCAGACATGTTTCCTTGGCTCATCTTGGGTCTGCCCTCAACACTTCCAGCCAGGTGCTGGGGGACAACCCCAGGGGAGATTCCTCGTGCTCTGCTGCACCCTGGCTGTGACATTGGGCGTGTGCCCTTAGCTTCCACATTAGTGTGTGGGTGACATTTGTTTCTCCTCTCAGGGCTGTGGTAAGGACTTAATCATGCTCCTGTAAAAGATCCAGCACATAGTGGGTCCTCAGCAGGTCATCTTCCCTTCCTTCTCCTGCCTGCCCATTTGAAGGGCACCTCCAGTTAATTTGGTTCCTCAAAATGTACAAATCAGCATCCAGTTTGAGGCCCTGAAGCACCTGATCGTCATGGTGTGGGGGTTGGGGCAGGAGAACAGCCGAGGACTGGGGGCTCCCACAGTTCCTTGGAGGTGGGGAGACTTGCAGTGGCTTTCTGCCAGCCATTCATTCAAATTGCTGAGGCTCAAATTCCCCGTTTATGAAATGGGGATAATAATAAAGTTGAGTCCCTTAGGGAAGTGCTATATTAAATGAGATATTTCAAAAGTGTTTGGCAGAGCGCGTGGTACAGGCCAAGTGCTCTGCAAATGCTGGCCCCATACCCTGCTCTGAGCACCCCCTCACTGGCTCTGCCCCTTGCCCAACTGTGAACTCTGCAGTGGCGGGACTGATCCCTTCCGGTCCTGGGCTCCCAGGTAGGGCTCAGTGTCTAGTGATGGCCCTGTCAGGAGGTTTACCTTGTTACCCTGTCATGGTCCCTGGGGCTGATTCCAAGGGTGCCTGGGCACCTTGGATCCTCTGGATAGGACCTCACTTTAGACGTGGAGAGAGTGGCATCCATGTGTTCAAACTTTGACTCTGCTTCCGTAGGCACTTCTGCAGTGGGGAAAAGACACCAGCAGTACTCCCAGAATCCCTGGGCCTCTGTCATGACTGCTTCCAGTCTCCTGTAATCATATGAATCACCCTACTATCACAGGCTGACGATTCAGAAAGAAGGGAAGTCAGGGTTCACGTGATGGGGGTGGGTGCAGACTGGTCTCCCAGCAGCAGGAAGAGACTGGGGGAAAGAGCCACAGAGAGTGACCATTGCCACTTGGGCTGAGGGCAGGGACGCTGAGTCACCACAAACCCCTGTGTCCACTGTGAGCCTAATCTCGTGTCTTCAGCCCTTGGCCTAACATCACAAAGGCCCTGGGCTGGGAGCAAAAGGATGGAGGGGGAGTACACGGAGGGTGGAGGCCTGACAGCTGGAGAGCCCCAGTTTGGGACAGCTGGTCAGAAAGTGGCTCTCGTTGTTCTAGGATTCCTTCTATGCTTGGTTGTAGAATTGTGTGTTTCTCCTCCTCTCTACTGGCAGGCACCAAAAGCCTAGGGAAGATGTTTGCGCCACTGGGGAGCCAGAGCCAATTTAGCTAGTCTGCACTGAGCCACAGTGGGAGTATTCTTTGAGGCACCTAGCGAATGCCTAAAAGAAAGCAAGCTGCGCTTCCAAAAGGCAGGCAGAGGGAGAAGTGCTGTGATGTTAAGACACGAGCAGTTTCTCAGCCTTGGCACTGTTGACATTCAGGTCTTAATGATTCTTTGTTGGGGGCAGGAGAGCTGTCCTGCGTTGGAGGATCCCTGCCCCTACCCACCAGATGCCCATAGTCCCCGCCACCCTCCCCCACAAGTGTGACAGAGGTAACGTTGCGCTGTTGAGAATCACTGACGGGAGTGAAAGATCTTGACCTCCCTGGTGGCTGCAGTCCCTGGGGCCCTCTTGTGTCTGGCCTCACACAAGAAGTCCGATCCTTCTGAAGTGGGCAGTGGCAACGGAGAGGTGTCTTCTCAGTGTCCACTCAGCTCCAGTGCCATGCAGGGGGCGGGGCGCTGGGCAGCAGAGTGTCCTGGTCCCTGAAGACACAGGCAGTGCTGCACCTGTGCCCCCTGGGATTGGGTAGTTAGCAGTGTTGGCCCCATGTTTTCTCCATCCCTGAGTCCATGTCTCCAGGAGCTGGGAAGGATGTGGACACTGATGGCTTCTTGTCCCAATTCTCCCGCCAGCTCTCGGGCAATGCCAGGGTCTCCCCTGAGCCCCTCCAGGGAGGCCAGGCAAGCAGGCATTTCGCCAGACAGCCGCCAGCAGTGTGCGCCACTGCTTTTCATAAGAAAAGGCGCCTGCGTCCCACTGCCAGAGCTTTGAGCCATCTTGCTCATTAATCAGGATTTCGGGATTCTTGGAGCAATCTTAGCAGCTGCCTGGCACAAGCCCTCCTTGATTTACCATCACCTGTCTGCCTTCAGAGCTGGCTCTATCTATTGCCCCTCCTGGGGGGCTGGAATGGGGGCGGGCACTGCCACCAACCTTGGCCCATCCCTGGCCTGGAGCCTGTTTCAGGAGCTAAGGCTGTATCTCTCAGCAGGGCCTGAGGAAGCACTCACTTCGAATTAGTGTTAATTTTATTATGATTCCCAATTTTCAATTTTAAAAAACTTAAAAGAGAAAAAGGAAGATGGACTAGTAGTCCCAGATATTCTGTTGAGGAAGACGTTGAGAGAGCCGGAGCGAGGTGTGGCCACAGAGAGGAGGTGATGGCAGAGCCTGAGTTGCGTGGAGGCCTCCTGGGAGCTCTTGAGCTGGCCTCGGCTGCCCCTCTCTGCACTGAGGGCTCAGCCCAGCTCCTTGCAGGGCCCTGAGCACCCTGGGACATGTCCCCCCAACACACACATTGAGACTGAGTGTGGTCATTGTTCTCCAGCTGCCCCTGAGGCAGGTGACCACTGCTGGGGTCATTGCCTTTCGGGCCTGGCTTCTGTCCTGTGGACAGACAGTCACATGTAGCTCCTTTTCCTCTCATTCAGGGGACAATGTGAGAGGCAGGCCCCATAGGATTCTGGGTGTGGTGGGGGCCACCCTCACCCTCTCGGGGACAGATGCTCTAGGCAGTGCAGGGTCCCACAGCAGAGGGACCCAACACACCATCCCCTCTGTCTCCTGGCCTCCTGACCAGAGGAGGCTCTGGAAAAGCCGCCCCAGGCCGCCCTGCTTTGCGTCCCTCTCCCATTTTCATTACTGCTGCCACCTCAGGACCCGCCTATCCCGTCAGGCAAGCTCTTGGGCCTTGCTGGTCTCTCCCACTGCCGTCTGGGAAACCGACATCCCCAGCCTCTGTGAGCAACCGAGGGAGGTCGCCTCCGGCCTCCCTCTCTGGCAGAAACCTCTGAGTGTTGCATTTCTGATACGTTCCTGCGGGAGGACCTCATCCAGCAGCTCAATACCCGGGTAATTTGGAGAGGGGCTGCTGAATGCCTCACAGGTCAGCCGGAATTAACGTGCATTTCACTGAAAGAACAGAGTTGCCACCCACATCTTCATCCATTGCTGGGCTAGGAGCTGTCTTGGAATTCTAAAGGGCACTGGGAAGGCAGGAGGGAGGGCAGCGAGGGTTCCCCATCCCGCTTCCGGAGGTTCTGATTTACCTTTGTGGAACCAAAGCTCCTTGGTTTGCCGGCAGAGCTTCAGAAAGGGTGGTGGCCACTTGGTAGTGCTGTGGTCAGTTGTTGCAGCTTTGGCTTATCACTGGGTGAGGCTGTGTGTGTGCCATGCACTGCTAGCCCAGCAACTCTGCATGGTCGCTTTCATTATCGCCATTTTCCAGTTGAAACAGGTCCAGAGGGGTGGAGTGACTGGGCCTTAGATAAACAGCTAGAAAGTGGCTAGGGTCCCTTCTTACCGCCCACCAATGACTGTCTCAGTAGTCAGTGACCCCCTTGCTGACCCTCAGCATGCATCGGTTGGTGAATTTACCCCGGAGGCACATCAGCCTGGAGCAGGGCTGTGTGAGTTGAAGACCAACCTCCCATCCACATCGAGTTTGCCCTGTTTTCCTGAGCAGGTTTCGAGGCCTCTGGCACATGCAGGGAGCACTAGAATGTTCCAGAGACCTGAGGGGCCATGCTTTTCTGGGGACAGATGCCTAAGCGGGCCCTACTCCTTCCAGAAGCCCTGTGCCTCTGAGGATGGGGCGATGGTCTGATGCGGACCCATCCTCCCAACCTGTCACCCGCCCGTGGGAGAGTCCAGTATTCAGAGTTGTGCCTTGTTTTCTGAGCCTTCAGCCTTAGCTCCTCCCCATGAGCAGCCTGGGAGGGACCATACTTTTAATTAGCCTAGTTTGGGGATGGCTGCTCTAAAGCCCTGGGAGGTGAAAGCGGCTGTCTTGCTTTTGGAGTCCACTGCCAGTGGACACAATGTAGCTGTAGGAATGAAAACGAGGAAGAGAAAGGCCCACAGGCTCAAGATTTTAATTGGCACCATCCTCCCGGCCCTGCGCCTGCCCGCCGGCCCTCCCAGGACTCTGTTTGGGCGGCTGGGCCTGGGCTGCGAGTGATGGAGCCTTTCACAGCTGCAGACTGATTTAAGTGGACCTGCATAGATTCCTGCAGCCCTCGCTGAAAGAGCACGCGCTGATCAGCCCTGGGAAACGTATCAGCCACCTGCGAGCGCTGAATAGCGGTGGCCGCTGAGAGCCCGCAGAGCCGCCTGGGCTTCAATGGCCCCGAGGCCCTGCCGGAGAGAAAAGGTTTTCCTGAAGCTGCAATTAATTTTTTTCCCCCAATCAATTGGAAGTTGCTTTCTTGTTCTCAGCTGGGTGAGTGGGATGCTTGAGTCTGTGCTTCTCTGTTAACCTGAGCGCTCCAACAATTGATGTTTCTCTCGAGAGACAGTAAGCGCTTGCTTTCTCGTCGGCCATCGAGGAGGGGACTTTTTTGTTTGTGTTTTGTGTCTTTCTCTCTCTTTTTTCCTTTCTCTAAGATCATCTCAAGCTAATAGTGAGAAAAAAGGCATATGTGAGTGATTCCGCCTCGACAGGTCCCACAATACCTTCAGGAATGTCAGTTTTTCTTGCTTTCATGAAAACACTATGAGGTCTCACTTAGAGGGAACAATAGCGGAGATTAAAGAAGGAGGGAGAGCAAGTGAACACGGAAATTAGAAAGGCAGCGCTGTCTGACCGCCGAGAGCTTTATGATGCAGCCTGGAGGGGGTTATTCTGGACTCACCCCCACTCTGCCAGAACAGTTAGGGGGGCATTCTTGGCTCATACTTAGTTTTGCAGTGAGAACCAATTTTAAGTGCAAAAGAACAAGAAGGCCACATTTTCTCTCAGGAGTCAGTCTTACAGCTTCTGTGAATGTAAATTGTGTGTGTACATGTCTCGTGGTGGGTACTGACCCACAGGATTTCTGTTGGGCCTTTAGGGTGGGGCCCATAACCCAGGCCTGTTCTCCTGCAGAGAGGAGGTGCCAGGCTTGAGAAGGTAGCATCTGGGGCTGTCTGGGCTACACTAGGCAGCCCGTCTGTCGCGACAAAATCACTCTGTGCCCTCTACACCACCCTTGCAGCTGGCCTACTTTCCCCACAACGGCCCGGAGAGGTGTTGGTGTGGGAGGGAGACCATCACTGTGGACCTGTCCACATGCGTGGCTCTGGCTTTCATCCCCTCTTGTCTGGAGCCCCAGCCTCATTAAGATCCCTTGACCTGCTTGCTCTGCAGATTGCTGATAAGCCTCGGCAGGGCCAGTGTCCTTGAGAGGGAGAGAATAATGAGCGCTCTGTCTCCCGAGCCTGCCTGGCTCGATCACTGGCTTCAGTTGTAGTGACTTGCCGGTTAGGGCCCCCACGGCTCATTCTCCCTTGAGGTTTGCAGGGCAGTGTGTGTGTGTGCACGCTGGCATGTTGTACACACGTGTGTGCGCCTGTGTATGCACATGCCATTTTGTTCAGATGGAGAATGGCCTTAGGCTCCTACTCTTGCTTGGTGACCTCAGCAGGCTCCTCCGCCTTTCTAGGCCTCAGTTTCCTCATCTGTAAAGTAGGAGCACTCACACTTTCCTCCTAGCGGCTCTGGAGGAACGAGTGAGGCCACAGTGGGCGAAGTTTCTAGTGCAGAGCCTGCACCTAGTAGGCATCCAGTTCAAGGGAATATAAGTGTCGTCAGCTCTTGTTTCCTTGAAGACAGAGGGTAGCTGCTTGGAAGACAGAGGATAGAGAAGGGACTCTTTTTCTGTGGTCCAAGGGGCAGGTGTCCTAGCCTCTTGGGGGTGGGTCGGCTCTACGTCTGCTTTTCTCCAAGGCCGTGGTGGTAGCTCCCACAGGGATTTTAGAACCTTATCTCCCAAGGTCCCCCCATGGCTCTGGGCTCCCTTTTCCAAGAGAACCTGGGCCTCAGCTGATGATACTCCTTTTTGCAGTA
Organism: Equus caballus; assembly: GCF_041296265.1. Classification (NCBI taxonomy): domain Eukaryota; kingdom Metazoa; phylum Chordata; class Mammalia; order Perissodactyla; family Equidae; genus Equus; species Equus caballus. Next base: position 9,152,811 of record NC_091684.1, read on the forward strand.
GCCACTTACAGATGGAAAGTGAGGGACTTCCTTGTGGGTTCTGTGCTTTTTCCAAATCATCAGACATTTTCGCAAGACAGAAGGCTCATTTCCTGACCTGGGCTCAGCCAGTGATGGTCTTAGGCCAGAGGCTGAGGCCCTAGGCCCAGAAGCTGGTCTCCTGGTGGTGGGCACCTCTTCTACCACCACTGCTCCATCACAGCTCACCTCACCTGTCTGGACTGGGAGGACCACTGAGGGGTCCGAATCAAATCGACTGTATCATCATCAGTCATCAGTCAAGATGCTGCGGGAATTGCAGCATCTTGAAATGATTGCAAGATGGTGGAGCTGTTGTGTGTCTGAGATGTGCATGCACACTGACATGTGCATGCATTTACATCAAAAGGGAGGAAGGGAGCAAGGGTCAAACTGGGACCCTTGGGAAGACGCCGGATTCTGTGTGCATCAAGGGTTTTGTCACTGGTGCTCTGCTGGCTCCTTTTGTTTGTCTCGTTGGTTTCCTTCCTCCTTGGCACTTTCAGCCTCTGCCCCTGACACATCATTCATCACCTAGGGGTGGACTCTAGGGGAAAGTATAGATGCCTTTGCCCCTTTCTCCCATCTGGCCAAGGGCCTGGCTCCACGTGGGGTCAGCCAGGGCACCTCCTCTCTCTGGCCTCTTGCATAGCTGTTGCCTTGCTGGCATTCTGCACCATGGAGGCCCTGTCCTTTCTTTCTTTCTCTCCTTCCTGCAGTTGGGCACTTGGTCCCAGAGGCAGACTGCTGGGGTTCAGATCCCCCCCACTTGCTCCCTGGTGGCCTGAGCAAGATTCTGAACCTCCAGGGACAAGAGTGTACCTCCCCCACCACTCCCAGAGTTGTGTGAGGGTTCGGTGGAACAATCCCCGAGAAGCTCAGGGTAAATGCTTAATAAATGTTAGCTCTACTATTGTCAGAGGCCCCACAGCTGCTAGGACACGAGACAGACCCTGACTTTGAGAAATTCCCTGACTTTGGCCCTGGAACAGACAAGAGTCCAGGGAATGGTGGGAGGAATTTATGGTAGCTCAGCCTTGTGGCTTGGTTTGCTATACATGAAGAAATGTCTGGATTTAAGAGTGATTTAGGGTCGCTCCAAGCCCTGCGCATTCCTCGGGGGCCATCTTGGAGTCCTTGCCCAAGAGCCTTCGGCCGTTGTAGTTGGGAATTTTTAGCAAGGAGCAGTGGGGGTTGCTGGACGCTCTTGGGGGTAGAGTTTAGGTTGGGTTTCCATCCTGAATTCTGGCGTTTCTGGCAGCAGCGAGGTGCAGCGTGGTGGGTCAGGGCACAGGCTTTGACAGACAGAACTGGGCTTGAGCCTGGCCCTGCGCTGCCCCTCTGTGGGAGTTGACCTTGGGCTCTCTGCATGCACATGGGGATGCTGGCAGAGCCTGTCTCTTGGGATTAGGTGCTGAGATAATGGAGGCGAAAGGTTCCCCAGAGCTGGCCACTGGCATCCACCTAAGGTACGTTAACTTTGACTGCAAGGGCTTCTTGAGGTTTCTAGATGCCTCAAGATGCGGGTGCTGTGTTTGTATGTCCTGCCAAGCATTTAAATAGTAATGAACAAAAGGGAAAAAATAGAAAGGGAAAAAATAAGCCTATCAGGAAATTCACAGTTATGTTGAGGTGTGTCCCTGGGAAAGTCAAAGAAGCAGGGACTCGCCCTGGCCAGCCCTTCCGGAGCCCACGGTCAGGCCTGCAAGTGGGAACCACATTCTGTCAGCACACTGAGGCCTTGGGCTGGGCCCTCCACAGGCTCCCTTGCGAGGTCAGCATCATGATTCCTATCATGGTTCTGAGAGGGAAAATGACTTGCCCAGAGTCACTTGGAGAGCAGCATATCCTCCACTCCTGCGTCTATTTGGTGGCAAAGAGTGTGCTCCAGGCCACAGCTGTGCTGCTGAGGCCGCTTTCTGGCCTCTTTGGCACATCCAGTGCCCTTTAAGAAAATGTCTCCTGGGTGCCTGCCCCTGGCCCAGAATCTGGACCTCCTGCTGGGGTGGGGGGTTGTCCTGGTCCTGGGGGAAGATACAGAATCCCTTCCCATGCTACCCTACCCCCCACCCCTGCAGCCCAGGAGCCTCTGCACTAGGGGTTCCCTGCCAGGGCGTCCCTGGGCAGCAAAGACTGAGGAGTGTGTTGGGCTGGTGACCACAAGCATCCAGGAGAACTCTGGTGAGCACTATGCAGCCTCCCAGATCTTTGCACCCTCTCTGACCTCCAAGATTGTCCCTTGTCGTCTCTCACTGCAGCTCAGAGGAACTGGGCTCCCAGAGGGGATGAGAGACCTACTCAAGTCACCCCTGGGGCACTGGGCAGAGCTAGGACTCCAAACCACGGCTCCTGGCCCTCTACTGGGCTCCTGCCCAGCTGCCCAGGCACCCTGTGATGCAAACCCTGCCCTGCCACAGTTTGGTTGGAGACAGAAATGACACAGGTGAGAGGGCAGGTCACCCCAGGAAGGGTCCCTGCTGTGCAAGAGTCCGGGGTGACTCTTCCTCCACCCCCCATAGCCAATTAAGTGTCTTGCCTGCCTCCAGGTGAGATAAAGCTGTCAGGAGAGGCAGCCCTCTAACAGGGCCTCCAGGGCTCAGGAGCACCAGGGCCCCATAGTGTCCCTGCCACTCACCTTTGGCTCTGTGGGTGGGGACAGCCGAGCCCAGAGAGGCGGAATGTGCCCAGGAATGTCCTGCCGCACCCACCGCCAGCAGGCATGTCCATGGCCACCTGCCCTGCCCAGGCACGCTGGGACATGCTGGCCAAGCCCAGCTGGGCTGCCGCCTCTCCTCGCCCCCGCAGTGGCCAGCGAAGGCCAGCACAGCCTCTCTTTTCCCCAGCATGCCTTGGATTTCTGCTCTCACAGACCACTTCCAGGTGGGATGCAGCTCGGGTAAATGGTTCTCCTTATGCTGCTTCTGCTGGGGCTGCTGTGGCAACATGGGCCCTCCGCTCCATCTTGGTGCAGCTGGGCACCATAAAGTGTTGAAATCCTGCTGAGACAGGCCCTGTTTATGATGTCATTTCAGCCCTGTGAGGGCAGTTTTGTTTCCCCATTTTACAGATAGAGAAAGAAAAACTCAGGTTGCATAAGGAGCCCAAGGGAACACCAATCCTAGTGGCAGAGGCAGGATTCCACCCCAAATGGGTCAGTGTTTTCAACACTTCATTCAGCCACCCGACCCAGTTCCTCTAGTCATCAGGGATACAGCGAGCAGAAGCCTTGCTCCCTGGCTGAGCCCTCTGCAGCCCTGCCAGCAGCCCATGGATGTGGGTGTGGGGGCTCTAGGATTGAGGGTGTGGGGCAAGGAGGCTCTAAGAGGCCTTTGGAGGGGTGTAGGGGAGCGCATTTTAGCTGGACTGTGAAGGGAGAGAGAGGTTTATTAAGGGGGTTGAGGCAGGGCACCCCCAGGAGAGCATAGTGCATCCAGAGGAGCCTGAGTGGGCAGGGAGGGCGCGAGGAGGCAGGGATGGGGCTGTCAGGCCTTTGGCCCTGAAGTGAGGTGTTTGCTCTTCATGAGGGTCTGGGAAGGAAGGTGCTGGGTCAGGTTTGAGACTCGTGGAGCTGAGAGGCCCATGAAACGTTGGAGTGGAGGTATAGTTCCGATTTGTATTTGGTGCCAGGCCTCATGTCCTGTCGAAGCCAGTCTGGCACAGCAGCCTGTCAAGGAAGGGCAGGGACACCCTGGGCTCGTGCAGGATGACTCCCTCATTGTGTAGACGGGCCCAGAACCGGCAGGACTTTTCCAGGACACACCCAGTGCGAGGCAGGCTGGAGCCAGAAGCCAGGTGCCCACATCCCCATCAGGTGCCCTTAGAATGTGCTTGTTGTCTCCTGCTTTCTGCAGACTGCCATGAGGCCTGGAGCCATGAGGGACCCTGAGGGACCACTCCTCAGAACAGAGGACAGTTGGAGGCCCAGAGGGGAGCAGGGTTTGCCTGAGGCCCCCATTTCTGATGCCCCTGCCAGGGCTCACTATCCCACCAGCAGTGCCTTCCCAGGGGGTACTGTTGCCCTTGGACTCCTGACCTTGGACCAAGTCACAGAGCAAGGGAGAGGCTGGATGGCTTGTGACATGGCCAGCTTCGTAGCCAATGAGGAGCCCCTCTGGATTTGGTGGGGGAATTCTCTTGATGCTGCAGGAGTGAGGGCAGCCAGACATTTTGTACTGGCTCTACTATGTCCCTCTCAGGGGACCTGGGCAGACCAGGATGCCCTGTGGGTGGTCAGGGCCGGTCCACTCATGGGGGAGAGGCCCCTTCTTTGGGGTCTCCAGCATGTCCCTGCTCCCCACACCTGTTCTCCCATTCTGGCTCCGTTGACAGGCTCTGAGCTTGAGGTGAGCTCGTTCTGTGTGGGACTGGCCAAGATGGTGGCTCCTAGGAGTTAAGAGGGGTGTGCGTGCACAGTAGGGAGCTGGCCTTATCCTATGATCGTTGGCTCAGGCTCTCTCTGCCTCGGGTTTGCCTGGAGTTCAGTCTGACTGTGGCAAGTTGTGTTTGGATTTTCCAGTGTTTGGCCCTAGGAGACAGCAGAGGTTCTAGACAGCAGGCGTGGGGGGTGTGTTTCTTTTTCCTCTCCTGGCCCTCTGGCACAGGCCATTTAGCTTGGAATGAGTGCTAAGTGGCCATTTGCTGTGAAGTCCATTCCTGCAATGCCATTGATCTCGATGTGGAGGCTGGAAGGAGCCAATGATGTGGGATGGGTCCTGGCCATGCAGGTGGTCCTCCAGGTCCTGCTCAGGCACTGTCCTCCCTGAAGTGCGGGGCCAGGGCCCTAAAGGTGCAGAGCTCGGAAGGGGTTGAACCAAACCAGAGAGGGTGGGAGTGAGAGGGGCATGAAAGCACTTGATAGTCCTTTCGAGCCAGAGGGGAGTGCTTCACCAATGAAAAGGGTAGTCTAAGGGGCGTGGTTTGCTTCTGGAGTTTTCCATGCTGAGGCCTATTTGAGGAGATAAATCAGTCAATTGTGTTTCTGCAATGTTTGTCTGCCTTTCTTTATGATTTAAGTTTTTTTGTTGGGGAGGAGTGAAGAGATTCCCCCCACCCCCAAAGTGAAAGGAAATCCAGCTGAATCTGACACTTTGAACTTAATCTCTGCTTCTCATCTCTTTGCCAGGTGTAAAAATATGACAGGTGGAAACAGGGGCTCCGTGTTCACACGCACCAGAATTGTAGACACCTGGCCCAAACGTCCATCTTCCTCCGTGTGTCATAACGTTCCTGTGGCAGTGAGCCTCGGCAGACATGAGGGGCCATTCCCCCCAGACCATTTCTGACAAACAAGCAGCTTCCTTCTTTCGCTGCCGTGGGCAGGGCCAGGCAGCTGCTCTGAATGGCTGACGCTGGCCCATTTGGACAAGGCTGGTGTGCAGTCCAAGAGCAGCCTTGTTTAAGGAAAGCCAGAGTTTCAGGCACAAAGCAGCCCCCAGCCCCGCTTTGGGTCACCTACAAAGACTGGCAGTGTTCTCCTATGGAGCAAGAAGCCCCAAGCCAGCCCCTGTCAGGCAGGCAGAGGGCCTTGCTAACCTCCACAACAGCAAGATGTTTTCCAGGGGTTTCCCCTTTCTGTGTCCTATGAAAGCGCCTACCAGCTATGGGGAAAGGCCTGCACGACCGACCACCCTCATGCAGATGTCTGGCACATGTGTGGCCCATTTACCATACAGGGATTGGCTCTTCCTGATGTTTTCGCATTCTGTGCTTGTGTGAAACTCCTATTTAATTTGGTGATTATTAAGTGCAGGAACCTTGGGACTGGTAGGAGTTTTTTGTCCGAACAGTTTTGCAAAGTGCCGTTTTTAAAAATGCTTAAGTTTTGTTCCTGCCAATAAGTAGAGAAGAAAAGTCAAAAAGAACTTTGGTGGAGAAACATCAAAAATGATTTAGTATAGAGATGGAGGAGGGGCTTCTTTTTTGGGAAATATGAGTGGCGATTTGAATAAGATTTTGGCCTGTGGGTCATCCTTTTCTCCATTCCTAACTTATTGTGTCCCCTTCTCTTAAAATACACACACATTTTAGTTTTTGGTACATGGTACATTCACATCTTCAAAAACTAAAACAGTATACAGTGGAAAGTCTTACCCCCATCTCTCCCATCTTCCATGCCCTCAGGTTAACTGCTTATGTGTTTCTTGTGGTCCTTCTGGAATTCCTTTATGCAGATACAATCAAATAAAAATTTTGATTCTTATTTTATTCTGCTTTCTTATACAAAAGATAGCACGCTATATCTACCTTTCCACATCTTGCTTTCTTAAATAATAGATCCTGGAGGTTTTTCCATGTTGGAAAGGCTGCTACCTCCTTTTTTCCTGCTGCAGGATGTTCTGGTGCATGGATGTGCCCCACTTTCTCTCCCAGGCCCCTGCTAATGGACCCCTCAGCGGTGTGCAATCTCCTTCAGCTGTGAATTGCAGCGCTCATGAATCCTTTCAGATGTGGCAGGTATATCTCATGTGGGGCACATCCCACCAGTCGGATTGCTGGGCCACAGGTTGTGTGGTCTGTTGTCTTGGAGGATGTTGCCCAGGTGATGTTGTGGGAGCTGTGCACCGTGATGGAGGCTGGAGGTGGTCCATTTCCCCACTGCCCCTTCAACAGACACTGGTCTAATGTGGATTTTGCCAACTAGATAGGTGAAAAATAGTTTCTCTTTGTCATTTTAGTTTGTATTTTTCTAATCACTTGAGCATCTTTTTGTATATTTAAAGGCCATTCATAGGTCCTTTACTGTGTTCATTTGCCCTTTTAAAAAAGTTGAATTGTTGGTCTTTTTCTACTCTCTTGTATATTAGGGAGATTAGTTTTTGCCTGTGATATGAGTTGCAAGTGTTTATTTCTAATTTGTTTTGTTTTTTGACTTTGCTTTTGGCATTCTTTAACAGCTCTATTGAGGTATAATTCACATATTATAAAATTCACCCATTTAAAGTGTACAATTTTAGTGATTTTCAGTATATTCACAGAATTGTGCAACCATCACCACAATCAATTTTAGAACATTTTTCATCACGCCAAAAAGAAACCCTATGCCTATTGGCAGTCACTACTTATTGCCCTCAGCCACTCCCAGCCCCAGCCAACCAACCACTAATGTACTTTCTGTCTCTCTGGATTTACCTATTCTGGATAGTTCACGTAAATGGAATCATACAATATGTGGTCTCTTGGTGACTGGCTTCTTTCGCTGAGCTCCATAATGTTTTCACGGTTTATCATGTTACAGCAAGCATCAGTACTTCATTCCTTTTATGGGCAGATAATATTCCATTGTACAGAAGGACCGCATTTGACGTATCCATTGCTCGTTGATGGATTGGGATTTGGGTTCTTTCTGCTTTTTGGCTATTGTGAGTAATACTGCTATGAACATTTATGTACACCCTTTTGTGTGGGCATGTATTTTCATTTCTCTTAGGCATATACCTAGGGATGGACTTGCTGGGTCATTTGTGAACTCTGTTTATCATTTTGAGAAACTGCCAACCTGTTGGCCAAAGTGACTGCACAATTTTACATTCCCACCAGTTCTTTTATTTTTTGACATGTATATGTTTTTATCAAATTTATTAACTTATTTCTTTGTGACTCTGGATTTTGAGTTTTAGAAAAGCTTGTCTATTCCAAGATTATAAAGGAATTTGCCTGTGTTTACTTTTAGTACTTTTACGATTTTATATTGCGATCTTTGGTCCATGTGGAGTTTATCCTGTGTGTGTGGTGTAAATACGGATCCAAACTCTTTTTTTTTGATCTGGCACATTTGTCTCAATACCAGCTACTGAAAAGGCCATCATTTCCTCTCCGCTTTGAGACCCCACCTTTATCCTCTACTGAATGGGGTCTATTTCAGAACGTTCTTGGTGCGTCCTCATGTAGTAGTATACTCTTACTTATTGCGGCTTTGTTAATATGTTTTAGCACCTGATACGGCTAGTCCTGCCTCATTGTTCTTTACAGAGGTTTCTTGACTAATCTCATCTGTTTATTTTTTCATTAAAAAGTTGAGAATCATCTTCTCTGCAGATGGTGGGGGGAAGGGGGATGCTTGATATTTTAGATTGGGATTGTACGAGACTTATGAATTAACTTGGGGAGAATTGACACCTTCTTGAGCTCAAGTCTTCCTGTCCACAACACAGGATGTCTTTTTATTTGTTCGAGTCTACATTTGTGTTCTTTAAGGTTTTCTTCCTATCAGTTTTGCCAGTTCTTGTATTTTTATTCCTAGAGATTTTACCTTTTTTGTTGCTGGCATGCCTTCTTGCTCCTAAAAGTAGGTTACAGTTGAAAAGGGCAGTTGTGTTTGACTGCCTGTGGTATAGATTCTCTTCCCAAAGCTGAGCCCCTGGCCTCCACAGCTCCCTTTGCTGTGCAGCACTGTGTCCACAGGGAGCCACGGGCACAGCTCTGAGCCCGCGGGCAGTGGGTAGGCGGAGGGTGGGAGGGGGGTGCTCAGGTTTGCCAAGCATCCGCCCTGGCCTCCTAGGTGGTCTTGCTGCAATTAACCCTCCGAACAGTTCTGTGACTTTGGGGCTCTTATTAACCTTATACAAATGAGAAACCGAGGCTCAGAAGTTTAATGATTGTCAAGGTCCCCCAGAGGGCAGACCGGAGCTGAGATTCCAGCCCAGGCTTGTCCAGCCTTTCCTAGGCCACCGTCCTGCCCAAGGATCGAATGTTCTCCTGAGCACAGCCCAGAAGTCAAGAGGCTGGTTGCACATCAACTAGCTTGCAATTTGGGGCAAGTCTCATCCCCTCTCTTGGCCTCAGTCTGCCCATCTGCAGATGAGGTTGTTAAACTGGTTGGCAATTTGCTCATTTTTCCGAAAAGGATCCCCTTTCTTTGGAAGCCAATATCTGGAACGCAGACATGGAGCTGCTGGGGTGGAGCCGAGAGGGCCCCAGTGCTCTGCAGCCCATCTCCCTGTGCCCGATATGGCCCTTGGGGCACCCAGCTCCAGGCAGCTGAACAAGAACCAGTGCCCACCATGCCCTCTGAGGGCCTTGGAGCCATCTTCCATGCCCCTAACCCTGCTGCAGAAGCCGCCCCAGGTACTGCATGAGTCCCGGCAGCATATTAGCCTTGGCCTCCCGCCAGAGCCCTGTGTGCTTTGGAAAGGTCCCTCAACTTTTGTTAGGCAAAGAATTCTCTTCACGCCAAGCTGAGAGTGAGGTGGTTTCACATGTCCCGTCCTGAGTGTGTGCTGGCCGGAATGCACACCACAGAAACAAAATGTTTGTTTTCCAATTGTGAGAGTGCCGGAGGCCCTTTGGCGTCGGCTTCCACACCTTCTGTGTTTGGGCAGGCCATCCGCCCCCCGGGGGCCTGGTGCAGACACATCGTCCGCCACAATGTGGCCTGTGGGGTGTGAGCAGAGAGGGGCCTTCGGGCCACTGGGATGGCCACCAGTCAGAGGACGTGCGGGACTCTGGGCCACCAAGGCCTCTTCTTGCCCACAGCACCCTGGGGACCTCAGGGCTGCCTCGACACACAAGCTGAGCCAGGCGGGGCTGACTGGGCGGGTCCTTCCTTCCTGTCCCCTCAGGCTGCCCTGGGCACCTACTGTGAGCTGGCCTCTGAGCCAGGCAATGGGGCAGAGGGTCAGGGCTGTGCAGGGCCAGGCTAGGTGCTCATGGGCTGGGGCTGGCTTCCAGAGGAGACAAGGCAAAGTTGGGCGTTAGTGGGTGAGAAGGAGCCTGCCAAGTGAATAGGTGCTCAGTCAACATTTGTGGCCTCTGCAGAGTGAGCTGAGGAAATGTGGTGCAGGAAGGCAGGGACTTCCAGTAACTGCTCAAGGCCATCCTTCCACCCCACAGATCTTTCCTGCCCCCCTCGCCCCGGGCTGTTGGTGGTAGAACCTGTGATCTGGGAAGAGCCTCGAGTATCCATTGCCAAATCAGCAGTGCTCACTGGGCCCCAGGGGCTCCCCCCAAGGCAATTTTATTTCCTATTTTCAGGTTGCAGCAACCTGGCTTCCCTGTCTGGGTTGCGGGGCTGGCATTTCCCTTATTCTGGAGAGTAGGGAAGCAGCCCAGGCTCAAAAGGGCTGCCTCTTGTGGGGTCCAAAGGTAAGTTTTTCGCAGAAGCAGGCTGGGCCTGACGCAGGTCTGGATGAGCAGCTGACCCGGCCCGCACAGGAAGTGAAACTGGGCTGTAGCAGGAGCGCGGTAAGATGCCAAGAGTGAAGGGCTGGCCTTCAGCGGGACCTGTGCAGCAGCCCTGAGAGGGGTCAGCCCACGCCCATTGCGCTTGGCCCTCTCCAGCCCCTGCCTGACACCAGACCAAACACAGCTCCGACCCAGGGCAGCCTGGGGGAGCAGCCCCACCACCTGACCCCTTGTGCCGGGCCTTCCTGTGAGAGAGAGTCTGGCCTTCATGCAAAATTCAGATTAACCAAAGATGGATTAAAGATAGGCCAAAAATATGCTGGGGCCTTTTTCCCTCTTTTCTGAGAAAGTTAATAAGTGCCCCCCAAACCCCACCCCGGAAACCACATGCCTTGCCATCCTGGTTGTCTCTGTGCCAGCTTCCAGTGTGAATGAGGCTTAGAATATTTCCAGGCCACTAGCCATCCTCATGGCCTGGTATTTTCTTGATACTTGGAGAATTCTGTTCTTGTGAAAGTGTCTGTTTGGGAAAGAAATGCCTCAGCTTAGCTGGATCCCTCGGCCTAGCTTCCAGCGGAGTGGCTGCAGGGGGTCAGGAAACACAGGCCAGCCTGGGTACCTGGTCTGATGATCCTCACTTGCTTGGACTGGTTTATGCCCCTCTTTCTAGAGGAATTTGAGGTAGCCCCCTAGAAATCTGTAACACAAAGAGATCCATAAAACTGGGTTAAAAAGAGGGAGATAGCATTAAAAAGAGGAAAAGCGAATGTGCCAGCCTTGAAGAACTGAGCCAGGAGAGGGAAGTGGAGGGGACTCTGTCACACTTCTTGTCTGAGAAGGGGAAGCACACGTGCGCCTTGGGGAGATGGGTTTTGTCCCAGTACGATGCTGAGAGGAAGTTTCATGTGGGCACTATGCTTAGGACACGCACTTACCAAGGAGAGGTGTCCCCCACAACCTCTGCTCCCCAGCAGACGCAAGGCCAGCTGGTTCTGGCAGCTGGACTCCTGACAGCCCTGATGGCCACCTCTGGCCAGGGCCTGGTGTTCCTGTTCTGGAACGAACTGCAGTACTGATGAGCAGTTGTATAATGCACAACTACGTTAGCATACAAAGTGCTTTCACCTCCCTTCTTAGGCTGTTCCTTAGAAGCAGAGCCTGAGATGGGGATTCTGGTCCAAGTGATTGATTGGAGTGGCTCTCAGGAGAAACCTGGAGGGAGGTGGATGGGACAGGGGAAGGAGCTCTGCAATGTGAAGAGCCCTTGGGATGGGATCCCTCTGAGGCCTGGGGCAGCTCTGGCACCTGTGTCAGCCAGACCTTGGCTGTGGGCTACCCCCCCACCCTCCCCCACCCCCCCCACCAAGAGGGGTAACCTCCTAGACTTTCCAGCCCAGGGCAGTTCTCAGGAGGAAGGGGCGGGGAGCCATCAGCAGAGGGATGGGTGCCCCGTCTTGGCCTCTGTTTTCTCCTGTGAAGCAGCCCAGCCAGTAACAACTGTTCCTGTTTCCAAATGAGGCAACTGTCAGTGGAGGAGCCAGACTTGGGTCCAATTTCTCTGACTCCAGAATCTCTATCCCCGTGCTCTTCCAGCTTTCGGGGCATGTCAGGGCCCAGGGAGACAGGAATGAGCCTGTCCTCTTTAGGGCAAGACGACCAGGAGAAAGGGGGCTGCTGCTGCCCATTCTCAGCCACAGCTGCCGACAGCCCACCCTTGCCTTTTCCCCGGGATGCCCTTTACCCTTCATCTTGTGGGGACTCCAGGCACGCAGGCAGTGTTCCCAGGGAGGCTTTTTGTGCCCTGCCCCGCCCCTTACTTCTGGGTTATTACTGACACGGTGTGTGGTGCAGCTCAGCTGAGTAGACGTTTCTGGAGTCCCTCCCTCGTGCTTGCCCAGGCTGGCATGGGAGCCCTAGTACTTGGGGAAGGGAAGGAGCTCGAGCGCCTGGGACTTGGCAGGGTGGGTGGCCGTCGGCACACACAGCAAGATGGGGCTGAGTGTCTGCTGAGTTAGCGAGAGCTTTCCGAGGGGGCATTTGGTTTTCAGCTTGCAGCTCCAGGCAGAAGTGCCCTCCACTGGCGAGGAGCTGAGCCCTCTCCAGACTCTTCACAGTGGGGCGCACAGGCCCAGGCGTGGAGAGGAGAGCCAGGCCTGGCTCTCGGGGTATTCTCACTGCCCAGGTCTGATGGGCCTCCGTCTGCAAGGAGGGCTGCAGAGTTCCGGCGGGTGAGCACTGGGAGGCAGGGACCTTTGTCTCTGTCCCCAAAGCCTGGCCAGGGGCCTCCTACCCAGGAGGGTGTCAGAACATATATCTGCACAGAAAGGCTGTGCAGAAGAGGCCATTGCTCCTGGCTGAGAAGCCCTGGGAGACTGGCTGGGGTGGGCTGAGACGTGGCGGCCAGAGCTGAGGTCTGGAGGGTCTGATGGAACAACTTGACTTTCAGGGGCTCCATTCTGAAGTCATTCCAGACTCTAGGACTGGCGTGCTGACCGATGTCTCCAGCCACTAGCTTGAGCTCACGTGGACAGTCCCTCTGAGCTTTGTTACCTGGGCAGGCCTGAGCCTGTATGGGTGGGCCAGGGCTGGGCCTCGAGAGAACAAAATTTGGAGTGGGGGGCTGTTTGTCCCAGAACAGCCATTTGCCCTGGAGTGATGTGTTCATGTTGCACCTTGGGCTTGTTAGTAACTTTCCCCAGACATTTTTGAGGGCACACAGGCCTCCAGGGCTCCCACAGGCCCATGCAGCATTCTTCTGTGGGGGCTGGGCTTCTCGGCAGCTTGAGCTGCCAGGAGAGACTGGCTGGGACCCTGCCCCCAGGGCATGGTGGGCACAGGGCCTGGGCATGGGCTGCGCCCTGGACATGGCAGGGGATGGGCTCACCTGGGGATAGAGTCTCGGCAGGACACACGCTGCCTCATTGTGGCAGTCACATTCCTCCCTGGCTGGTGGGGCATGCCACCAGCTGGGGCATTCAGCAGGCGGGTCTTGGTTTTCATGGTGGCTGAAGTGGCTGAGTTTTGAGTCAACAAAGTTTTCATGGAGACACTGGCTTTGCAGCCAAGGAGCAGATGCCTTTGGGACGGTTGGGGGGTGGGGTTCATTAGCATCCTGGAGTTGGCTTGTGTTAACATTCACCAGCCAAACCTTGCAGCTTTTTGTCCTGCTGCAGAGCAAACAGGACACAGTAATTCCAGACAGCCAGAATGGAGGTGGCCCTGAGTGCCCTTCGCCCACCCCTTATTTGGCAGGTGGGCCAAAGCCCAGAAGTTGTGGAGTCTTGTCTGAAGCCATGATGCCTGTGTGTAGCAGAGATCTGTCACAGCCTGTGTGACCTCAGCCTTCTCTGGGGGATACTTGAGATAAAAGCTATGTCTCTGAAAGGTTCCAGCAAACCGGGGTCCCCCAGCACCCGGCTGCCGGCATGGCTAATGTTTAACATGATCAGTGCTCAGACACACACTGTCACATTTGCCATAAAGTCAGGCACAAGAGCTGCCCCCCAACATCTTAGGTATTGGAATGCACAGGGTCAGGCAGGATGATCTGAGCAGCATGAAGAGGTGAATGCAGACTCGGGGGCACTTTCTGTTCAGTTGATGCCAGTGCTTCCCACTGTGTCCACCTTACGGCTCACAAGACACAGTGACACTGTCTGGGTGTTCACGCTGGGGTGAAGGGATGTGGCCGATCCTGAGGGCCGAGGCATCAGTGTCTCCGTGTCACTTGTGGGCCATTCGCAGCTCACTGGACTGACAACGAATGTTATTATTTATACTAGCAGGAGTCACATTGCCCTTGAGGGAGATTTCTTACATACCACCACTTCTCTCAGGCAAAGAGACAGATTGCCCAGCCAAGTGTCAGGGTTGGAGCTGGCTTCCCGGCTCCTGAGCTCCATGATGCTTCCCAGCCTCACACTTGGGCCTCCTCCGCCCTGGGCAGCCTGGGCCAGCAAGGATGGGGACTCAGGTGGGGGTGGGGGTTAATGCCTCCTGCCCAGGCTGGGCTGTCTTCGCTCTTTTTTGTGCCCCTACCCAGTTCTCCTTCTGTCCTGGCTCAGCTCTATGCCAGCCAGGAGAATGGGGCTCAGAGACCCTCCCATCACAGGCATCTTGGGCCTTCACCCAGCATCAGGTTTGAATTCTGACCTGTTTTGCATGAGGAGCCGTTGCCAGCCTTTGCTGTGTCGAGGGAGGGGATGTGCTCTGTGCAGACTGGGGGGCCTTGCTGAACCCTACAGTGGCCCGGGGCGGGGGACTGTGTGGTCCCCAGTCCAGTGAGGCTGTGACTGGACTCCTGCCGTGGCCTGGGCCAGCATCTCAGGTCTAATGGGTGGCCTAGCCCTTCTCTCCTTGATCCCAGCGCTCTTTCCCAGAGCTTCCCAATATGCTAGCCTTCACTTTTCTCATTTAATCAAAAGATTCCATGAAAAGCAAACCCATCAGAACAGTTTTCTCTATGGAGTGTTTGGGAACAATGAGCGTGTGCACGACAGGCTTAGCCGCCTTCCTCCAGAGACGGCGCCTTTTATTTTCCATTTGCCGAGCCTGTTTCAGCAGCTTGTTCATTGTGATAGCAGTGGTCATCTTTATTTCAAAGTGACAGACACACTGTAGCCTGTGAAAGGACCAGGGCCCTCGGGACAGGCCTGTGATCTTGGCATCGGAGGCGTGTGATGCCCCACGTCCTTGCCTCTGTGCCTCCGTGCCCCACAGCATGCAGGGAAGAAGCAAAAGCCCAGAGTCCTCTCCCCTGCCTTCCACGCACATCTCTTCTGTTGCGTCCCCTCTGAGAAGGGACCATGTTGCTGCTGGTCCTATTGGGGATCTCCAGGGCTGGGCTGTGGGCGCCCCTAGCCACAATCCTCTGTCCTGATTTTGTGCTCTGCCATGAAAGCAGGCATTTAACTGAACCTTCTGTGCACAGTGCTGGGCCTGCCCCGCCTTGTGAGCTCCGGTAGCCCCGAGCTCCCTGGTGTTCTAGTTGCGTCTGCGTCCGCCGCTCCGGCAGGCCCCAGGCTGCCTACTTCTCCAGGCCAGCCCCACACAGGGGCAGCACTTGGGTGGAGAGCTCTTGACAGCCACACTCTCTCACTGGGATCTCAAAGGGTCCTGTGGGACAGGCAGGGACCATTGCTTGACTCTTACAGATGAGGCAGCCAAGGCCTAGGGAGGCTGATGGCTCTGCGTGACACCCCCAGCTGATGAGCACCAGAACCAGCCTAGAGCTGGGCCTCTCCTCCAGCAGAGCTGTGGCGTCT
Source organism: Equus caballus (assembly GCF_041296265.1). Lineage (NCBI taxonomy): Eukaryota > Metazoa > Chordata > Mammalia > Perissodactyla > Equidae > Equus > Equus caballus. The sequence goes on from NC_091684.1 coordinate 9,168,212, forward strand.
GCCACCAGAGGGCCTGTGGAGAGCACAGGGCCCGACTCACCTGGAGAATCAGCATCTCCAGGCGGGGCCCAGGGCTCCTGTGGAGACCAGCTCCCTGGATGGCTGTGATGTGCACCAGGTTGGAACGCCAGCTCAACCCTGTGGAGCCATCTCCCCATCTGCGGGGTGGCGAGTGAGTGGGGTGGGCATTACGCCCCTCCATGTGCAGCAGTGCAGCCTGGCAACGTCTCCAGTTGCATCCATCAATTCTCTCCTGCTGTGGACTTTTTAATTGCTGAAGAGCCTTCCCACGCCTGAAAAGACCTGTCCTGTGTAGCCATCATTGAGGGGGTTGGCTTGCTCTCTCCTTTCCCCTTTGGCAGCTTGATAGGAATGCTCACATCGCTGAATTTGTGCGTGCATCCTCAGTTGTTTTCTGTAGGTAGGAATCCTAGAAGTGAAGTTGCCCGATGAAGGAATCTGATCTGTTTTTACCACCTCACCCTTCAGAAAGCTTGTGCGGGAAGGGTTCTGAGCCTGCTCTTTTCTCTGCAGCCTCCGCAAATTGGGGAGTATCAAGTTGCGCTCTTTCCAATTTGTAGGTGAATAACTGAATTTTGCGTTTCTTTATTAACACGTATTCATTGGCCAGGGGTATTTCTTCGTGAGTGAGTTGCCGATGGCCCCTCTTCCTTGCCTAGCTGGTGGAGGAAGCCAGGGTTTGAGTGGTCTTCCACCCCCTGGCGACCCCATTGACAGGCCCGTGGGCTTTGTGGGGTGTGCAGTCCTTGGGTTCTGGGAAGGGAGTGTGACCCTTAGTGACCTGTGTGTCTGTCTCTCCCACAGAACTGTCAGACCTTCAGCAGCCTCAGCTGTCTGAGCGCAGGGATGGAAGACTGCGGCCCCCACAGCCCCTTTGCCCTCATCAGTGGCACCAGGTCCTGGACCGCCTTGCTCTCGGCCTCGGCCTCCGGCACGGGGGGCAGGACCCCTGCCGGGACCCCGGTCCCCGAGTCTCTCGCCCCGCCCTTTGACGACCACTTGGCCTGCAAGGAGGAGCCGTGCTGTGAGGAGTCAGATGGCTGTGCCCTGGACGAGGGCTGCGGCAGGAGGGGGGAGTCGGCTACGGCCTGGCGGGACCGCAGGGCCACCGAGAACAGCCCCTGCTCCCTGGACGGCGAGCTGGACATTGAACAGATAGAGAACAACTGAGGGGGTTGCGGGCCCCTGGTCAGGGGTGGGGGTGCATTAGAATCGACGGCCTCCCTCTGGGTACAGGGTGGGCACTGGAAGGGGGGAGCCCCACTCCTGGGCCTGATGAAAGCTTCCTGGAAGGCGCTGGGTCCCAGGGAGCGAGCCCACCCGCCTCCTGGAGAGGCTGTCCAGCCTGCAGGGGTCCTGGCCCAGGGCCAGGCGACCCGGCCGCACCACACGGTGGAACGCTCAGCCGCTCACAGCACGGCAGCCATGGTCCGCGAACTGCTGTCGCCGATAAAGCAGCTTCTTGGTTTGGGTCTCTTGCCCCTGTTTCCTTGTGGGACATCAGCCACCCCGCCTGGCACTTGTGGCACTTCCGGCAGGACTGGCCTCTCTGTGCGAATCCCGGTTTCTAGCCGGCGGGGCTTGTCGGGCGGCCTGGGCTCAGGTCCATCCAGTGGTGTCAAGGCCCTTCTTGGCCTCCTGCTCAGGTTCAGTTTTGGGGAGTCGGCCCCACAGCTCCGTTCACTCAGTTTTATTCCGTGCCTTCTCTCCCACATCTCCCTGCTTCAGGTTCGGGAAGGTTCGGGAGACGCTTCCTTCTGTAGTAGCACCTTGGCCTTAATTCCAAGTGTGGGAGACAGAGGCCCTGGGGTGCTGGGGTGGCCCTCCACGTCTGAACTCTCGGGTCCCAGGGAACGACTTGGGGTGCTTGTTAGAGGTCCCCTGCGCTGGGCAGGCATTTGCTGGATCTCTTGGCCAAAAAGACAGGCCCACTTGCCTCTCCGGTGGTGTGGAGAGCCTGGCCCCATGGCACTCTGCTACCCTGGGGGCCGTGCTGGCAGCTGGCAGCCATCCTCGTGGCTAACGTATCCCTACATGATTAGCTGAGTTGATTAAGGTGAGTGGAGACATGTCACCATAAAAGAGCGACCTCTTGAAAACGTCCTCAGGAGGCAGGAGCTATGAGCAGGTGCACAAATCTAGGCCCTGTCACATTTTGAGGGTGAAGGATGTCTGCTGGATGCTCGTGGGGGACCTGCGAGGCCCCTGCAGGATTCCAGGCACATTCTCCTTGGTGGGTGGGGAGAGCTGGCCTTAATCAAGGCGTGCCGTCCACCTCAAGACAAGCCCACCTGCTGGTCGGCTGTGGGACAGAGTGTCTTAAGTGCTGCCTCCTGCTGTGGTCCCACCACACGCACAGGGGTTGACGCGCACACCCGCCCTGGTTCCACCCGCGGACTCCCTGACCCCCTGAGGCTTTGCTCTCAGGCAGCCCTCCCTGCCTGGCCGGCAGACACACCACATGGGCTCTGCCCTCTTGGAATCTGGCTTTTAGTGAACTTGGCATCTTCTACAGACAATAGCAATTTGGTCAACTTATGAGCAACTTATGGCTCCTTTTCCCATGAGGCTAAAAATCACTGGGGTGTTCTCTCTCGGGTTTGCCAACACGTGATCAAGGCGCTTTCACGTTGCTGCTTCAGCTCCTCTCCTGTTGACAGCAAATGCCGCACTTCCACAGGTTGAGTACAGATGGTTCTCACCTTCTTTCTCCTAAAGAATGACCCTGTTTGGGAAACTTTATTTAAACCTTCACTTTTTTACTGCATCAAAAGTGTCATGGCTCAAGTTCTGATTGTAGGTGGCTTTTCTTAAAAATCAGCCTTAAGATGCTGGCAGAATCCCTAACTCAGTGGCCCTCTGAGGTTGCACTGAAAGCCTCTGTCTGGACAGTGTAATGGGTGTGCGGGTGCTGGGCCACCTTGCGGCAGGAACCAGCTATGCCTCGGTGGCTCCCACCAGAGGCACATCCCCTTGGGACCCTGGAGAGCCAACTCAGAGAGCTGGCGGCTCTGGGTCCACGATGACATCTTGCCTGATCCCTGCCTGGTGGGTTGTAGAGACCACATCTTAGAGCAAATCCGGAGGAGGCTGGGGCAGTTGTGTGATGTCTGGCAGCATGTGAACTCGGAGAGCATGAGCTGATGCCTCTGAGGTGGGAGGTGTGGCACCTGGCCCACACCAAGAGTGGCCACAGAGGAGCATGGCCTCTAAAGCAGCCCTTCCTTTGGGAAGGGAGGCAGGGCCCCATCTCCTGGTCCATGCCACACTGAGGGACAGAGGGCTGAGCGAGGATAGGCCTGGGCAGCAGCCCTGGCTGCCTCTCCTGGGACCAGAAGGGGAGGTACACGGTGGTGGGTGTGTGTCACAGGGCTGTGGTGCAGGTGACCTGCCCTCAGACCTTGCCTGCCGCCTCCCCCCTCTCAGGCCTCATGGCAGGGAAGGACAAGCAGGAGCTTGTGAAATGGCCCTCCCTGCAAGCCGGTCCCATCTACCCACAGGCCCAGCCCCAGGGCGCTTTCGGGCAGAAGCCATCCTGGCCCAGGGCAGGGCAGAGTTTGGTTGTTTCCAGCCTCCTCAGGTCCCTCTTGGCTGTCCCTGCCCCCTCAGAAGCTCCTAGCCCAAGCCCACACCAGCAGCAGTGAGGGGAGAAGACGGCCAGTGTCCTTTCTGCTCAGAGAAAGAAATGTCCGTCAGTTGGTTTCATGTTTGTCTTTGATTGGAGAGAGCAGACCCCAGCTAGAAGGTGCCCACACTGCCCAGAGAGGCCCGTTCGTGCACAACCCGCTGGCACCAAGACTTCTGCTCTTGGAGGAACGCTCGCCCAGGAGGCTCTCTCCGACCCCAGGTGGCTCTCTCCGACCCCAGGTGGCTGTCCTGCCGGGCCAGCTGCGGGCTGGCGGACTCGCCCTGCAGGAGCCTCACTTTTGTGGGGGCCCTGCCTCTCGCAGCCGATGCCCATAAACTCCTGCCTCTGCGGTAAGGCTGGGGGAGTTCAGCGCCAGGGAGGAGGGCTGTACCAGGCTGCCCGCCTGCCCGGGGCCTGAACCACGAGAGCGGGATCAGGGCTCCAGGAGAGCCGTGGGGAGGGGCAGCTTGCTGGCCCGCGTCTCCCTACTCCAGAGGAGCGTCCTCCAGCTCGGGCCATGGCCTTGCCATTTACATGCCTGCAACCCCCTTGCCTTATTCGCGGTGGCAGCCGGGCCTGGCAGGGCCACGGGCAGACGCACCGTCCGGCCACGGTGGAGCTTGTGCTCACCATATACATGGATTTTCATTCTCAGAAAGCCTTATTTTTCAACAAAATTTTTGTAGCAGGAAAGTTTTGTGAATTTGTATGCTGAAAAAAAAATTTAAATAAAGGAAAAGCCCACATTAAAAAGAAAAACCCAAATGTCCCGGTGGGTCCCCAGTGCAGGGGCCCCGCTTTTGAGCAGGCGGCCATGGCGTCTAGACCGCGCCCTGGGGGCTGTGCACTGGTTTGGGCTCGAGCTCCTCCGTGTCTTCCCCCAGGGTTCAGGTCGTCCGCACTCTGTGGCCTGGGGCTGGTCACCTGAACGGTGGAAGCTTCGGGCTGTGCCGCCGGGGCGTGAGCAGCACAGCCCAGCAGCAGGCTTGGCAGCCTCGCCAGGACCCAGCGGGTACCGCCCTGGCACCCGGCTCCCTTGTGGGCAATGATGCCACATCTTGCCAGGTCCGCACAGTTGGTCAAACCCCTGCCCTGGGCACCAGTCAAGAGAAAACCATGCCTCTTTAAAGAGAAAAGAAGAAAAAAAGATTTTTAAAAAAATCCCAGACTGCAGCAGAGATCTTGTAGCCTAGATAGGATAGTCTGACCTTCTAGCATAGTCTCTTTGGCAAAGAAGTTGTGTTTTCAGTGCGTGGAGGAGACGTCCTGGGGGCTCGGGTGACGGTGTGTAGGCTGTTTCTGGAGCCATGGCGTGCTTTCCCGAACCATACATTGTTGGTCTTGCAGAGCCTTGGGAGGTGTGGCGGCCAGCACATGTGCTGGGCCAGGCCCCGCCCGGGCAGAGTGATCTGGTGCGGAAGGCACTGGGTCTGTCCCCTCCCGCCTGCCGCAGCCTGTCCTCCGCGCAGGCCGTGACTGTCTTGCACTAGAGCCGCTCTAGTCTCTCAGGAATTTGCTTGTTACTTTTACTGTGTAAATAAAGCTTCCTGGTTCAGCACCTGCCCGTGGGAGCCTGCTGTGTGGTTTCTGTTGGGAGTGGTGCATCGATGGGTCCCCCCTCTGCCCTGGGCGCGCTGGCTCTGGGCTGGCAGGGACAGAGACTGGACCCTTCCGTCCCCTCAGCCTCAGGGTCTGGTCAATGAAACGGGGATGCGGACATCTCGGAGCTGTCAACAGCCTCGAACGCAGGAGGCTGTGTGAGTGACTGTGAGGGGGAGGGCTGGCCCCAGCCACCACTGTGGGCACGGGGGAGCCCTTGCAGAGGCATGGTCCAAGCAGCACAGCCCGGGGCTGTGTCCGTGTGTGTGTGTGTGCACGCGTGTGGGTGTGCATGTTCAGGGGTTGACAGGGCCCAGCTCCTCACTCCAGCCAGGAAACAGGGACCCCGAGACAGCAGAGTGGAGACACCCCTCTGTGTAATTTCCAAGTTAGGAGCAATGGGAAGCTGCCTTTCACAGAGCCCTCGTGAGCCCATCAGATCAGCCCTCAGCCGAGAGGCAAGGCCACATGGCAGTTGGCTCCAGGTATACTGTGATGGAGTGGCTGGCCTGGCTCCCTGTAGGGCCACCTGCCCACCAGGATAGCCATGGAGGTGGCATAGGCTGGGCCTCCACACTCCACGGAAGGCAGCCTGGCTCAGACCTGTACCACTCGGGCCACAGGGATGCCAGTGCATGCAGCTCAGCCCAGAGTGGCTCCTGGCATCAGTCCCTTGGCCTGGCCCTCCGTCGGGGGCCCCTGGCTAACCCAACTCAGGAGACCATGCTGTTTACAGCCTTGAGGACAGGCTGGAGAGGCTTAATTTTTGTGACCCCGTGTTTGCCCTCATGATCTGACCACAGCTTCTGCCTAGAACATCTTTGAGGTGCCTGAGCTCTCCGTTTAGACTCTTGTTTCTTTTGTGTTTAGCAGCAGATTCTTTTTCAAACAAAATGGCCTATGAACGCCTAGTTCACAATAGAGGGGAAGCAAGGCTGCTTGGGGTGCGGGGAGCTCCCCAGCCCCTCCCTGGCAGCCTGTGGCACCAAGGCCCAGGGACACAGGGACCCTGCCTCACCTCCCCCATGACTGGAAGGGCAGAGGCCAGGGGAGGCTCTGCAAGCACAGTGGCTCCCACACGTTCCCCACCCGAGGAGAGGGCACAGAGTGGCCTCAACAGGCCTCCAGCCCCTAACAAACAGCCCCTCAGCTGTTTCCTCAGGTGAGGCCCCTGGCTGGGCGCCGGCCTGGTGCTGGCCTGTGCTCTGGATGAGGCCCCAGGGGAGCAGCATCTGCCCTCCAGCCCAGCTTGCCCCGCTCTTCACCCTGGTGACTCCCGCAGCAGGGGAAGGAGAGTGCCACGCTCCCCTGCACCTCAAGATTTGCCAAGATCAGGATAGTGCCCGAGGCACAGGCCTGGGGGCTCCCTGCCCTGCTGTTGGTCCGGCTGCAAGGCACTGCGGGCGGGCCCCACTGTGCGCCTGAGCTGGGCCCGCGCACCTGCATTTGACAGGTGCTGTCTGCAGGACACCAGGCAGCATGCTAACTGAGCAGTCTCCTCGTGTGGACAGGGGCTGTAACACTTGTGGGGCTTAAAGGAGAGGAAGCAAAAAAGCCCCATACCATGCTGGGTGTATGGGCCAATCCAGACTGTTCAAACACTTCTCCCCACGCGGCAAGAGGGCCGAGAGGAAATGCCCAGACATTAGCAGTGCTCAGGCTCTGATGACTTCTGGTTTCTTTTTATACTTTTCTGTTGAATTTCCTACAGCAATACATATTGCATTTATAATCTTAAAAAAGAAAGAAACAAAAAATGAGAGAACGTCAAGTGCTGATATGTTTACCACCTAAAGCGGGACAGTTCCGAGGGACAGTGAGTGGTGGGTCATCACGCTGGGGTGGGAGGTGGAACCGTGAGCATGCGGTGGGCCGTGTGCATGTCCCTCTCTGCGTCCCCACCTCTGGTCCTTTCCTACCTGCCAGCTCCCGCCTGCCTCCCTGAGGGGCAGGAGTGGCCCAGCGGGAAGGACCAGCCTCTGCAGGGACCTTGTCCATCTGACCTGAAGGAGGAGGGAGCGCTGGAGCCGCCGGGCCTGGGGGTAGGCGCGCAGCTGGTGTTGAGGACCCTGATGTCCCAGCCGCTGCCAGCTGCACATCAGCACAATGGCAGTGTGGACGCCCCCTGTTTTCCTGTCCTCCTCCTGGTGCCATGCTGCCTCCCTCTGTCTTGTGGGAGTTTGGGTGGGGCGGCCCCCAGGTCAGCCTGGGACTTTCTTGGGACCCAGATCCAGCCAGGCCTGGACTTGTAAGTCACATGAGACAATAAACTCTCTTGTTGGATAACCAAGTTTGAATTGGGTTTTCACACAGGGCTGGTACCATGTGGACCCTTGAGTTGGAAGATCTGGGAGTAGATGAGGACCTTGTGCCCCCAAAGAGGTGACATACTCAGCCTCTCCTCTCCACCCACCCCCACCCCTCCCGACAGTGGCTCTGCTGGGTGTCCCTAGATCCTGGAACGTTCTGCTGGCAGGGGGGGCAACCTGGCCTGTTGCCTGGACTTTGAGTGTCTGTTTCTTAGCAGCAGGTCTGTGGTGCGTCACCTGATTGCAGACAGGTCCTTAGGCCATGGCCCGCCCTGAACTCCAGCCCCACACGTGGCCAGTGGCTACGGCCATCTCTGGCCGGAGAACTGTGCTGCGATGCTTGGGGCGTGGCTGGAGGGTCTGCAGCAGGCTGGGGCTGGGCAGCACTGTCACCCTAGGTGGCAGCAGGACAGATGTCATTATCCCCATCTGGGTGACAGCACCTCAGCATGGCCTGGCCCCCAGCAGGGCTCAGTGATGCCTGTTAGGGAAAGGATGAAGTAGCTGAGGCTTAGGAGTTACATGACACCCCCACAGTGGGGCCAGAGCTCAATCCCAAAGAATATTTTGTCTCTGGAGGGAGAACGCCACAGGCCACCCCCCACAGAAGGACTGTGGAAGAGACTAGAAAGGGCATGGATGTGGGGTCAGAACCTGATTCGGGCCTCAGTTCTGCCCTTACCAATTGTCGGCCCTCAGAAGAGCGGCTTTCTCCCTCTGCACCTAGTGTACTTATCTATCTGTAAAATGGGGGGACAACAGCATCCACTTACTGAACCCACAGCTCGGGGGTGGCACATTCTCTGTCCAAAGCAGGGGTCTGCACCTGCTGTCCCTTGGACACCCTCCCTGTCCCCACTCATGGGCAGCAGCCTGCAAGAGGAGACTCCTCTTGTCCATGGAGAGAGCGAGCGCCAGCCTCCTTCCTCCAGGGGGCGCTGCCCTGGTTGCTAGCTCCTGCCAAGGACGCAAAGGGGAAAGAAAAAAAAAGGGAAAACCAAAGACCCCCAAACCTGTCCCCCTGCAGGTGCCCTCCACACTGCAGTGAGCTGCGTGCCCGCTACCCAGCCACTGCAGAGCTCCCGGCGAGCTGTGACAAGGGACACCCGACAGGCCAAACGCCCCTGCTCCCTGGCATGCCAGCCACAGCAGCCGGCGCGGCCTCTCCTCTCCGTGAACAGGCTCGGCCCTGCCACTTCCTCCCCACCCCTACTTAATGGTGGGCAAGGCTGGGGACGCACAGCCCTGCTGCCGCCACCACCTGTGGCCTGGGGGGGACCCAGGCTCCGGGTCCAGTGTTCATCAGCGCCTGCCTTTGCTGAGTGGAAACCCGGCTGCGGAGGACTCAGGACTTCTTTTATGAGAAGCTGTATCCCAAGACTTATCAGTGGCTTCTGGGTCGATGTGGGGGGAAACGGAGCACTATCTATTGACAGCTGATGACTTTGAAACCTGAAACCCGGGCTGAGTGAGTGGGGAAGCCCACGGCCACGGGGCTGCTCTGTGAGGAAGGCCAACGTGCGCCCTGGCCCACCTGGTCCCTGATGGGGCCTCGGGAGCTCACTGTCCCCTCAGGGCCTCAGTTTCCCCACCAGTTAAACTCTGGGGCTGGGACAGGCGAGGTGTCTCAGGGTCCTGGCCCGCTGATGTTGGGGTTCAAGCACAGGCAGGCCCAGGGACGGTGCCAGGCTGCCCCCACCGCCCCCTACCCCCACGGCCCTCTGCAGTCAAGGCCTGAGTCGGCTGTGGGTCAGGGCAGAGCTTATTTAATTAGTCTCCTCCTGCCTGTGCCGGGCAGGACACACTCAAGTCTGAGCTGGGGCTCCAGAAGCACCCTCCGTGCCTGCAACCTCGACTCCAGAGGGTCATACTTGTGCTCTGTGGGAGGGTGTCTTTAGAGTGCCCGGGAGCTGGCCTGGCTTTTGGCTCCAGGGGTGACTTGCGGGGACAGGAAGGGTGGCGGGTGGAGGGTGGGCAGGGGCTGCTGGGCAGTCCCAGGGAGGCTGGCTCAGCTCCAGGCTGCATGGACTGTGCACGGGAGGCCCCTCCAGGCTCCTCCCTCAAGTGCACGGAATGTCTGATACGGAGGCAGTGGGCAGTGCCTCTGAGTCCAATCAGGTGGAGCAGTTAAAGGACCAGGTGCAAAGGGAGAGTGACGGGACCCGGGCTTCGGGACAGTCCCAGAGCACCCCCAGCCCAGGCCCGAGGGTTTCCTTCTCTGGAGGCCCCAGGTCTGTCCCCACTCGTGACTTCCCTGGGGTGCAGGCAGGGGTTCAGGCCAGCAGGTGGGGATGACCTCAGCTCAGGAGGTTGGGGGGCATGACTGGGGAGGGCGGACAGGGTACGGAGTGGGCAGGGGAGACAGAGGAAGGGGCTGGCTGGCACGGGCCCAGAGGCAGGGCAGCCTAGAGCTGCCTGGCTGGCGCCCTCTTCCCTGCCTGTTCAGGATAAAGGGCACAGGGGAGGGCCTTGGGTGGTCCAGGCACTGGGGGAGGGGTGGCAGGATGCTGGGGGCCGTCTCAGAGGGCCCATCACTTGTCCGCATGCTGCAGCAGCAAATCCACGGCCTCCGCGAGGTTGTCCACGTACCCGTCAGCCTTCACTTCTGGATGGTGCTCGTCACTGGGCCTGGAGAGCATGGCTATAGGTTAGTTGGTGGGTGACCCCATGGTGACCCCCTGAAGCTGCTTTCTTCCAGCATCTAGCACAGGCCTGGCCCTGCCCTCAGGAAACCTCCAGGCCCTGCTGCGTCTCATCAGGCAGCCAGGCCTGTGGCCAATGGCTCTCCCCCTCATCCCCACACCCCAGTCCCAGCCCCCCCAACTCAGGGCACATACATCTCCCTCCTGACTGTTCCTGGCACCTGCCCAAACCTTTCCACTGGAAACCTGCTCGGAGCCCTGTGCGGAGTGGCCGCTGGCCCCTGCTCCGTCCGTGCTGCCAGCAGAAGCAGCACAGCCTGAGAGCAGGGGTGGGAGCTCAACCCTGCTCCCAGCTCCCTCCTGCCCAGACCCCAGGGGCCCACAAGCCATCTGGCTGGGGCCCTCCGAGGCTGCTCCTGCCAACAGTGAGGGTCCTGGCGACGCTCCTCTCTGGCTGGGATTTTGTGGGCTAGAACCTCCCAAAGCCTTCATTCATTCCCCAGACCTTTCCTGAGGTCTGGCTGGATGCTGGGGACAAGGGAAGCAAGACCACGCCTATAGGGTCTGTGCAGCACCAAGGGGACCCTGTGTGGGGGCTTTGGGGAGGAGGGGCTGTGGGGTTCTGAAGTAGAACAGGGTTCTAGGTGGGCATGTGGGCAAGGGACTGTAATGGAGCTGGGGCCGCGGCCACAGGAGGCGCTCGGGGTGGGCTCCTGGGGACATCCCACCCAGAGTCTTGACAGTTCTGGAAGGAGCTAGGACCTTGTCCCCGTGGCCATGGCAGCCTAAGGGGGCCATGAGCTGGAGAGGGGGTCCTGGTGACTGGAAGGCCCTTCCACTGCTCTAGGCTGGAGCTGGGTGGGTCAGGGCCGCCCTCTGCACCCTCACTCTGCTGGGGGCTGGCTGCTTCCTTACCATGCAGCCTGGCCCGAGCTCCCTGGGAAAGCCCGAACGGCGCCCTCCCAGCCGCCGGCCCAGCACCTGGGAAGCTCCTCCCTTGTCTGGAAGGAAGTGGTTGAAGTTGGTTCTGACAACATTCCAAAAGCCAAGTTGTCCTTTTTGAAGGGTTTGGCTTCTGCAAAGCAATTTACCCAAAGACGGCCGTCATGGGCAAGGGCACCTTTTGTTTTTACAGAGTTTTCAGCCCAGTGGCCTGGAGGCCACTTCCCCAGGGGCTGCGGAGGCCCAGGACCTGGGGGGAGGGCAAGGTGGACACTCCTTATGACTGGGGGGGGCAAGCTTTGGCTCTGCCCTGTCCCCTGCCCCTGCCAGAGGACCCCCACTTACTCACCCACCCTCTCGTACGGGCCGAGGCCACTTTCACTTTCCCTCCTGCTGCCATCCCCAGGCACAGCCTCCACAAGTCTCATATCATCTTCTCCTCACATCCTCGGGGAGGAGGCAGGCACCCCATCTTAGAGATGAGGAAATGGGGGCTCAGAGAGGTTCAGAGACTTGCTCAAGGTCATGCAGCAGGGAGAGCAGAGCTGGGATCTGACCTGGTTCTTCTGACTCCCAGCTATATCCTGGGTGCCAGAGCCTCCAAGAGCATGCCTGGCGGCTGGACGTTCCCAACCCTCCAGGAAGGTCCTGGGTCAGCAGCGCCGGCTCTAAGCACAGAGACCACCTACAGGAGCCAGGGCCAGTGGGCATCGCTCCTCTGGCCTTCAAGGGTGGCCACCCTGCGGTTCGAGGATCAACATGCTCGTGGACAGATGCCCCAAGGGCGCATGACTGCCCCAGAGGTGAGGCCCCAAACTGTGAGCCTTGGGGACAAGACAAGGGGATGAGGGCACAAGGGTCCTCACCATCACCTACGGCATCAGCAACTCAAGCAAGAGTAACTCTCGTGTTGTGCACGTATCTTAAGGGATTGTTATTTTGTTCTTGCCATCACAGACACAAACAATCTAGGCACGTGGGAATTCAAGATCTCCGTCATCCTACGTCAGTGCCGAGACACGCACTCATCAGCACCAAAAGCTTGTATGTGGCCACTTTGGGAAACTGTGTGTCGGTACCTACTGTGACCAACCAGTTCCACTCCCAGGTGTACACACAATGAAAGTGCATCGACATGGTGCTAGAATGTTCTGAGCAGGTTTAGTCATAAGAGCAAAAAGGCAAAAACTGCACAGACGTCCATCAGCGGGAGAGTAGTGTGCACGTCAAAACAGCGCACGACAAGACTCGGAAGGAACTGCTCCTGGGCTGCGACGCCCATCCGATGTCATGCCCAGACCTCATGGCGGGCGCAAGAAGCCAGGCTCACAGACCCCGAATGGGATGAGCCCTCGAGACCAGTCTCCAGTGCAGAGGCCGGAGGAGGGTCACTTCCTGGGGGGTGCGATTGGGGTGCTGGCAGTGTTCTAGACCTTGACCTGGGGGGTTATGATGGGGGGCACACAAGGGAAATGCATCCTGCTGTTCATTGTCGTGCACTTATATGCACATGGACAAAGCTATCTAGAACATGCTTTTGAGGTATATTTTACCTTGAAAACTTAACTAAAATGTTGCACATGATCTCACAAATGCAAGGCGTCTATTTCCTGTCACTGTGGCCATTCTCTGCTGCCTGGGGGACAAATCCTGCCTGCAGCCTGTTTTTGTACAGCCCTTGAGCTAAGCACGGTTTTCATATTTTTAAGGCCTTGTAAAAAGAAGAAAATATGCAACAGAGACCACACGTCACCCACAGAGCCTCAACCAGCTCCTCTGCGGGCCTCTACAGCAGAGGCTGGCAGAGCCCTGGTCGGGCCATCCATCCTCCCAGGATGGGGTGCTCATAGCCTCCCACCTGCCCGGGGCCCTGTGGACGGTCCTTCCTGTGGGCAGCTCCTCCTCCGTGGGGACCCGGTGCTCTACACTCAGGCCCTCCTGGGGTGCAGGAGAGGCAGGCTCTGGGCACTGGTGGCATGCCTGGCTCCAGGGTGTGCAGACACCCCTCCCTGGTACAGACTGAGGGGCCGGGCAGGGGTCCCAGGTGCCCCTGCAGCTGCTAATGCACCCCCTCCCTCGCGTCTTTCCCGGAGCAGGAATTCTCTCGGCAGCTCCACTTCCCAGCCTGGCCCAGGACACACAAGGTAGGGGGCGGGGCCCTCTGCGAGAGACAGAGCACCTGACTGGACAGTAAACCCACTCCCTGGCAAACCGCCCCTCTGCCTCAGTTTCCTCATCTGTGCCCTGAGGATCAGCAGGGCTCCACCCCCACCCACCATGTGACCTTGGGCAAGGGCCGTCCACCTCCATGCCTTGGTATCCCTGTCTCTAAACGAAGGTGACAGCAGGACACACGCATGGACTCTCATGAGGAGTGCAGGAGCTGACCGGTGAGGCTGGGGGACAGGCCTGGCGTGGGGGTTCAGCACGGTTCCCGGGACCACTGAGAACCCAGCAAGCTGTTGGATTGTGCCCTAGGGCCAGGGCCGGGCTGGCAGGGAGAGGGAGGGTGACCCGGCCTGGACCCTACCCTGGCCCACAGGCTGGTGGGGGACAGACAGATGGGCCGGACGGATACACATCAGTCTTGGAGGCACAGGGAAGACAGAGTGTGTGTGTGCAGGGGCATGTGTAACCATGGGCAGTGGAGTGGGACAGGCAGGTGGGCTGGGACTAGGACCCTGGGGGGACATCCTGACAGCCTGGAGTGCCCAAGGAAGTGGTCACAGCGGGCTCCAGCCCGGCAGCCGGCTCTGCTGCGCTCTGCCCCTGCCCTGGTCTTGCCTCTTGCTTGGCCGGTGTGCCTGAGGCTCGAGTCCTGCGTCGCCCTGGATGCGCCCTTTCGGGCATCCCTCAGCTACCCCTGGGGCCCAAGGGTGGCCCCGGAGTCCTGCTCAGCGACGGGCCCCAGTGCCCCACTTCAGAGGGGGCCATTGGGGGCAGTGGGCGGCCAGGCAGGCTTCAGGCCCCGCCTGCCCGGGTGCTGACGCCCCTTGTCCCTGCTCTGTGCCCCCTCCCCCAGGTCCCCACAGTTCCCATCAGACTCCCAGCTTTTCTCTCCACCACAGTGAGGTCAGCGTGGCTGCTCAAAGCCAAACTGAACTTCTCCCAGCAAACACGCCCACCCCAATTCATCATCCAGGTCCCCGGGCAGCTGGCCCGGAGCCCCTCCTTGGACCCCTTTACTAGACCTTCGGGCCGGGTTTACTGTCCAGTCAAATGAACTCGACCTCGAGAGGGAACAAGAGATCCGTCCATAAAAGAAGACGCTTTGTAATGACATTCTAGCCGGTCCCACGGCATACGGTACCTAGCCGCATGGCGTGCATGGCTAATTATGTTTAATTACATATCGTTTAAATTCAAGAATCCATTAAAGGAAAGGATTGCATTAGCAGCCGGCGGTGTTTGCCAACACACAGAGGAAATCGTGGACTTTTATATCTTCATTATGTGACGCTGCCGTAGGCTGCGGCTCTCCGGGAGCTGGGGACGTGGAGGGGACTCATTATGGGCCTGCCCACTCTGAAGCCCCTGATGCAGCTAGGCTTGGCCTAATGGACTGGGCAGGAGAGGATCCCACTCCATGCCAGCCAGTGACCTATGACCCACGGGGCCTCCAAGACCTCACACTACGGAAGCTGAACCAGAAACCCAGCAAAGACTTGCCCCTCGGCAGTGGGAACCGAGCAGAGAGGGTGATGGAGAAAGGGGCCAAGAGACACATGGGCCTTGAGCAGGCCCTGCCAGGACAGAGCAAGCCATCAGGGAAGGAGGGGAGATGGGAGCGGGGGCTCGGGGGAAGAGACAGACAGAGGGACACAGAGATGTGCACACAGAGGAAGAGAGAGGCGAGAGGGAGGAGAGGCAGGAACAGGAAGGGCAGTGTGACAGAAACAGAAAGAGACATGGGGGAGGGAAGAGCAACTGAGTCAGAGACAGGCAGAGAGTGGGGGAGAAAACAGAGCAAAGAAGGTGGGAGAGAGCAGGGGACAGACACACCGGGTGGGGCAGGGGCAGAGAGAGACAGAGGCGGAGAGAGGGATGGAGGGAAGGAGGTGAGAAAGAGAGACGGGTAGAAAGGGACAGAGAGCACATAAAGTGTGTGTGTGGGGGGGGGACAGACACCAGAGTCTCCCGGGAGACAGATGAGGAAACTGAGGCTCAGGGAGGTGAAGAGACAGCTTGTAGGGGGCAGAGCAGAGAGCAGGCAGCACCTGGCCATGTCCCTGAGCGGGGCCGGGGCTGCCTCAGTGGCCCTGTTCCAGGCCACGTGTGCCCTGACCCCCTCTGCCCCCCGGGGACCTAGTGGACGCCCCCTTTCCCTGAACCCTAGGAGATCCCTGTGGGGGTCACGGGACTGCCCCTCCCCTGCTCCAGGCCTAGCCCAGGCCATGCAGGATGAACTCCCTGCTCTGTCCACCGCGAGCTGTCTCTTCACCTCCCTGAGCCTCAGTTTCCTCATCTGTAAGGTGGGCACATGACCCGGCACTCAGGGCCACTCTGAGCGAGAATCGAAGTGTGACCGAGAAGGCACCTGGCACTGTCTGCACTGGGGGGTGGGCCTCCTCCTGTCCTGCCCTCTGTCCTCCTGTGGCTCACAGCGGGAGGGGTCTGAGGGAATTTATGGGGGACCCAAGGGGTCAGGGAAGCTTCCAGAAAAATGGACATTAGGCTGGACAACCCCCATCCACTGTCTTCACCGCCATCCTCCTGAAGCATCAAAACATGGTCCTTGAGGATGTCTCCCTAACTAGGCGGGAGCGGGGCCCTCCAGTCCTGGCCCAAAGGTGGAGGCGGAGGCAGATGCCCCGGTGTCCAGGGGATCCTCTCTCCTCCCCGGGCTCCTGTGAGCGGCGATCTGGCGTCTCTGGGGGGTGGATCCTCCTTGCACAGCAGCTGTGAGTGGGTCCTGCCGCCCCAGTTTTGGAGCTGGAAGCGGAGGAGCAGGGCTGTGACAAGTGGTGGCAGGATCAGGAGGTCAGCCAGGAGCCAGCATGGCTTCCACCTGCCCCCTCGCTGGGCTGAGCCCATTTCCGGAGGGTGCGGTAGGGTCTTCTGCTCAGGCCTGTCCCTTCCCCTCACTGGCTCCTCCCTCCCTGTCCTGCAGCTCCCACTCTCCCTATGTAAACTCTGCTGTGGCTCCCTATTGCCCACGTCACAGCCCAGCTCAGCAGAGTAGACAGGTCCACTCTAACTGAGTACCCTCCTTCTACACGCCAGCCACCCAGCGTCCAGGGCCCGCTGGTCTTCAGACATTCCCTCTCTCACACATCATTGTCATGCTGTGTCCCGGAATGGCATGATCACTAGGTCCTGCTCCACCTGCAAACTCCTACTCACCCTTCAAGACCTCACCCACTTAATCCCATCTCCAACTCTGTGCTCCATCCCGCAGGGTGAGCTACTCTTTTCTGAGCACATAGGACTTGTCCCCTGACTCCCCTGTGCCATGCTGACTGGACATCTACTGGTGCCTGCTGACCTGGGCTGCCTAGAGGGAAGGGCCAGGCACCCAGGAAGTGTCCACCATTGAGTGAATGAACAAAAGGCCCCTGCCCAGGCAGGGCGCCGCCTGTCATTAGCCATCCCTCCCCCTCGTGCCCTGTGAGCCGAGGGCAGGAGGGAACGAAGGAGGCAGAGAAGGAGGCTGAGCCGGGACAGCTTCCCAGGCATGGTCTTTGTACCAGCGAAAGGAAATGGTGGCTGGACTCCCCAGTGGGGAGCGCAGCAAGGACGGTCGCCACTCCTGCCTCCTTCCCCTGGGCCCACGCGGGGCCAGCACCTCCTCCCCGGCTCTGCCGACTGAGGGGACACAGGGGCTACCTCTGCGTGTGGAGTTCTGGAGGGCTCGGCGCTGCCTGCCTGCCACCCCCTGCCCTGGTCCAGGGCAGGGCCAGACAGAGGCCACGGCCTGGCCCATACGGGAAGGGCACGCAACTTCATCCCCAGTTGTTTCGGAAGCGCTGGCCACACCACCAGCCAAGTGAATTCAGGGCCCTGGTGCCGGCACGGGGAGGGTGACGGCACTGAGACTGATGCCAGTGCTAGCTGTGCTGACGGCGTTGGAGGAAAGGACAGAGGGTGTCGATCCATGCAGCCGGAGGTGACGACACTGGGCAAAGGGGTCTTTCCATCTGAGCCCAGGAGTCCGAGACCCGGGGTAGGGCGAGAGCATGGTCTCCTGCAAACGCCAGGAGGACGTGCTGGGAGACCCGCCGCCACCCGCCCCAGGCACCTTGCTGCAGTTTGATTAAGGGACTCTGGCCTTTGGCCATGACCCAGACATGAGGCCCACGCCACAGGCTCCTTGCCGTCCACCTGCTGCCCCAGGATGCTCACTGTCAAGAGGGCAGCTTGCTGGGGCCCCGTGGGGCACGCAGCGACCCCTGGACCTGGGCTGGCTGCTGGCAGGTGCCTGCCGGTCAGTGACCTTATCTGGCCAGGAAAGTGGAGTTGGCCACAGATCTCAGACGGACTGCTTTTCCTCCTCTGTCCCCTGGGCCAATGCAGGACCTGGGCTCTGGAGGTGGGGCAGGCCCAGACTTGGGCAGACACCCCGGACTCCTCTGGGAAATGGGGTCCTGGTGCTTACAGAGAAACCTAGGCAGCAGCTTCTCCCCAGGGGCCTGTGCCCTCCTCCAGCCAAGGCCTGCTGAGCCCTGCTTCACAAGGGGACCCTGACCTGGCTCCTGCCTGCTGGGACGTCACCATGGAAACAAGAACCAGGCCCTGCGCCGTCCTGCCTGGATGCCTCAGCTGGGTGCCTGGTCCTCGGCTCCAGCCTCAAGCTCTGTCCTCACTCAGAGATGGGCTCAGCCCTCAGGCCTGTGGCCCCCAGCCTTGCCCACCAGGCTCCTGGACCCCTGGGTCCTGTGTCTCTTGCCATTGGTCCTCATTCCCAGTTGCCGGGGTCCAGCCTCTGCCTGAGGCCTGGCACAAACCAGCCTGGAGCCCCTGAGACCCACCTGGGGACCCTGCAGCCTGGGGCACCTCCTGCCACGGATGGCAGAGACCTGTCCTCCCCTGGCCCAACCAGCTCACACAGACAGGGGCTTCTTGGGTGCTTTCAAACCATGTTGGGGGGCTGGCCCCGTGGCCAACTGGTTAAGTTAGCACGCTCCGCTGCAGGCAGCCCAGAGTTTCGTTGGTTCGAATCCTGGGCGCGGACATGGCACTGCTCATCAAACCACGCTGAGGTGGTGTCCCACACGCCACAACTAGAAGGCCCCACAACTAAAATATACAACTATGTACTGGGGAGAAAAAGGAAAAAAATAAATAAAATCTTTAAAACCACGTGGGGAAAAATACCGAAACAAAAACCCTAGGCCTGAAAGAGTCCTCGGCCCAGCCCACTGAGGCCCATGGCTCCCTGGCCAGGAAAGGGAATGGGGACACACACTTCTGCTGGCTGGGACCTCCCTTGGGGTCAGAGCTCTGCCAGGGGAGGTGGCCACGCCCCAGAGCTCCCTTTCCTGGCAGGCCCCAGGGCCTCCCCTGTCAGTTGGGCCGTCTGCTCATCTGTAACAGGCAGGAAAGGGGAGGGGGGAGGGTGGCCCTCCCCCAGAGCACACCCCATGGAGTCTGTGCAAACAAGAAGGCAGAGGCGCACCCTGAGGATGTGCCGGCCTGTACCCCCCACACGCCTTCCCCACACCACCCTCCTCGCACCTCACGTGAGCCAGGCCCCTCAGGGCATGAACGTGGGGCCAGGAGCCTGGCATTGAAGGGAGGGACAGGGGCTCGCAGTTGGCTGCCTCCCCCTCCCTCCTGCCTCTGCTCGACAGAGGAGCTAAAGGCGGAGTGGGGTCCTGTGCCTGCCAGCTGGGAGACACACGGCATGTTCACTGTGGGCTGGGGTTCCCCCCCGGGGAGGGGGGGGCACGTTATTTGTGCTTTCTGCCTCATGGGCTCCGTGGTCCCTCCAGTGTCCTGGTGGTCTGCTTCATCTGGATGTGGTGATGAGTGGGGGCGAGGGGCAGGGCTGGGCTAACGGGTGCCCCTTTCCTTCAGGCAAGGGGTGCTCCAGGGCCCAGAACCCTGGCCTGACTGACCTGACCTCCAGCTGGGAAGGACCAGGGGTCTCTCTGAGGCAGAGGAAGGGACTTGCCACAGACTGGAGCTGCCACCCAGCCAGCAGGCAGGTCCCAGGATGCGGGCAAAGCTCGCCTGGCTTGAGGGGTAGGTGAGCCACAGACGCTGCACCACAAGGACAAGGGGACAACTGGAGCCCGTGTCTGCCGCGGGCAGGCTCTGAGGAGCATTTCCCATGTACCCTGCACGGCGCCCCATGAGGTGGGCACAACTGGCCCATTCTAGAGATGACAGACACCCAGATGCAAGCAGGGGTGGAACCTGCCCAAAGTCACAGCAGCACCTGGCAGAGCGGGGACTTCAACGTCCGTGTCTGGCTTTCACGCAAATTGAGATCGCGGCTCGTTCTAGTGCTCTGCCCTCAGCGCCCGGGACATGTTTTGCATCTGGGAATCACTGATGCGCTGGCTGACCTCCAGCCAGACTGAGTGCCTGTGGGCAGGGACGCCCTCCCCTCCGGATCAGCTCAGGACACAGGTGGCCCCGGGGCGTGACCACCAGCTTCAATGAACGCAGTGCGGACAGCACGGTGCTGTGGAAAACCGACGAGGAAAACGAAAGAAAAGTACTACGCACGCTGGAGCCGGCCCCAGGCAGAAGCACAGAGCCGCCGGTCTCCTTACCAGGCCGTGCCGTCCATCTCTAGCACTGGGGCCAGCCAGGAAGAGGGCACAGGCCAGAGCCCAGCCGCAGTGGGACTTCCCCATGGGCCCTGGCACCCGCCCTTAGGGCCACTCTGTCCACAGGGAGGAAACGGGCCTGTTGACGGCGGTTTCAGCCTGGCGGCACCTTGTCAACCAAAACCGACCCCCGGCACCAGCTGTTTCCTGCGCGGTTTGCACCGCCTGCGGGCGGCCGGCACCTGGAGGTGCTGAGAACAGAGACAGGACGCCCGAAAATAGTGGGTGGTGCTGCATGGCCGCCCACTGGTATTTGGAGTGGGAGACTCCCTCCCACTGACACACGAGCCCTCGGCCCCGGCTGGAGCCCCTGCCTAGGCTTTGCCCAGTCCACACGCACAGTACGGCCAGAGGCACAATCCAGGGACCTTGGACATGTCTGCGTGGGTGAGTGTAGTGTTTTCCAAAAACAGAAGCTGGAAGTCTGGCTTCTTTTGAAAATCTGGAAGATCCAGTAACAACGGGCTGGCATCCCCCAGGCAAAACTGAGCTGATGCAGAGGCAGCTGCCCCCTTAAATGGGGCAAACAGCTGATGGTTTGCCATACTCCCCACCACTCTCTCTCGTCTCCCTATTCTCAGACCAGGCCTGGTTCCCTCCACTACATTTCCTGCCTGCCCCTGCAAGTATCTGAATTTGCTGCCCTGCCGGAAAGTGTTGGCTATCTGGGACATACTTCCCAAGGAACAAGTCACCTCCTCCAGGAAGGCTTCCCTGAGCCCTTTCCTAGCCCTCACCTCGGCGAGGTGCCCATTCTGTGCCCCATGGCACCTGTGTCGACCCCTTCAGAGGACCTGTCACTCTACTGCAATTGTCTGGTTGCCTGTGTCATCCCCCTCCAGACTGTGCTCCCTGAGGTCAGGGGCATCCCAGTGGTGGTCCCATGCTCCCAGCATAAGGCCCTGGCTCCTGGCAGAGACAGGAATAGCCAGCCAACCACCTGAGCAGGCGAGCCAGCAGCCTCCTTCCGTCTGACCATCTGGGGCTGTGTGTTATCACCCATGCATCTGGCTCCCTAGAGATCTAGGCGTGGGGACCAATCTGTCCCCATAGCCCAGGGGGGCTGGGCAGAAGGGCAGGTGTCTGAGGGTTGGGGCCTTGGATCCCTGGCCTGGCCTCACCCTCCTGCTTCCCTCTAGAGCCCAGGCCCCAGCATGGGGCCATGTGCACTCCGAATTCCTCACCTCCTTGGGGAGGCCCCAGTGCTGAGTCCCCAAGCACCTGGGCTCTCGTCTGGGTGGCAGGGCCAGGCCAGAGAATTTCCTTCTGGAGAACCACTTACCAGGGTGAAACGTCCTCTCCCCCCAAACCCTGACTGTCAGAGCATGCCACCCACCCCAGGGCCAACCCCCAGTCTAAGTGAGTCCCAGAGGCAAGCCCCCAGACCCCAGGCCTGCAGCTCTCTGCGCCTGCAGGCTGAGCAGGCTCCAGCACTGAGGGCAGCATCCTGAACAGAGCTGCAGGTATGGGGGCTGCACACAAGCAGCAGCGGGGGCCGAGAGGTCTGGGCAGGGCACCCATCGCCCCTGCAGCGCCCCATCACCAAGACCGAATCCAGGCTCCCTAGCGTGGCCCATGAGGTTACCCCGGAGCCCACCTGCCACCCTCTTCTCTCCTTCCCTGTCACTCTCCAGCTTTGGTGTTCATCCTGTCACGTGCCTCAAACTGTCCACACGGCTGCCCAAAACTTCCTCTCACGCCCACTCCTCTCTGCAAGGCCCAGCTCAGATTGACCCCCACCACGTGGCCTTCAGGACGCAGCCTACCCCCTGAATGAACAAGTGAATGAATGAATGAACACCTGTAAGGCCTCTGGAACACAGGCCCAGAGAATCCAGTTGGGACCTTCCAGAATGGGGGCCTGACAGGGTCATGGGAGAGCACCCCAGCATGGGCGGCTCTGTCCACGGAGCTCCCTGGGAGGCAGGGCAGCCCCAGAGCACCCCAGGTCAGGCCCGAGCAGTCAGCCGTCACACCACAATCACTCCCACAGGTCGTCTAAATAGCAAGGGCAGTTTCTCTTTTCTTCCCCCTTTTTGTTGCCAGAAAGCATTTCAGGTCTGACCTGAGGTCCCCGACTATAGCCCCACGCAGGACTCAAGCCTCCCACACTTGGGCCAGGGATGGGCAGGGAGCTGGCGGCCCTCCTGCTAGTCTGGCCTGCTGGGCCTGGCAGAGGAGGCCTGAGCCGGGTTTGGACAGGGCTGGCCCTGACTGCTGTGTGACCTTGGACAAATGTTTAGCCCCTCGGAGTCTGGACTCTCTCATTTGTAAGTGGGGCTGAGACAACCTCCTCCGAGGGCTCAGTGGAGCCGGTGAGATGATGCAGCCGGCACAGGGTGTGGCCCCCACAGATGCACCATCTGGGTGGAGGGATGGACGGCAGGGGCTGGACCGGGTGGGTGGAGAACCTCAGGGGCCTGCTCTGGCCGGGGGAGCAGCAAGGTCCACAGCTCCTCACGGGAAGCTCATCTTGGGCTTGGTGTCTGGGAAGCAGATGCCATGTTTTGAGAAGGTGGCAGGTCCTGAGGGCCAAATACCTTAGGGGGCTTTGCCCAAGGGGCTCTGAACAGGAGCCAGCCAGGCTAGGGACAAGCGCCATGCTCCTACCTGGCAGGTGATGAGCAAACTCGGCGGTGGCCAATGCCAGGCCTGCAGAGATGCCCGTGTGGCTGTGCCCAGGGACAGGTGGCAAGGGGCCTCTCTGACTCCCCTGAGAGAGAGAAGGGGCACCCCTAGGGGCTGCTGACGCAGCCTGTGCCCCCGAGCCTGCCCTCGGGGCCCACTTCTCCAAGCTGACGGGATGCTCTGCTCATAATATTATTCATAATAGTGACAATCACTGAGGCTTCTCCCTCGGGGGACCTGGCGAAAACCCTGCTCCGGTTTTCGCAGCAGCATCTTACAACTGACAAAATGGAGGGTCAGAGAGGGTAAGCTGCCTTCCTGGGGTCACAGAGCCAGCTGGAAGGTCTGCTGCCCCCCCACCAGGAGCCAGGTAGCTGGGCATGTGGCCTCGTGGCTGAGGAGCTTCTGACGGCTGTTTAGAATATTTTGATAAAAACATGTTGAACACCTGGTGTGTGTTTTGATTAAAACAAGCTGGCCCAGCCCCCTGCAATGTGCTCTCCAGCGGCTGAATCCCCTGAGAGGTCCGCCTGTGCCTGCACCCAGGCCCCTAGGGGCACCGGGCGGGGCGCTCACTTGCGGCCTCCCCAGAAAAGCCACCGCACCCCCTCCTCCCCCCGCCTTTGAGGCTAAACCACTCGCCATCAGCCCAGCCGGCCCTGGGATCCACAGCCAAGTTATGAGTTCTCCACTGGTGGCCCAGGAGAGGGAGGGCATGGGTGGGGCCCCTCTCATGCTGGGGGCATGGGGGTCAATGGTCCCACACACGGAAGGCTGCTGTTGTCACCGCTACGTCCGGACTGGGGAGCTGGGCTGGGGACCCTGTTGATGACGGGGGTTACTATGGGTGGGGACCGTGCTGGCGCCTCCTCGAGCTGTCCTGGGAGGTGGTACCCATACTCCCCCTGACAGGCGGAGAAACTGAGCTCCGGGCGGCTGAGAGCAGGGCTCCCCCAGCACCTGTCCATCTGTGAGCTTCGGAGGAAGGTCTCCTAAGGCAGGGTGCCCACAGCCGATGGGCTAGGCTGCCCTGTCCTGGGTGCTGTTTAGGGTCCAGTAAGGAAGCTCTCATTCCACAGAAGCGCACCCTGAGCTGAAAAACGCAGTGTCACAAACTCCACGGCCTCAAGAGCCCCCATGGACTGTGGGCTACCAGCCCTTACCTACTCTGCGCGTGCGCCACTGGAAAAGGGTTGAAACCAGCACTCCACCACCAGAAGGTCCGACTGGCCACTGCGCCCGCTGAACAGCGCCCAGCATCACGAGCCGTCAGGGATGTGCAGACGCAGAGCAGCACCCACCGCACCCACACCAGGATGGCCAGAGGGAAAACCCCCGAGTGCTAGAGGACGTGAGCATCGGGGACCCATGCTGGTGGAGTGCAAGATGGGGCGGTGCTCTGGAAAAACGCCTGGCAGAGCTGTCCTAACGCTGGACACAGGAATACCGCGTGACCCGGCGATTACAGCCCGGGCGTGTGCCTGAGAGAAATGAGGCTCCGTCCATGGAAAGACAGGACGGGAACATCCCATCAGCTCTGTTCATAATGACCCGGAACCGGGAACCACCCAACTGTCCGTCAACAGCAGAATGAATAAATTGTGGCCCAGCCATACAATGGAACGACACACAGCAAGGGAAAAGAACAGGCTCCTGCTACACACAGCAATGTGGATGAAATAAAGAGTTGGTTTTTTAAGTGTCCCAGGCAGCCTAAAAAGGCACACAGTGATGTTTATACTAGCACAGAGCCAGAGGAAGTTAGAGAGGCAGCCCAGAAACCACAGTGAGCAAGAGGGGAAATACCTGTACCACAGGCCTGGGAATCTGAGCAAAAACATGTAGCTTTGAGTTCCCTGGCAGCCAAAGCAAAGAGAGAAACCCTGGGGGTTACACAGAAGCAGACTGTCCAGGAGGGACAATTCTCCTAAGGAGGCTCTTGTCCCTGCCTCAGGTGAGGGCATGCGTGGCCTTATGCAGGTGAGGCTTCAGCAGGGGTCTGCAGAAGCTCAGAAGTTGTTCTTCCCAAACGAGCAGACCCCTGGGCCTCTCAGTCCAAGGTGCCTGTTGCATGGCTCCGAGACTGGCTAGACCCACTCCCCTGACTTCCCGATGCCTGGCACCGTGAGCGGTCACTGGGTTGCTCAGCCCAGGTTCCCCAAACTGGCTCCCACTTGTTCCCTTGCTCCCACCTGGCCCCCACCTCGTTCATGGAAGTCCCTCCTCCTCTCTGGGCTTCAGAGTCTCCCCTCAGAACACCAAGGAGCTCCAGCTGACCTTCTGGCTCTCCCATTCCTTTCTCCCATCTGTGGGTGGACGTCTCACCTCAGGGGCTGACAGGGGACAGAGGCAGATGTGGCCCTGAACAGACAGTACGGGGAAGTGGGCACGGGCGGAACAGTGCAGTGCAGGCAAGCGGCGAAGGCCCCAGGAGCCAAGCGGAGTTTTAGAGCCTGGGTTTAATGAGCCCCATGCAGGGATTTCATCGTTCAGTTCCAATCCTGCACATAACAAGTCTCAGAGGGTGCCCTGGGGTGGGGTGACAGCCACTCCCCTCCCTGGCAGCCTCATTCACCCAGCTCGCCCCAGGGCCTGCATGGAGGAAAGGGGCTGAGCCGATCTGCCTGCAGTGCAGGCCCCCACGTGCTCAAGAAGTCCCCGCAAAGGCCGATGTGATGGCAAAGGTGGACCCGAGGCCCTCGCATGGAGAGGACTCTCCCGTCACAAAGAGGCAGCCCGGGCCCACTGAACGAGATGGTGAGCTGAGCATCCTAATGCTGGGCGCTGAGCACCAACGTGCTCCGTTGTGAGGGTCCCAAGTTAACTGTCTGTCGCTCACTCACCATCATCAGGAGCCTCCAGCGCTAACAGGGCAGAAGAAGAAACCTCAGCCAGCTTGCTCCCAACGTCAGTCTCCAGCCGGAGCAAGCGGGGAGAGGAGGGCCTGCGCCAGGCAGGGAGCAGCGCACCGCTGGTCTGGCTCCCACCCATGACTGAGTTCTGAGTGTGAGCGCCTCTTGCGCCAAGGGACCTAAGGAGACCCCCTAGGCCCCTCGCAGTTGGTGGGGCTGTGGGGGCAGCGCCTGGATGCAGCATTTTGCATGCAGGCTCTGGACTCCTGTGGCCAGGGTCCAAACCCCTCCTGAGAAGGTGACTCCCTGTCTCAGGAGCAGCGACGGGAAGCCTGAATAAGATGGCGGGTGCTGAGCACCTGGGTGGGTGGTGGGCTACCTAGGGGTAGTTGGCATGAGCACTTGGACATGATGCGGCCACGGTGCTGATGGCCTTCACAGATGACAGCACAGGCAGGACAAAAAGGACCAAATTGCCCCAAGAAACACTGCAAAGGGGCTGCTCATTCATTTGAAACTGACACCCTGGTTCAAGAGGATGGTCCCCTGCGGGTGGGTCTCTTCTGTAGCATCCCCGCCTCTGGGACGGCCTCCCTGTCCCCTGCGCAGGCCTCTGCGGCCACTGTGTAACTTCTCCATTTGTTGCTATACACCCTGCCTGGGGAGCAGACGCACACTGCTTTGAGGCCCCCTTCCTGGGGATGCAAGCTGACAATGCTTCTGGTGGGGGGTAATTTGGCTGTAGATCCATAAAAAGAATCACAATCTTCAACCCCATTTCTGGAAATCTTTCCTAAAGACTTAATTCTAAAGAGACCTCATACGGAGTCTGGCATGTGGAAAATTGCTGCACCGAAGGAAAAAGCTATGGGTGCCATAGAGATGGCCATGCCGGCACTGTGTACAACAGAAGGGGCCAGTCAGATGCCCAGCACAGGGGAGGGGTTACGGCTAGTATGTTTATCTGCTCCATAAAATATGATGCAGCTATGAACAATGGCCGGGGGCGGGGGAGGTAGACGAGGAGAGTTATCTGTGCACATGACCATGGCTACAGAAGGGAGCTGGCAGAGGCTGGAGGAGACAGCTGGCTGTCTCAGGGAGGTAGGATAATGGGTGGGACCTTCTCTCTAAGTTCCCTTGGAGGCTGCAGGAATGCTATGTTACATACGTTATAAGAAAAGCAGTTTCTGCAGCCCAGCCAAATAGGACAAGGGGTGCAGTGGCCCTCCTGGACCCAGCGGCTCACCAGCCACAGGAGGGGCAGTCCAGGCCAGCCCTGTTCCTGGGGCCCAGCACCTGGAAAGGCGCCTGCTCTGCAGAGCGTGTCAGTTAATTACAGAGCACCCTTAGCTGAGCCAAGTGCCCCGGGGGTCCCTGCAACGTCAAACAGACGTTGACCGCCACCCAGAGACTGCCCAGGGCTGGCCCTCACTGGAGGCCATCAGATAGGCCCAAACCCACCACCTTCAGGACAGAGAACCCTGGGGGCACACAGCACGTCCACAGAGGCACCTCATTCCTGTCCACCCGGAGAAGACTCCACATCCCACCCCTGGGAGGAGCACACAGGAGTGAGCGGTGTGCTTCGGGTTACGTGGCCGGCACGTGGGGGAGCTGGGACTCACGTACTGGGCTGACTGCGATGCTGGCATCTTCCCTGTACCCCTGGACAGAACAAGCCCCCAAACAAGGCAGATGAGCCCCCAAACCCAAGGGCTGGAAGGACTTCAGGGTACAACCCCTCATTACTCACTGAGGCCCACGGAGGGGCAGAGGCTGGCCTGAGGCAGCCCAGCAAGGCAGCACCGAGATGGGAAGACTCTATGTCCTCGCAGAGAGCTGAGCCTGGTTCTGCACAAAAGGCCGTCCGCCTGCCACTCACGGGCAGAGGCCCCAGCAGAAGGGGTCCCTGGGTTCCCTTCTCCCCGGGACTCTCTCTCTCTCTTGCCTGTACTTGCAACACTGGCTGGGGGTGGGAGAGTGGGTATTCCTCATCAGTTCCTCTATACAGATGGGGAAACTGAGGCACAGAAACGGAGGGCTTGGAGCAAACCGGGGGGGAGGCCAGCGCCCCTCCCCCTGTATTTATTTAGCATCTTCCACCCAGGCCAGGTTCCCCAAAAAGCTGACGGACACCACCTCATTCATCACAGTCCAGACGGCACCTCATAAATGGTCAAAGCCGCCCAGTGAGGGGGCCATTCATTCCAGCCCTCGGGGACGCCAGCCTGCCGGGGCAGCGTGCCCCACACTGGGTCGATTGTGCGTGCAGGGACCCCATCCAAGCTGCCCTGGCTCCTGGCGGGCCGCCTCGCCCTGGACGATTCCTAGATGGAATCTTGTTTTCTTCAGTTTCATCTCCAGTCCAGGAAGACGAGCTGCTCCTCCAGAACGTTTACTCAACACTGCTTTGATTTTCCTCAGACCCTGGTCCTGTCCCACGATTCATTGGGAAGCCATAAACTGGCCCCAAACAAGCCTGCCCTGTGGCTCGGAAAACCCTGGAAGCAGCTCCAGCAGCCTCCATCCACCGGCCAGCTGTGGGTGGGGATGGTGGCAGCACTCAGATGTGTTTGCTCAGTGGTCCTCAGGGGGGCGCTGTCCTCTTTACAGATGGGGAAACTGAGGACCGGGAGGGGGAGTCTGGCCGTTGGCAGTGGTTTAGGTTCAGGCTTCTGAGGCCAGGGCTTTCCCCAGGTTCAAGGAACACCCCAGTGACTGCTCTTCCCCCAACCCTCTCAGCCTCAGTGCCCTCCAGTGACCTCTCGGACTCGAGCCCCAGGTTTGGTGTATTTAAGGGCTCAGGGATGGTGGGATCAAGGACTGGCAGGCCAATTTGGTGACGGGTGGGAAGGTAACAGGACCCTCTTCCTCCTGGTGCTGTGTGGGTTGAGGGTTCCGTGGGAAGCAGGGCCCCAGATGCATCGTCAACCCGATTCCTTCCTGGGCACCAGGTGCTGGGCACAGGGCCTGGCACACACAGGAATGCGATCCTTCACTGGTCCCTTGGCCCGGGCGTGTGCCAGGACCACACTGTTCCAGTGACTGAGGCTTTACACCATTAACATCCGAGAAGGCCCATCTCCCTCATGCCCCACCCCACCAAGGTTTCCAGACTATTTCCTTGATTATTTTTCCATACATACTTGAGAACTAACTTGTCCAGTGTGTTTTACGTGGTGGGGAATGGAGGGAGCAGAGCACATGACCCCGCTGGTGTCTTAAATTGTCCCTAAACAAAGTTCTTCAGCAGGAAAAGCCTAATTTCCTCCTCAGAACTGTAGGAAGTGGACTGGGAAGTGCTGCCAGCTCCATTTCTACAGGCCCGAGATCAGACGTGAGATGAGAATGCTGGTTCTCAAATCCGGCTGCTCATGGGAATCACCTGGGGAGCTTACAATTAGAAAAATGACGTGCCTGGTATCAAAGCTGCGGGGTGCAGCCAAACAAGGACCCAGAGGGAAATTTATAGCACTAAACACTTAAGTTAGGAGGAAACGTCTCAAATCCATCATCAAGCTCTCACCTTAAGAAACTAGAAAAAGAAGAGTAAATAAACCTCAGACAAGCAGAGGAAGGAAATAATAAAGATCAGAGCAGAAAACAATGAAACTGAAAACAGAAAAACAATAGAGAAAATCATTGAAACAAAGAAGGAGTTCTTTGAAAAGATCAATCAGAAATGCTAATTGAATGATACCTAAACCTCCTCCCAGAGATTTTCACTTAGCTGGTCTGAGGTGTGGCCTGGGGGCGGGTGGTCCAGTCTCCCCAGGAGATTCTGATGGACAGCGCTGTCTGAGGACCACCTTGCTCCCACGTGCAGACCCCTTGAGGGCTGTCCTGCAGGAAGAAAGAGCAGCCTGCCACGGGATAATGCCACAGTTTCCTGTAAGACAAGGGAGGCAGCACAACGCCAGCCACTGGCTGTGTGGTCCTGGGCAAGTCCGTTTCCCTCCGGGCCTCAGTTTCCACACTAGACTCTGACCTAGACCTAACGTTCTCCACTGTGCTGCTTGGAGCCTCAGCTTCCCAGACGAGGCTGGGGCTGCAGGGTGGGGGTCAGGCTGCCAGGCCTCAGGAGCCCTGCCTGCCCGCCTCTTCCACTGGGGGGTGGTGTGGACTCTGCCCTCGCACCCCAGGCCCTGGGCCTGTGAATGCAGCCCCTCAGGTCTGCTCCACTGTCAGGAGGCCCTGCCCCGTGCTGTGGTGGCCTAAGTGGCCCCTGCCACCGTGATGGCCGAATTCGTCTCCTTCCAGAACTGCACGGGCCTTCCCTCCGCACGGCAGGGCCCCGTCTTTTCTCTCTGTCAGGCCACCCCCGCTGGACACTCACAGGAGGCTCGCTGGAGGGGCAGGCGCGGGGAGCCGACCCTCCTGTCCTGCCTCCCTTTCAGTTAACAAGCCCGGACCCCGAAACAGCACTGCGTGCAGCCCCACCTCACCGGTTCGGCGGCTGTGCCCTGCAAACTGCACACCCTCTCACGAGGCTGCTCTGTGCACCCCAGCGAGAACCGAAGAGACAGGACACCTCACCCTCAGCCATGGCGGAAACGGTGTGAAAGAACGGTGACCTTGGGCCTCAGGAGGGGAGGGAGTTTTTCTCTCTGGGACAGGGCTCCTGTTTCCTGCCAGGAGGTGGGCGACGGCTTTACCAAAAGCACAGTGCCCTCCCCGACATTACGGGGCACAGCCAAAGCTACGAACCCACTCTTGGTCCCACAGCAGTGCTGGGCCTAGGACCCTCAGTGACACTCAGCTGGGGGAAGCGGCAGACCCTGACAGAGGGTCCAAGGCCCAGCACTGCTGTGGGACTAAGAGGGTTTACTGCCCCTTTCTGAGCTTGCTTCCTCATCCACAGAGCAGAGGCCCGACCACAGCACTGCACGAACTGGCGGGCAGAGTGGGTCTGCCGCGTCTCTCAGCTGGGTGTCACTGGGTGCCTCCCGTGGGACGGGCCTACCGTGTGTACGTCAGGAAGCCCTGGGCAGATGGGATAGACCCTACCCTGCCTCCTGCAGCTCCTGCCTGGGGCTGACAAGTCCCAGTCCCAGCACGGGTGGGCCGTGGGGTGCTGGGCTGGGGGTGGGGGGTGCTGGGCCGGGGGGAGCCCTGTAACCCCATCACAGAGGGGCTGTCTCAGCGAAGGCCTGGAGATGCTCGCCATTGCCAATGCCCACATCACACTTTGACTCAGAATTCTGGGCCAGGAAAAGTTCTTTTGGCTCTGAGGGCACCTTTGGAGCACAAGCAAGACCCCCTTGACTGTGTATCCTTCATCCCCTCGCCGCCAGGAAAGGCAAGGGCAAGGCCAAGTGGAGAGCCCGCACGGCGCCGCCCCTCCCACCATGGGGAAGAGGTGGGCGTATAAATACATAGAGGGATTATTAATTAATCCAGGCCTTTTAAAACATCACAGGCATAAAGAGGAATGCCAACAGGGACATCCGGCTGCAGCAAACCCCTTGTGGAAGGTTTCAGCATTTCCCGGTGGCCACCCATGGGCACCGCCACTCCCTGGCATTCGGTGGCACTTTCCTTTGCACAGACCTCAGCCAGTGCTAGTTCTGCACCCCATCCCCAAAGTGCTCGCGGTCTGTGCTCTCCCACTTCATTTCATGTGCGTGTGGAATGAGACAGAGGAAGAGAGAAAAACGTTATGTGAATGAACGAATGAGCCCTTCACACTATTCTTTGGAAAGAATGATGGATTAAAAACCTGCAAAGCCAGTCAATTGCACATCTATTTTTCTAAGGGGGCAGGGTAGGGGTGGAGAGAACTTTCCTGAAAGGACTTGGCCTTGAAACATTAAGTCAAGCAACTGGATTTGGCAGCAGCCAGCTTCCGAGCACGCCAGCCTGAAGAAACTGCCGGACCAGCACGCTGCATCAGGGCAGGAATAATAGACTCATTCAAAGCTGAGCCCCGGAGCTGGAGAGCTAGTGCACGCAGGGGGCCTGCAGATCAGAGGGGCTGCAGCCCCGGGGACCCCGACCTCAGCTCTGCAGCCATGGCCAAGGCGCCCAGTGGGGACCACACAGATCTGTCCCCACAGATGTAGGAGAGCCAACAGGTCTGTCGAGATGGACAGGAAAAGGCCTCGCTCCGTCCATGCTATGAACACAGCAAGCAAGTGCCAGTGAATGGGACTTCCACTGTCCTTTCCACTGTCCCTGGGGCCACCCCCTGACAGGCGATTGAAGTCTCGAGGGGTGAGCCCTCCAGCACGACGGCCTTCCACGGAGCCCCATCCTCATATACATCAGAGGTCCAGCTCCTCCCCACTCATCCGGCCTGAACAAAGGGGCAGTGCTGAGC
This sequence comes from Equus caballus, assembly GCF_041296265.1. Lineage (NCBI taxonomy): Eukaryota > Metazoa > Chordata > Mammalia > Perissodactyla > Equidae > Equus > Equus caballus. Next base: position 9,199,932 of record NC_091684.1, read on the forward strand.
CTGCGTAGCCACTGCCCACACTTTCTCCTGGTTGCAGTCCTGCGTGGGCCCCTGAGATCATCAACTGTGTCTGAGTGACTCCGTGGCTGAGCCCGTGTCACCTTTTGAAGCCAAGTTTCAATTTCTGCTGATGGCCTTCGCCTTTGGAGGTACAACAGAAGCCAGAAGGGTGGGCACAGCGGAATCAAGCATTGGCAGCTTTGGGAACAGATGAGAGAAATGAGGACCTGGGACGCATGCTGTGAGCAAGTCTGGCCGCCACCAAAGGGGCTCCGTCTTTATGTTCTGAGCCGCTTATTTCGGAAAAGGTGCCTGCCACACATAGTCCTAACTCCCTTCCTCCTCTGCTCCGCCTGCTTCGAGCAGCTCCTCCTTCTGCGCAGACTGCCCCAAAGGCTGTGTGTAGACCCTGCAGCACGGAACAAGGTCTGCCAGGGGCTGAATGAGGCTGGGCAGAAGCCTCGGGCCTCGCAGAGGACAAGCCTTTTTCTCTTAGATAGTTCAGCAGAGAGGGCCCCAGGAGATCATTTTGGAGTCCACATTAGCTGCACCGCCGGGCAAAAGCCTTGATTTATGGACCCTCCACCATGGCTATAAATAACCACGCTTTGCTGGCAACACAGCAGGTCAAGAAAGCGAGCGTCTGGTTTTCCCCAAACTTTGCTCTTCCTTCCTCAGCTCCCAGAGCACACTGCAACGTGGGGACCAGCCCCTGTGGAGGGTGGGTCAGTGCCCCTGGTGCCCCTCACTGATGCCCTCTGTGCCCCTCAGTGCCCATCCCCAGCACCCCCCGTCCCCCAGTGCCAGGTGAGTGCCAGCAGTAGAGGGAGGGGATGAGGTTGGGTTGTGGTATGTCCCCCCTTGGAAGGCAGACTTATCCCCTGCAAGCTGTTGTCATGGGAGATCCTGAGGAATGAGAAGCCACCAATATGGATATTTTTGTGCAGACATTTGCAAAAACTTCTATTTTTTTAAATTAAAAAGTATAGATTGCTGCTCTAGAGAGCAATGCTTTGCGGTGGCTGGACCCCATGTCACCTTGGAGGCGAGGCCCAGGCTGACACGCGCTGTGCCCATGGCTCCCCCGGGCTGGGCACGCATGGAGCCCTAGACCTCCACGAATACCTGTCCAGCGGGTCACACTGCTCAGCCTTTGGCTCTCCTCGCACGGCGCCTGCGAGTGAGGTCTGCTGGGGCTGGGGGGCAGTGGGACTCTCCCTCGTGGCTGGCAGTGCTGGTGTGGGGCCTGCGGGTCGGGGATACCCTCATTACAGAGGCTGGCAGCCCTGTCCTCAACCTGCATCCGCACTCCGCCAGGGCTTCCACGCTCTCCTTGTGCTGGGGAAGGCTTGCAGGGTCAGCGTCAGTCCCGAGACGTTTCAGCAAACGTTTCTTGGCTTTTCTTTTTTTAACTCAGGGTGAGTTCTGGCCATACTTGAGAATGAACAGCCAAAGCAAAGGCCATAGGGGCAGAAAGGGGGACAGCGGTGATGGGGGAGGAATCGGGGCAGGGCTGGGGCACATCTCAATGGGGGCATGGGCCAGGCTACCGGCTGCCACACCGTCAAGGTCACCCTGGCCTCAGAGTTGAAGGAAGGGGTGGAGAAGAAGGGATGAATCAGAAAGGGAGAAATAAACATTCAGACTGAATCAAGGAGCAGGAGGTGAAGTGACAGGGCCCAATGTGAGAGAAGGAAGGTGGCTTTGGCCAAAATGACAGGGCAGAGGTGCTCACTACACCCCCAGGAAAAGCTCTCCTGCCATGGCCTGTTGAGTAGGGGCAGCCTCACTCCTCCGTGGGGGCCCACACACCAGCCCAGGCTCCCACGGCCCTCTGGACCTACCACCCCACTCAGTCCCAGGTGGCGCTCGGGAAGGCCTGAGGCAAAGGTGACCTGGGAGCCCTCGTGAAGCTGCCAAGGCGCTGACAGGGGCCGCGCCAGGGCCTCCGCGCCCAGGCTTGAGGAGAGACAGCTGGAAGGGGCACTGTGCCAGCTCCAGCACGGGCTCCAGCTGGGGCTCCAGCTGGGGCTCCATCTTAAGGGCACTGCTGGCTGGGACCAGGGTCCAGAGGTCAGGGGCAGAGGTGTCTGACTTAAGGCAAATCCCCTGACCCCAGAGCCTTCTGAACTCCTTGGGCTCTTCTCCAGATACCTGGCCTCCCCATCTAAGCGTTACTGAGAGTCATCAGACTTGGATGGCGGAGGGGTCAGAGCCTAGCAAACGCTCCTGCTGGGTGGCACATCTCACGGACTTGGGAATTCTTTGCTCTTTCCACCTCCTCCTCGTCCCTTCTCTACAACTCACCCAGAAACCCCTTTATTGGTTCACTTCTGACTGCTTTGTGCTCTGCAAAGACTAGACCTACAGTGTCCTCTCTGCATGACCCCCATACATCTTCTCTCCCAGGGTTATGTCAGCGCAACCACTGACAAGCACTAAGGATGAAATCAGCTGACATTTACATGGCTGACACCAGTTTCACCCCAGAAAGAGCTGTGGGACTGAATTTTCTTTACTAGAACATAAATTAAGTGGGCTGCACACAGTGGCGTGCTGGAGCTGGTGTGTACTGACTGTGCGCATCTCCTCCCAACTCCATGTTCAGTGACATTGCATTGATGCTCAAAATCAGCCACGATGGCAGTATTTACACCGTGGAAAGAGGCAAGTGCTACCAATCAGGGCTTTTTTCCCCTGAAGGGCTAGTTGTTAATTTAAAGCACACCACTTGAACTTGTTAATCCTCCAAGTTCCCCTTAGTTAAAAACAATTCCATGGGATGATGATTTATATGCTCACGTATACATGGCTTGTGTTCCCAGATGCACGGTAGGGCAATTTCCAAGATCATGACAATAAAACTTAATTACTATTAATCCAGAGAAGGTCTGTTGAAATGAGCAAACCTTTACTGTATAAAATTGTTCTGAGTCACTAACATTAACATTAGCAGGTGAGGTCCATGGGAGAGCTGCGGCCTCCTGCCCGCCTGTGGGCCTCCATGAAGGCCGTTTCCTGACCGGAAAGCCTACCCCTCTCTACCCGTTCGAGAATCTGCCTTTCCTTCAAGACTCAGCTCAGACATCTCCTACTCTGTGAAGCCTCCTTGGTCCTTCACAGGAGTGGCTGGCTGTGCCCTTCACTAGGCAGACCCCCTCCTGGGCACAGAGCCACGTCCCCGGGCCAGCCTTACGACTCTGTGCTGAGTCCACGTCTCTCTTCTCCACAAACCTGGGAGAGCCTACAGGGCAGGGTCGTCCCTCTGACCTTGACAAGTGATCACCGTCCACACGAGATCAGGCCTGGGGTGGGGGCGGTTTCCCTCACCTCTGCTCCTGTGCTGGGAGGGAGGAAGAGCAGGGGAACCCTTCAAGCCTTTCTCTCCCCCGGCCACACCTCTACACGGAGGAGTGACTAACCTCACTGACCTTTCCCCCGCCTCCCTGCCTCTCATGGACAGAAAGGGATCAAGGCAGGGACCCACTCACAACATCTGGAGCAGCTGCTGGGCCAGGACGGGGAGGGGCAAGGCGCTTCAGGACTCTCCTGCTTCACCATCTGGGACCCTCAGCCTGCCAGCTTAAGAAAAATGTACTCTAAAATGCTGTTTTAAAAACAACATCTAACAGGAGTGCAATTCTAATTACAACAGCATCAAAAAGAATAAAATACATAGGAACAAAGATTAACAACAGAAATGTAGAACTTATACTCTGAAAACTACCAAATATTGTTAAAAGAAACTTAAAAAGATCTAAATAAATGGAAAAACATCCCATGTTCATGGAATGGAGGACTTAACATTGTTAAGATGGCCACATTCCCCAAACTGAGCTACAGATTCAGACAATCCCCATGAGATCCCAGCTGACTTCTTCGTGGATTTTGACAAGTTGATTCTAAAATTCATACGGAATTGCAAGGATCCACAATAGCCAAAACAATCTTGAAAAAGAACAAAGAGGGGGATTCGCACTTCCCTATTTCCGAGCTTACCACAAAGCAACAGGAATTAAGTCAGTGTGGTACAAGGATGAACAGAAAGATCAATGGAATAGAACTGAGAGTCCAGATATAAAACTTTGTGTGTGGTTATCTGATTGTCAACACGGATGCCAAGACCATTCAAAGGCAAAAGAACAGTCTTTTCAACAAATGGTGCTGGGACAACTGAACAGCCCCGTGCAAAAGAATAAAGTTGTATCCTTATCTCACACTATGGGCAAAAATGAGCTCAAAATGGCTCAAAGATCTAAATGAAAAACTAAATACGAAACTCTTAGGAAAAAACCTAGGGATAAATCTCCATGGCCTCAGGTATGTAAAAGATTCTTAGATAAGACACCAAAAGCATGAGCAACAAAAGAAAAAATAGATAATTTAGACTTCATCGAAATTAAAAACTTTTGTGCTTCAAAGGACACCATCAAGAACGTGCAAAGACAACCCAGAGAATGAGAGAAAATATTTGCAAATCATATATCTGATAAGGGCCTATATCCACAATATATAAAGAACTCTCAGAACTCAATGATAAAAAAGACAAACCAATTTAAAAATGGGCAACGGATCTGAACAGACATTTCTCCAGGGAAGATACACAAACGGCCAATAAGTCCATGAAAAGATACCCGACCTCATTAGTCATCAGGGAACTGCAAAACCACAATGATACCACCTTCCCACCCACTAAGATGGCTAGAATCAAAAAGTCAGATAATAACAAGTGCAGACAAGGGCATAGAGAGATCAGAACCCTCACACACTGCTGGTGGGAATGTAAAAGGGTGCAGCTGCTTTGGAAAACAGTCTGGCAGTTCCTCAAATGATTAAATGTAGCTACCATACGAGCCAGCAATTCCACTCCTAGGTCTATACCCAACTGAAAGAAGCCGGTCACAAAAGACCACATATTGTATGGTTGCATTCATACGAAATGTCTAGAATAGGGAAATCTATAGAGACAGAAAGTGGATTCATGGTTGCTTAGGTTGGGGAGATGGGGGGTTGCTAGATGAGAAGGGTGGTACACGGTTTCTTTTTGAGGTGATGCAAATCTTCTAAAATTGACTAATGGTGATGGTGTGTGAAGATACTAAAAATCACTGAATTGCACACTTTAAATGGGTGAATTGTTCAGTTGTGGATTACATCTTAACAAAGCTGTTTTAAAAATACACATTTAACTGGATGATAACAAATATGGAAAGTTGATATATCACAGAGGTGGCATCAAAAATCATTGGGAAAGGGTGGGCTATTAAAAAACAGTGTTGGAACAGCTGGTCATCCACACAGAAAATAAAATTAATTATTTTCTATAATTAGTCCCTGCCTCACACCATGCACACGAGTCAACTTCAAGTAGATTTAGCAAAGCAAAACTTTAAAACTCTGGAGAAGAATGTAGAATATCTTTCTGACTATGGGAAAGGGAAGATATCTTAGACAAGGTGCAAAATGCATGAACCATAACAAATGATTAGTAATCTTATTGTATTTCAATTTAAAACTTCTGTTCAATAAGATGCCATAAGGAAAATGAAAAAACAAATCACAGACTGGGAGCAAATTTTTGCAACACAGATAACTGACAAAGGAGCAGGAGTAGAATGTATAAAGAATGGTTACAAACTCATTTAAAAAATGACAAGCATTCCACAGTAAAGGGTACAAAGGACAAGAATAGATAATTCACAAAAAGGAAACTGGAATGTCACTAAACATTTGAAAAAGTGCTCAACCACACCCAAAGTACGGGGAACACAGATTATATTAAAACGGGATACTGCACACTCTGCAGATTTGGAAAAGTTTGAGAAAAACCTCACAGTACCAAGAATTGGAAAGGATGTGGGAAAATGGGATTCTTTTCCACTGCTGGAGGGGACAGAAATGGGCACTCCGGAGTGGCCGACGATCTCTCATTAGTACACTGTGAATGCTCGTCCGCTCCGAGCCAGCTCTCCTGCCTCGGAATCAGGGTTTACTAAACTTGCCTGATAACAGGAACCAATGAAGCATTGCTGAAAGAAAGAAAAGATTCCCGGGTCCAAAACTCAGACCTGCCAGGGACAGACCTGGTATCTGTATATTTAACAAGCTCTCCAGGGTGATGCTTATTACCCAGCAAGTGTGGGGAAAATTGCCCTAAAGAAAGCCCAGCACATTTGCACAAGGAGGCCTGCCAACACTTCACCACCGCGTGATTTATAATCATGGAAACGTTGGAAACCATCTACACGTCCATCAACAGGAGACTGGAATACAAATTGTGGGGCAGCCATACGTTGAAACGCTACAGCGTAACTCTGGCCTCCTTCCTGGCCAACCCTGAAATGCTCATTGCCAGAGGCTGGCCAGGCCTCTAAATAAATAGGTCCTAGGTGCGATTTCCCCTGATGGCGCCATGTCGCATGAACACAGCTGAGGAAGGCTGGACAGCGTTCAGTGCTGTGGTTCTTCTACCTTCCCAGCAGCTGACTGTTTCCATCAGGAGGCAGGAGTGACTCACACCCACGCGTTCCAGGTGGTGGAGGGGCTGCCCGGAGCAGGAGTGCCTTCTGCAAAGGGCACGCCAAACCCTGGTGCCGTGAGATGCTCCTCGAAAGAAAAGTTCTGTGGTCAAGCTAGTTTGGGTTGCTTCTCAGCCAGGTTGCCTACCACAGCACTGGGAAGACCTGCCTTACAGACCCAGGGACCCAGTGACAGCGTCTGGGACACCTCCAGGGGCACATGTGTCAGCACTGGACCGTAAGCACGTTAGTCTACAGCAGCCAGCTTTTCCCAGACTAGTCCCTGCAGAACCCCTTTTCTGTGGAATCCCCTTTACTAGACACCCCTCTGACCTTCGATGGGGCCTCTGAGCAGCCTGATATGGGTGGGGCCAAAGATCAATGATGCACAGCTCATTGATCTTTGGATAGATGCTTTTGGATAAATGGTGCCTCTTCCCAAAGGCCAAAACCACAGTGTGTGAGCCACGACTGAGTGCCCACTGGCGGCCAGGCTGCACAGTGGTGGGGGCGCCAGGGCAGAGCGCAGAGGCCCAGCCCTCCAGGTGCCCACAGCACTGCTCAGACCCCACCAGCTTTGGACGCACGGCACAGTGTGAGTTCCTCATGGCCAGTGTTTGTGCCTGGGTCCCCTGGGGTCTGTGCCCCCTTGGCACCTGGCACAAGGCACACAGGTACCTGGACACAGGTCACAGGGAGGACACAGGAATGTCCTTCCCAACTGTCATCCCTCCTTACCCCTGCCAACGCTGGGTTAGGTGCTGTCCTGCCAGCTCCTTTGGCCCCTGAAACCCCGAGTCACGCCTGTGCCCTGTGGCTCATGTCAGGTGGGGCTCACAGAGCCACCCCTGAAGGCCCATGCTCAGCACATAGCCAGCAGCCCCCGTGCGGAGTTATACACTGGGAACCAGGGCAGGGGTCGCAGGGAGAGGTCTCTGGAGGATTCCTGGGGGCGACACATCTGGGGGGCCTGGAAGGGCAATGGGAACTGGACCCATGGCCATGGGAGGAAAAGCACCCTGGTGTGTGTGCTGGCTCCTGTCCTGAGGGCCAGGGAGCGGGGTTCTGAGCTGGGGACCACTCTCCTAGGGCCCCCAGGCCCCTCAGCTAGCCACCGCAGCCAGGCACTGAGGAATGCTCAGTCCAGCCTCTGGAAAGAGCAGCTGGGACAGGTGAGAAAAGGCCTAACCCAAGTGCTGGTTGTCATGATTTCCTCAGTCAGCTTCCCTGGCTGGGCCAGTGCTTGGACGCTGGTGATCATGACAGTGTGACCTCACCCCAGGGAGCTCACAGCCTGCGGGACGGGGGACACACACACATGGACGAATCATCAGGCAGCAGTTAGAGTAGCTAACCACAGTGTGAATGCAGCTGCGATAGAGGAAACGCCGTCTGCTGAGAAGGGGATCAGGAGTGAAAGTGTGTGCGTGTGTGCGGGTGTGCGCATGCGTGTGTGGGTTTATGCAAGAATGCGCACATGTGTGCAGGCATGGGCATATGTGTGCAGGCATGTGCACATGTGTGGGTCTGTGTATGGAAGCATGTGCTTGTGAGTGCAAGCATGTGTGCGTGTGTGTATACATGCATGTGTGTGCAAGCATACGAGTGTGGGAGCATGTGCACATGCACACGTGTAGGGTGGGGAGGAGCCTATCACCGCCTCACTGTGAGGGAGTGAGGCGCCCACAGCATGGCGCTGCAAGGTGGGGAAGGCAGGGCCAGGCCAGGCTCCAAAGGCCACCTGGCACCGTCTGAAGAAGGAGGAACGAGGGTCAGACAGGCACACCTGCGTGCCGCCAGCTGAGGCCTTGGGCTCCCCAGGGACCCTGGGAACTGCAGGCAGGCCCTCTGGAGAGTGTCAAGAGTGACAGTTTATGAACCTTATTAAGTTTTTTCTTTGGATCAATAAAATCTCAGGGTGGGCTCACTCCAGGGGAAGTCTTGATTTAAAGAGAAGGTTACATGGGGGACAGGCCATGTGGGTGGGCTGGGGGTGGGGGTGCCCTCCATGCTCAGGAGGCTGGGGTGGATCCAGGGACAGCCCGTCTCTAGGGGGGCTGGAATGGGGGCGAGTCACCCTGGTCCTGGTTCTCAGGGCGCAGAAAAGAGTGGCCAGCAGCAAGTGCTCAGGAGCAGCCAGCCCACCTGGCTCACCTCCTGGCTGACCACAGATGGCGCGGGCTGGCGCCTCCCTGGGCCTCTTCCCCAAGCTCCACAGTGGGGATGATAACATACGTCCTTCCCAGGAGTGATCAAATGAGTCCGCGCCAGGCCTAACGACAGTGAGCACTCAGCGGGCACTCCTGTTATTCTTCAATTTCCCTATCCTTAGAATGTAAATAATAGGACCTGCTCTGTCTCCTTAGAGGCTGCTGGGTGGGCTGGACAACATACCTGAGAGCTCAGGATGATAAACAGCCAGGTCACCTTGACCCTGGCAGATGGAGACCTGGCTGTGGCCTGTTGTTCAGCAGCCCATCCCGGGCACAGGCCAGATGGGGTGGAGGCAGAGCCTGGGGGATGGTGGGCTGGGGACGGCGGGGGTGGCAGGGCTCTTCCTCAGCAGCACAGACACTAGCCATGGGCACCCCGTCTGGGACGGGCCTTCCACCTGCAGCATGCCACTCTGCAGAGCCCTCCCTGGTCCTCCAGCTGTCCCTTGCTCAGGGATGTGCACACTCTCTGTGTGTGCATGTGCAGGGGGGGCCAGGAGACCCCTGTGCCTGTGTTTCCCGGCAGGCCTGGGGCAGGGGGTGGAGGGGTACCCGGGGCAGGATATGGAGGGGGGGTCTGGCCCAACCACGTACCCTAAGCGTGCCCTCCACATCCCCTCATCCCCTCACTGCCTCATGCTTTACACTAGTGCTTTATGTTCTGCTGGGTTCTTAACGTTTTTTTTCTTTAAATATATTTCTGGGAAAGCTGTATTTTTACTCTTGTCCTGCCAGGCTTTTTTTTTTTTTTTTTCTAATATGTGTGCACTCCATTAGGCAATAAAATCTCCACATGAAGTCATCCTCGGCAGCTAATAATCAAAACCCTGGGTGTTCAGAGAACAAAGCGATTAAGAGGACCAGGTCTGAGCGCTGCAGACCAAGCAGAAACGACCCGTGCGGTTGGGATCCACGTTTCCGTTCGGCTCATAGCTGTTTTATGAACCGCTGATGGTTGAATATCACAGCAGACACCCAAGGGGCGGCGAGCCTCTTGGTGGGCCAGCAGGCTGCCTGGGGTGCCTGCCCAGCCCCTGGCCCCGGCCGTCCAGACACATCACCACTCCCGCTCAGACGCCCACCGCGCCACCAGGATAAGCACTGACTCTTGCTGGGAGGCTTTTACTTATCCACACACATGGCGGCTTCGGAGGCCAGAGTGTGCAGGAGCAAGACACGGCCCCTGCCCCCTAGAGCGGGCGACGCGGGGGACAGCAGGTCTAGGGCAGCCAAGTGCAGGAGGGGGAAGTAGACAAACAGAGGGCAGGAACGCAGGGGAAATATGGACACAAGAGCCGGCCCCTTACATCCATCCTACAGACGCCGACACCTCGATCCTGGAAGTTCAGCCTCCAGAACTGTGAGAAACAAGTGTGTGTGGCTGAAGTGCCCCCTGCACCCCTGGCATGTGGTGGTTTGTTCTGGCGGCCCGAGCAGACCGACGCATGGCATCTGAGCAGAGGGAAGGGAGGGGGCAAATGGGCCACTCCCCTGGGAGAGTAGGGACCATTTTGTAGAATGTCCTTCAGTTTGTTTTTGTAACAGATTTATTGAGATATAATTCACATACCATATCCTTCACCTATTTAAAGTGTACAAATCAATGGGTTTTGGTATACTACATTATTAGTTTTTCTAAATTGTGGTAAAATATATAGAACATAAAATTTCCTATTCTAGTCATTTTTAAGGGTACAGTTCAGTGGCATTAATTACATTCATGATGTTGTGCAACTGTCACCACTATCTAGTTCCAAGAGTTTTTCGTCGCCCCAAACAGAAACTGTGTACCTGTTAAGCAATCACTCCCCATATCTCCTTCCCCCAGCCCTTGGCAACCTCCAACCAAATTTCTGTCTCTGTGAATTTGCCTATTCTGGTTATTTCACACAAGTGGAATCACATAATGTTTGCCCTTTTGTGACTGGCTTATTTCACTTAGCATAATGTCTTTAAGGTTCACCCTCGCTGTAGCGCGTCAGAACTTCATTCCTTTTTAGGGCTGAATAATATTCCATGACAGGGATAGACCACATTTGGTTGATCCACTCACCAGCTGATGGACATCTGGGATGTTTCCACCTTCCAGCTGTTGTGATGAATAAGGCTAAGAACATTCATGTACAAGGATCAAGTCCCTGCTTTCAATCCCTTCCTCTGTGTGCTTATGTCTGAGGCTTTCCCCTGACTGATGGGGAATGGCACACAGGGCTGAGGCGCCCTCTCGGTGCATCGTCGGGAGTGCGTGATGTCTTATGGCAGTGACACTAACCTTGACCACTTGGTTAAGGTCGAGTCCACCAGGATCCTCCACTGTAAACTTCCCATTTTTCCCTTTGCAATTGCTAAATATTTGGAGGAGGGGGGATCCTTGAAGGCTATGCAAATATTCTGTTTCTGCTTAAACTTCCAAAGGACTCTGTTTTGCACCTGCCACGTTGGAGATGTTTAATGATGGGTAACGGCAGAGGTCACGAGGCTACTGATGCCAACATCCAGAACGTGGGAGGGCCAGCTTCAGGCAGAGGTCAGGAGGCCTCCTCTGGCTGGGTTTAAGGCCGCAGGCCTGGCTACGTCACCTGAGGGAGAATGGAGAAGGAGAGCAGTGGGCCTAGGCAAACTGCCCTGGAGCCTGCAACATCTGACAACCGGGAAGGAGAGGGGCCAGCAGGGAGCCTGAGAAGCAGCCCCGTGAGTGGACTGCGAGGCTGAGAGGGGCGCATGGCCTCAGCAGGTGAAACACTAGAACCCATCCTTAGCTCTTCAGGATGGCAGGCCCACGCGTTCCCACCTCTGCATGTCTGCCCACACCCTTCCCTCTGCCTCCCTTCCATCCCTTCCCGGCCCCTGGCCCTGCATACCCTCCCTCTCACCCTACAGGGCCCAACTCAGATGCTGTGCCTTCCAGGGCCATTCCAGGTGCCCAGTGGGATGTGACCACTCCCATCCCTTGGCCCAGACTCCTCTGGACTTTGGTTGGGCCCTTGGGACAGCATGGATGCTGGGTATCAGTCCCCGTGAACTTGGACCCTGGGGAGCAGCTCCCACATCTGATTTTCCACTGTCCTGACTCACCCACCACCTCTGCATACGGGATACCTTGTGAAGTTTAAAGCCAGTGATACTCCCACAGTGGTCCTCTGAGTCAGGCTGTCTGTGTGTGAAGTTCTGGGGATCTGAGGTGACCATAACGAGGTTCCTCCCTCGAGGGCCCTGCTCTAGGGGAACGAATGAATTCTGTGTGCACCTGCCCACAGGGAGATGATCCCGCTGCTGGTGATGTTCCCGACTCCCACTTTCAGGCAAACCTGTAGCCCTCAGTGCTGTGCGGCTTGTTTGTGTAGCTGTGTGTTGAGAGCCATATGTCAAAAACGACTTACTGCTCTGTGTAACAACAAATATTTTGGCAGGCAGGTCTCCTCTGCTTGTCTGGCAGGTTTCACACATGTGCACACAGACAACACACGTCGTCCGATGGCAGATGTAACTCACACAGGCATCAGGAGCCAGCACCGCCGTTTTGAATCACCTGTGCTGTGCCAGGTGCGACCACAGACACAGCTCCCATGGCACTGGGCACCGGGAGGCGAGGCCTGAGCCTGGCGGGTTCATGGGCATGGCATGATGGCCAAAGGGTTCGTGGGGCTGTGCTGTGGCGCCTGGGGCCTGTGTGCCTGGAGGCTGCGAGGGCGACTGTTCATTCCCAGGTCTCAAACGTGAACTTGGACCTGTCCAAGTCTCAGGCACACGAAGCCATAGTCTGGGAGTGCAGAATCCTCCGTGTTTCAGGCGTGGAGAGGGAAAGCTGCCCAGCTCCATCCTGTCCCTGAGACCAGCTGCTGCATAAGTGGGGGCAGGGACCTCGCCTCTTTGGGCCTTGGTTTCCTTATCTGCAAAATGGCTGGCTTGGCACAGGGGACCCCAAGTCCAGCATTCCATCTGGGTCCACGATCTTACCTGGTGACAATGCTCAGCAGCCGGTGAGGCTGGGGCCACAGGCCCTCATCCATTGGGTGGGGTGATCAGTGGCGCCATATTTCTTGGGAGCGATAAGGCAACGGGTATGAGGGGTAAAATACATCCCCTCTGACCCCGCAACTCCACCTCGGGGAGTTTACGTTAAAGAAACAGTCAAACCAGTTACAAAAATATATGTTTGTGGTGAAATCCAAATAAAGTCAGGAGTTTAACAATATATGTCCAACGTTGGGTCTCCACTTGTGACAAGGGGACCATGGAAACGTAAGATATTGACAAGAGAGGAAAGTGGGTGGAGCACGCCCGGGAACTCTTGGTGCTACCTTAGTGACTTTTCCGTAACTATGAAATTATTCCAAAAGAAGGTTTATTCTTAAAAATACACACACATATGTCTGTATAGGAATTTTCACTGCCACACTGTTTAAAATAGTGAAAATGTAGAAACGGCAAGGTCTACCAGTCTGGGAGCTGTTAGATATGTCAAGGTACCATGGGGTCACACATACCACGCAGGTACACAGAAGGAGGTGGGAGCTCCACAGACACCGACCCAGGCACCCGGGGGACATGAAGCAAGAAAAACACTATTGAACTTTATACTCAGGGTATGTCCCATTAAGGTAAAAAGTGTGTGTTTCTACAGGTGAAAGAGTCTAGGAGGACCGATGTCGAACTGCAACAGTGGTGACATCTCTGGGAGGGCAGCCATGAGGGGATGTCCACGTTCTAGTGCATGTATTTCTGTGTTACTTAACAGGGCGTTTCTTTACAACGCGCCTACGGTACTTTGTGCAAGCGAGCACCCCCCCATGGGGATTACAGCAGAAGGCTCCTGACCGGTCTCCCTGGTCCGCCCTCACCCCCCTGTAATCTTCTCTCAGCACAGCGGCCAGAGGGACCTCTTTGAGACCTGAAGTCAGATCACGTCTGTCCTCTGTGCAAAACCCCGCAATGGGCTGTCCTGGCAGCACAGAAGAGAAAGCACTGACCGCTCCCTCCCTCTGCTCCAGCCACCGCCTCGGTGCTGCTCCTCCAACACTCGGGGTCTCCTGAAGCTGTCTTGCCACCTGGAATGGCTCCCCCCACAGAAATCTGCACCAGCCCCCACCATCTCCTCCAAGTCTTGGCTCAAACCTCACCGCTTCCATGAAGCCCCCCTGAACCCACGTGCTGACCCCACACCTGTACCCACAGTGCCCGGCACCCTGTTCACTGTCTAGAGCCCCTCTCGTCCTCTCACATACAATACAGTCTGCTTATTTGCCATCTCCACTGTCCGTCTTCCTCGGTCAGCATGTGAGGTCCAGCGGCAGGGACCTCCATCTCTACAGAGCAGCTATCCCCTGAGTTCTGGTTAAAGGAGGGAATGACTCAACAGAAAAACCATAAAACACTTCCCCTTATGAGTTCTCTGCGCTCCCTGATGGGCTGGACGTTACTTAACCTTTCCACGAAGGGCCTCTGAAAAAGGGGATGACTCCACCTTGCGCTGGTCTGCCTCCCGGACAGGTGGGTGCGGGGCTCCAGGGACTGCGGCCTGCACATTTGGGCTGTTGGGCCAAGGCTCCGGAGGTTCTCTTTTCATGTTATTTGGTAAGTTGCTGAATGGAAGTGACTACATTCTGTCTTTTCCTTACATATTTCTTATCCAGTTTTTAAAATTGGCTGCTGCTTCCTCAAAAAGTTAAACAGAGTTACCACATGACCCAGAACTAGGTACATATCCAAGACAACTGGAAATATCTGTCCACTGTCCATTGTACACGGATGTTCACAGCAGCTTTATTCACAATATCCGAAACAGTGGAAACAACCCGAGCGACCATCAATGGATGAATGGACAAATAAAATGTGGTATAGATGTGGTGGAATATTACTCAGCCACAAAAAGGAATAAAGTACTGACACACCCTACAACACGGACGAACCTTGAAGACATAATGCTACATGAAAGAAGCCAGTCAACAAGAGACCACATATTGTATGATTCTATTTATAGGAAACGTCCACAGCAGGCAAATCCAGAGACTGAAAGTAGACTGGAGGTATGGGCTGGAAGTATGGGGAAATGGGAAGTGACTGCTAATGGGTACTGGGTTTCTTTGTAGGGTGATGGAAATGTTCTGGAATTAGATGGTGGTCGTAGTTGTACAATTACAAATATTCTAAAAACCTAAAATCCACTGAATTGCACACTTTAAATGGAATTTTATAGTATGTGAATTATATATCAATAAAAAAAATTTAAACCTGGCTGCTCATAGGATAAAATCTCTGATTTGGGACCAATCTCAACTCAACTGTCCCCTTCAACTCCCCAGGCCCCGGACCAGCTCCATGCCTAACTCAGAGCAGGTCCTTAAGGAATGCTGGCTGCATGGAACTAACTCAGATGGAACCCAATTGAAGATCTGTGTGCTGGGGCCATGGGCATGGGCGAGCCAGCGTCATCCATGTGGTGGGGGAGACAGTGAGTCCACAGGCAGCAGTGACCAGTCAGGAGACGGGCAGGGAGGGGCCACTGTAGGGTGCTGTGGGGACAGAAGGGGAGCTCTTCCTCCAGTCTCGGGGAGCAGACTGTGGGGGCAGAGGGCACCTCCTGGAGAAGTGGCGGCTAACCTGAGATTTGAGGGGCTGGTGCCGGTAGCTCAGGGCGGCGCTGTGTCTGGAGTTCAGACGATCTCAAGAGTAATCCTGGAGCCACTGAAGACACTAAGGTGGGGAGGGACTTGGCCAGATCTGCCTGTTAGAAACATGTCTTAAGGGGCCAGCCCAGTGGCACAGCAGTTAAGTTCGCACATTCCGCTTCGGTGGCCCAGGATTCACTGCTCAGATCCCGGGTGTGGACTTACGCCTGCTTGTCAGGCCATGCTGTGGCAGGCGTCCCACATAAAATAGAGGAAGATGGGCACGGATGTTAGCTCAGGGCCCATCTTCCTCAAAAAAAAAAAAGAAAGAAATACATCTTTTTTTTTTTTTTTTTTTAAGATTTTATTTTTTCTTTTTTCTCCCCAAAGCCCCCCAGTACATAGTTGTATATTCTTCGTTGTGGGTCCTAGTTGTGGCATGTGGGACGCTGCCTCAGCGTGGTTTGATGAGCAGTGCCATGTCCGCGCCCAGGATTCGAACCAACGAAACACTGGGCCGCCTGCAGCGGAGCGCGCGAACTTAACCACTCGGCCACGGGGCCAGCCCCAAGAAATACATCTTAAACCTAAGTTAATAGCCAAAGTTTTCCCCAAGTAAAAGGCCTTCCTCCCCAGCTGTGAGGAACAGATAAAAGTGGAAAAGCTGATCTATGGGCTGCAAGCCAGACCAGCGGTTACCTTGGGGGCATACTGACTGGGAGGGGGTGCGAGGGAACCTTCTAGGGGCTTGAATGTTCCGTATGTTGATCTGGGTAGTGGTTCACAGGTGTACACACATGTAAAAACTCACCAAGCTGCAAACTTCAGAATAATGCACTCTACTGTATGTTAGAACCATCTTTAAAAAGAACAGATAACACTTACTGATGACAGTCATTCGTCCAACCATAGCTTGCTCCCCTGTTTCTCCCTTCTCTGCAGTCATGGTGTCTGTGCTTGCGGGGTGGGAGACACCTGTCTCCCTGCTGGGCTACAGCTCCGAGAGGGCTGGGTCCAGGTCTGTCTTGGTTACCGTGATACCCACAGCGGGGTGCCGAGCACATCAGGTCACCAGCAAATGCTTGTTAGTGACTGAGTCTGTATCCAGGCGGCCTGGTCCTCCATGCCCCCGCCTGCTTTGGAAACCCCGGCTCCGTCTTCAGACAGGGCACACGCAAGCCCAGCGCCGGCCAGCCCAGGATGGCAGAGCTGGGGTCCCGCTGCAGCGGACTGCTCGCTGACTGCCCATGCGGCCACTGTGCCAAGCAGCCCACAGAGACCCTGAGGGGCCGAGGGGCCTCACAGCTACACCTGTTGTGTACATCCCCAAATACCTGACCCAAGACTGGGGAGAGGAAAAACTCCCAACCTTTCCGAGAGCCTGGGCCTCTCAGCTGCCGAGCTCCCGCCGTCTCACACCACAACCTTGAGCCACTCATGGTGGTGGAAGGACAGCCACTCCGGGTCGGGGCCCTGCCCACAGGACGGGGTGCTGGCCGGAGTCGGAATGAGCCCGACCCAGGCCGTGAGTGTGGAGGGGATGGGGCCAGGGGGCGCTCAGAACCCCAGGGCATAGGCCTGGAGCCCCAGGACCAGCTGGCCCTGCGCTGCCCCCTGGGGGTCTGTTGCCCACGCACTGGAGTGAGACCCGGTCCTGACAGCCCTGCAGAGTGGAAGGGGGCTGAAGCGTGGTGGTTACAGCACAGCTCACTACAGACAAACCTGGGGATGCATCCTGTATCCCCAGGCATGTGCTGTCATGTCATCTGCTGTGCCTGTTTCCTCTTCTCTGAAATAGGGAAAGGTCACCGCAGCAGGACTGCTGTGTAAAGACTAAATGAGCGGGTGTCCTCCTCCCTGGCCTGCATGGAGAGCATCAGACGCTTGGCTCCCCCTCTGAGCACACACCCAGCAGAAACGCACCTCTTGTGCACCCACAACAGGTAGGAATGTTCCCGTGCACTGTTCCTAAGGGACCCACACACCCACGCAGGATCACGGAGAAATGGCGGAAACCGCACAGCAGTGAGAGAAGATGGGGTGTGTGACAGGCAGCACTCGGGACTCACAAACTTGGGTGTAGCAACAGCAGCCAGACACAACGGAGAACGCACTGCGGGGTTTACCCATATGCAGTGAAGAGACAGATGGAAGAGACCACGGAGCCCAGTCAGGAAAGTGCTCACCCTGGGGCCAGGGGTGTGACGTGAAGGGACATGTGGTGAGGTTCAAGGGCTGGAATGTCTAGGGGGCTGGAAACGTTTCTTGATCTGGGGCTGATTGCAGGGATGTATTTCACTTTGTGAAAATATACCAAGTTGTGCACTTCTCTATATTATGTGATTTTTTTTTTTTGAGGAAGATTAGCCCTGAGCTAACATCTGCTGCCAATCTTCCTCTTTTTACTGGGGAAGACTGGCCCTGAGCTAACATCTGTGCTCATCTTCCTCTACTTCATATGTGGGATGCCTACCACAGCATGGCTTGCCAAGCGGTGCCATGTCCACACCCGAGATCTGAACTGGCGAACTCGGGGCTGCCAAAGCGGAACGTGCAAACTTAACCACTGCACCAACGGGCAGGCCCCACTATTATGTGATTTTTAATAAAGCTAAAGAAATTTTTTAAAGAACCATGGAATATTATACAGCTACAGAGCAGAGCACAGGGAGCTGTGGTATGCATGTGCATGAGCCTGTGTGCACACGTGCATGAGTGTGTATCTGCGTGTGTACACAAGTGTGTACATGTGTGCATGAGGACATGCATGTGTGTATGTACATGTGGGCTGATGTGTTTGCTTGTACATGGTGTGTACATGTGTGTGCATGTGTATGTATGCATGCCTGTGTGTCAGCACTGGGCTCCAACCGAGGAGCATAACGCTCCGTCTACCGTAGGAGATCACAAGCCACAGCTGGTAACACAAGAGGCCACCTGAGGCTGACCGGGACGTTAACCAACAGTGCTGCCCCTTGTCACGCCAGAGTGCAGCTTTGTGGTCATCCAGGGATATTAAAGACTCACAGGACACCATAAAGGAGACCACAAAGGACATTTTCATTAATAATAATCAAACTAGTTCCTACTCACTGAGCATTGCTATGTGCCGGGCCAAGAACTGACTTGCATTTCCTATTCTGTTATTTAGGCCCATTTACAAGCGGAGGAGCCCAGGCTGAGGGGCAGCCAAGGTGCACTGAGAGCAAGAAGTGGCTGAGCTGGGGTTTGAACCCGCCCGTGCCTCTCGTTAGCCCACGAGCACACACTCACTCCCGGTTAGTGTCCTCCTCCTTATTTAAGAATGTTTATCACGCCCTGCTCTGCCCAGGCCTGTGGACACAGAGCTGACCAAGGCAGGACCCAGCCCCCAGGGAGCCTGCAGTCCACTTGTGGGGACAGACCCAAACAATTAGCCCCAGCAGAGGTCAGGACAAAGCGGTGGGGCGTCCAGAGGACAGGGGAGCTAGGTCCATGCTGTGTGGGACTGAGACTCAGTGGGAGCGCCAGCTCTGAGCTCCTGGGATCCCAGGGAACTCACCCTTCACCTCAACCTCCCCTGCCACCTCATTGTGGGACCCCCTCCCCAGCCGTCCTCCCCGCTAGACTGGCAGGGAGCTCTGTGGACCGGAGCTGGACCTGGCCCTGTCGGGGTCCTGGTACCTGGTGAACACCATCTGGAGAAGAGCTGAAAGGACGAGGCTAGCAGCCTCCAGTTTCCCGAGTGGCTTGTTTCTCCCATGGAGCTACACTGACAAGGTGTGTACTGTGTGCCAACACTCCTAGAAATGGGGGGCCTGACCGAGGGGGCAGGGTGCTGCTCCTGGGCAAAGTGCAGCTGCCCAAGATCTCCAACAGAAAGGGTTTGGGTGGCCGAGATGACCATACAGCCCTCAGGCTTTGCTGCTGACCCACGGCCTCCGTGTCTAGGTCACCCTAGACAGCCTCACAGTGGCCTAGCCAAGCTTCTGCTGGGATTCCATCAGCTCTGCACAAAAGACCGCAAATGCAGAGGTGTGCTGGTGAACTGGCTCCCTGAGGGCACAGGGGAAACTAGTTTGCAGCGTTTGCCAATTGCCGTGGTGTAAATACATACCTCTACCACAGCGGATTTCAAGCTGCCAATGTGACACGGCTGAACAGAGCTGGGAAGACGTGCACAACTGAGTCCTCCAAGCTGGTCCCTCTGGCTCCACACCCCAAAGGCCTAAATCACAGTTGCATATATCACCTGAGCCACACAGCTTGGTGTCGATGCTGGGAAAACCACAGGCAAGTGGGCAGAAGCCTCACAGGGGTTGCCGGGTGCGGTCCCCAGCTTAGCACCCTCCGAGGACAAACGAGCGGTATGCCCCTAGGGGTGCAAAGACAACCCCTTCTGAGAGTGGGTCTCCCCAGGGACCCAACGATGCTAACCAGACTCCTGGTACTGGGGGAGAGGGGTGCCCGAGCATGTGGAGGGGACATAGTGACATGTCCAGTCTTCAGAATCTGGGCCCCTAAGGGTAACTGGAGAAGGTGCTGCCCGCCGGCCAGGCCGGAGAACCCCTGGGCTAAGCCCCACCTGTCCCTCGGCCTCGCCTGCTGAGACGCCTGCGTGTGGCATGGCAACTGCCACAACAAACACTGAAGGGGCCAAGCCCAGCTCCGCAGGCCACCCAGGGGCCACACAGCCACACCACGCCCACCTCCCCACAGGCCTCTGAGGACAGCAGGGCACGGTCCACATTGGCGCCTTGGTTTTGTTAGGTTTCTGAAGGTGTAAAGTCCAATTTTCTCCTCAACTCGCACAAGCACAGAGGGGCAGAAGGCCCTCCAGTCTGGCGTGGACCCGCTGTAACCCAGTCCCCGGGCTGGAGCAGGTTGCTGGCAGCAGTACTCCAGGCTCGGTCTGCCAATCTCTCCAGCTGCCTCCCAGTGACCTTGAGCAAGGCCAAACTCCCCCAGGTCTCGGGCTGCACGCAGGACAACAGAGCTGCGCTTCTTCCCCTCCTGACAGAGCTGAATGTGCCAAGAACTGATACTGTAAGCCTAAATATAAATGCATTCAGCAGAGAAAGGCCAGTAAGTGAATTCCCGGGGACCGTGACCTGCACAGCAAGCCCGCAGGTGCCTGTGTTCTTTATCAACTTCCAGTAACGGATGGCAAAGAAGACTGTCCTTACTTCTGCAAGTAGTGAAAGAGCAAACAGATAAATAAAACCTCTATCTCAACCAAAAAGACTTTCCCAGGGAGGAAAAACGCCCTCTCACACTCGCCTCTCAGCTGGCTGCAGGTTCCTGCGGGAGGGGAGGTTTGCCCAGGGAAGGCCCTTGAGAATCTCGTGGGGCCTCGTTGTTGCCCGGCGGTACGTTTACAAACATGCAAGCAGAGTGGGCGGTGAGGATGCACGGAGGCTCCCATTCATGTTTTCAACATCTAAGCAATTCTCCGACCTCAGCTGGGCATCCTACAATCCGACTCAGTTCAGACACTATCTACCTGGAGATAGCGGCAGGTCCCGTGGGTCAAGGGCTCAGTCCCATAACACTGTCTCCCCACTCCCAACTTCAGATGTCAATCACAAGCCCGAGTTGTCACCTGTGCTTCTGACTGACCAGCTCTAAAGTTGGAGGTTCCCACAACCCCCTCCTCTGGTTCAATTAATTTGCTAGAACAGCTCAGAGAACTCAGAGAAATATTTACTTACAATTACCAATTTATGATAAAGGATATTACAACAGCCAGACGAAGAGGTACACAGGGCAAGGTCTGGGGAAGGGGCGAGTTCCCATGCCCTCTGCAGCCGTGCCAGGCCCCCAGCACCTCCACGTGTTCACCAAGTCGGAAGCTCCAGGAAGCCGTCCTTCTGGGTTTTTATGGAGGCCTCATTACGTAGGCACAAGTGATTAAATCATTGGCCAGTGGTGACTGAATTCAATTAGTGCTTTCCAAAAGTCACCTCATTAACATAAACTCAGTTGCGGTTGAAAGGGGCTT